>NC_090939.1:951055348-951698579 GCF_040938575.1 Ambystoma mexicanum
CTCCACATCCGACACTGATTCTGGAAGGTTTTTATTCGAATGTTGGAACGCTGTGATCAGTTTTCTAGGTCTTCACGTTGGGAGTTCCAGGTTGTGTGTTATTCTGGACAATTCTTCCAGAGCAATGTCTAATTGCCTCCTTCCTTCTGTCAGCTCCTGGATAACTCACTCATTAATGTCCACCCTTGCTGCCAGGGTAGATATTTCTTTGCAGACATCAGCCAATGACCCTCTGATTTCGGAGATAAAAGTAGGGAACTGTGCTCGAAAGAAGGCAGCAAATGTATCCTGAAACTCCTGGAAGTTTATGGTAAAGTTCCCCTTGGATACTGCCATTTTGGGTGCACCCTGTTGTATTTCCGGCTAAATGTTGGGGTTTGAGTTTAGGCTGGGAAGCCGATGGGCTTTTGCTTTTTGCCAAAGAGAATCTAGGGGTTTATGCAATTTCGGCTGCGATTCAGTTTGCCCCAGTTGACATAAGTCTTTTTTGTAGGTTTTTAAAGACTTTAGTTCTGTGGGAGCATGTCTCCTTTTAATTCCATGTGTAGTTCTCTGGTCCAAAGAAACAGATGATGTGGTCCCTGTCGGCTCTCCTCCGGGGGAGTGAGGTGAGCTTGATAATTATATTGGGTTCCTCTTACCCCACAAGGAGTGTCTTTGACTGTATTGCTTGCAGCTACCAGGCACCTTATGACTTTTCCCCTCACGCGCCGTCTTTTTTTTAATTTATTGCTCCCTCGGAGCACCACTACACCTCTACCATTTCCTTCCCAGTCATCCGAGGGGCGCCTGCAACAAGAGTTCAGTAATTTACTGCGAGTGATGCTTGACTCACCCTAAGTAGGGCATACCTTGCTTGTTGGCCCAATGCTGCACTAAGGCCCACAAGTACCACGATTTCACATCCCAATGTGTGTCACAATCAGTGCTTTGTTTGAGCCATGCCTTGCCCACTTACTTTATGGCTGCGGATACTTAACACGAGCTTGCCTCGATGCTGTATAGCAATTGAGGAGGGGGGGGCAGAGTTCAAAATCCTCCACCGATAAGCCTCAGTCCACCGGAGTAGTTATGGTGGGGCTCCTGTTTCACTCGTTCTGCCAGATCTAATCCACTGCCATCGGTCGTTGGTGTCGAGGTGAGCGGTTACTGCTCTCCTTCACCGAAGTTGTTAAAGATCAAGGGGAGCCGCATTCCCCACCACAACTCGACTTCGCCACAATACAAATGATCCCTTCATACATGAGGCACGCTCACACACGCATTCATTTCCAATCTCTGTTCTATACATATAAATATATATTATACTCTAAAAGATACTAGGCATTTTAAATAAACTCCTATGTTTGCTTCTATCTAGACAACAGTTGACTTTGATGCATATATTTCAAATGATATAATACTGTTTTTTTCTCCAATATCAAGACAAGTACGGCATGTGAGACAGGCATGGTATCGAGAGAGAAACAGACTCAAAGCTGTAAACCATGGTTCGAGGGGATTGGGTCCTCCAACGTATTCCATATCTATGACAGTAATCACCACAGCTGTGCTGCTTCGGGAAAATCTTTCTGCGTCCTGCGTCAATGACGTTGATACGCCGTCCTCGAGGGCCTCCGTCGAGCCGACGTCAGCGGATGTTATAAGTAGGACGCACAACGCCCGTAGCCTCAGTTCCGTTTTTTCCGTGAACGTGTTCGCTTCGGAGATCTCGGCCCGCCTCGATTCTACTGAATCCTGTTCTTTCAGTTTTTCGAACCTGTTTCTTCATTGAATATTGTATGATGTCATCGGCTTCTTCCACCCCGCGGTCCGGGTTTGAGAAGTGTCGGGTGTCCAGGTCCAAGATGTCACTGACGGACATGCACGACGCTTGCCTCTGGTGCCTCGGGGAGGACCATCATACAGATGACTGTGTCGACTGCCAATCTCTCACATCGAAGGCCTTGCGGGAGCGTAAGAAGAAGCTGTCGGTCGGTAAGGTGGCCAAGCCCCGGAAGTCGCATTCCACTGGTCTTTCGACGGATGATTCGAGGGGCGACTCTCCGCATCTTCGTCGTGAGTCCGGGGGTTCTCGGTCTGGGAGTCGGTCTTGCCATTCCTCTAGCTCTTCGAGGCACTCCAGGAAGTGCCGTCACAGGTCGCCTTCCCCGTTCTCGTTCGAGGACTGCGTCCGTCGGCGGGTTGCTTGTCCCAACAAGCATTCCACTCCTGAGGAATGGGATTCCTTCCGAAAGGAGATGTTGGTGATTTTTCAATCGCAGGGCTCCGGTCCGTCTGTGCCGTCTGAGGACGCTGGCCGTGGCAGTGCTAAAGACACCGCTCGTCCGCCTTCGGGCTCGAGCAGTCGTCGCGACCACCGGGCGCGTTCGAGGTCCCAGTCGGACAAGGATGGTCGCTCTAGGCATGCCCATTCCAGGTCACAGTCCTCGAGACCGCGAGAACCTGTGAAGTCTTTGAAGAAGACATCGACGCCGGCGGCGCCAAGGTCGTCGACGGACTCTCTCGAGGCTCCGCCTCTGAGGAAGTCGTCCACGCCATCAGCGCCCAGGTTGTTGAGAGACACGCTCGGGGCCCCGCCCTCGAGGCCTGTGTCGACGCCGTCGAAGCTGTCGTCGCTGCGCTCGACGCCGATTCCGTTGACGCCTTTCGAGGAGGCTTTGTCGGGGGTATCCCGTGGCACGGTGGAACCCCCCCAGAAAGGCTCTGGCCAAGGCTAAACATGTCTTTGTTCCTTTTTCTGTACCCTCTTTCCAGCCACTGGATTATATTTCTAAGGGAGATGAGTGGTCTGAGGAAGGTGAGGTTCCTGCAGAGGTTCCTGATGGCCTCTGAAAGGTTGAGGTACAAGGATTGGGACCTCCCTGAAGATGTGATGGAGGTGTTGCTTCCGGCCAGACGGCCGGCGACTAAGTCCCTGTACCGTTGCCGTTGGAGAAAGTTCTGCGACTGGTGCAGGGTTCAGAATGTGGATCCTTTTTCATGTGACATTCCTGTGGTTCTGTCTTTTATTGCTTTCGTTGGCCCACAGGGGCCTGCAAGTGGGTACTGTTAAAGGATACCTGGCGGCGCTGTCTATATTTAAGCGCACGTCTGAGGAGTGTTCCTATTTCAAAATTCCTTTAATTTCTCAGTTTCTCAAAGGACTCACTAATGTGTTTCCACCGTCACCTTTCCAGGTGCCTGGTTGGGATTTGAACCTTGTTCTGAAATTCCTTATGGGTGCTCCATTTGAGCCTTTACATTCTTGTCCTTTGAGGCTGTTAACCCTTGCGGTCACTTCCGCTCGCAGAGTGAGTGAGTTGCAGGCACTTTCAGTTAAGCCACCCTTCACTGTGTTTCATAAGGACAGGGTTGTCCTTAGAGTTGGTCCTTCCTTTCTTCCGAAGGTGGTGTCGGAATTTCATTTAAGCCAGACGGTTGTTCTTCCGGCATTTTATCCTCCTCCACATCCTGGTAAGGACGAGGAGAGGCTCCATAGGTTGGATCCTAGGAGAGCTTTAAGTTTCTACATTTCACGCATGTCCCGGGTCAGAGTGGACATCAGCTCTTTATTGGTTACGCTGGAAGGCGTTTGGGACAAGCTGTGACTAAGCAGACTTTGTCTAGATGGATTATCTTGGCAATTTCTGAATGTTACCACCTGGCGGGTAAGGACACTCCAGTAGGCTTACGGGCCCATTCTACTAGGGGTATGGCTGCCTCTACTGCCCTGCAGAGGGGTGTTCCTATTCGTCACATCTGTAAAGCAGCCACATGGGCTTCGGTCCATACTTTTGTATGACACTACTCCCTAGATTCTATCCATGGGCAGGATCTGGCCTTTGGCAAGGCAGTCCTTTACTCTGCAATTTGATTGGGAATTCTAAATTTCTATATTCTAAGTTCTTTTTCCCTCCTCCATATGTTGGTACTGCTTTGGGAGTCTGTCATAGATATGGAATACGTTGGAGGACCCAATCCCCTCGAAGAACAAGTTACTCTCTTACCTGGTAACGTTCTTTCGATGGGACGGTCCGATGACGTATTCCATATCGCTCCCTCCGTACCTGCCCCGCTACAGAATTTCTTACGCGATTGCAGCTTACGTTTCCGCAAGGCTTTCTGTGGTCATACTGGTAGTGGTTTGGTGCCACACGTTCTGGAGAAAAAACTACAATTGAGGCTACGGGCATCGTGCATCCTACTTACAACATCCGGTGACGTCGGCTCGACGGAGGCCCTCAAGGACGGCGTATCGACGTCATCGACGCAGGTCGCAGACGGCGAAAGATTTTCCGAAGCAGAACTGCTGTGGTGATTATTGTCCTAGATATGGAATATGTCGTCGGACCATCCCATCAAAAGAACGTTACCAGGTAAGAGAGTAACTTTTTCTGCCTGTGTTGGTGTAATGCCTAACTGTCCCTAACTGTAAATGGGTGGCTCCTTTAACAGATGTCCAAAACAATAATCTATCTTTGTCTAAACACTTGCCCTCAACTCTTTATAAAAATGTGTTAGGAAGTCTTTAAAAAGGTAAAATAGTGGTTCAAAGAAAAGGAAATGTAAACCACAGCTAGTTTCAGATAGTCTTACCAATGGGTGTAGTACTGCCAGTGCAAGACAGTTCAATTCAAAAGAGGAGCCCTTCGAACCTTCCACACAGGGCTATTGCAGCAAATCAACAAAGTTCACAATATCCTTGGGCCTCTCAGGGTTCCCTTTCATCTTTAAACAAAGTTCTCCTAGTCAGGATGTAGCTTTCACTGTATAGTTCTTACATGGGGTAGTATCATAGACTTTCAAGAATGCTGGGCTCTTTGCTCCTCCCAAGCGTGACCACCCTGACCTGCAACCCCTCTCCTTGCTCTCTGCACCTTTCTTCTGACACATTTTCTCTTCTGTGCTTCTTTCACTCTGTTGTTTTCCACTTCACTGTGCCTCCTACACGCTGCCTTTTCTATTGTGCACACTTGCACCCTCTTTGGCACTCTGTTCCTTTGTTGTGCACTCTTGCGCCTTCTTGTCACTTTCTTGTGCTGCTTGCCTGCTCCTTCGGTTGCTCGTACCCTCTTTTCACTTCCCCTCACTTTTACTTTCCCTTTTCAAATCTGTTGGGTCACTCGCACCACGTTTCCTGCTTCGTCTCACTCGCACCCTTCTTTCTCGTATATTTTCTTATAGTTCACTTATCTCTTATTTCAGTGCCCCTAGCACATTTTTCTTCAAGCTATCTTTCTGACTTTCCACTTGTTTTCTCCTTCACTTGCTTTCGGCTTTCTTTCTTTTGTGCCACATTACATTCTTTCTGCTTTCTTGCTTTATGCCTTTTCACAATCTGTTACTTCCCTTTCGCTCCATGCCACTTTACTTCAGTGCCTTCCTCCCGTTGCGCTGCAGTCACACGCAAGCTTCCGAGTTTCTCTCTCATTAACTTTCACAAAACTCACCAGGGAGAGTTGTGTTGACAGGCAGTCCCTCCAGGATACGTAGGGTTGAGGCCAGGGTCTCACCACCTGCCCCCCAGACACCCTTGAGGCTGGCACAGCTCCCAAGGGAATGAGCACTCCTCTGAACATCGCCAGCAGGATGCATGCAGCCTCACTCTGGCTCCTTGAAAACACGGCTCACTCGCCATGCTGCAGCCCTTTACAGACACCGGGCCAGTGTATCCGCACACCGTTCTCCAGCCTTCAGCTCATGCCCCTCTCAGCTTCTCTGGTCCAGAAGGCATCCACAGCTTGCTCACTGCTTCTGGCAGAACCCCACCTTTTACTGTGTAGGGAAGAGTCAAATGTGCATAGTTGGGATAAAGTGCATGACTATTAGTGGGACAGCCTGGTTGTAATATTAGGCTCTGTCTTGCTTCCCAATGCTTTTCCTATGGGTAATCCTCATTGATCTTAGTTGCATCTTCCCCTTCTCATTTTGTGTTGGAAATAGAGAGGCGGAGATGGGACTAGAGCAATGAGGGGTCTTGCAGGGCGAAGGGTAGTAAGATGGTTGAGTTTGGGGAGAAGGTGAACAGCCAGCGTGATTTTTATATGTCCAGGGCAATTCCCTTTTCCCCCATTTCATCTTTCTTCACTGGCGATTTGTAATAGTTTGACTAACATAGATAAGAAGTTCTTTGACTTGAGTTGGGGGAAGGACCTGTTGATGTTATAGTAAATCAGATTCTGGTCTGTCTGGTTCCCATAGTTCCCCACCCTTGTCATTCTATTATGATTGGGCTTCTCTTCTTTTTTCAAGAGAGATAGACCTGAATATCCTATTAAGGCATTACGGATGTCTTCCTCACCCCCTGTCATACCAATCAGATAGTGCGTCTCGCCTGAGTGTCTCCCGGATTCATTACCCAGACTCCCCTACTCAGGTGATCTGCCCTCGCTTGTCCACAACCAGGGTAGGGATTCAAAAGCGATGGCCTTCCCCTTGGTCACCTGAATAGAGGAACCTCGGGGGCCCACCTGGGGAAAATACCCTGCAGTTTATCAGAGAGAAGTTACTTGAACAATTGACATTAATTAACCTGTGTTCACTCTACTTAATTCCCCTGTACATGGTTATGGGGGTTGGGGGTAAATTTAGTGGCTATGTGCAGGTAATTTCTCCATTAATGGCCTCCGTCTCCAGTATGCATGGGGATCAGTTCTCTAGGTGCAAGGTCAGTTCTCTTTCCCTTGGCCACCTCTCTCCAGTTATATCCAGAAAACCTTCAATGTTCATCTCCCCATATTTATTAATTCTCCTCCCTGTGTACATGCTATTATATCCTCTTCCTTCAGCTCCTCCCCAGCCTTTTGTCTAGATGAGGTTTTCAACCAGTCCCATGATCTAGAAGGGAGGGGTAAACTCACTCCTAATGTAAAATGGCAATTTGTTTATGCCTCAAAACTCTGTATGTGAATGTGCAAGAGTAATAAATCTATATTATAGGATTCTATAGATCAGTACACACGCTCATGTGTATGCATGAATGTGGTGCGTTAAATATTTCAAGATAGATGATTTTTCCCATTTATCTCCCAATCTTTCGTATACACCCAATGCAGACTTTTATGGGGTGAAACTACATATTTTCTATCTACAATCTGTAATTGGTCTGAAGTTGATAGGACCTTGCCTTCAAAAGATATGATTTTCATAATGATTACATCTTTTATCAAAAATGCCATCAATTACCTTTCTATTCTGTTCTCAGAGGGGAGAAATGCTGACTTCAGCTTGCAGATGTCACGACACATCTGTTGGGATGCAAGTGAAACCTCCCAGGCAGGCGAAGAGATTGATGCTACGCTAAACGAATTAGCAGGCAGCCTAGTGTTAGCATTTCTCATTGGGTGTGGCAGAAAATGCATGTATCCATTTGTAGTTGGCTTTGACATATATTAGAAGCACTATATAGCAACACAGAAAGCAACAATGTATCCATGTTGTGGTTCCAGAGGTTAAATACAGGATGATGTATTTAGCAGTAATATACAATGTGTTAGTAGGAAGCTAACGTAGGTAGGCGTGTGAGATGGCTTCAGAGAAGTGTTGCTGTAAAGGCGAGGTCCAGGGGCTAAGGGTGTAGGAGGTCTACCATGTTGGATTTCAGGACATGTTGCAGGATTCGTTTGTGAAAGTACAAGAAATAGGCCTAAAGTAGAGTTGCAGCTCTGTCCAATTGATTCAGAGCTGAATCCCCTTGTACCTCCCAAAGAGATGTGTTGCTGTCAAGGCCAAAGGCAACCACGCTGTATCAATAAAAGTTAATTGAGTTCAGCTGCAGAGCTCGGAGGAGCTGGGAAAGGAATGTTGGGTCCAGAGAGAAAGGTTGGGATGCACCCTTTGAACGTTGAATTCATGTGAGCAGGGCCTGGGGTTCTGTGATGCCAAGCGGCCTGGTGAAGATTTAGAGCACTACTGCCCTCACCCGAAGAGCAGTTATCCTATTTGAACTGCAGCCGCTGAGCTCTACGGATCAATAAATACATGAAATTCAAACATAGAGTGGTACCCCTATCACGTCATTCATGGGCACCTGGGTTCCCAGAGACATAACAGGGAGACGTACTATGGCTGTACTGTCATTTGGGACGGGAGGAGCAGAGGTGATGCCAATATATGTATCTACAAAGGAGGAGAGCTGTCTGTGCATGCCAAAGTGTCTTTGGATATACAGTGGTCCTCATCATACCAGAGTGGACCTCTCTATTCACGCTTTGATCAGGCTCGGATGGAGGGGCGCACATCACATGATGATCAGGAATATTTACTCATTAAAGTAATGTATAATGGCAACAATGTACCTGCTTGTCAATTATCTCCTGAGTTTCGTAGTGATGATGTAGGTCACGTATTTAGGGAAATGTGTTTTAGATAATATGCGACCAATAGGGTAATGGACTATAGGGGATAATTAGAGTTCTATATAGGTACCAGCCAATGGGGAGTGCGGGATCATGTCATTTTTATTATGCTTAGTTCTGTTCATTCGCGGTTTCCTGCTATAAAAGCTGTAACTTCTTTGGGTGGGGCAAGCTTTGTATTAGTTTGGTTCTACAGGACTGTCTGATAGTTTTTGCATGTAATAAAACTTTATTTTCCTTGCAAACGGTGCATCGATTATTTGGTCTGCTTGTAATTGTTTATCGTTCAGGATTTGGGTCATTCAACTGCATGTCTGGTGACCCTAGCGAGATCCCACACTCTGTGAAGTTAGGGTTCCCCCCACCATGCATCCTGGTTTGCGGCGCCCGTCTGTAGTGACCAGCCCCATGTGTACGACTTGAGGTGGTTTGCAGGTGTTGCCAGAAGGCCTGGCTCTTCTTGGTGCAAGGTGCTGCACCAGCTGTGCTGGAAAATTGAGGGGTGGCCTGTATCTGGTGCTCAGGAGATCGCAGGAACGTAAGTGCACCTTTGTGGGAGTAAAAAGAAGAAAAGAAGTGTGAAGTTGAGTATTTGTGAGTGTGTGAAGAGAGCAGACCATGTGGCGATTTATTGGTTTTATTTATTGGTGGCCAGAGGGATCTCCTCCAACAGGAGGAAAGAGGACACCCTAGGTAGTGCAGCAGTGATCAAAGAGAAGAGAGGAAAAGGGACACCCTTTATACAAGAGGGAAGGCAGCGCTGCTAGTAGAGTAATGGTCCATTATATAGAAGACCAGCGATCCCTGTGCCTGGTACAATGGGATTTTAGGAGCGTAAATTCCCTTGTCATAAGGCAAGGAGACAGGGGAAGGGTCTACACCATTGTGTAAATAAGTGTGTTTTATTTTTATGTGATGTTTTTGCTATAAAGTATGGTTTAACATGTATATTGTCATGATACCTAACTCCGGAGCATCAGCCCAGGCCCAGCACCCCCGGAAGCAGGCATCATGCCCTCGGGTAAAAGCCCAGCGGCCCCTTATAGGAACTCTTTGGACTCAGTCCTGGCGCCTTTGGCGTCAGGCTCATGTTGGACATCAGTCCTGGCGCCATAGGCGCCAGGCTCATAAAGGGAGGTGTTTTGTGCACTTACCTGATGCAGACCATACTGCACGCTTCAGGCCTCCCTGAGACCTGAAAGGGAATATTTTTTCATAGGGACTATTTTTTCACTCGGGAGTGGCCAGGGAAGGATACATACATGGGACTTCTTTGGAGGCTATTTAAGCCACGCCCAGACGGCAGCTCATGCTTCGCGTTGTTCTGCTTCCTGCAGCTTATCGCTCACCGTGTCTGCTCCTGCTCCTGGACTACAGCCACGCCCGTCTTGAACCTGGAAGACCTGCAAGGAAGGAAGAGAAGAGAAAGGTGAAAACCAAGGATTATTTCAAGCTTCTTACCTGCATCCGGAATCTTCTCGCCAGCATCCCTGAAGGAAGACTTCAATTTAAAAGCATCGCGTTGCTCGCTGCAGCGCCACGCTTCACTCACATGTCCTGTCCTCGAGACATCTCCCGGCTCCATTGCGGCTGTCAGCATCGGACGCCACATCTCTGCACCTAGGGGAGAGAGGAAGAAACAAAAGGTGAGCAGAAGGACACACCGAAGGAAAGCCTGATTAACAGCCATAATGCTTTCTGGCTTTTCTTCCACATTTCGGGTCGGCGCCGCCCCGTTGGCAGGTACCGTACCCCGGCCCCTATGGGGAAAGGACTGGAGACATTTCAGAGGAATGATAAGGACATCTAGAGGGATCGCCCTCATTACTACTCACCTCGGCAGGTTAACCCCTTGACGCATCGCCTTCATTCTGCATCTGAAATAAAGGACAGATCACAGGTGAGAAAGACAGCATAAAGGGGGCCTCACTTGAACTTTGAACTTTCATACTTACGGCGCATCGCTCAGGAAAGTCAAGTGGATTTTGCCAGCGCCATTCTGAAAACCAGTGAAGTAACTGGACGAACGCGCGCCCCTGCACCAGAAGCAGGATGGAGAGTTCAACCTTCCAAACCATAAGGTGAGCTTAAACCGGGTTTGGAGGAATACAGAGGAACGGAGGGGGGAAGGGGGGAGCTAGCACACCATTCTGCAGACTGTTAATCCCCTTTCTCATCTGCAGAAGGATATTCCTACGGGCCAAGGAAGCACGTTTTGGAGGTCCTGTCCAATTGGTGTTCCGGGTCCTGCGCATCACGCTAGAAGAGGCCGCAGTAATCCAGACTAGATCAGCGCCCCCGTGGGAACCAGGTGGGCGTTACAGAACGCGAAGCCTCCCTACAAATTCCCACCGAGGCGCTATGGAAACTTCTGAGACTGACCAACTGGCCCAACTACTGGGGGAATTACGGGCCGAGGTACACGCCGCTCGTCAAGAGACTAATGCCCTCAGAAGAGAAGTGATTGTAACAAGGGAAAGGACTGATGACCTGGCTAGACAGCTTTTGCAAGGTCAAGCTGGACAAAGTCCTTTACCCGGTTCCGGGGGGAACCCCACTCCTGTGGTTTCCAGTAACCCTGTGCTGATTAATCTACCTGCAAACATGCCGCTGGCCCCACCCGAACGCTTTGCTGGGGACCCCAAACGATTCGCCGTATTCATGAATCAGTGTCGTTTGCACTTCCTATGCAGACCCGGGGCCTTCCCTAATGATCAGACCAAGGTAGCCTTTGTGTTGTCATATCTCAGCGGCTGTGCTGCCGATTGGTCAGTCCCACTGGTAACTCAAGATGACCCGATTCTTCGTGATTTTCAAGGATTTCAAACAAGCATGGAAAGGTTATTTGCTCGACAGTCCCAGGGACAAGCTCTGGATGACGAACTTCTATCTCTGCGACAGGGCAATCAAGACCTTCTATCCTACATTGCAACCTTCAATAGACTAATTGTGGAAACTGGTTGGCCAGAGGATAAAAGAATCACGTTATTCTATCGAGGTCTACGCGGAGAACTTAAAGATGTCCTGGCACAAGTTGTAAATCCGCCCCAAGAATGCACTGAATATATAGACTTAGTGGTCCAGTTGGATCACAGGCTGCAAAACAGAAAAGCAGATCGGTCCAAGTTTGAAACCCGGGTGTGGGCCAAAACCCACGCTAACCCCAAGGGGGCTGATGCCTCGGAGCCTATGCAAATCGGAGGAGTTAAGGGACCCCTAACTCAAAAAGAACGGGAAAAAAGACGACAGATGCAATTATGCCTTTATTGTGGGTCCTCAGGACACTTTCTACGAGATTGCCCGGTTAAGCCGCCCAAGAAGGTGGTAAGAGCCGCTGATAAAATCCATGGAAACTCTGTATCGGGAAACGACCACGCCCGGCAAGCGTAGGGGTCCGCTTTCCGAGCTTGAAAACTAACTCTCAGACCTCGCATTTCATTGTGCCAATGGTCCTCATAGATCCGGAACAGCCAAAACGGTTGCATGCTATAAAGGCATACATCGATAGCGGGGCTAGAGGAAACTATGTGGATCAAGAATTGGTCTCTAGGATAAACCTCCCTCTACTTCCTAAAACCAGCAAAGATGTCATCACTACTGTAGAT
The DNA here is from genome assembly GCF_040938575.1 of Ambystoma mexicanum. Classification (NCBI taxonomy): domain Eukaryota; kingdom Metazoa; phylum Chordata; class Amphibia; order Caudata; family Ambystomatidae; genus Ambystoma; species Ambystoma mexicanum. The sequence continues at coordinate 951,067,293 of NC_090939.1, forward strand.
GGAACCGAAATTGCCTCTGGACCGGTAACACATTCCACAGCTGAGGTGACACTTGTAGGTCCGGATGGCCATCGGGAGGCAGTTGTGTTTGATGTGATCAAGGCTCCACAGTTTCAGCTTATTCTCGGAGTCCCTTGGTTAGAGACACATAATTCTCGAATTGATTGGCGAGCGAAGAGAATAACCTTCCCGGATTGTGCACAAACCTGCTACCCAGAAAATCCAAAGATTAATCTAGCATCAGTAACCTCTGTCCCCGTGCAACTACCTCCAGAGTACCAAGACTTTCAGGACGTCTTCCAAAAGGAACAGGCCAACACGTTACCTCCCCACAGATCGTACGATTGCCAAATCGATCTGGTGCCTGGTGCACAACCCCCTTGTAGCAGGATTTATGCCCTTACTGAACCTGAGAATCTGCATTTGAGACAATATTTAGATCAATACCTCGCCAATGGTTTCATTCACCCGTCAAAGTCCCCGGCATTTTCAGCTTTGTTCTTCGTGCCTAAAAAAGAGGGCGACCTTAGGACTTGTATCGATTACCGTGCATTGAACCAGATAACTGTTAAAAATCGTTACCCTCTGCCTCTGATCCCTGAACTCCTTGACCAGGTGAAGGACGCTTGTGTATACACCAAGTTAGATCTCCGGGGGGCTTATCATCTGGTATGAGTAAAAGAAGGCGACAAATGGAAAACGGCCTTCCGTACAAAATATGGACTATTCGAATACCAGGTGATGCCTTTCGGGTTGTGCAACGCGCCTGCTGCCTTCCAATTCTTCATGAATGATGTCCTTCGGGAACTCATCCATGTCTTTGTTATCGTGTATATCAATGACATTCTTGTGTACTCCTCTTCGGAATCTGATCACAGAAAACATGTCAGGGTCGTCCTAGAGAAACTGCGCCAGCACAAACGGTTTGCCAAGCTGGAAAAATGTGTTTTCCATACCACCGAGGTTGAGTTTCTCGGATTCATCCTGACACCTAAAGGGGTCCGAATGGATTCACGGAAAGTGGATGCCATCCTCAAATGGCCATCACCTAGTTCAGTGAAAGGTGTCCAAAGCATGCTTGGTTTTGCCAACTTTTATCACAGGTTTATCCCGGAGTTTTCACGTGTGGTGCAACCCATCACTGCACTCTTGCGAAAAAATAAACGTTTTGAATGGACCCAGGAAGCCGAACAGGCCTTTCAGGAGTTGAAAGCTAAGTTCACGTCCGCACCTATTTTGAAGCACCCGCGTCCTGATCTCCCATATATAGTCGAAACCGACGCGTCCAGCTTAGCCATGGGAGCTGTTCTGTCTCAGAGAGACCCTGAAACCAACCAACTGCACCCCGTAGCATTTTGGTCCAGAAAGTTCTCACCGCCGGAGATAAATTATGCGATTACCGATAAGGAACTATTAGCCATTAAGTCCGCCTTTAAGGCTTGGCGGCATTATCTCCTCGGCGCCCGGCATACCATCACCGTGATCACTGATCACCAAAATGTACAATATTTAAAAACTGCCAAGGCCCAATCGTCTCGACCGCTCCGATGGGCTTTGTTCTTTGCTGAGTTCGATTTTGTAATCACCTACCACCCCGGTTCTAAGAATGGTAAGGCGGACTCTCTATCCCGAATTGGAATGGAAGAAATAGACACAAACTCAGAACCTGTGCCGATAATTCCCGAACAAAGAATTTTGGGAATAACCACTTTACAAACCCTTGAAGACATTCAAGCACGAGTAAAACAAGTCCTGGACTCTTCAGCCTTGCAGGATTGGATCAAAAAGGGGTCTAACTTTTCAGCCAAGGATGGCTTACCTTACTTCCAAGGACGCTTATTTTTGCCAGAAAAGGAATTGCAAGAACTGGTTATTTCCCGTCATCATGACACCCTGATGGAAGGACATCCTGGCATTGCCAAAACTGAGGAAAAGGTTAGACGACAATTCTGGTGGCCTTTCTGGCGAAAGGATATTAAATCTTTTGTGATGTCCTGTGGAGTTTGTGCCGAAAACAAAGGTCAAAAGACAAGACCCGCCAGTCTTCTTCAGCCCTTAGACATTCCACCAGCACCTTGGCACACCCTGTCACTAGCTTTTATCACGGACCTGCCCTCTTGTAATGGTTACAATACTATTCTGGTCGTGGTGGATTTATTTTCCAAAATGGCCCACTTTATTCCGTTGAAAGGATTACCTTCAGCCTTTGTTCTTGCCAAGGAATTCCTCGAGAATATCATCCGTTTGCATGGATTCCCGTCCATACTAGTCTCCGATCGGGGAAGCCAGTTTATTTCTCATTTTTGGAAAAAGTGTTGTCAGCTGGCACAAATCGACGTAAGACTCTCGACCAGCCACCACCCACAGACCGATGGTCAGACGGAGAGAATGAACCAGACCCTTGAACAATTTCTACGATGTACGTTGCACCAATCGGAGGGTAATTGGAAGGATATTCTGTGGGTGGCTGAATATGCTTATAATAACTCGATACACTCTGGAACGGGTCAAAGCCCCTTTTTTACCCTATATGGACATCACCCTCGTACTTCAGACTTGGACTCACCTTCGAGCCTTGAAATGCCCGCAGTGGATCATTTGCATTCTACGATAACTCAAGCCTTCAAGGATGCAACTGCACATTTGCAACATGCGAAAGAGAGATACAAAAAGAATGCGGATCTACATCGAAAGGAGGCGCCTCCGTACCAAATTGGGGATCAAGTATGGTTGGCTACCAAACACTTATCGCTCAAGGGACCTCGAACTTTTAATCCAAGGTATTTAGGCCCTTACTCAATCAAAGCTATAATTAACCCAGTAGCAGTCAAGCTCGATCTACCAGCCAACATGCGGATTCACCCCGTTTTTCATGTGTCACTTTTGAAACCAGTACAACCAGGAACCAGATTAATAAAGCTACCAGACCCAATCCTGATAGATGGAGAGCCAGAATTCGAAGTAAAGAACATTTTGGATTCCAAAATCTTAAAATCAAAGCTTTTCTATCTAATTGATTGGAAAGGGTACGGGCCTCAGGAAAGGTCTTGGGAACCCAGTGATCACGTACATGCACCTCGGCTGGTAAAAAGGTTCCATCGGAATTTCCCAAACAAACCGAAACCTCCAGAAGGAACGACCTTGGGAGGGGCCTTGGGGGGGAGTGCTGTCATGATGCCTAACCCCGGAGCATCAGGCCAGGCCCAGCACCCCCGGAAGCAGGCATCATGCCCTCGGGTAAAAGCCCAGCGGCCCCTTATAGGGACTCTTTGGACTCAGTCCTGGCGCCTTTGGCGCCAGGCTCATGTTGGATATCAGTCCTGGCGCCATAGGCGCCAGGCTCATAAAGGGAGGTGTTTTGTGCACTTACCTGATGCAGACCATGCTGCACGCTTCAGGCCTCCCTGAGACCTGAAAGGGACTATTTTTTCATAGGGACTATTTTTTCTCTCGGGGGTGGCCAGGGAAGGATACATACCTAGTTGGGGAAGGATACATACCTGGGACTTCTTTGGAGGCTATTTAAGCCACGCCCAGACGGCAGCTCATGCTTCGTGTTGTTCTGCTTCCTGCAGCTTATCGCTCACCGTGTCTGCTCCTGCTCCTGGACTACAGCCACGCCCGTCTTGAGCCTGGAAGACCTGCAAGGAAGGAAGAGAAGAGAAAGGTGAAAACCAAGGATTATTTCAAGCTTCTTACCTGCATCCGGAATCTTCTCGCCAGCATCCCTGAAGGAAGACTTCAATTTAAAAGCATCGCATTGCTCGCTGCAGCGCCACACTTCACTCACCTGTCCTGTCCTCGAGACATCTCCTGGCTCCATCGCGGCTGTCAGCATCGGACACCACATCTCTGCACCTAGGGGAGAGAGGAAGAAACAAAAGGTGAACAGAAGGACACACAGAAGGAAAGCCTGATTAACAGCCATAATACTTACCGGCTTTTCTTCCACATTTCGGATCGGCGCCGCCCCGTTGGCAGGTACCGTACCCCGACCCCTATGGGGAAAGGACTAGAGACATTTCAGAGGAATGATAAGGACATCTAGAGGGATCGCCCTCATTACTACTCACCTCGGCAGGTTAACCCCTCGATGCATCGCCTTCATTCTGCACCTGAAATAAAGGACAGATCACAGGTGAGAAAGACAGCATAAAGGGGGCCTCACTTGAACTTTGAACTTTCATACTTACGGCGCATCGCTCAGGAAAGTCAAGTGGATTTTGCCAGCGCCATTCTGAAAACCAGTGAAGTAACTGGACGAACGCGTGCCCCTGCACCAGAAGCAGGATGGAGAGTTCAACCTTCCAAACCATAAGGTGAGCTTAAACCGGGTTTGGAGGAATAGAGAGGAACGGAGGGGGGAAGGGGGGGGAGCTAGCACACCATTCTGCAGACTGTTAATCCCCTTTCTCATCTGCAGAAGGATATGCCTACGGGCCAAGGAAGCACGATTTGGAGGTCCTGTCCAATTGGTGTTCCGGGTCCTGCGCATCACGCTAGAAGAGGCCGCAGTAATCCAGACTAGATCAGCGCCCCCGTGGGAACCAGGTGGGTGTTACATATATAGAATTGTTGTGGTACGGGGTGATGGTTGTCCAGTTGTATGAATAAGGGTGGGTGTATGTGTGACAGGGATGGGGATAAGGGGGGGCAGGTTTGAGGTGAGGGGACATTGAGAGTGGACACAGGGAGCATGTGTGGAACTGGGAGGGTGTGGTTGATGGTGCCACTGGATCAGCTATTTGAGGAAGAAGTATTTTTGGTATGGAGAGAAGTGAGAGTAATGAGAACCCCACTCGAATATATGTGTTCCTCACTTCTACGGTTCAAGGAAAAGATTCTCAAATACCATTGAGTGGTGAGTGGGTCACGGATACCAAAGGGGAAATGACAAGCTGTGGCCCGAAGAGGGCTTGAATAAGAAGGATTTGTTGGGACACATCTCCACATATGTGTCTGTGAAGTATAAAAGGAAAAAGTTGAAAAGTAGGCAGGGTATCCTTGAACTTTGAAGAATGGTCAAGGATTTACAAGATGCCCAGAGGAACACAAAGAACAAACATTGGTAATACCTACACCCAGTGTTGTCTCCACAGCTGGCACCCCTACTGCTGCTTCACATTGCAACCTTCAACAGGTTATACCAACCACCCAGTATGTACCCCAAACAGCCCAAAGGCATGGACCTCCCACTGCTAGCATGAATTCTGCAAGCAACTTTGGTTAATGTTACACAAGACCACCCATTGGGTATGCGCTACAGAGGACAGAAGCAGAGCTTGCACGAGAATCACAGGGGGAGGGGCAGGAAATGACGATGAGCACGGATGAATGGAGAGCAGGTGATATTCTGTTTCAAATTGATAGTAGAGTGATTAAGGACGTGCAACTAGCTGCAAACGAAGATAGCCCCAATGGTGGGGGTATCTAGAGGGTACACTGCATACTGCCAGCGTAGATTATGATGCAACTCGAATGGCTGGAGACGCAAAGGTCGCAGAGAGGAATGGGCATCTGATAGGGAGCAGGGGAGGACAAGAAGGATGAGGTACCACCAGTACCTACACCAAGAGTAGAGAGCCTATGGGGGCCAAGGCTTAGAGTATGACCAGGTGGAATGGCTCGAGTGAAAAGCAAGCGAGGAGGGAGAAACATGCAGGCTAAACGGGCAGGAACACAGCTTCCGTTACTACACAAAGGACACGGGAGGGCACAATAGGTGCCCTGGCCACATTTGGACAAACAATTTAATGAAGGCATTACCCTCCACATGCATTAGAAAAACAGACTGTGGATTTACATTGGTAGTGGGGGACATAAAATATTTATTTGCTTTACTGCTAAAACAGGCAGATAACATTCGGAGTAAGGCAGGGTACAGATAAATAATGATGGAGCACAGTTCAATGACTGTCAAATGAGAGTATGGAACGCGTTAAGGTCAGCATATCCAAACACATCAGACATCAACTCGATTATGGTCCATACCATGTAGTTAAATGAAGACCCCCACAGTGTATATACACCAGATTCAAGAAATGTGGAGGGTGTAGACAGGAGAACCTTGAGATAAGAATATAGCAAAGATTTATTATATGGTACGGAAGGAACTCCGCAAAGATGTGCAAAAGAACTTCGACAAGGTAGGGATAGAAGCGAAGGGATGGGCTGAGATTCAGTCAATAATAGTACATCATTACAGGCGAAGACAGAAGCAGGAAAGGAAACAGCGGAGCAGGTGCTGAAGTGAAGTTGTTTCTGAAGAAATCAACAAAGTTAAGTGTAGAAGGAGCATTGATTACCAGTTCCCCTTACGGGCACCAGGTTACCAGGCAGGCATCAGAGTGGACGGAGGGACACCAAGGGTATTCAGGCAATAGAAGGGATTTGAAAGGTTATTGGAGAGGAAAAGGTTTGCAGGGAGGATGAGGAGGTGGATACAGGGGAATGAGGCAGAGATTTGAGGGACTCTGACCATTTTGGGCCTGGGTCGAGACACCATGCTTTGTGCGAGAGTGTATGAGCAGACCAGTATATTCCTTTGATCCCTATGTTTATCCCAGTGGGCCTGTGTATATGCTCACATATCACCCCCCATCAAAGATGATGGCCCCAGGCCGCCCGCAAGTGCCTTACCCTGGACAACCACCACAGTATCAGTATCCGTCACTTCCACAACAGCAAATGCAGAACCCAGGTTCAGCTTCCACACTGGAGTATATATATATCAACAAGCCCCACAGCCGCCATCTCAGTCCTGGGACAAGTACCTGCTGCCACAGGGTACAGTAACCCATTACACCAGAGCGAGTGACTAGGTGGGAGCGTTTTTCCAGTCCCGGAGACGACCACCTATCCCAAATAGGACAGAACCCAGGACTGGGCACATCAGGGCTCTCTGTCAGTCACTGCTGACCTGGAAGAGGAACCCCAGTTAGGTGTGAGGATAGGTGGCAAAACATTCACTTTCACGGCAGACGCAGGAGCTACCAAGTCCTGTGTTAAGCAAGGTCATTTTCCCTTGTCAGGAAAAGTAATGGACATGTAGGGGTTCTTGGGGGCAATAATATTGGTTCCCTTTATAGAAGACTTACCCATCAAGGTAGGTCCCCAAGAGGTGGTTGCTCAGTTATTATTCTCAGAAGATACCCTGGTGAACTTACAAGGTAGGGACTTCCTAAACATGACTATTATGTTTACTGAAAACATTCTAGTATGCGCAACCTCAGGAATTTATCATGCCAGGGCTGCTGTGATAATACAAGCACTTTACAGTGATGCCAAATGTGTGCCTATACATCCAGATTTTTTCCTATATGGACTAACATTGTTGATGGGATGGTTACCAGGAATGAAACAACGCGGAGAGTGCCAGTAGAATGTTGTTTCAGCCAGCAGTCCCACAAGAGCGTTCTCCAGGTACCATCCTCAAATTAGATTTAGAGACAGCACTAATTAAAAATGATAAGGTGATACTGATAGGGACTGACTAAGAAGGAGGTGAGTGGCGCACGCTGTTGTGTATAGTTCCTACACAGCCATCAAGGGAGCTGTCTGATGAGTTGTTTGAAGATGTTGACAATGATGGAGAAATATGTATCCCTTGTCAGGTCATGGTGCAACACAAAGAAGTACTGCACACTACACCTATTACTAGACAAGTCCCCACTTACTTACAGGAAGATATGGCAAATTTACCCAGCACTTTGTGGACCAGTAACCCCCACGATGTAGGCTTATTGAAGAGCATAGTGTCTGTTCACATAAAGCTGAAGCAGGGTGCAATATTACAGTACTCATTATCCAGAGTGGCAGATGAAGGGATTTAGGACACCATCAGGGCATTATAGCAGCAGGGCATAATAGTACCATGTCAATCCCCCTGCAACACAGCTATATGTCCTGTTAAAAAAAGCGAAAGGTTCAACTTGGAGAATGATACAGGATCTCCGCACTTTGAACAATATCGTCAAGGCAGAATTCCCAGTAGTACCTAATCCCGCCACAATCCTTTTTAACATACCCACTGAGGCCACATTTGTTACTTTATATGATTTGAAAACTGCATTTTTCTCCATCCCATTGCACCCTGATTCTCAGTATCTCACTGTGTATCGTGGGCAGCGATTTCAACACACAGGGCTCCCACAGTGGTACTGCGAGTCCCCCAGTATTTTTAACAGAGTATTAAATATGGATGTAGGTAGTATACACATTCTGAGTATCATCTTTTAGTACGTGGTTGATCTCCTAGTGTGCAGTAACACCGAAGAGCGGTGCAGAGATTACGCAGTGGAGCTATTCGCTTTACTTTCAGAAAAGGGATACAAAGTGGGCAAAGACAAAATGCAGTATTGTTAGAAGGAAGTGGTATACTTTGGACACATTCTATCCTCAGCAGAAACAAGATAACCCCAGAGAGAACAACTGCAGTATAAAACACACCACCTTCTACCACTGAAAGGGATGCAATATTTTTTAAGATTGTGTAAATATTGCAGAGTTTGCATTTGTGGCTACTCTAGCTACACAGAATCCTTGTTGCAAGGGCTTAAAGAAGCTCAGAAGGTTAGAGGGACACTCACATGGACAGGAGAAATTATCACATGTTTCTGAGAACTTAAGGATGCTATAAGTAATTCTCCAGTGTTAGAATTCCTTTGTCTAATCAGGGGTTGCTATTTGTTCTCGCATTCTAATGGGGAAATAATGGCATCACTGTTGACTCAACATCTATGGGGGCACAAGCCACTTGCCAATTACAGCGGGACTCTAGACTCACTTGTTCGTAAGGGAACTGACCCTGCATTACTGTTAGCAGCTGCAGCTTTTGTGATTGAAAAATCATCTGCAATAACCATAGAGTGCCCAGTGACATTATTTTATTTTGTAATCCTTGTTACGTACTATTCGCTTGTGGGCCTCAAAGCAGAACATGCAGGTTTTTCCATTCTGGATAAGTCCACATCTACCCTTACTCAGAGAGCATTTGGTTATGAGGTCATACTATCACATCCTTCCATTCACATTGTAAGGTGTCACCCAGTGAACCCTGTGACATTATTTCCAGTACCCGTTCAACCAGGTGGGGAGGTGCATGACTGTCAAAAAGGTCCCAATATTGATTTAATTCATGCACGGAAGAATGCATTCAAAGAGGGGGATGTGCTCTTCATTGATGGGTCATCGACGATATATCAGAAGACTGTCCAATGGTATAAAGGTGCTGTGGTATGTGCCTCCTAGATGGGGAGTACGAAATAGCAGCTAAAATGAGGTTACCAACACATTGTTCCGCACAAGCAGCAGAACAGATTGCACTAGTTGAAGCACTAGCAGCATCACAAGGGTGTCTAGTGACAATATATTCTGATTTGCCGTACATCACAACCACAGTACATTCAGGGTTGTCCAAATATTGACACAGAGGGCAGATGGGATACCTATATAGCATGTAGCATTGCTTGAAAGAGTAATGTATGCCTTATCCTGCCCATCAGTAGTAGTGGTGAAATGCACTGCCCACACTCGTGACACAGACTTTGTTTCACTCAGTAATGATGCCACAGACGGGGCTGCCAAAGAAGCAGAGTATTTAGAAGTTGCAGATGTTACGGCATATCCTGAGGTGGCGATACGATGATTGCAGTTAGCAGAACCTTTCACAGCAGACCTGTTCACTGAGATAATTGAATTACATGGTCAGGCACCATGTGTCATGATCTCTGCTTCCAAAAGATCAGGACTTGCCCGACTCCCTTGGAAGCAGACCCATAACCCCGGTTCCGAGTGCCAGCCAGTCCCAATTGGGACCTTTTGGACCCTGTCCTGGCGCCAGTGGCACCAGGCTCATAAAGATGCCCAGTCCCAGCGCTGGAAGCGCCGGGCTCATAATGCTTGGGTGGACTTACCTGCAGCAGACCATGCTGCTTACTTACCTGCCAGTTGAACCCCTGATCCTCTTCTGTTTGGGACTACTTTTCCTGTTGGGTGGGGCAGGAGCCACTCCCTAGGTTCAGAATACTGGAACTCTTCTGGAAAGCAGGAACTCTTTTCTTACCTAGGCGTGGCTGTGGAAGGAGACACCTAAGCACTACAGGAGGCTATTTAAACCACACCCGATGGATGAATCTTGCTTTGTGTTATTCTGCATTCTCTGCAGCAGAACGCTCATCGTGTCTTCTGCTTCTGATCCTGGGCCTAAGGGAACAAAGGCCTACCATCCTGGAATCCAGTCTTCAGCAGCACCTGTAAAGATAAAGAAAGAACAGGTTAGCACTACGGTCTTCAGTGGCAGCGCATCTCTTACCTGGTCCATCGGCTGTCACCAACGCCTCGCGCTGCATTCCGGCATCTGAAAGACAAAGGCTTACCTACTCTTCGCATGCTCCGGAGGTCTTCGCACTGCATTCCGGCATCTGAAAGTCAAAAGCTTACAGCTCTTCGCACGCTCCGGAGGCCTTCGGCGCTGCATCCCGCATCTGAAAGACAAAAGAAGGTGCGTTTAAAGACATTGGGCAACTTTATTACTCACGTGCCATTACTCCTTCCCACCCCGAATCCAGTGGGTATTCCAGCACCCTTGAGCTTCTCTAAAGCTCAGAACTTGTACCTGCAAGATAAAAGGGACAGTTAGTGCGCATCGTGAAGCAGGCTACAAGCGCTTACTTACGTGCTTCCAGGCGCTTCTGTTCCTCACGCGGGTTCGATCCTCAACTCTCATCAGCCCGCCATCCGCCATCGCCGGAACCCTGCAAAACAAGAGATATCATTACAAAAGACTTTTAAGACATTTGAAGTGCCCAGAACTTACCGTTCGTGCAGTTAACGACGGACAGCAGTCCTCTGAGGTCAAGAGGCCTGCACCCTTATCCAGTGAAGAAACTGGTTACGGCACCCTGCCCCGAGGCAGATGGAGAGCTCGGCGTTCACTTACCTAAGGTGAGGGCGTTAACCTTTGGGGTTCTACAGGAGAAGAGAAAGGGAAGAGGAGAGAGGCACCCAATAACCCCAGTTCATTAATCCCATATTTTCTATCTGCAGACATCTTACTCTTCGAGTCAGACATACAGTGCAGAGAGGTCCAGCCCAAAGAGCCAACCGTGTGTTACACATCACCTTTGAAGATACGGCATTCACCCAGTCAAGACCGGCGCCTCTGCGGGAATCAGGTGAGCGTTACACCATGAGAGAAGAAGGATTTGTGGGTGAAACAGGGGTGCTTACTGTCACCGGATGTTATCTGGAGGAAAAAACATTACAGGTAAAGCAGCAATGCCACTGTAATTGCTTATAGGTTCCTCTTCAGCAACTGCAGTAACCAGCGCATATGTCTAAACAGTATCGTACAGCAGCAGATATCCAGGAGGAATAGTTTGCCTTGAATTTATCAACATATTCTTGAAGGTTGGGGACACATTGTTCTTCATCTACAGCACCAGATACACACTTAGGACGTGGCATGGCACATTGCCCTGTCCAACAGGGCAATTTCAGGAGCTCCACATAGATTATGTGGATATGGTAAACGGGTGCAGTACTATTGTTGTGGTGTGTCCATTTTCTCGTTGGATTGAGGTGTGCCCTTGCGCACAACCAGATACTAAATCAGCAGCCACGTTTTTAGTATGCAAGGTGTTCCCTCGCTGGGGAATATGAGACAAATAATTTAAAGAGATTACTTCCCTATTTGGGATTAAACATAATTTGTGCTTATTTGACCACCCTTGTGCAATGTCTTAACGGTCTCTTGAAAAAAAAACTGTCAAAGTTGTGCTATACATTAGGGAGGAAATGGCTGCATTTTCTTCTTCTGGCTCTGTTTAGCCTTAGAAGCCAGCCAGGTATGGACCACCACTTGTCCCCACACAAGATAGGGACAGGGAGAAGGCTGCACTCACCACTCACACCTGCAGTACTGCATCAGATGCACACAGGGCAGCTGAGATTTTGGGAAGGAGTTTCAGTGGTAATTGAGGGATTTGCCAAAAGTATTAAGATTATGTCTCAACAGCTTGCTTCCAGGAGAGAAGACACAGCTTCCACACCTGCGGTCGACACAACGTCTCTACTCCAGAGACTTCATTTATGTACGCTTCTTTGTGTGGAAATGGATTGACTCCTTTAAAGGTAGTTTATGCCACCCCATCTGCAGTGTGAGTGAAGGAGCTTCGGTATTGGATACACCTATCTGACGTCCAGAAAGCAACTGGTATGGCACCAGGCCCTCAAGAACAGTGATATTAAAAAAGGAATGTAGTTACCTTTCTAGTGACATTTTTGCAACAGTTTCACCCCTGCAGGCACCATTTATTGGATATTTTTAGGGCGCCTATACAACAAGTGGTGTTTCAGGGCACCTCAAGACAAAAAGGGGGGGACAAGGGAAAAAGATACAATACCAGTCCTTTTAGGCCTTGTGACATTTGCATCATGCAAGTGCAGAACAAGAGGTGTGAGGTAGTGAGGGTAGGGGGAGAAGTGCTGGTCTGCGCAAAAAGGAAGTGCTAAGGTGGGAAGGGTAAAGGAGCAAAGTGCTAAGGGGAGGCCAGAGGGCAAGTGCCAGGGAAGGCAGGTTAGTGAATGGATTGGGGTGGACTGGGTGGGTGGGCCTGTAGTACTCAGAGGAAGCCAGGCAGATGAAGGTGTTGGAAGGGAGAGGGAGAGTGAAGGATGAGGAGAAAAGGAGGGTCTTGAGCTCCTGGAACTTAGAGATCTGGCCCAAGCCTGAGTGAGGCAGGGACAGCATTCAGGAGGGAGGCTCCTGCCGAGGAGAAACGTCTACCCTGCACTCTTTGCGACCCAGATGCTTAGCTAAGCAGAGAGTTGGAGCTAGCAGAATGAAGGGCTCTAGCAGGGAGGTATTTAGGGAGAGAGAGTTAGATGACACCAAGGTTTTTTGCCTCACAAGTGGGTGAGAGTAAGGGACCCATAGAGGGTGGCGGGAGGGAGGGAGCCTGGGGTCCCAAGGAAAAGGATATCAGTTTTACTGGCATTAAGGCAGAGAACATTGGCAGTGCACCATGACTGAATGACAGTCAGGAATGAGCGAGGAGGGAGGAGAGGGAAGCTTGAAGGAGAGCTGTGTGTCTGCATAACATTGGAAGTGAGGAGAGAAGGAAGAGATCAAGGGGGCAAGGTATATGTTGAAAAACCACGGCGGAGGGTAGAGTATTGAGGGAGGCCGCAGGTGGAGAGTGTGATAGAGGAGAGAAAAGGGCCCAGCTGAACCTGGGAAGGTCAGTTGGAGAGGAAGGTCAACCAGTCCAGTGCCAGGCCCGTCATGCCAAGGGTGTCACAGAGCTGATTCATCAGGGTGGCATGATTGACTGTGTCAAAGGCAGAGGAAAGATCCAGGAGAATAAGAACGGAAAGAGAGTGGGAGTCAAGATTAGAGAGCAAGTCATCACGTGTGTTCAGTAGAGCAGTTGCCGTGCTTCTGGCAGCTCTGAAGCCAGACTGGTGGCTGTGGAGACATCCTACAGATTTGATATGTTGGGTCAGTTGGGAGATGGCAAGCTTCTCCAGGAGTTTCCCCGGGAAGGGTGTAATGGCGATAGGGCAATACTTAGCAGGGCAGGAGGTATCCAAAAAGGGCTTTTTACAGTGAGGATGCACAAGGGAGGGGTTGAGGGAAGGAGCCAGTGGCAAAGGAGTGGTTATAGAAATCATCCAGGGAAGGCGCAAGGGAGGCAATGCTGTCCTTAATAATTCGAGGGGTGCAGGAAAGCACCTGTTTGGAGGAGACTTTCATAGAGGGGACTAGTCTAGAGAGCTTGTCCAGTGCTATGGGAGGAGAGGAGGAGAGAAGTGGGGAAGGGGAGTCAAGGGAGGCATGAAGCTGGGGAGGGATGAGGGAGGGCGGGTAGAGGAGAGTGAGAATAGAATGTCCTGGGTTTTGGAAAGGAAGTGGGAGGCCAGAGCGGTACAAAGGGGCAGGGATGGTAGGAGAGATTTGGAGACTGCAGAAGGATTGGCAAGTTCCTTGTAGATTTTAAACAGTTTGCCAGAGTTTTTAGTGGCCCCGGAGATACATGCTTGGATGTGAGCCCTCTTCTTCGAGCAAATGGAGAGGCTGTATTGGCTTTGGAGCAGGCGACAGGCCATTTTGTTAGAGGGAGCTTCCGATGCCCACCACTTCTGCTTAGCCACTCTGCACTTGCTTTTCAGAAAAGCTAGGTCGGAATCATACCAGGTGTTACGATTCGAGGCAGGCTACATTGGGATCCTCATGGCAGCAACTAACACTCGCTTCATCAGTAGAACGACAGAAAGGAGACATGCCGTGCAGGCAGAGGCTTAGCATGGGGACCTAAGCGATCCAAATGAGAAGACAGGAGGGAATGGCCAGACCAGGGGAGAGGTGTAGTGAGAAGGTTGTAGATATGAATGTCTGCTGAGATAAGAGCATCCAAGGTATGTCTGGCAGAGTGCGTTGGACCGGAAGGATGAATGGTGAGGGAAAGAACATTGCAGAGGTTGCAGAAGAATCAAGGGGAATATTGAAGTCCCAGAGGTGGACAAGTTTGGGAGGTAGAGGAATTAAGGGAAGTGGTGAGGTCAGACCACTCAGAAAGTGGGTGAGTGGACCACGGGTCCTGTAGATGGTGGCAAGAGTCAGCTAAAGGGTTGGAGAGACGCTGAGCCTACAGACGAGGCAATTAAATGAGGAGTAGGACTGAGTGGGACTGATAGTGGCTGTGATCCAGTCAGGAAAGATCAAGGCCACTCCTCCTCCAGACAGGTTAAGCCAGTGCTTTGAGAGGATCTTGTAAACCTCAGGCAGGAGTGTTTCAAAAGCAGTGACCGAGCTGGCAGTGAACCACATCTCAGTGAGGGCGAGAAAGTCGAGGTCAAAGTCTTCGAGGAGAGATATCAGAAGTGTGTTTGAAGGCCGAGCGAGAGTTGCCACCATTGAAGGTCTTCCAAGGGGCATACAGTGATGTGGTTTGCCCATCGGAAGTGGAGAAGGGACTGGTGGTTGTCCGCCAGAGGAGTGTTGGGAGAAGGGAGGAAGTTGATCAGAGACGGAGGACACCTATCACGAAGGAGAAGGCTGTGCTGAGATCCCTGGGCCATGACAATGCCATTGTGATAGACATGAATGATGCACCTGGAGGATGAAAAGCCCATTGAGAGTACTTCCCGTCTGGTGCCTCCATTAATGGGAGACAAGGAGAGAGACAGAGACCATATGTGGAGTCTATAGGTCTGGGGAGGGAGCAGGGGGTGGGGGTTCGCTAACTGCCCTGCTGCGAGGAGGTGTTCTCCCGAGCTCCCGTGTGATCCAACCAAATATGTGCCAAAAGACACTTAAACACACATCCTGATGCCCATTGGTGCATATGCGGTAGTGACAGACCCCTGGAAGAGCAACCCGAGCCATACCAGCGAGATGTGCAGCTGAGGAGATTAGTATGAGCCTGTTGAGGAAGTGGTTCTGCACGCTGGGATTACAACAAGATGGTGGCGAGCTCCTGTGCTGTACCATGCCGAACCTGTACTTATAACAGATTGCTGCCATTTTCCTTCACTCCGCTCTGTCTCTAAGTGCCAACTGCATATTCCCCCTATTTGGTATAATTGCTGCGGGCATGCAGAGTCGTAGACCTCAAGCCTACAGCAAAACAGAGAACCCGGTGACGCCCAGCGATGTCGGCAGATGGAGTTGAGAACCGGATCAAGCAGTAAATGAAAGGCAGCTGGTATACAAGCCATATACTGGCTCTAGGAGAAGCAGCTGCAGCAAGTGGCAGCAGCCCAAGAAACGAGCAGGACATCACAGAGGCACAGCGAAGGTCAGTAAGTGATCCAGAACACAGGATAAGCCCCATCCATAATTTTAAGCAGGGGAGCAGGGACATTGTGGACCACATCAAACCCTCATAAGCACAGCAGAGTGGGTCACAGCAAAGACAAAGTAGACCCAAACTCTTTAACCGTGGGGGATAAAAGGCAGCTTGTACACTGCCATATGGGGTCCTCAAAGTGAGGGACTGAAATTACTAAGGCACCAGGCAACCCACAAGAAGCGCTGCACACACCATTACGCACTAATGGCACCAGGATGGGAGTCTGCAAAGAGAAGTACGGGGTGCAGGCCATAGCAACCAGGCTGCTACCTGGCACTTGCATCACAACAGTGAAATAAGCCTGTAACGTCTCAACACAGGCGATAAAATGGTGATATCTCTGCCCAGGGTTAACCTATACCCTCAGGAGCCCTGCACATGCCATCCAGAATGCCTAAAAGCAGATCAAAACAACCTACAATTGAAACATTGGTATGATAGCACCTGCCTCGACAGTTACACTGGCACCATCAGATAAGATGGAAGAAACATACAAAGACCAACCAAGTGCTGGCAGCGATAGCCAACCTCAAAACTTCACTGGAAAGTAAGATGGATGCCATCAGACACAACGTCAACTTACTAAGACAAGATGTGTGGGCATTATCCGAAAGGACTGGGATGCTAAAGAAGAAATTGGAGATGAACACGACAAACCTTAAAGACTCCAAGAAGAACTCTCCGATAATGCAACAGCAGATAAGGAACCTGGAAGTAAGTTTAGAGGATGCAAAAGGGCGAGCCAGAAGGAACAAAGTCAGGATTATAGGTCTCCCTGATGGGGAAGAAGGAGCGAACCACACAAACTTTATAGAAAATCTGCTGTTGCAGGAGATCGGCCCCAGGAACCTTACACAAGGCTTCACAGTGGAGCACATGCTCTAGGAAACCACCTCCTGGTGCACCTCCGTGACCCATCATTGCAAGGATCCGGTATTCTAAAATATTTCAGTATCATTTCCCTATCTTTATGACAGGGGCACGATACAGAGGGCATCATCAAAAATCATGGCGTACTCGGACTTCACTCTCCAAGTACAGAAATCAAGAATGCACTTTGCTTCCACTAAGAAGAGACTCCAGGAGTCCAATCTTAAATATATGTTGCTATACCCGGCTAAGTTGAGGTTCATATACAAAAGCCGAGTGATTTTCTTTGAAAACCCAGAAGTCGCACACAAGTGGATGGACACACATAATCTGCCATTGATTGCTGAGAAATGAATGACGCTGCAGAGACAGGATAGACTCACTACAAGAAATACTGAGTAGAGGGCACCATGGAATGGTGTCAGGATTCACAGTTGCATCTCTCTGGACAATTTTGGCGTTGATATTGTAAATTGCAGGAATGTACACAAGGTAGACTCCCGGGCGAGGCGTAAACGTGGCAGAGGAGCATCCTCCACCCAAGACTACTGGCTTTATCAGATACTAGCGGTTACGTATCCATCTCCTGCACAACCAGCACCGAAGTACAGGTTAGTCGATTTGTAATGAGGCCCAGTGTCTTTTTTGGACTCTTCAAGGGCCCACGGCCAGCCAGGCTCTCTTACCAATGGGGCAGATGCACAGATGCAGTGGGCGAAGGCCTTAGGATCTTAAGCCTTTAGATACGTAGATTTTCTCTCTGGTAAAGGCCTCACAGAGGATACATGTGCACTGTTGTACATCACTGACAAAGCAATCTAACACGGTTTTCTTCTTCCCCACAGCGTCCAGGATTAAGAAGTAATGCAATGTATATATTGTTGTGTATAGTATTCTTCTGTTTCTGTCTTCTTCTTTCCTTTATTGTAGGTAATTTTATATGGATTGTGCATATAAAAGGAGGATATAGTAACAACACAGAAACATTAAGAATAGGGATGGCAAGAAATAAAAGGGAAACAGAAAATGAAGTTGAATGCAATGAATATAAGGGGAGAATTATTTGTATTTAGTTTGCTAAGGTGGATGTCAATGAAACTGCAAATTATACTGCTGCGGTCGAGGTACTGGCTGCATAAATCCACGGTATTGTCCGCTGTCACTGGGGAATTCATCAAGAATGGCTCGAACCACACATGGAGGTATTACTCTTCGGATGCGGAATCCCAGTCTTCCATGAATCCTTAATGTGGTGCGATATGCCACAAGCCTGTCCCACCTGTGCAAGAGATACATACATAGTTTACTGGGATTAACCCGTTGTTTTTTTTGTGCACATTCTTGTAAAATTTACGGCATTTTTTTTATTTAAAAAGTACCTTTTCATGCAATGTATTGACAGTACTTGTGATTTCAAGTATGTATCAGTTACAAATGTGAATACACATTAAAGAAAAAAGTTTGGGAGATACTTCAAAGTGAAAAAAACAGAATTGTTTGGATGATAAATCTGAAAGTGGAACACTTTGGCTTCAGTTTACAATGAGTAAAGTATTCAATTTACAGAAACATTCTGGCGTCAGTGATCCGTTGAACTTATATGTTGTTCACCCAAATCAATATGTTACTTGTCTCTACTGTCAAATAACATATATGCAGTGAACTTATTCGGATTACGAGTTTGTGTATAAGGACCATCATCATTCGCAGCATGGATCTTGTAAGGCAGGCGGCCCTAAAGTCATGCAGCACGGTAACGCATAGCAGCGGTGTCTCCCCTTCGGCAATGTAAGCCAAGCAAATAGAGAAAGAAAGGCGTCCTAAAGTTAAGGGCTCTCGCGCCCCCAGCACACCTCTTATACTGATTGCAGTCAATTAGAGTATAACACACACAAAAAATGTATAGAAGGCTTGTTCATAGTTATATGTATACCAAAGTACACCTTTTATTTTATCAGAACCAAAATTATATAAACAGAGCACTTAGCGTTGTGTATCAAGACCCTTCTTCAAGAGCAATACAATTTAGTCATCAAAAAAATCATAATCTTCAATTGGGTTTTCTAGAAATCAAAAGATAGAATTCATTATTTAATAACTTACTCTATTCTTGTTATCAAAATTGTATATTTGACATTTTACACCAAACATCTGGCTCCCATATTATGTTGTAAGGATTTATATCGATTCACTTTATAATAGAGATCCAGGCTATGATAGGATTGCTTCAAGACATAAGTTACCAGATTCTTGGTTAAACCCACACTGGGGCTGCTGTCAGTGCAACTGGAGAGAAGTTGACAAAAATAAGAAAGAAATGAATAAATAAATGCCCCTTCTTAACAGAGAGTGAAGAACCACACTATCTTTCAGAAGTCTTGCCACCTTACCTACAGATCCCTGCTGTGAGACACAGTGAAAAGCCAATTTCCAAGTATACAATCAAAGTTTCGTCAAGTGGGTGCCTCTCTCTAGTTGTGTCTCAGGGACATAGAATCTAGGAGAAATATACAAAAAGAATAAGAAAATCACCCTATGGTGTGATCTTCCATTTACAATATCAATCATCAGAGAGCCACTTCTCTTTAGTTGCATTGACAGTAGCCCCAGTGTGGGTTTACCTAAGAGTCTGGTAACTTATGTACGGGCAACGACCCGAAAGCATGATTTTGCAAATGCCTGCATTTTATTTTTTGAAAAGTGTCATAATGTAATTACAACAAAATAGTGATATACCTTTGGTGACTGAGGTATAGCCTGTGGCCGACAATCTGGCTACTGGCCATGACCATGAGGAACAAGCAATGGGTTTAGAGTGCGCAAGGAAAGGTATCTGTTCAATCTCCCTCTTTCATCAGAGTGGCGAGAAATGGGGCAAGAGAAGGTAAAATAGATTTAACCCCAAAAATCTGAAGAGGATCCGAGGAAGCGGCAGTAGGATGAGTCTGAGATCGGAGCTGTAATGCTGGCTTTAGAAATAGATAAAAAAGAAGGAAAGGCAGATGAGACTGAGGAAAGAGAACTACATGAAGAAGAAACTTAAGAAAATGACAAATGGATCAATAATAGCCTGGGTAGTCACAGCATTAGTAGAAGATCTAATCGTTTCAATCTTCACAAGAAAGAAGTTGGTGAAGTCCACTCGGGATGGTGGACAATGATGGATCAGCAGGAGGGGCCAGAAGCTTGTTGAGAGTTTTAAAAAGTAGTTTAGGGGAGATGGGCTGAGAAGAGATGAGTATTTAAAAAAAGGTAGTCTTAGCCTGTTTGAGATAAGAGGTGGTAGAGCTGAAGAGAATACATAATTGTAGCAAGAGTAGTTTTTTTACCCAGTGATTTTCAGCCCTACAGGCTTTGAGGCGTAAGGATTTTAAGAAAAGGAGAAAGCCAGCACCAAGGAGGTTTGTCCTTAGGACGAAATTCAAACAGTGGAGCAATACTATTCAGAGAAGAGGAAATAGAGTAGAGAACAGTGAGATATGAATCAGCGTCACAAAAAGAGGATAAGTGACTGTCAATAAGGTGAGATGAGATAGAAGTAGTAAAAGCTGCTGGGTTAAAATGTCGAAGATCATGATGCAGAGAGGTGGATGTTAAGGGAATACTAGGAAGAGAAAAGTGATCAAAGAACTGAAGAGATCAGCAAACAAGAAACTGTTCAGCAGGATGCTGAACATGAATAGTATTGCAGTCAATGGGGTGAAGATCAGGGGAGATAAAGATTGGGCAGAGCACTCAACCTTTAAGATGAGTGGGGGGAGAAGACAAAAGTTTAAGATTGGAAGCTGAGGTGTTAGAGTAAAGGGGAAGGTGAATGTTAAAGTCCCCAGCTATAATTCGTGAGGAATCAGAAGAGTAGATGGAAAACAGCTGGAAAGCAATATTATCCAAGAAGGAGCCAAGAGAGCCAGAAGGGCGATACGTGGCCACAAAAAAGGGGCAGGAGAAGAAACAGAAAATGATACTCAAAGGAAGAGAAGAGAGATAGTGCTATAGATGAGGGAACAGTGATCCACCATGGATGGAATAGCAGTCCAGTGCTGCCCCCAGGGCAAAGAGGTCGTGGAGAGTGAGAGAAAAAAGAAAGAAATTATGTGACAGAGGTAACTGATACCATTTCATGAGGTCGGAGCCAGATCTCAGTAATGCAAAGAAATTCAAATGTGAAGGAGAAGAAGACATCAAGAACTAAGTCTGTTTTCAATACAATAGGACACTCATTCCATAGACCGCAATTAAATTAGGGTGCAGTATAGTCAGAGACATTAGGGTGGGCAAGATGCGAGTGAGAGGGAACATGAGAAGTTGGTTGTTTTAAGTGATTAGTGATATGAACAGGAATGTTCATGGAGAATGATGGGGTAAGAGAAGAAAATAAGGAACTGAGCAAATGAAGACATGGTTAAGCAATTCAATGATCCACACTGCAATGATAAGTTCTGTAAGAGTAGGATAAACATGCGCCCTGTTGTAAACAGGGATGGGTGATGCCCTTGGAACCTCTGCCCTTATAACGGGATACCGGGAAAGGGACGCCCAGGGAAGGCATGCAATAAAAGGTGAGGAAAGGAAATGTGATTATGTCGGACGGCTGGGGTTGGGCCAGCCACGGCATGGTAGAGGAAGCAGTGGCATCTGCATGAGCTTCCGAGGACGCCAAGTCCACTGCCCAAATATTAATTCATCACTAAAATCTGTGACAGTGAGGTCAATATATTAGGTGATTTGTTTGGGCGCTATTTGTGCGGCATGCAGTGTCAACGAATTATCAGCTGTTTTACAGGGGTCCCCAGCTACATGACTTATGCTATCCTTATTCTCCTGCATTGAATCTTTCATAGTGGCAAGCCTGCCAAGACTTCCTGAATCAGAGAGACACTCCAACGCCTCACCCGATTCTTCCAGACTGGTTGTGAGGGCTTCAGCAGTCCGACTTCCTTTTCCTATATTTTTCCTGGTAGCCCTTCGTTCCTTAAAGAGGTAGGGCCTGTCGCTGGGGAAGCCACTATGTCTGCCTACCCAATTGGCGAACTAGTGGCCCCCTTCCAGACACAGGCAACTAGGGGAAAAGCTGGCGTGGCAGAAAACCCCCTAAGG
The DNA here is from genome assembly GCF_040938575.1 of Ambystoma mexicanum. Lineage (NCBI taxonomy): Eukaryota > Metazoa > Chordata > Amphibia > Caudata > Ambystomatidae > Ambystoma > Ambystoma mexicanum. The sequence continues at coordinate 951,089,114 of NC_090939.1, forward strand.
CAGGTATATTCTAAGTGTAAATTCCCAAGACCACCGAAGCATAATGATGAAACAGTTGAAGAGTAACCACAAAGCCCCTGCTGTTGGTATGCTGCAGTAAGTAGTAGGAGGCTAGACTGGAGTTTGTGCTAACGAGGAACAGCAAGGTTTCCAAATAAACCCCTTGAAGTTGGGCAAACTGACTGGAACTCACTCAAGGCGGTAGGAGAGCTCTTAAGAACAGCTCACAATGAGTGGATAACAGGATAGCTGGGTGCTCCGATAGGAAAGCCCAATCGTGTCGGACCCCAAAGGAAGAGAGAAAGCAATGAGGAAACAAAATTGAAAAAAAGGGCAGAGAGACTTGGCAAGACCAAGTGCCGCGCAAAGAGCCTGAGAGAGAGAACGGGAGCCAGGCGAGAGAGATTCAGGGAGTCCAGGGCAAGACCAGAGCTAGGCAGGAGGGAATGCTAAAGAGGAACCAATAGAGCGAAGGAAACACTCTGCAGAGGCGCGTGAAAGCAGCAAAATGAGAGAGAGAGCGTGGATGAAAAAACAAGGCAGCAGAACCTAGAACTAGCATATAACCCCTAGAGGCAAATTGGTTGCAACACAACATGTACTGCCAATGGACTGGAGAAATAGCAGCTGGCGGCAGCCATGTTGGAAATCACTAGACTGCATACCCGCGTTAGGAAAAATACATGCTGGGCATATCAATGGCAGAACGTCCAGCGCCTCCACAGGGCTGAGGAGGTGACACATTGACTAATCATACATCATGTGAATCTGTCTTCAGGATGGGTATCCTTGGCAACATAGAGCAGTATATTAAAAAAACATTCAAAACTGGAGTCACTTTAGTACTCTAGTAGAGTCATTTTGGGTCATATTGCCTCACAGCCAATAGAAAGAGCACTCTTAGCTCAACCCCTGAGGCCATCTTCTGTTTTTTTGCCACATGTTATGGGATTCGTCAGAAATCTTTCAATTATTCGATGTTCTACTCTGTCTAATTGCACATTTTCATATGTTTTTGACGATTGTGAAAAACGTTTGCATTGACCATCACATCCTGGGAGAGGATTTTGACTTTTTTCTGGTAGAGACCTTCATCATTCTATGGAGAACACCAGAAAGAAGTCTCTTTAAGGCCTCTGCAATATGCAGCCTCAAGAAGGTCTACGTGGAGGATTCCCACTGCAAAAGTCTCTACTGCCAGACACAATGTTCCATCTGGCAGTCATTTTTTCGAAACAGACGCTTCAAGACTTGTCATCGCAGCTTAGTGGCATGGCTCGACGATGGGTCCTCTGACTCAGCTTTAGTTTAGTCTGTAGACATGCCTTAACAGACAGAGCAGGCCCCTCCACTGTATTCCTTCTTTCAAGAGTTTGAGATCAAATGAGGATACTTCCCGTGGGAGAAAGGCTTAAAAAAGTCCAGTCGGCCTATGCCAGGGATACCACGGCATCAGCAACAAGTATAGTGTAAATGACTACTTCCGCGGAAGGTTGCCCACTGCTTTGGTTTCAAAACACATTTCATTCACTGGACACCAGTCCATGTCTTCTGCGTCCTCTTCAAGGAAACACTCCTCAATGGCGACTTAGCAGGTCCGATCGTCTTCCTCGTCCCCAACTCCATGGAGGTCTGTGATGAACCCAGCCTCCTTCTCTAAGGTCGGGGAATGGCAGTTACTGCCTGATTTGGATCCTCGGGGCGCCTGTATAAGGAAGGATTACATAGAGGAAGACAGTTACCGGGGGAAGGTGACGATTCCATTGAATAAGAAGAGATATTCCCATCTTTCCTTTGAGGAATACTTTAAAATACCCATGTCCTTAAGGGCTTTTTGTAATCTAACAGTTCCACCCTGTAGTAAAAGTCAGAAACCCTTTCCTAAAAATTACACTGATCATACCCCACTTATGACACTCACAACTCATATGTAATATCTTATGGTTCTGATGTATCTTTATGTAAAGCTTTTGAACAACCACATCTAAGTAATCCATTTACATCTATGGACTTCAACTCCCATAAATCCTGAGAAAGGTGTTCATGCAGATCAAGGGAAGCCTGAAGTTTAATTTGCAGCCTAGTTTTTGTGTTGGACCCAAAGTATGCAGTACATTTAAAAATGGCAGAACAGGACAGAACGGAGCTGATGTGGTGCAGGAGAGAAAAAGGAATACCAAGCTAGAGCTCCTGAATGCATGGTATCGAGACCAGTGTGGCGAGATGGAAAGCAGAGCGCAGAGGAAGGCAAGGCATAGCGAGGCTGGAGACAGCACAGAGATTGCATGGAAGACAACCACACCAACGAACAGTGTTCTCCGTTCCAGGGACACCAGCGGTTGCTTGCAGAGTGTGTCGGACTCTGACAGAGTGTCTGTACAATTGCAAAGGGGAAGAAAAACCACTGCGGAAGCATGAGAAAAGGTGGAGATGCACAGAACACCCAGTGAGATTGCCTAGAGCAGAGGGTGACCCCTGCAGCGTTACCACGTGCACACCAGCAAATGTTTGACCTGTATGAAGTTGCAAGTCTCAGAAAGGCACCAAGCTTAGTTAATTGCAATCAAGGAAAAGGTTCAAGTGCTGATTAGAAGAATGTTTAAAGACCAGCAAAACAAAACATATATGAAAGAACTAGAAACCTCCTTTAACAAACAGTTTTTTCAACGCATACCAATGTGTCGTTTTCTGTAGCGCATGGTGTTGATGCAAGTCATGGTTTAATTGCCTAGGGCATGAGGCGCGAACATGACCCCAGCCCCACCAAACCCCTGTTATGCACTGCACATAGCCTGCATCCTGGTCCAGTGTCCACTACACCGCCATAATGTGAACAATTTCTTTGTCCCCATTCAATCCAATCCCAATTTAAAATATGTCACCACCTAGCCGGTCCGTGGTGGCCACTGCCATGGCCACAGGCTATCTCTCAGTCTCCAAAGTTATAAAAAATGTTGTACTTACATTATAATTGCAAATATATCTGTGTTTCAGTTTTTGAAGAAGTGTCAAAATGTAGGTACAAAAATAGATATATAACTTAGCCCCCACTTGATAAAAAGCCATTCAAACTTGTACAAACATTCAAAGTAGGGTCTATATTCTATTTGCATACATTTGTGCAGATTCGTTAAACGACACCAAAGTTATAAGCCATCTAAAAATGTTGAGACCTCCCCTCTAATTTTGCCCCTTCTTGGTAAAACACCAAACTCAGCAAAAATATTCAAAGGTGGGACTAAAACTATATTGCAAAGGTCCATGCAGTTTTATTGAATGGTGCCAAAGTTATAAGCCATCCAAAAAAAAGCATTAATATGCATGGATGTCCTCGAACTTTTGTCAAGTTCACGAACATCACAGGAATGTTCACGAGCATCACATGAATGTTCGCAGACATCTGAGTTGAAAAAAACACCAGATTTTGGGCTTTTTATCTCATCCCATCCTCATCACCCCTCACCTCACCAGAGATTGTTTCATTTGTTTGACAAGTGTAAATCTGTGTTTTATAATATATTTTGACCATGAAGTCCGCGGACTAAGGGCCCGATTCATGGAATGGGGTGCAGAAATGGCGCCAGGTCTGCACGCCGAGAAGGACCCTGCACGAGCCGTGCCGCAGAAAAAATAATGCACGACAAGCTTATTCATGGATTTAAAGACTCATTACTAGCCGTCACGCAAGTAAAAACAAGCTGCACAAGGAATGCCCACAACACGCCCCCAAGCACACCAAAAAGAAAGCAAAAGGACAAATATGGTGCAAGCCTCCGCGCCACCCTTGGCCCACCATCCAGTACCCCTGAGAGAAGGCGGGTCTCACCTCGCAGGCCCAGGCTGCACCCCAGCCAAATCGTACACCTCACCTTGCAAGCCCGGGGCACACCCCAGAGAAAACATGTACCCTCCCTCATAAGGGTAAGGCTGCACCCCAGTGAAATCGCGCACTTCACCTCGCAAGCCCAGGCCGCATCCCAGCGAAAACACAGCCCCCTCATAAGCGGAGGCTACACCCCTTACCAAAACATGAGTCCCCCTATACCCAGACTGGACACCACCCCCAGGCTCCCTCAACTGTCACCCCCACCCAGGCAGCCCCCTCCAGACTGGACACCAAACCCCCATCCCCCCTCACCTGTCACCCCCCTCCAGACTGGACACCACCCCACCAGTCCCCCTTACCCGTGACAAACACCCCGGAAGCCCCCCTGACTGTCTCCCACAATACCAGTGCAATGCATGTCTGCAGCTCACCTGAACTTCCGTGGTCTGACAGCACCATGAAGTGCAACACCAGCATGTACACCACAAATATGGCCAACCGGAAGCACTGGAGGTCCATCCATAAGTGGAGCATCTGCTCACACACCCTTCTAGGCTTTAATCAGCCCCTCACCCCATACACATGTGAGAAGTGAATGCAAATCCATGTGCATGCTAGCCATGGCACATTACCAAGGCATCAAAGCACAGTAACTGAATGTGTGTCCACGACAGAAGCAAACCTACCAAAAGATGTTGCAAACAATACAAACAATGGCCAGGCGTGCCAGAGCCTGAGCATCAGTGACCTGGGTAGAAAAATACCTGTCAGGGAACAATCACATGACAAGGACATGCATGGGTGATGGTAGGGCAGCCAGAGAGCATGAGTCACAGAGACTGGAGAATTATGCTGCCACTCCGGAAGAGCAAGCATGGCCCACTACTGCATTCCAGTGGTAGCAGTTGAGCGACACATGAGAGAAGGCAGCGTGTGACTGTACATGCTGGTGGGCGTGTCTGCACGACATTGGTTTTACACAGCAATGACAAACAAACGTGCTATTAATGTGGCCATGGAACTCCTCCACAGTGAGCCCACCTCCCTCCACCCCAACCACACTGATGCCAAACACACAGTGATGCTGCACAGGTAAATGAAAACACAGTCCAGACCCAGTCATCTGATAGACCCACCTCCACATGTCAGGGGCATGTGCATCCTTCCATCCGCAATCATCCCAGCAACAACAACACACAAGCATGCACGCCACAAGACACATGACTTGAAATGGAGAGATGCACTGGCTAAAAATAGCATTTTTTTACATTTCTTTTTAATTATTTGTGTTTGGTTCACCAACGAACCTTTACAAATGTTACAGGATATTGTCAGAATATGAGAAAAAAATAAATTAGCAAAAGCCTTTTTAAAACAGCTTATACAAAATGAAACAAAGACAAGCATAAAAAAACACATTATTTACATTCCTAATAACACAACTTCTCCATGAGCTAATTCTACATCATCATCTTTTTCACAGCCCATTAATATGCAAGCAATGATTTTACAGGTTTTTAAAACTCGTATCACCATTGATGTTAAAGCAATATCATGCCCGGAGATCAATCTGTCCCAGAAATATTCTGCAATGATTCCCTCCTCACGTATCACAAATTTCCTAAATAACGCTAAACATACATTACATGTTCCCTCACACTCCATCAGAAGGTGCCTTAAAGTTTGATTTGATGGAATATCACAAATTCTACATAATCTTATGGCTCTGCCTCCTTGATGCCGCATTGCCAGAACCTCACCATAGTGTACCAGATTTAGCCTTATCCTCAGAAAGTTGTTTCTCACCAACTTGTCCAGAAATTTTATTATTTAACGCGAGAGACAGCCATGTTTTTTTTCAGCTGAAAGGAAATGATTGGTTGGAGTTGATTGTCTTACTTTCACAATCGTTGCAATCCAATCAAAGATTTCCAAATAGAACTCAAAGATGCTGACAGAAATGAACTGCATCAAGTGTGGAATGTAACAAACAAAAAGATGTATTGGACATAAATATGTACAAAAATAAATGAGGAACAAGCTCAAAGTAGTCCAGGGAAAATATGAAATAAAACTAATATCCTATGCCTAAAAGATTATATACAATAAAAAGTAGGAAGGAAAGTCTTCAAAGTCTGGGGGAAATAATAAAAAAAGGAAACCTACACCTAAATAACTGTACACAGGCAGCGGACTAGTCCTCTCCAATCTCACTGAGTCTTTCCACCCGGGCTATGTACATCGCCACGTCCTCACCTCTCAGGCGGGCCTCCGTTGTTGCCTGCAGGGCTTGAAGGTTCTTCAGCATTTTTGTCTGTCATTTGGGCGTCCCTGCAAGTGGGCTCCAGGATGGCAGCCCGCCTCCTCGCACAGTGCAGCGCAATCTCAGCCCTGGCCATCACTACCCTCACTTCCAGAGCCCGCTGACTCTCTGCCCCGATCTGCTCTTCATATCCTTGGAACACAGAAGACATCCTGTGCCCCAGGTCTATGTGTGCCTCCTGTCTCACACTTCTCACCGGCCCCCTTTCTGTGGTCTGCCCTGCAACAAATAGCCTCCTCCTCATTGCTATGTGGGTGCGCCTTCCGAGCTAATGACGATACCCACGGGAGTATGGCACCTGCACTGCTCATAGGTGCCTGCTGTCCTTCCATCGCCGGTGACCCTGCGGTGCCTGGGTAGGCACAGTGACCACCTCAGCTGATGTGCCTTCGACTCCCAACTCGGGCAGGCATGTGCCCTCCACCAGACTGGGCATTGTAGATGGGACTTGTGCACAGGGGGTCCTGGTGGTATCTGGGCTGGCTGGCACCCTGGAGGACAACTGGCACACAGAGGAGGAAGACAAGGAGGTGGTCGCAGCAGTGAACATCCCATGGAGGACACCACAGAACAGGAATGGTGCAAGCCAGGCAACGAGGCGGTGTAGCTCACTGTGATGATGGGCAAACAGACTAAGAGTAGCCTCCCCATCATCATGAATGACACCTGTCTGCCTCGTTCACCTGGCCAGCAGGCGTAGCAAAATCCCTAATAGCTGCACTAGATGATAAGGGGGTGTCGGTCTGAGTAGAGGCAACCTGGCAGGTGCCCACTGCTGCATCCGATGGCCCAGGGACAAGATTCTGCACAGGCACCCCCACGGTCGACTGCACAGCCTCATGCTGCTGGGACAGGACTGCAGTAGGCACGCCCACCTCAACACCCCCACCTGACCCCCATGGGCTGTGCTGCAACAGCCACCTCCTCCACCGCCACCTGCGTCAACCTGGATGACTCCGGGGCAACTTCTGCCATGGATGGCCCCTGTGTCACCTGTACAACCCTGCTGAGGGGACCCACCCACCTTCACGGACTCACCCCCAGCAGCCATGCCCAATGTCACCGGCGCTGCCACAGCCACATCGCTCCCCGAAGATGAGCTGTCACGGGGACGTAGCTAGGGCCTGCGCCTCTGCCTGGTGGAGGCATCCCTGCAGGCATGCTCCACAACACTGCTCCCTCCCTCTTCAACAGATGCAACTGTTAAAAACAGAGATAAAGAAGAGAAACATGAGTGTACTGCACAAAATCTGGCATGGCATCATTCACATGAACATGACTTGTCAAGGGAACAACCATCAACCTCCATACCCACACACATGGACATGCAATCCACACAATCACATCAAGCTACTTGCCAATGTCACAACCGATCAATTTTATTTTAAAAAACTGTATTTGAGTCTTTTTCAAACATAACAAAACACACTACAACAGTGCACCACATGATACCCACTTCACATCCCCCCCCCATCAGTGAAGTACAAAGATGTCCAGCAGCCATGTGTTTAGTAAGTCCAATAGAAGGTAGTTGTCCAGGTGATGAGGTGTCTGTTGGTTTGCTAATTAAAGTCGTAGACCATATGGCAGAGTTCATCCTGAGGCAGTGGTTAAATGATTAATGTAGGGCCCCCATATGTCTGGAGGCCTCGCATTTAGAGGCAGGGTCTTGACGAAGTATGATTCCGTGTCCTGGCAGTATGCTATGTCTTGCAGCCATGCCTCTAGGGTTGGGGGGGCAGCCTCTCCCCCAGCTCAAGGCAACACTTTGCCGTGCTAGTACCAACAATAGGCCAGTCAACCTCCTTACTGAGGCGTGTACATCCTTTGTGTATCCCAACATTGCAACTTTTGGGTTTTGTCCGAGTTGTTCATCTATTATTGAAGAGGTCTGATCTATCACTTCTTACCAGAAGTGGTTGTCGGGCACTCCCAGGCTAGGTGTAGGAAATCTTCTGCGGGTGCGCCGCATCATTCACATGCTTCTGATATGGTTACGCGTTGTCTGTGTAGTTTTGCCAGTGTGTGGTACACCTGATGTATAAAGTTGAAGTGTATCAGCTTATATTGCAAGTTTCGGGACACTTTCTGATTTGCCACAGGATGTATGCCCAGTCGTCGTGACCACTAGTGACTTTTCCCATCTTGCCTTCGGGGTCGTGACCTGGTTAGTGGTGTCTGTCAGCAGGTTTTTATAGATGGTGGATATTAACTTGCCTTCCCCTTGCGATGTATCACCCCGTGGAGGAGTTGCCATGTGGGTGGCTGTGCTGTGAATGTGGGGAATAGCGATTGGAGTGTGTGTCGGAGATGGAAGTATACAAATGTGTCCAAAGAAGAGTTTGCACCACGTTCCCGTATTTGTTGGGGAGATGAGATATTCTCGTCTATAAACAGGTAATTTAGGGTGTCGATCTGCAGTTTACTGGCCCATTGAAGGTATACCCTCTCTACGGTAAGCGGTGTCCCTGTAATGAATCTTGCTGCGATAAGGGGTGAAAATCTGATCGAAAGACTGCACATCCGAGCTATCTTTTTCCATATCACATATGTATACTATGTTCAGGGTTGTTGGTGACACTTGGATTTCGCCTATGACGACTGAACGCAGCAGATTGGTTGTTATCAGGGCCCGTTCGATTTGGACTTCAATCTGAGAGAGTGGGTAGCATACCAATGCTCTAAATATTGGGCCTGGGTAGCCTAGTAATAGCGCTCTAGGTCGGGCAGTGCGAGACCATGCTTTGATATGGGTTGAATGAGTGTTGCTTGGGCTACTCTAGCTGGTTTGCCTGCCCAGACTAGCTCAAGGACCAGGCTGCGCAGATGTTGGAGGAACCTCTTCGACAGTAGCAGAGGGATGTTCCCAAAAAAGTAGAGAAGCATGGGCAGGACGACCATTTTTACTATGGAAACCCAGCCACATAATGTGAGTGGTAGAGGTTTCCACCACAATATTTTGTCGCATAGATGGACTATTCTCTCGTAGTTATCTCGAAAGAGATCCTCGTGGTTTCTGGACATCAATATCCCCAGATATCTGACTCCTCTGTGTTCCCACCTAAACTCGTAGTCATCTTTAAATTGTTTAGTTTCAGGGGTAAAGGGAAATTTAACCGATTTTGTGTGGTTAATTTTTAAGCCGGAGAAGGTGCCAGATCTGGTGACTTCTCGCATGACTGGGTTCAGGTTCGTCACCGGGTCATTGATGAAGAGGGACACGTCATCGGCATACAGTGACAATATCAGTTTGTGGGCCTAAAGAGAGATCCCTTTCTAAATGTCTAGCTCCGAGGGCCGCTGCCAGGGGTTCCATTGCTAGTGCAAACAGTAGGGCTGGCAGGGGGCATCCCTGTCTAGTCCCTCTCTGTAGCTCTAAGCTATCTGAGTTTACTGGCCCAAGTATAATGTTAGATAGAGGGTGTTTGTAGAGAAGGGAGATCAGGTTGAGGAAATAGTCACCCAGGCCTAATTTCCTTAACACCACAAAGAGGTATGGCCATTCGACTGAGTCAAAGGCTTTTTCAGCATCTAACAGGATAGCCACCGCTTGAGATGAAGGGTATTCATCTGATGCCGAAGGACGTATTGTGACCTGGGACTAAACCCACTTGGTCAGCAAGCACCAGACCCAGCATCAGATGGAGCAGTCGAGCTGTAAGGATTTTGGCAAGGACTTGGTTATCGACTTTAATTAACAATAATGTTCTGTAAGAGGTGGAGTCTGCAGGGGGTTTCCCTGGTTTGTGGAGCAGGATCACGTTTGCTTCCCGAAGTGTAGGCAGCAAGCAGCCGTTTTCCAATGCCTCATTATATACTAGCAATAGGATTGGTGCTAGGATCTGGGTGACTGCTTTATAGAATTCCCCTGTCAGGCCGCCCGGCCCTGGGGATTTGGTGCTCAGAAGTTCTTTTATCGCTCCCAGATTCTCCTCAAGACTAAGTGGTTTGTTCAACGATTCACTCAGCTCCCCCTCCACTCAGTACAGCCCTATGTCTTCTAAATATTGCCAAAGAGTTTCTGGGTTACTCAAATGTTTGGAACTATACAGGTCGTGGTAGAAGGACCTGAAGGTTTCTACTATTTCATCTTCTGTGTAGACTAGGGTGCCCTGGATGTTACGGATGGATTCTACCTTCAGAGGTTTTTTGTCCGCTGCCAGCAGCCGTGCCAAGAGGGCTCCCAGCTTTTTGCCTTCCACGTACTGCCTGATGCGGTGCCCTTGGGCTAGGAATCGGTTTTCTCGGTCGGCATTGGTTCTAAACTTGTCCAACTCCTCTCTAAGGCAGCATAGGGATTGGAGGTTGTTTAGTGCGGCGTACATGTGTTCCAATTCTTTTAACCGTATCTCACTCGTAGCGAGTTCCCTTCTAATTGATTTCAGTATCCCGTTCTCTTTGGCCATACATATCCCCCTGACGTAACACTTTAGCGTTTCCCAGAGCGTCTAGCCTGATGATACAGAGTCTTGGTTGATGGCTAAGAATGGTGTGATCTCAGTCCGGGCGAACACCTGGTCCTGAAGTGCTCCTGATTTAAGCCACCAGTTTGGTCTACTGTGTTTATTGTCTGAGGGGATACATTCGAAGGTGACAGGGGAGTGATCGGAGAGTGTTCTCAGAAGTATTTGGCAGGCCCCCCATTGCAGCCTTCCATTCCAAGACACCAACAGATAGTCGAGCCGTGAGCTAGTGTTGTGAACCCAGGCATGAAAGGTGAAGTTGCACCTATTTTTATGAGTGAGTCTCCACACATCCACCAGGTCGTAGGCCTTGCAGATCTCCTGAATCTGGAGACTCGCTTTGGAGGGAGTGTTGGTGGTCGTGTGTGATTTGTCCCATCTGGGGTCTAGTGTGGTATTTAGGTCTCTGCCCCATATAATCATGGCTGGCTCTGTTCCTCTGTTCCTATGAGGTCTGTCATTACCCAATCAAAGATGTTTGCCCCATCAATGTTTGGGCCGTTGGAGTTCACTAGGACAATTTCTCTACCCTCTAGTATCCCCTGGACAAGGAGCAATCTGCCTTCCTCGTCTCTTTGTATTGCAAGTAGCTTGAACCTCACCCTCCTATTGATTAGTATGGCCACCCCTGTAGCATACGATGGATAGAATGGGTAGTACCTGAGGCACCCCCAGTCGGGGGCCCAGTGGTTCTCGGAAGTTGGGAGGGCAACGTCAATTTTATGTCTCCTGAAGTATTGGGACACTTTCCGGGTTTTGGCTAGATTATTGGCCCCTCTAATATTCCATGTATCTAGACTGAATGGGTTAGAGGGCTGTTTTGGTTGTGCAGGATGTGGGTGACATTATTGGGTACCGCCTTGGTTGTACGTGTGCGTGTTTGTTGACTGCTGAAGAGTGGCCGCGCGTGGGGGGTAGTTTTTTCTGGGGGGGGGGGTCAATCCGTGGTGGCTGGGTCAGAACGTGGCGCAATTCGTAACAAACTTCCCTATCCCTGTGCACTGCTTCCTACTGAACACAACTTGCAGCCAGGTTCCCTTCCCTCCCCCACCCCCACGGGCAAACCCCAACCCGCCCGTCAATTGTCCCACCCTCCCCAAGTGATGTCTAACAAACGGTGCTGAGCTTCGGGGCGCTAGTGCCCATCCAAGTTCAGTAGCTCCCATTGAGTTAGTTTGTTTCGTTGCACCAGGGTGTGAGGTATTATGATATGGGCGTCGGATGTGAGACGAAGTATTTGGGTTTTCATTACACCCGTGCTGGTGTCATCGTGATCGAACCCGTGACTCAGGGGTCGTGGAGCCTTGTGGGCTCTCCCTGCACCAACCTTTGTCAGGATGAGTTCCTTCTGGCACGGTCCCTTCTCGCTGGTCCTGGGTTATTGCCCAGGGGTCGACAGCCCAGCTCATCCAAAAAGATGTTCGCTTCTTCTGACGTGTTGAAAAATTGTGCCTTCCTGGCGTTCTGGATCCTTAGCTTTGGAGCTAACAGCATCGAATACTGCATTTGACTGTCCCTCAGGTGCCTTTTCACTCCAGTAAAGGATCTTCACGAGGCTTGGCCAGCTGGAGAGAAGTCGGTGTAGATTTGGATATTAGCGCTGTCGTATCGTAGATCGCCATTTTCCCTAGCGAGTCTTAGGAGTGTGTCTCGGTCTTTAAAGTTGAGAGATTGTGCGATGATGGGACGCGGACCAGCTTCCAGGATCGGGCGGTTGGTTGGCACTCAGTGGGCTCCCTTGACGACAAATGGCTGGGATAGCAAGGTTTTGCCAAACAGTTGCTTGCACATTGTTTCAACAAAGTCTTCCATTTTCTGGGGTATTTGTCTCTCCCTCACCCTGACTAGCCTGATGTTATTGTGACGGGCCCTTCCTTCCAGGTCGTCGTTATTAGCAGACACTGCTTTCATTTGGCCTTCTAGCACTGACACCTTGGTAACCAGTGTGGCATTGCTGTCGTCTAGATCTGAGACCCTCTGTTCAAGTGAGTCCAGTCAATCGCTGTGTTTGTTGAGCCAGTGTTGTAATGGGTCGACTTTGGATGAAAGTGCGTCTAATTTAGAGTCTAGGTTGCCTATACCAGCTTTGAGTTCAAGCAGTATTTCGCGAATATCGATGGCCGGAGCTTGGTTTGTTTCATCTTCCTGCTCCATTGCTGGCGTTGGGGACACCAGTTGCGATTCCAGCCTGGAGGGCTTTAACTATTTGCCTATACCAGCTTTGAGATCAAGCAGTATTTCGCGAATATCGATGGCCAGAGCTTGGTTTGTTTCATCTTCCTGCTCCATTACTGGCGCCGGGGACACCAGTGCGATTGCAGCCTGGAGGGCTTTAACTATGGCTCTGGGCTCAAAGTTAAATTTCCTCTGGGATTTATCTGATTTGCCCATGATAGGTTTTAGCTACAGTGGGGATAGAGAAGGGGAGCGATCTAGTTGGACCTTTAAGGTGCCAGCTAGATCTGCATGTTATTCCGATGGCTGTGCATGGAGTGCGGCCGTTCAGCATCAGAGCTGGTTACCCTCGTCGAGGGGCTGAGGCGCCTTGTGGTTGTCTCCAGGGGATTGTTGTTGGAAGGTGCGCCGTGTTCTTGAATGTGGTTGCCAGGTGGTAGGTTTGTGTCCGAGTTCTTTCCTTGAGGGATTTGGAGGGGTCCTCCAACGAACACCTCTGATGGTCGTGGGACCTTTAAGTATATTGACCCACCTCGATACCACGGTTTTCCTGTCCTGGTACGGTGATATTTAGGACTCTCCGAGACCGCTTCGCTGTGGGGGCTTGGTGGTGTTTCTTAATGTGGGTCACTCAGCTGTTACAAACTGGTGCTGTTGACTTATGTGCCCTCAGTCGCTGGGAGGGGCCATTGGCCGAGCCTGATGTGGTTGTTAGGGTATGCGTTCCTCTCACCTGGGCACAGGCCGTTATTTTGACTGGTTGCAGCTGCTGGGTTGCCACAGTGAGGGTTTGGGGGGGGGGAATCCCCTGTGGCGCCTGTCATTGTGGGTGCGCGTCTTAGCTAGGTGGTGATTTGCAATGGTGAATGGCCAGTCCCTGACCTCCCTTCTGTATTCGTGGCTCTACTAACTCTTCTGATTGGCATCATGCCCATCACCGGTCTGGTGTAAAGGTTTGTGCGGGCGAGTTGAAAGGGGTTCAAGGCGTGTGTTGGGAGCCCAAGGTGTTGTCCGCCTCCCCCGTGAGTGTCTCGTTTATTGTTTTGGCCTCACGGCGGGGACGTCGGCCGAAGTGTTTGTGGATGGGTCCGGGTGCATCGCCCGTCTCCAGGCCCAGTTATTGGGGTCACCGCCCCACGGAGGAGTTATTGGGTGTACGCAGTCACTTGTGGAACGATGCCAGGGTAATTAAAGCTGGTTGCAGGGGGGAGGCTGACTGTGTCCATGTGAGGTAGTGGGTTCCCTCCTTGTGCAGGGTGGTGGAAATGGATATCGGGCCCTGGCTGTCCAGGAGTGTGAAGGGAAGTGAAGATCACCTCCTACCTGCACCGTTGTCTGTTCGTTACGGTCCAGCACTTTCACTCGAGGGTGTTCCATCTGTGGTGCGAGCTCTGGAATTGTTGTCGCTTGTTGTGGAATTAGTTCCATGGTATGCTCTTTCGCTGGGCACTGAAGTCTGGTATCGGAAGCCTCATGTACGTGCACCCCAATTTGATGTATCGGCTGTGGTGGTCGTGCCGCTGAACGTGCCAGTTGCCAATGGTGCACAGTGCGGCACGTACTGTTGCCCAGCGGTACTGGGAGGGGGGTGCTCCGGTTCCTTATGTGTTGTATCTTCTTGTGCTTGCTGAGGTCACGAAGAGGGCCTTGGGGGAGCTGCTGGCCCAGTTCAGGTTCTGATGTTATTGATGAGTGGGCCTGGCGGGGGTGACGTAGCCGAACAGGGGTTGTGTACAATTGTCTGAGGCCCAGGTCCGTCCAGGCCAGTGCGGCAAATCTTTTCCTCCCAAGCCGCCACTTGAGTGTTTTTCAGGGATAGTTACAATGGTTCTCCCTGGGGTGCCACCAAGGGCAGGTGCCGACCCAGACCCTGGGTCCCAAGGACGTTTCGGGATTGGCGGCTCGGGAACCCGCAGCCACGTGCATAGTGAGAATCCCGTTGTGTGCCCAAGACTCGAGCAGGCTCCACACTGCCTCTGCTCCGGTCACTGCTGTTCAGAGGACACTGGCGTGGCAGCCGGCTGTGTCATAACAGCCCATCAGGGCTCCAGTCTGCTTCAGCCACGCTGCTCGGGAGGGTCCAAGGCAGCCCAGACACCAGTGCCGGCCATGGGGGGATGGGGGAGGGGATGCCGTGTTTCCAGTCTGCGTCCCGCTGCAGGGTATCTGCGGTGCAGCTGCTGACAATGGTTATGCAGCCCGCCACGGCAGTGTTCAGGTGCCCAGATCGGGACTGCCTGCCGGGTGCATGGTCCACACCGCAGGTCAACGGGCCACCGCAGAAGAAATCTGCTCCACGTGTCCCATTCCGGGCTTCAGGCTATCTCCCAGAGCTCTTTCCAATTTGTCAGCCGGTTGATGGGGCGCAGTAAAAATCAGGGCCCTCTTCCCGCCTGGCCTCCGTGCCGCAGGTTTCTTATCTGGCAGGTCGCCTGCAGCCTCACAGACACTTCCTTATGATCAGTGGAGCCCAACGAGGCAGTCACCGACGTCAGGGGATTATGTTGCCCACACGGGGCTGCTGTTTTTGCAGGATTTATGGGACCTCTGTATGGAGTTCACACAGGAGGCGGCATCTTGGTTGGGCTCTCTAGCGCCAACGTCACAACCAATCAATTGCATATGCTATACACACAGTTATCATTTGCACATGCACATGTGAGCATGCCATAGCAACAAGCACATACACAAGTCATGCACACACAAAATAAGAGGGCCCCAAGCAGCGCAATGACCAATCACATCAGAGTCCCGTGAACTGCAATGCCTCTAAATGACTACGCCAGACATCCAAATGCACATGTTGCATCCAGACATGAGCGATGCTCAGTTACACATTCCCATTTTTGGCATATACACAGGAGCATCATGCATGCACATGAAGCAGGCAACACTACTTCAACTGGCACACCTATCACCCTGGCACGTCTCAGACACAAGGAACATGCATGTGTACGGTCTGCAAGCCAGCACTACAACATAAAAGGCAAGTGAATGCACATTTAAAATACATAGGTCTGAATGCACACATGGAGAGCAATGTCTAGGGCATGCACGCAGTCATCCATCTCAGAAACATACTTTCTGCAAGCCTAAGCAGGTTAATGCCAACATGCTGGTACATGCACAGAGCACATGCACCATAGAGCATTGCACCACCTGACTACTCGCCTGTCGACTCCAGAAGTTGACGTAACGAACAGATCTGGGTGTGCAGCACCGGGTAGAACTTCTCCAGGACCAGCATGTTAGTCAACATTCGGCACCTGCGCGCACCGTGCACTTTTGCAGTGGCACCGGCCTGGACATAGCGCAGGGTCTTGCCTTTGGTCCTGGATTTCAGGCCCTCCCAGCACTTGTGCACAGTCTTGATGCCACCCCCTCCTCGTTGATGCCATCCGTTATCCCGTCCCAGATTGGCTGACGTCCTTCCTTGCCGTGTTGCATCACAGGGTGGAAGAGGACATTGTAATGCTCCAGTACTTTCTCCACCAGGATGTCAACTACCCTGGCAGTGAAGTTAGCAGCCCTCTGCCTCGCTGCCACAGGGTTGCCACTCTGATCAGAGGATGATGGTGCTGACATGGCAACCCCTGAAGCAGGTGTGGGTGGGCAAGGTGGTCCTGGAGCTGGGCTGAGGAGCGGTGGTGGAATTGCACGGTGGGAGTCCAATGTAGCAGCTGAGGTGGTCACAGGGCCAAAGACAGGAGCACAAGCAATGGCTGCACAGCAGGCACTCCAAACGCAGTGCAGGTGGGCATCAGGCACAAACTGTAAAAGCAGCAGCAGATGGCTAAGCCGGAAACAGAGTGAAGGGACTTTGCGTGTAAAAAATGAGGAAAGCGTGGACACGTGAAATCCGAGGAAAGGCCCTCAGCGCGTAACTTATGTGACAAGCGCAGCACGCAGGCATTGAGCATGACATATTCGGGGATACATTAGTACGTGTTGAACAATTCCAAACGTGCGTGCGAAGGGGAGGAGATGGAGTACTGTGAAATTTTGGGGTGCCACGCAATCCGTTCACTTTAGAGACCATACAAACTGATTTTAGTGGGGTATTTTCCTTAGCGCATTTAAGTTTTTATTTTTGCGAGGCTAACGGTGGGCCGGGTACACTTTTCTTTTCAACTCGAGTGCCCCTATGTATTGCGTACCACTATTCATCATACCTTTCTGGTAGCTTTCTGGGGTTCGCATACACATTTTTTGTGTAGATTGGCACCACTGGTATCGCGTACCGCTTTTTTCTTTTTTTGGAAGCTATCCTGGTATCGCATAGGCACTTTCTTTTTATTTTGGTGTGCCTGTGATTTACGCATAAATTGAGCCTTGCTGGATCACAGAACTCAATTTTCCATCATGTAGAATGCCCCCTCAGTCAAATTGGCCAGGACGATTACTTGGTGTGCCTTCCATATTTCCGTTACACCTGGAACATGAGTGGAAAGGCCCCAAAAGGGAAAGGGGGCAGACTGGGCCGGGTTCCGGGACGTGCTGTGGAAGCAGCTGTCCAAGCCCAAAAGTGAGTGCACCAATGGGTGGAGCAGTTGGGGCCTGTGAGTCTGCAGGGGGTCAGGTGCCTTCAAAGGCCAGTCAGTGGTGGCACGCCCGTCTGTGGTGGTTACGGCTGCAAGGCCATGCTACCATGTATTGGTTTCTGGTCCTGGGACAGATGTTTAAAGGAGTGTTGCAGTCCTTCAGCCAGGGACAGGGGCATCACAGCAAGGGCCATGCACCCTTGGATCAGGCAAGCGTGAGCCCCACAAACATGGGGGACGTGTGCAGATAGAGTGAGAGCAGCAAATGTTGCATTCCAAACACCAACAGGGTGCTGCCTATGAGATTTTGGCCGAGGGCATGGATAGGGCGGCCACTTCCATGATCCCCCCTGCAACACAGGTGGAGCAACAGCTGCCGGTCATGCCGGCCCCAAAGCCGCTCCCACAGGCTGCGAATGGAGGTCAACATCACGGGCCGTCGGGCAGATCCGCAGTATCTGCAGGCATCCCTGCTTGCAGAGGGTTAGGTACACAAACAAGCCCTAAGGTGTGAGTTGTTGGCTCGCAGAGCTGCAATTCGTTAGGAAGAGGCAGCCAGCAGAAGATTGTTCCGCCAGGAGATGTTATCATTGAGGCAGGTAATCTCAGAGGAACTCTGTGCAACCTGTGGGATTGTGCAAAGAGACCTCCAAGCCCTCAGTCTGCTGGTGCATTCATCAGTGTCACACATGACAAGGTCCACTGAAGACCAGGCCAGGGCACTGCGTGGTTGAACCTTCAGATCCAACGCAAGATGGGGGTGCCAGCACAGACATGCTTTGTGGTCCATGAGCCCATGGAGGGGATTATTTTTTTTAGGACATCCACCCCATGTGGACATTGACATGCCACCTGCATCACCCCCCAGTCCATGATGGACATAAATAAACTGATATTTTTGCAGACCCCAGGCCCGCGATGTTGGCAATTTTCTTTTAGTTGCCCCTTGCAGTTTCTATTTTTACCTTGAGTTGTGCAGTTGCCCTTTCAAGGCCATGATGTTTGCAGTGATGGACCTGCAGGCATGCATAGTGAGGTCAACTGACATGGTTGCATGGTGGTACGCAGGATGGCATGTGCAGGTAACTATGGTTTCAGTGTATCCTCGCACATGTGTGCTGTGTGAATGTTGCTTCACAATGGCTGTTGTAATGTCTTCTCCCATGTTGTTTCAGTAATCCATGACTGCTGTCCTGGTGGAGCAACCCTACACCATTTGACGTCCATGCTACCCATGCCCTCCACCAAGCACTGGTCCTCAGGTCTCTTATTCGGAGATGGTTCCTGGTGAAGGTGATACAGGAGTCACACCATGCCGACACAGTCAGTGGGTAAGCATGAGCACTGTTTGCATGTTGAGCATGCGTCATTGGTTCCGATGTTTGCTGCATGTGTAACTTTACTTATGTGCTTTGCATACTATCATGCCAGGATGTTTTTTTTTTAAGTGGTACTCATGTTACTGTTACCTCCCCTATTCAACTAATTTATGCCCGCAACTACTGTGGTGTAGTGCATGTCATTGGACATCTCCAATACAGGCAGTGTATTACTTGATGTGTGTTTAACTTGGCCTTCCATCTCACTGTCACTCTCTCCCTCTCTCTGTTGTCCTATGCTGCACTCATGGGCAGATCACAATCTATGTCCTGTCACCCTCTTGCACCATGTGGTGCTTCTGCAGAGGGTGTTCTCTACATATTTTCTGGATCCATTCATGTGTTGTCATGGATGTGCATGTTAGTTCTGTTGTTACTATGCATGTCATTGCATTTAGGGGATGAGTCTCCCGATGGGTTGCATCGTATGCAAGGCAGGTGGGTAAGCTGTGCAGGTAAGTGAAGGGCAGACGCATGTGTGGTGTTTGGCTGGGAGTCTTGCACTGTGTGTGCTCACTTTGGATTGACTTGTCTTGTGGGGCACCAGTACTACTTCATGGGTGCATGTTTCATAGGGTGTTTTTCTGGTGATAAGTCTGTTATGGTGGTGTTTCTATGGATTAGTGGGGCCACCGGTTTCATTCAAAATTGTGGGAGTTCCAACTGTGTGGGCCTTTCTTGGGTGGTTGGGAATGGGTGGCAGGGTCGGCTGTTTGTGGCCTGTGACAGATATAAATGGTTGTGCTGGTGTGTGCTCCATTGCACTTTGACCATGTGTACTGAGTGACACTTCACATCCCTTGAAATGTTTGTGTGGTAATGGTTCTACAGCACATTTGGCCTCTTGCATAATTAGGGTACCCCAATTATGGTGTGCAGCCCCAGTTACAGGCCACAACCATGGAACAATTGATGCACATTTTTGGGATGCTATGTTGTGATGCAGCACATCACGTTGTGCAGTGTTGGTGTTTTCACATGCATGTCCCATGCATGTTGCACCATGGTGTTTGCAGCTTCAAATTGACCACAGCTGGGTGTATGGAATGCACAATCGGACCAATTGGATGCTGTCACAAAAAAAGTCCTGCATTGACCTTGCACTTTGATTTTGCATCCCAAGTTTAGCATGCATTTATCCTTGCTTGCGGTATCACACAGCTTTATCTTGTCTGCTTAGGTTTTCCATGGCAGTAGCCTTAGTGGCCAGCCGTCCAGTCTGACATTGGCCTCTGTGAATTGCTGCTTCAAGCATGATCCTGCCTGGAGTGCAAGAGGTGAGTTATTGTGTACTTGCATTCTTGTGCTTTGGAACATGGGCTCCAATGACTGTGTTCAGTTCACTGTCCCAATACTATGCAGGTGATGACATATACTACGCAGGTGATGGCATAACTTGTCATGTCATTGATATTCTTCATGGGGTAGTCCTTGTTTTTTGGGGGGCTCTATTATCTGCATATGTGATGTCTTCTGATTTTCATGCAGCATGTTGACTGATGCGTGTGTTGTGTATGTGCCATCTTGTAAATGGGGATGTGACATGCACATTTGCTGCATGTCTTTCAGGGGGCAGACAGCGTGGGGGTGGTTGTTGGTCAGTGTGTGTGTGTTTTGTGTGTTTGATTTGCATGCAAGTGTTACTGCATGTGTGCTGGGACACATATCACTGTTGTCTTGTGAGTTGTTTGCATGTGTTGTATGTCATTGAGGGGGTCCCGTGGGTCTTGAGTTTTGGGTGCATGGATGTGTTAGCTGCACTCCGTTTCATTTTGTTCATTGCAGATTCGTCCATCAGCGAATGATGGCTATTTCATGGGATGACGTTTGACTGTCGACTGCATGCCAAGGGGACAGCTAAAATGTGCATTTATCTCGATCCTTATGGAATGGCTACATTAGTTGCTGCATGTCTGGATGTGACCATTCTGGTGTGTCACCCTCTTTGTCACAATTGTCAGTTACCTCTTGTTAATTAGTGCATTTTCAATTGGGTTTATTGTGGTCTTGTTGCCTGATTATGTCACATGTGTACCAATACTGCTCTGCTTTTATACAGCCCACAATAGGGACATGTTGATACGAATCATGCACATTGTAGGACATGTTTGCATCAATATGCCATTGTGCTTGTTATATTTTGTTTCCATGTTAATTTTTTTAAGCCATGTATGGCTTTCAGCTCAAACAGGTTTCAGAATTTATTGTTGCTTACACATTTGACTGTTATGTTAGTCATATGCGATGTTTTTGGTGCCAAAGGGGTGATTTCATTAAATATTTGGCACGGTGGTAGTTGTGTCTTCCCTCGTCAATGTGTTTCTTTGGGAAACATAAAATGAAATTACCTTTTAGTTCTAACGGACGTACACAAATTTGCATTTCCAACGGCTCTTTCTCAAGGTGGTTTTATGGGCACAGTGGATTGGCCCATTGTCATCATTGAATGGCACCTGGTATTTGGCAGCATCATGTGCACACCACAGGGGAAGGATTTTAGGTGAAAAAGATTTCACAAGCTGGGCACGTGCAGCCTCTCCATGTGTCCTTTGCCCAGCTATACGCAAGCAGTGTGCCTGTGGGTGTGGATGGTGTGACACCACGCCATGTTCGAACATTGTGCAGGACACATGCTGCAACAATGATACAGCAGACAACTGGTGGTGCACATAGCAACACACCACCAGACTCGCCAATGTAGCGGAAACTTGACGAGCATTCCGAATGTGTGCTCCACTATTCTCCGAGTTGCAATATGGGCAGTGTTGTACCTTACCTCAGCAGGTGTGTTAGGGTTGCATATGAGCATGCTCATGTTTGTGCTCTGAGGGTAGGCACTGTCCCCTTTAGAGGTGAGAATGGTTGTCATTTGTTGAGTGTCTATTGGTCTGTATGCAACATGCATGCGCATAGCCATTCATACTTGCCAATGAGCCATTAGTTGCCATGCTGCCCAGCTTCGGGGCATGGTGTAGTGGGGACATCCTGAAGATTTAACTATCATGTGTGCTATCAGGATAGTTGTCAAACACTTCAGTAATGATGCCCTTGATGGAGTGCCAATGTTTCCGGTTGCGGTAGATTTGCTCTGTTGCGCTAGGTGAACATAGAGCAACATGGGCGCAATCAATGGCACCTAGGGGAAGTGTGCCACTCCATAAAAATCATGGACCACTGCTTGCCTTTCTGCTAGTGTTCTGGGCATATAGATATGACGGCTTACAGAAAGACATGCAGTTATGATTGCCAACACCTGGTGTAAGCAGTCAGACTGTGTGGCCTGTGTGATGCCACCTACTATCGTGGTGGTCCTCTGGAATGAACCTTTTTGCAAGGCGCTCAGTGCTTGGGAGCACATGGTGGGCGATGCACTTTGTTCGCATAGATTTGGTGAAATCCAATACGTGGTATATTCCCGACAGCCTAGGATTAGTTAATACCAAACCTAAAGAGACAGGGAGCTCTTTTTTTCTGTTATTGCATTTAATCAGGTTTAGTCCCCCATCTCTACTCATTATAAACGTTTGAGGCACGGCTATCGGACGTGGGATTTTGCTTATTTTCGGTATCTCCTGAGAGAGTTTAGGGATCATAGCGAGTACACAGCACTTTAATTCACATAGTTGGACAATGGCTGCAGAGAAGGTTAAAAGCTACAACGATAAATAGGTCCTTGAACTTTTAGCACGAGTAACAAGATTACGAAAACAATAATTCTCTGTAAAGTAACGTTAGTAATTGGGATGAGCAAGCTCAATTCAAGAAGAGGTTCGTAAGAACATAACTACATGGCGTGATAATGATAGAGTATCTCCGTAATGGTACACTACCCCAAGGTTTAGTGGTACGAAACAAACCCCGACTATTCCTGGACAACAAGGAAGTCATACTGCAATGGAGCTATATAGCAAACAAATGCGGCAGCGACTGGATTATTTTGATTATATCAAAAAACAGAAAGGATATGTCCAGAGAAAGGTGTATTTAGAAATAATGTATCAAAATTTATTTAAGGTGATACAAGAATTGAAAACTGGTGAGTAAATCACAAATAATTATACACTGATCAATTTAATATTGCAAATCAGCAGCAACAATATGCCAAAAATCAGCTAAAACATCATCACTCATACTAGCCATTCAAGGTGCATTCATTCACACACAACTCATCATACTGTGACATACATCCAAAATGCTAAAAGACACAAGAAACATACTAAAAAACTGTGGGGAAAATGAAATTGAAGCTATTCCCCATAATGACACATATTATTGTGATGTTAACAAACAATAGAAATAATTCACAAACAATCTATTGTCGGGGTGGATCAAAGTAACAAATGCAAAGGTCGCATCCCTGTAGAGTTTATCTCTTGTCCGGTTTCGACGTGTAGTGGTGGTTAACCTAACGTCTTCCTCAGGAGGTGGCTGTCATCATTCTGAAAGAGAGCACACCAAAATATGGGTAAAAGCTACTACATGAAAAGTCCAAATCTTTGCCGACTGCTTGCAACCCACAATTAAAAAAGAGAGATGACTGCAGCTAGCAGCCTAAATATTTTAAAAAAATTTGGACCATATATACCATAATGAAAATAAGCATATACGGCTCCCACTGCGACAGCTATCTATACCAGAACAAAAGGGTAAGTGACTCCCAGAAGAGAACCGTGTAGGGTGAAAAAGAACCTTCAGAACCATGGTGAATCAGCAACGAGAATATATATATATATATATATATATATAATTCAGTAAAAAGAACTTTGTTAAAGGGACGTTATGGTTAAGTTGCGCTACTAAAAACCTATGAAATTCAGTGAAAAAACTTTGTTAAAGGGACGTTATGGTTCAAAGTAAAACCGAAAAACCCCTGAAATTCGGCAGTTATGGTAACATAAGCAACTGAATTTCATAGGTTTTTAGTAGCGCAACTTAACCATAATGTCCCTTTAACAAAGTTTTTTCACTGAATTTCATAGGTTTTTAGTAGCACAACTTAACCATAATATCCCTGACTTCATATACATGTAACATAGAACGTACTAACCCCCTCGTAGTGATTTTCATGTCCGCGGACTACCGCCATGTCCGTGGCCACATCGAAAATCTGAGCGTGGTGAATGTAAATTTAAATAGTGTGCCCCATTTCCCCTTTGAAGTTGGCTCTGAAAAGAACCGTTTTTTTTTTTTACAGATGCTTGACAGACACCTGTTATTTTGTATTTTTTTCGGTTTTTTTTCTTACTTTACTCCTAAAATTTTCACATAACCTTCTCCAAAGCAACCCTTACATTCCAAAATAGAAAGGCATTTCCCGTAAAAGATAAAGAAAAGCCATCTTCTTTAAAATTAACAGCATTACTGGCATCAATATTCTCATTGTTACAGAAGAACATACCAGCTCTAAGCATGAAGGCACACATGCCTCGGTTGATGACACACCTAGCAATGTTTTGCTGAGGACAAAAAACGGAACTATTGTCCCATATTGCCCTAGGGAGTAATCCAGAAAAAATGACTTTCGCATTTGGAAGGATCTTCATTACGGCTTGAACCAAGCGTTCCAAATCAGCCAACAAAGTAGGTGCACTGACGTTGCCCAAATGGAAAGCACCATAGTGCAAAACTACCACATGCGGACTGTTCATCGTGGCCATATCCTCACAAACTTGTACAATTCCCTGTACATTTCAATCAGGCAGAGTGCTCCACACCACCTCCACTCCTTTCACATCAAAGTTCTTTGCAACATGCCTGCATTCAGCGTACTGCTGTAAACCATGCACAAACATATCTCCGAGCACCAAAACCCTGACTTTCTCCACTTCTGCCATCTTCACCACACACAGTCTCTTTCAACACAAATCCACAACCTCGACATCTGATTGGCTGATCCGTACAGTCTTCTTTCCATGTTGGATTTCCTGGAAAAACCCAGATGTAGCATGCCCTGTCCACGAACAGCCGCGGTGTCCGCGGACGGCGTCCACTTTACTCTCTGTGCAATTCCCTCATTGCATACAGCTAAGCAATCACACAATACGAATAACGTCCTCAGAACACCCCATTTTTGTGAATTTTCGAACATTTCAGGACAATTATCATTTCATTATTCAACATATTAACATTACAAATATTATACTTTCATCTTGTACTCTGCACACAATGCTATGTTTCTCCATTGGTAGCTCAGTATACAAGATAGAATCTCATAATACAATGCTATTTATATCAATGCATCGTTCAAAGCACTCATAACGGTATGATATTTATTGCAATATCCTTGACACTTTTTTCGCAACATTATAATAAAAATCCCTAGTACACAAATTCCATGAAAAGTACATACACATGTGATGTCATCAGTGATTTCATCAATGACATTTGCGATGTCATCTTTGATGTCCTGGGTGTTAGTCTTAGCAGTGCACGGTGGTGGCGCGAGTTATTTTTCATAGCTTACCATAACTTGCGATGTTCAGGGGTCTTTCGGCTGTACTTAGAACCATAACGTCCCTTAAACAAACTTTTTTTAATATCACGCAAACAATATACAAACATGGCGTGCAAAAACCAACTTCTACAGATGGCTTTACACAGAATGTTGCAAAGTAAGAATGTATGCTCGTTCACAGTGAAGGTCAGCTGCTTCCATTTTTTTCTCAGGCCCCGGAGAGGCTCACGAAGCGGACTATAAGGTTGTATTGTGTTTTGACCTTGACAGACAGAGATTGTGATGAAAGACTTCTCTTGAAGGAGTGTTGCTAAAACGTAAGAGAAGATAAAGATGAAATTTCTGAAACGAAACCACTTTTATATATTATATCACTATGCGAAAGATCGTTGGCACACGCGGAGTCGTATTTTGGGACTGCACCACTCGTAGACAATGGAAATTGCAATTGTACTGTAAGTAACCCTTTAGATTATTTTATACCAAATATAATTACAATAGCGTAGCATTAAAGACCGCTCAAATTGAACTTGTTCGTTGAAAGTGGCATAATGTTTTCTACTGCGCACTATCACCGCCGAATTGATCCCCTGTCGTTTAGAGGGCTCTGAAAAAGGCAGACGACACAGGGTGGGCTAATAGAAATAATTTAACCGGTCTATAGGCGGTCAAGCGCTCTACTCGCTGTGCCACTTCACTGTAGCCTGTCAAGTGGCACAGCGAGTACAACGCTCGCTTTGACATCCGTGCACAGCTTGCTAACGCAAGTTCGAATCCCGGCAAGGCCAAACTCAGCCTTTCAGCCTTCCGTGGTCGATAAATGAGCACCACACACCGTGGTTAATAATAAGCACCGCTTAGATACCTCACGGTTCTTAGCGCTATATGAATGGGAAAATATTATTATTTTATTATTAACATACTCCGTTGCACTATCTTCGATAGCAAATAGTTTCACGCCCTAATAAATAAAATGATGATTTTTAATGAAGATCGGCAGGTGAGACTAATTTATGTTTTTAAAACAGGTATGTGGCTCCATTTTGCCTATGTCACGATTTACAGACTCCAGCGGATGGGGTCTTCAACTGCCAGGTGCAGGTCCAAATATGCAACTTCATGACCCTCACCATTTTATGGGACAATCGCCAAGGACCAATATGCCCTTACGCAGTACTAGCGGCTACAAACAAAATACCAACCAATAGGGTGGTCTAATGGCTCGTTGTTGGAGCAACCTTCCGATTATCAGAGCAACCATTTACTGCTTTTATCATAAACCAACAGCCTATCTACCGCAAAGGAACAACGCGTGGCTCCAAATAAACTTTTGCTGATCGACAGCAGAGACAATAGCAAATCGCTGAATATTCACTAAACATTTCATGTGAAATAAATGTACTTTACCAAATTTACAATCCTGCTGTTTACTTTTAAACCACAGTTTCATATTCCGAATTGTGGCGCACTGAGTTGTAAACTGATCTAACACCCTCTGTACCACAAAGGAACATCGCGTGCCTCAACATGAACTTTTGCGGATCGACAACAAAGACAAATGCAAATTGCTGAATATTCTCTAAACATTTGATGTCAAATAAATGTATTTTACAAAATGTACAATCTTGCTGTTTGCTTTTAAATCACTGTTTCATATTCCGAATTGTAGCGCGCTGTGTTGTGACATAATATGTGTTGTCTTCCGGGTTCTGTGTAAAGTCACTTAGGACTGCAGAGAACTGGGCGCGTTTGATGACGCACCCTGTAACATCACGGAGAGAGGCGGGGAATATGAATGCTTTGATAATATCAGGCTTAGGGGCGGGAGTTATGATTTAGTTTCGCAAAAGAAAGTCAGCCAGGTCAATAGCGCCAGTCATAGGATTATCACATAATCTCGGCGCACACCAGCGGGATTTATCGTTTCTTTAGTGGACAAAAAGTCGGTTGACGCCCATAGGAAATTGTACTATTAGCGGACAAAAGGAGTGGTCTTAAAACACTTTCACCCTGACAACGAACAATACAAACAACGTTCTCAGAACACCCCTATTTTGTGTAATTACAACCATTTCGGGACACCGCGAGTGTTCTTAGAACACATTCAACTAAACAGATTACAATACGGACAGCATCCTGAGGACACCCCCAGTTTGTGTATTAACGAACAATTAAGTACACCACGAGTGTTCATAGCTCATTTTTACCTTCCTTGCGAACAAAAATGACACATACTCCGTCCTCTAAACACCCCACCATTTAGTTTATTTACAAAATGTCAGAACAGCCGTGTTCTCCGCGGACAAAACGAACGCAACAAAAACGTCTAGCACATAAAAAAACAAAACATTGAACCTATCTCATGATCCCCCACCCTCCCCAAACACTCTTACACACCAACACACGGCACTAAATACAATTTTTTACCCACGTTTTACCGCGCTGTACGCGGTAGACGGCGAATACAAGATGGCGGGCGCCACAGAAAATCTGACGCGCTCCACACCCCTCGCCGTTCAATCAGCGAACACGTCGCATGTCCGTGGACATGGCGCAAGGCCATGGGCCAGTCGGGGTGCTGTCCGCGGAGCGAACAGGGAAGTCCGTCCGCGAAGCGAACACAGATATCACTAATTTTTTTGCCTTACATTTTGGTCATTTTTTAAAAAACTACTGGACGGATTTACACCAAATTTGCAAAAGCACGCTTTCGGGACCAGGCCGCCGCTCCTGCCACAAATTTGGTGTAAATCCGTCCAGCGGGTTCGGGCTATAGCCATCCGCAAAGTTTTTTCCCATTCAGTCTATGGGAAAAAAAAAGTTTTGGGACCCCCCCTTATAACTTTTCCCCCCCTGGACGAATCCTCACCAAACTTTGCAAATAAATTCAGAGTGGGCCATATACTTCTTTTTGCAAAGTTTGGTGAGGATTCGTCCAGGGGGAGCGAAGTTATAAGCCGCCCAAAAAGTGCTCTTCCTATGGAAACAGCAACTTAACCATAACTACACAGCCACTAATGTGGCTGTGTAATATGATAATATATATCTTTATATAAAAATGGCCTAACTGATGACAGTGCCTGTATCTGTAAGAGACTTCTAGTGCACTAACCTGATGAAAAACAAGCTGTTGGAACAACCATTACAATGTAGTGCGGCCAGTCACACAAGGAGATTCAAGACGGAGACATGACCTACAACAAGACCAGAATGCACTAGGTCAGGTGAGTCAAAGCCTGAATTCAAAATGGAGTGCCTATAACTAAGGCAAAGATGATAGCTCACCTGGAAGGCGCCCTATACAGTCTAGGGAGGTCCAGAGCTGTACATGTTAGAAACCTGAGGAGGCAGCACAACTTAGCCTGAAAAATGAACGCCGTCTGTGAATCACTGAAAAAACAGCAAAGGAACTCTGTTACGGTATTAAATGGCAAAAGATGACCCACAGTTGCCCGGTATATGAAAACACTACATTAAGTGCATCTAGGATACAAACATGAAATGGGGAACCCCTACAGACAACCGCGCCACACTGAGGGGGCCAAGAGGTGTTTAAATGTAAATGTGCGTCATGCACAATAAATCAATTAGAGCTGCTCACACGATTACAATGAGAAAGTGAGTTCAAAGGCAAATAGCAGCAGTCCAGGATGAGGCGCCTCAAAGTTAATTGTGAAAAGGACTGTGGCTAAAAGCTGTTTACATGGCGGGGTGGCTGGCCACACGCTTACCTGCAAGACGGTTGCCGTATTATCAATTTGGCCAGCGCAGAAGGAGAGCAGATGGTAGTCTCTTCGGCCCAGAATAGTTGTAAATACGAAATGCTACGCATGCGTGTAGGGAACCTACACGGAACGACTGGCTACAGCCAGTAGTACACCGAAGCCTATTTAAAGATAGGAAAAAAGTTTGTCTGCGCATGTCTGCAAGTGCTGCAAAAAGAGAACCCAATTAACGGGACGAGGCATCAGTGTTGCAGCCCGAATTGAAATAAAATAATGAAAAGATGGATATCGCCGCAGCTGGTAGAAAAATAAATAGAGAATGAAACAGGAAAATACACATGAGAATGAAAAAGCAGCGTGAATAAATTAGAGGCTGCCGGCTCCTCACCAAGCGGATTATGGGAGTTGTAGTCCATCTTAGGTGCGGTATTCGCACCAACAAATTGCAAATTGATTCTGAGGTGCTACCGGGTGCCCCTGTAGGAGCAGCACAGTGTGGTGTTGCCACTCTTGTCTACTATTAGAGGCCGAGTCCTCTGTCTATTTCCGTTCATTGGTGGGCTGCGACCCACGTGTGTTAAGGGGCAGGGTTACCGCCCAAGGGCAGTTCGAGTCTGGCTGTGAGGCAGTAAAGACGTGTTGCACCCCAGCTCCGTGTCGGCCTAATCACTGTGTGAATGATTGAGTGATCGATGACTTAGCGTGAGGCGGTCACGTGGAAGAATATCACATTGGCGACAAGGCGGACACGAGGTCCCACCGTGCCTGCCATCATCAGGTCCACCGCGCTCGTGGTGTACTGCCTGACACCACTGGAAGCGCAGGACCCCACCTGTTGGGGAAGTCCGATACAGTGGGTTGGAGCGTGAAGACTCCCCACCGTTGGGACAAGCCCCCCGTGCGCGAGCATCTCCCGAGCTCCGGCGCACTCACTTCCCGCGGGTGGAGCAGCTGCAACGGCTCCCCGCGTGGCGGATTATCCAGGCGGTGGAGAACGGATTTCTCCCGCCAACAGCAACGACAGCGACAGCGAGGCCAGCTGCGCACGCTGAAACACTGGCAGGTAGAGCAGTAACTCCCTGCTCACGCATTCTGGGAGGTAGAGGAGCACTGGCCTCCCGCCGACGGCAACGAGCAAAGACGAGCGGTGGAGGTGCGATCCTCCCGCTCCAACGAGAGCACATCAAGGGGTAAGCACAATCACTCCCTTTTCTCTTTTTCTTCTCTTCACCTCCACAAGGCCCAACAGCGCACGCAATAACACCACGGCTGCAGATCAGGGCCTCCAGCAAGACACTAGGCCTCACAAGCCTGCCAACACGCGGCACAGCGCCCCCCCGCCCCCCGGTTGGCGCGCAAAATTACAAGGCACAAGGCGGGAAAGCGCCTGCAAGCTACCTGCAAACTAGAGCAGCGCCCTCTTTTGGCGCCAAGGCCCCACCGCACTAGATCAAAGAAACTTCCATCCAGCACATTCATAGGAAAACTCAAGTGCAACGTCACTTCATGAACGGCTCAGAAGGAGAATCATTAACAGTTCCTGTGACTCCAGCCAGAACAGGACACCGGAAAATGACAGACAGCCTACTAACACAGCTGCCAGCAAATTTCAACCTCACTGACACCGGCACCCTTGGATCAAGGTGGAAGAGGTGGCTGAGGGACTTCGAAGTGTGTTTAAAAGCGGCTGGCACATTAGAGGATGAACAGAAGCTCAACCTGTTAAACCATGCCGTGGGACCGAACGTGCAAGACATCCTTGAAGAAATACCGGAAGGAAACATAGACACATACACTAAGCTGAAGACAACGCTCACGGAATACTTCACACCCCACACAAATGTGGACTATGAACGACACATATTCCACACTACCAAACAGAACAAAGGCGAAACCATAGATGCATTTGTCATGAGACTTCGAGCAAAAATGAAACACTGTGATTTCAACAACTACTCCAACGAGGAGGCCCTCAGGTCACAAATAATAGTGTGGTGCGAAAGCGCTGACTTCCGCAAACGACTGCTGCAACAGCCGCGCAGCCTAGAAGAAATCCTACGCCTGGCGCGATCTGATGCTGCTCTCGCCGCGCAAGTCGAAGGCCTGGACGACATAAAGATCACCCACGGAAAACATGAGAGCCTCAACAAGCTAGAGGGGACGGAAAGAAACAGTGACCCTTTCTGTTACCGGTGTGGACATGAAACCCCCACGAAGGAACGTGCCCTGCAATGAGTCAGAACTGCTCCGCGTGCGGCGGGGAAAACCATTACAAGGCCGTGTGTTTTAATTTCCGCAGCAAAATGAGAGGGACGGGAAGAAGCAACAAACCCATAACAGAACCGGAACAAAACCAGCTGACACCTCACTACCACCAGGGAGCTTACCAACCCCATGAACAAGGGCACCACAAACACCACAACAAACAACCAGAAAGAAGGCAAGACAGAAGAGACTGGAGGGAGAACAAGACCCTACCCTCAAAACCCAGGAGAAGACCCCGAAGATATGTACGGTGCCTCATTGAGCAGTCACAGTCTGACAGTGTGTCAAGCGCATCATCAGATGAGAAGGCCCATCGACCAGAAAGACAACCAGAAACGCTGCGGAAAAAGGGATATCTATACGCACTAGGAAATAGTACGGCAAAAGAACATAGCCCGATACTCAGAATACAAGTGAACCAGACGGCGGGTGAATTTCTTATTGACACAGGGGCGACCGTGAATGTAATCAGTGAGAAAGTCTATGAAAGCATACCAAACGCCCCTCGCCTGCAACCAGCTCGAACACTTATTTATCCATATGGCTCAAAGACCCCCTTGGCATGCAAATGATTCTTAGCATCGTGTCGATATAAAGAACATAAGAAAGATATCCCCATGCACGTGCTGGAAGCGGCCACTGAGAGCGGATGCATACTGAGCTATCAAGCAGCCATAGAGATGGGACTCATCCACTTATTATATCGCCTCATGGTACACAAATATCTAGACCCCACAGCAAGCATAGACCAAGTCTTTCCATCACTATTCAAAGGCCTTGGCAAATTAAAGGACAGACAGATCGAGCTCCACATCGACACCAGTGTCCCACCCGTAGCCCAACATTACCGGGGAATCCCCATCAACATTCAAAAACAAGTTGAAAACGAACTGACCAAATTGCTGGAGGCAGACATCATTGAGCCAGCGAACGGCCCCACCCCATGGGTCTCTCCCATCATGCCGGTGCCAAAAAGAGACTCCCAAGACATCAGAATATGTGTAGATATGAGGAGACCAAATGAGGCCATTCTAAGGAAACGCCACCAAGCCCCTCGAATAACAGACATGGTGCATCTCTTGAATGGGGTGACCGTGTTCTCAAAACTGGACCTAAACAAAGGGTATCACCAGCTGGAACTCTGAAACAGTTCTCACTATATAACAACGTTCGCTACCCACCTGGGACTTTTCCGTTACAAGCGACTAAGTTTTGGAGTGTCGTCCGCGGCTGAAATGTTTCAAGCAGAGATTCACAATGTCATCAAGCACGTGCCAAACTGTTTGAACTACAGTGGCGACATCGTGGTCTTCGGCCAAAATCAAGAGCAACACGATGACACGCTAATGAGAGTGTGCATGGCCTTAGAAGACGCACGGCTCACATTAAACAAGGAGAAATGTGAATTTTGCAAGAAAACACTCTGTTTCTTTGGACACATATTTTCGGAGAAGGGCATGACACCAGACCCAGAGAAAGTCAGTGCACTCCGAGAAGCCAAGCCGCCCACCACCACCTCGGACCTCAGGTCATTCTTGGGACTTGCAAGTTACTGCACCAGATATATAAGAGATTTCGCCTCCATCAGCGAACTTCTCTGAGCACTCACCAAGCTCAACACAGAATTTGTCTGGTCGCCTCAATGCCAGGAGGCGTTTCAGATCATCAAGGACCGCATCTCCGACGCCCGAAACATGGCATACTTTGACCCCAAGAAGACCACAGAACTCATCGTTGACGCCAGTCCAGTTGGCCTAGGCGCCATTCTAACACAACTGGACGACAGAGAGGAAAGCGGAAAGCACATAATATCATATGCCAGTCAAAGCCTCTCCAAAACCGAGCAAGCCTACTCTCAGGCAGAGAAGGAAGGTTTGGCCGTGGTCTGGGCATGCAAACATTTTCACTTGTTCCTGTATGGAAAGCCTTTCGTAGTTGTAATGGACCACCAGGCCCTCATCTTCATATATGGCAACCCTCAGGCAAAAATGCCGCCCAGGATAGCTCGATGGGCACTTCGACTACAAGACTATCAATTTACCATCACACACAGGCCAGGGAAAGAGCAGAACCCGTCGGACTTTCTCTCGAGGCACCCAAAGGACACATGTGGACCAGAACACTCCATAGCCGACCAGTACATAAGATATGTCATCCACAGCAACACGCCACAAGGACTCGACATGGATCACATAACTCGTGAGTCCAACTCTGACCAAGGGATACAAGTAATTCTACGATGCCTAGAAACAGGGCGATGGAAACATGCCAAACAGATTCGAGAGACAATGAATGAGGACGTGAAACATGACATCACATGCTTTCTAGCCGTGAAGGAGGAACTCGCAAAATCGGACGAAGGGTTGCTGCTAAAGGGCACCAAGCTCGTAATTCCACGCAGCCTGCGGCAGAAGGTACTAGAACTCGCCCATGAAGGACACCGTGGGATCGTATCGTGGAAGAACTACTGCAAGACTGTCCTACCTGTGCGCTTGTAAAGCCACACACATCCCCTGAACCCCTGAACATGACCGCACTGCCTGAAGGAACATGGGAGGAAATAGCTGTCGATCATTTTGGGCCCATGGAAGGGCGAGAATACATTCTGGTGGTAGTGGACGAATACTCAAGATACCCCGATCTACAAATAGTCCCGTCCACATCAGCACATCACACCATACCCGCCCTAGATCGGATGTTCGCTACCTACAGAGTACCCAAGGTAGTAAAGTCTGACAATGAACCTCCATTCACGGGGAAAGACTTCCAAAGATTTGCAGAAAACATGGGTTTTCCGCACCGAAAAGTGACACCTCTGTGGCCACAAGCAAATGGTACAGTAGAAAGATTTATGAGCAACATTAAGCGCACCACACAAATTGCACGCATCACTGGAGAGCCAGTCGAGAAGCTGCTATACCAACTCATGCGAGACTACAGAAACACGCCACACAGCACCACTGGGAAGACAACATCGGAAGTGATGTTTGGGCGAGTGATTAGAACACGAATACCACATGTGGCAGTTGACGAAGATAAATATGACAAGGACACAGAAATGAGAAAGAAAGACAAACACATGAAGGAGAACATGAAAAGGACCGCGGATACCACCCGACGAGCCACAGTGAACGACTTAGCACCAGGAGACCTGGTGGTGGTCCGCCAACCTCAGCATCGGAAAAACATAGCCACGTTCAGCGAGGAACCACTCATCATCGTCAAAAGGAAGGGATCACTCATCACTGCAGATGGAGACCGGAGGTCCATAAAGAGAAACTCATCTCACTTTAGACGGATGCCGGGAGCCCCAGTCGTGGGCGACGCAAACCAGAGTGACGATTTCACTCAATGGGATGCTCCTTGTGAAGGAGACAGAGAAGACTCTGAAGGAGACATGACACCAGAGACCTGGACAGACCCGCCGGTCCGAGCAGAGTGCCGACCAACGAGAACGAGAAAGAAACCCCATCGCCTCATTGAAGAAATGAACTGAGGGCAGGACATAAAGTTTAGTGACAGGAGGGTGTGGTGTCGCTACTCTTGTCTACTATTAGAGGCCAAGTCCTCTGTCTATATCTATTCATTGGTGGGCTGCGACCCACGTGTGTTAAGGGGCGGGGTTACCGCCCAAGGGCAGTTTGAGTCTGGCTGTGGGGCAGTAAAGACGTGTTGCACCCCAGCTCCGTGTCGGCCTAATCATTGTGTGAATGATTGAGTGATCGATGACTTAGCGTGAGGCGGTCCACGTGGAAGAATATCACACACAGTGTCTCTGAACAATTCTGAAGCAGCTGTGCAATGGTCCAAGGAAGAATGCTCTGGTAAAGATAACGTCTATAGACCAGAAATAGACAGAAAAAATGGCAACCGCTAACCAAAGCCATCCAGGGAGCCACAAGATGACTGAAGAAATAATCTAATGTGAATAATGTCTATAAAAAACGGAAGCCAGTAGCAAAAATGACAACAGCTAGCCTCAGTTCTCTAATGGAGGCAAAAGGATTGTGTAAATAGAGCTGGATTACTAAACAGTCTTAATACCCATGCAGGGCAAGTTTAAGATGCGCAGAAAAAAGCTCACTAGCGAATATTGAAGTCCCACGACTCCAATGTGTTAAGGCCTCTGTGGAGTGTTTTTAAATTAAAAATCCACATTTGTTCCTTATAGGACAATTTATTAGCCAGTTGTACTGTGTTATTTGCAAAATAAATTCTAAACAGAACCAGATTAAAGAATCTGGGTTGTGTCCCATTTCAACACAATGGATCACTAGTGGAGCTGATAGGTTGCGTGTTCTGAATTTAAACCGAAGCTCATTGATGCGTAAGTGAACTTCCCTAGATAGAAGTTTTACCTACATACAAAAGCTGGCACGGGCACTGGATGGCATAAATAACATTCTTACTTTTGCAAGTAGTAAAAGTACGTAGTGCCCAAGACCTACCATTGTAAGAAAAGTCTGTCATGTTTTTTTGAAAATTTACAAGCTGCGCACAAAGTGCACGGATAAAGGCCTTGAACCTGGTTAAGGATAATGGACCTCATTACACGGTAGGCGGAGGACCAAGGTGCTATGAGCACCTTAGTCCATGCCGGTAAAATACTGGCACCGCCTTGGTGGAAAGGGGAATTACCGCCCTATTCCAAGGTTGGCGGGGGGTAATTCCCCCTTCCCCCATTGCCCTTCCCCATTTTTGCCCCATAGGGCTCTATGGGAATGGGGAAGGCGCTAAATACGGTGCCGCAAATTGCGGTACCGTAATTAGCACCCTGGACCCTTTGCGGGTTGGTTTTTAACGCCTGCTAAACAGCAGGCGTTAAAGTACCTACCCGCAAAGGGACCTCACAGTAAGGCGGTAAGGGTTAACGGTCACCGGTACCATTACCAGTGACCGTTAACCCTTACCGCCTTCCGTGTAATGAGGCCCATTATCTCTGACCTTGTTAGTAGTCCACTCCCTGTTCGGGAGTGGACCCAGGCAGCGCAGCTACCATTTGTCTCCATGCTATCGGAGGTCCCACTCCTTCATCATCCCCTCTATTGGCTGCCTCATACCATAAAACTGTCTCGGCGTCAGACCATTTTAAGAGATCATTCCCCCATACCTAGTCTGGGTCTATGGGCGGCTTTCCAGCTCATGGCAATTCTCCTTTTGGCCAGAATGTAAGCTAGGTCCTTAAGTTTACATACGTCTTTCATGTTACGTGGTCTGGTGAATCCCCCCAGCATGCATGCCCAGACGGATTCCACATCTAATTTAATTCCCTTTTCGGATAGCCTGAGCTTGATTTCCTCCCAGAATTTTCCCACCTCCGGGCACGCCCAGAACATATGGATCATCCCTGCCTCCACTTCTCCACACTTGGGGCATTTTTGTGCTTCTGTATTCCTGAATTTGGCGATCATTCGAGGGGTCATGTATGCTCTGTGGGAGACATGTAGCTGGATTTGTTGCAGCCTCGCATTCCTGGACACCTTCTTGTGATATCTCTGAGCTCTTTTCCATTGCCTGTCCTGCATTGTTTCTCCCGCCTCCTCCTCCCAGTCCCGTCTCAGTTGGAGCGGCTCCTTTCCCACTCTAGACATTGTCAGTTCGTAAATCCAGGATATTTCATGCCCTCCCTCCGAGATGTCATACATCGTTTCTATGGCTGTGTCCGGTTGATCTGCTAGCGTTATCTCAGACCACATTTCCTTTACCCATTTGACTATTCTATTATAAGTGATATGT
This sequence comes from Ambystoma mexicanum, assembly GCF_040938575.1. Lineage (NCBI taxonomy): Eukaryota > Metazoa > Chordata > Amphibia > Caudata > Ambystomatidae > Ambystoma > Ambystoma mexicanum. The sequence continues at coordinate 951,126,001 of NC_090939.1, forward strand.
TGCCCCACATGTATCCCGGTTTCATCCACTATCGTTTGGAAGTCCAGAGCTTCCCCTTCTTGCCATACATCACCCAGGGTGGCTAGGTCCACCGGCTCCCAGTGTTTACGGATTCCTTTCCTAAGTTGCTCATCTACCCTGCATAGCGCTACAAGTGGCACCTGTGGGGAGTATTGGGCCGGGTTTCCCATAGCTCCCACGCTTTGTGCCAAATCTTCTAGCCCAGTGCCAGTAGTCTCGATCTCCCATGCATCTCTGATGTGGGTAGCCATATTAGTTCTTTTAGGAATTATGGTCGCTCTCATCCCTCAGCAATCTAGATTCTGCTATCTCGTCTTCTGACAACCACCTAGCGACATATTCTAGCTGCGCTGCCAGGTGGTATATCTCGAAGTTTGGCAGGTTTATCCCCCCTCTATCGTACGTATTCTGTAATTTCCATAAGGCCACCCTGTTTCTGGAGTTGTGCCACAGGAAACCTCTACATAGTCTCTGGAGTTTGATGAAGTAGCGCTTGGGCACCATATGTGGGGTGTTTGCAAAAAAATGTAATAGCCTAGGCAAGCCCACCATCTTAAGCAAGACTGCCCTTCCCACCATGGCTAGGGGGAGCTTTGCCCAGAACTTCATACTATTCTTGATACCTTCTATTGCCCTCTCTGTGTTATACGTGTGCTCGTCTGCAACCGTGTGATATATGATAATCCCCAGGTATCTGAATGTTCTGGTCTGCCAGGCTATCTGCAAGGTGGGTAAGTTTTCCTGTGGGATGCCTCTGTACCTACCCAAGGGGAACATGCATTATTTTTTGGGGTTCACCACTATTCCCGAGAGAGCCGCATAGCGCTCTATCACTTCCAGGATGTATTGCAAGTTTTCCTCAGGGTACCATAGGTATAGAAGCATGTCATCCGCGTACAATGATATCAGGTGCGGTCCCCCTTTAGTGTGAACCCCTATTTCTCCATATTGCTGTCTCAGGTAGATTACCAGCAGTTCTAATGCAAAGATGTACAGTATCGGGGACCATGGGTAGCCCTGTCTCGTGCCTCTGCTAAGTTGCCATTCATCTGAAATTATCGTTCTCATTTTGACCCTGGCTTTTGGGTATCTATACAGCATTTTCACCCACCGCAGGTACCCAGCTCCCATCCGTATTGTTTTAGGGCCGCCATCAACCACAGCCACCTGACCTAGTCAAAGGCTTTGACTGCGTCGAGCGGGACTACTGCTATTTCGTTTGGGTCACCCTCCGTCTGTTCTATGATATGGTGGAGCCTCCTGTGGTTGTCGGATATACTTCTACCTAGGAAATAACCGGTTTGATCAGGATTTATAAGTTTATTTATTACCCGCTTAAGTATTTGCCAGCACAGACGTGAGGATCTTACTGTCCTGGTTTAACATAGATAGTGGTCTCTACGATCCGCAGTCTATGCTTGGTTTGTCTGGTTTAAGGAACTGGATAATTACCGCCTCTCTCAGAGATTTCGGCAGTCTCCCTTTCTCGAAGGCCTCGTTTAACATTGCCAATAGCGGGGAGAGCACTTCTTGTCTGTACGCTTTATAAAACTTGCTTGGGAGCCCATGTGTGCCTGGGGCTTTGCTCGTGGGCAGATCCATTACCACTGTTTCTAATTCCTCTACTGTGACTGGGGCTTCTAGGTTCTCCCTGTCTTCCACACTTAATTAAGGCAATCCTATGTCCTCTAGCGTCTCCTGAATCTCTTGCTCTGTCGTCTCTCCCGCATCTGTATAGAGATGTTCATAAAATCTAAGGAATCTCTCATTCACAGTCTCCTGGGTGTTCCAGACTTGTTCCGCTTCTCCCGTTATCTCTCTCTATTTGCTGATCTTGGTGTCTCGTTCTTATATGTCCATGCAAGCAGCCTCCCTGGTTTGTCCCCCCCAGCGTGTTGTCTTTCAATGTAATTTTTATAATTCAGGTTGCTTAGCCTCTCCACAAGCCTGTTGTAATTGGCTCACACGTTTGGCATCCTCCTGTGAGTTGCCTTATCTTTTCATTATTGCTTCAAGTTTCTTTTCTGTCTACTGCAACTCTCGCTCTATGCCCCCTTGGAGCCCTCTAGATGTGGATATGGCCACCCCCCCTGATTACCACCTTGAAGGCCTCCCACAGAGTTCCCTCTGATTCCACGCTTCCTGTATTATTCTCAAAGTTTTCAATTATCTCCTCCCGTAGGTCCTCTCAGAATGTGTCCTTCAGTGCCTCGGCTCTAAGCCTCCACTTTGGGTTTCTGGCTCTGGGGCGCTGATATTGCCACTCCAGGACCAGTGGGGAATGGTCCGATAGTATTCTCGCCTTATATTCTGAACCCACCACTTCCCCAGCAATTTCTGGGGTGGTGAACATATAATCCAGTCTTATGTGCAAGTTGTGTGGGGCAGCGAAATGTGAGTAGTGCCTGCAATTCGGATGTTGCCGCCTCCAAATGTCCTCCAGCCCGAAGTCCCTTAGCAGGCTTTTAGCAGTTTTGCTGCGGCAGTGGGCTTATCTAGTTTTGTGTCTGATCTATCCATTTTAGGGTTTAGCGTACAGTTGAAGTCCCCCCCATATGATTGCACCTCCTATGTGGGGGCTGATCTTGCTATATAACGTTTTAAAGTATGCCACTGTGTCTTAGTTGGGGGCATATGTATTTATGATGCTCAGTTCTCTGTTCTCTAGCAGCCCCCGAATCACTGCCATCCTCCCATCCGGCTCCACCGTGGTCTGTAGTATCTGGAAAGGCACATGTGGTGCCACCCAAATGATTACACCCCTGGCATATGCCGAATACGTTTCTCCTATGGGGGTCCCTCTCCACTTTTTCTTAACTACCTCTTATTTCTCTTAGTGAGGTGGGTTTCTTGCAATAAGGCTATGTCTACTTTTTGTCTTCTCAAGCACATCATCACATTATTTCTCTTCAGGTAGCTGTTGAGTCCTCTGATGTTCCAAGTTACTAATCTAAGGTCACCCATTATCCTTTATGTCCCATCCCCTCTCCCTCCCTCCACGTCCTTAGACCCGAGAGTATTTAGCGTGGGTCGTGCGCAAAGGTGCATGGGTGCAAGCTCGTTCCCTAACATCTACCACTACAAACTCCCCCCACGGTCCAACCCCAACTGTTGGCCAGCGCCATCCCTGGATCTCAGGCGATCCCGCATTTGGTCCTGTCCGGCTAAGCCGGTACTGGGAACCCAGCAGGAGGTTACTGCACTACTGGTAACACAACTAACCTATCTAATGGGGTATGGAGTTCGGGTGCCTGTGTCTCCCTGTTATGTGCCATATTTTACCTGCCCACCCTTGCGTAACAAGGCTATAGTCAGGTCCACTTTCACAGCTAATACAGCACCTCGGCCTCCGAAGACTCTGCATCATTTCTCTGTGCGGCTCTCCTTCTGGTCGTTCTTCCCTTCGGGACAATTCTGTGCATCCAGCCACTCCATTGCCTCCTCCGTGGTGTCAAAGAATAATGTTCTGTTCCTGTAGAACACCTTCAGCCTCGCCGGATACATCAACATGTATCTGTGGTCCACCTCACAAAGCCTCCTCTTTACTGTTCCGATGTTTAGTCGCTGTCGTTGCACCAGGAGTGTATAGTCCGGGTATGCTGTAATTGACGTGGATGACCTTTGGATCGTGCCTCCCTTTCGAAAGTATTCCAGGATCCTTTCCCTGTCACAGTAATTTAATATTTTGGCTATGATCGGTCTCGAGGGAGCTCCTGGAGGGGGCCTCCTTGCCAGGGCTCTATGCACTCTTTCCACTGCAAATGCCTGGGTTAGTGTTCCCCCTTCTATTTCTGGCAGCAACATGGATTCAATATACTCTGTGGGATTTGAGCCCTCTTCTCCTTCCGGGAGCCCCACAATACGTATATTATTTCTGCGTGCCCGTCAATTGGCTTCCTCGGCTCTGTTTTCCAGATTGCCAACTTGTTGACGTAGGGTGTGGATCTCTGAGGCGTGCGACGTGCAGGCTGCAGTGTGGTCTTCACTTCTTTTTCCAATTCTCCTGTGTGTTCCGCTATTGCTCTTACATCCTGTCTCAGGAGGTTCAGGTCTATTTGTACTGCGTCAATTTTGGATTCCAGCGCCCCTTTTAGTGTAGTCATGGCGGCCTCCAGTTTAATTTCCCACACCACTTTCAAGTCTGCAATGGCTTCTAGGATCTGCCGGTCCCCCCGTACTGGGGATGCGTCCATCTGGGCGCTTCTGTCTTTGCTCCTTGCTCCGTCCGTTGATTGCAGGGTTTTCATGAAGTCCTCCATTGTGGACTGTTTCCCCTTCGTCTTGGTCTGCTTGGATGCCATTCCGTTTGCAGTTCCAGGTGGGCGGGGCCCGGGCTCACAATATTGTGGCTTTTCGCTCCTGTCGGATGCTTGGCTCAATGTGTGGGGGCTGTTCGCTGTCACATCCGGGTGCTCTGCCTCTGTTGCCCACTCCCAAGGCAGAGATCTCTTTTGGACTGGTTCACTGTGGTGCTGCCTGGGTAAGACCGACTTGTTTGTGGCCTCCACTTTGGGCAACCTCAGCTTGTTTCGCGCATTCCTGCGCCACCTCCCTGTGCTTTGGCTGGTGACTTGTCCGGCGAGGCACCGGTGGGGTTGTATTTGTATAGTGCAACGGGTGCTGCGTTATGTTTCAGCGGGGTCCCCTCCTCGCCTGCCTCCGGAGGTGGGCTTATGCCTTTTTTGGTCTCCTCGATTGTCAATTTTGGAGGTCAAACCTCAGGCACCTCAAACTGCACCGTCACCAGACCTCCAACTTTGCCCTGATACAGCTTCCTGCACGATAATGCAGCGCTTATGTCTCTCGTGTTTCCTGGTCCGAGTGGGCTACAGTGCAACCTGGCTTTCATGTGCCCATGGCCAGTATTTCTGTGTTGCTGTGCTCTATGAATATTCTGTTCTTAGTGCAAGCCTATATCCCACAGGGCGGTCCACCCCTGGGGTCGGATGTCCGCCTATTGTGGCGGGATGGTGAGGCTCGCCTTCTATATCCGCTCCTTGTGTCCCTGAGGGAGTGCCAGTGGTATGGTGCAGTGGGGGTCTCACTGCAGAGTTAATAGTCTTGGAAGACGAGATAAAAAAATTGGTGTTGCTAGACGGCTACAAAGAAAAGACTAGTTTAAATCTCTAAAGAAATTGAAGAATTCAAAGACTACACAACTCGGTATAGAGTCCGATGCATGAAAGAATCTAGCAAATTGTTTGCAAGAGAAAGTGTTTGTTTACACACAAGAGAACTATAAACATAATTCCCAGTGAGAACAAACATAATGTAGTGGCCAAAGAGTTTGTTTAGCCAATACATCGTACAGCTCTCATGGTTCATGTGACAAGAATCTGGATGAAAGTGATGACTTCTACTTAACAGAGGACCATACAGAGGGATAAGACAAAATAGTATGAAACGGGAACATCGAGAGGAACAGTTAACACCAGAGTACAACCCTCCTTTTTTAGACCAGGGCCAAGGGAACTGGGACTTCGAACCACGCCAAACACTGAGCAAAACACCTTATTAGTCAACTTGTCGACCTATTGAGGCAGAAATATCAGTACTTGAGAAGGGATTTAGTTTTGTACCAACGGATCGACACAACAATTTCAGGACCAGAACAGATTTAGAACCACGGTTTAGAAAAATACACCTGAAACAGTTCTTTATGAACCACCCCTATACAGGTGAAGAGAAGGCAACAGGGTTATGTTGACCTTCAATCCTCCGACCACAAGCCACACCACAGAGATGATAGTGTTGAGAGAAGGGTATTGAGTGCACTCGATAAACAGAATACCAAACAAGGGTTCCAAAATATCACCCGATGCGAGCGTGAAGCTATTTACTCCCTTAATAACAACCAAAGTATAGTTCTGAGGAAAGCTGATAAAGGAGGAGTGATAGTTATTCTTAATAGGAAGGACTATATAAATGAGTGCAACCACCAATTGAGTGATGACTCATTTTATGATCCCATTAACATGGACCCTGCTAAAGAACTACAACTCTTGATCAATTGTAATGTCACGAAAGCACTTTAGAGACAATGGATCTTACCCATGCACTTGCCACTTGCTAGCCGTTATTTATTTTCTTGTACCATGCACTGCACTGTCCCTGCCCCCTCCCCACGCACTTGCGTGATCTGAATGACACTTGGCATAGTAGGATAGTTTGTCCGTCCTCCCTCTGTCCCCCCTCCCTTGCCTCATCGCCCCTTGAAACACTTGTGTATAGGCGCGTTACAAATGCCATATCATATCATCATATCATATAAAAAAAAAGAAGCTGATTACCTTATGTCACCGAATCAGAGTACTCCTAAATGCTACATTCTGCCTACAATTCACAAGACACTGGTGAACCCGCCTGGCAGACCTATTGTGTCTGGTTCAGATTCTCTGCTAGAACCATTGTCTAAATTTGCAGATCGCTTTCTGAGCCCCTACGTTAAACAAATGGCCTCCTATATTGAAGACACTATGGAAGTCATTAGACTCATCAAGGGTTTTCATAAAGAAACAGATGACTTCTTAATGAGTCTAGACCAATGTTCCCTCTAATTCTTTTGGGCTGCGTGTGCTAAAGAATAGTTGCGTGCAGGCAGTTTTTCAGTCATGTGCGCAACCGAGTCATGCACCGGTGGCGGTTGGCGCAGGGGCCCCGCCAGCGAGCAAGTGCTTAGTGATCCACACTATGCAAATGAGAAATGCGAATTTGCGGCGCAACAAGCTCTACTTCCAAGGACATTCTGGTGCTCTATTCACCTCCTAAGACTTAAACTCGTTTGAAATTGTGCCTTTTTAAATCTCTGAACATAAGCAAGATCTTTCTTTTTATGATGGATTAGTACAAGAAGGGAGTCTGGTTCTTCTAGTAGTGGAACACAGATTCTGCCTCACAAATGACTCAGAGTGCATAGGTTAGTTGGAGAATGGGATAGAGGCAAATTAAGGCCACAGCATGGGCTACAACATAGTGTGATGACGACTCTGGGTTGATATCATAAAGAGGGAGGTGGGCACGTGCATCTAGGACAATAGACCTAGCCGTCCTGCGCAAAGACGACTTTAATTTTGCTTAGAGCTACTAGCTCATATGGAGTGGCAGCAGCGCCAGTTGTGGAATCGGGGTGAAGGTCTGGGATTGCCTATTACTTATACACAAGCCAAAACTGTTGGCTTTGCCAATGCTTATTTAACAGGGCTTCAGTGAAGGACACATGCACACTGCTTATAAATTAAGTGGCTGAGGGCAGATCTTGTTAAGACATTTTTATTAATTACACCAGTAGCAGGGTCTACTGCTCCAATTAAGTCATTAACTGTCAGAAGAAGAATGCTTTGAATAAACACTGGCAGTGGCAGCAGGCACTTCAAGTGCAGAGTTTGATGTTAATGCTTGATTAAAGTGAGCTCAAAGAGGATGCATGGGGGAGTATTTTGGGCTGGTACGGGGAGACGCAGGAACTGGGTGGGAATGGCAGTACTATTTGCAAAGGTGCCACTTTATTCAGGGGCCTGCCACCTTTGGTTCTCCAGTTGTTTTGGACTACAACTCCCATGATGAGTTCTAGCCAGCTACTAGCATTGTCATATATAAGGGATCATGGGAGTGGGAGTCCAAAACCTCTGGCGATCCACAGGTTGCATACCCCTGCTTTAGACCCTGGGTTTCCTGTTTGTTGCGACTCAAGTTTTGTCTGCCTCTCAAATGGCTTTCTTGAATGTTTAACCCTTCCAGGTCTACTGTGCGGACTCCCCAGGTACCACTGTGTAGGAATTTATCATATCTTTATTGTTCTACGTTCTCATACTAAAGATGCTGTATTGATTTAGGAGAAACGTTGCTATGCATGGATGTTTTAGGAGGAGTATTTTGAGCATAGCAATATTTGTTTTACAAACGTGCATCAAGGGAATGGAGTGTTTAGCCCTGCCTCCCTCACTCTAACACACAATGATCCTGTCTTTACTTCTTGTGGGAATTCCATTCTGTGTACAGTAAAGGGTTTTGCAAATTTCACTTAAACCAGTGCCATCCCACTCTAGACGCCCATATCCTTTCTTGTTCACAGAAGTAAGGCATTGGTGGAACAGTACACTCTTGTGGAAACAGGCTCTCCTGAGTCCGGTTCCTCTGTTCACTCTGCTAGCTCTTAATTAGAAAGTATTGATGTTGTTGATGACCCAGGTGACTCTGGATTTAGAGCCCATTCCTGACTTGCAGCCCCCATGCGCAGTGCTGGTATGTAACCACGTTCAGGGGTCCAGGGAAAGAGTGGGGATTGTAACGTGTAATGGCTGTGTCCAGCTATGGCCTCGCCCAATCGCATGGTTTTCAGAGCAGACTGTTTTGGGGTTTTGCTGTCTGAGCCCCGCCCCCAGCCACATTACGCTGGTTTATGCAGGAAAACTGCAACACTTGTCGACCATATAATGAAATCATACCCAATGAGCATGGTAGGAGCAGAGAAGGGACATAGTGGGATCGAGCATATGTGGCCGCTGGCCGGCTTGATGGCTAAAATGCTTGCCATCCTGTAGAGGGATCGAAAAATCGAATGGCATCCTTTTTCTCTTTCAAAGTTATTTGCCTCTCTTTTTGGTGACTTTCCCTTTTTCATGACCACACTCCTTTTCCCTCCGCTTATCCTTTATGGCTTCCTTTGCACATGAGAGCGCCTAACCCCAATGCTGGATATCTGAGCATTGGCTAGTGCTTTCTTGTTCCTGCTCATTTCTTCAGGCCTCCTCTCTCATTCGCCTGGCGTCTTGTCCTTCCTTCTCTCTTCTTTCTTTCACTAGTTTGTTCTGTGCCTCCCTCTGGTCTCCTGTCACTCTGTTTCTTTCCCGTTTCTCTTTCTCTCATCCCTTCCCCCACTCTCTTTCATTGCGTCTTGTTATTGCCTCGAGTTCTTTCCTTCCACATCCCTCCCTCGTTTTATTTTCATTTTCCTCTCCCCCATCCACTGTTAGAAGTGTACCGAAAAAAGTAGTGGAGCTGTGGGCTCAGCTGGGGAGAGGGTAGGCGGAAGCACAGTGCAACATGTAACAAGGTGTTGCAGCCGGGGCATTGCAATAGTCCGTGGGCCTCATTACGACCCAGGCGGTAAGTTACCGCCTGGGCCGTGACATTACCACCATGGCGTAAACTACGTTTACGCCATGGTGGTAGGCGGACTTACCGCCCCATTCCAACCTTGGCGGGGTGGTAAATCCCCATTTTCCCATTTTCCCTTCCCCATTCCCATTTTGCCCCATAGGGCATAATGGGAGTGGGGAAGGCGTTAATTACGCCACCGTAAATTACGGTGGCGTAATTAACTCCATGGTCCCTTAGCGCCATGGATTTTAACACCTGCTAAAAGCAGGTGTTAAGTCCGCCATGGCGCTAAGGGACCTCGTACTCAGGCGGTAAGGGTCAGCGCTGTTTACGCTGCCGTAAACCCCTTACCGCCTGGGTCGTAATGAGGCCCCGTGACTAGTAACTAAGGGCCTCATTACGACCCTGGCGGAAGACCATGGTGCTATTAGCACCATGGTCCATGCCGGTAAGTTACCGACTCTGCCATGGAGAAAGGGGGAATTACCACCCCATTACAAGGTTGGCGGGGTGGTAATTCCCCCTTCTTCCATGGCCCTTCCCCATTCCCATTTTTGCCCCATAGGGCTCAATGGGAATGGGGAAGGCGCTAAATTCGGTGCCGCAAATTGCGGCACCGTAATTAGCACCAAGGTCCCTTTGCGGGTCCCTACTTTAACAGCTGGTCTACACCAGCCGTTAAGGTCGGGTCCAGCAAAGGAACCTCGTAATTAGGCGCTAATAGGTTAACGGCGCCGCAGCCTTTTACGGCGCCGTTAACCCATTGGCGCCTGGGTCCTAATGAGGCCCTAAGTCTCCTATTACAGCTTTACACTGGCACAGTGACATGAATGGCCTCATTACGACCCAGGCGCTAATGGGTTAACGGCACCGTAAAAGGCTGCGGCGTCGTTAACCTATTAGCGCCTAATTACGAGGTCCCTTTGCGGGACCCAACCTTAATGGCTGGTGTAGACCAGCTGTTAAAGTAGGAACCCGCAAAGGGACCTTGGTGCTAATTACGGTGCCGCAATTTGCGGCACCGTACTTAGCGCCTTCCCCATTCCCATTGAGCCCTATGGGGCAAAAATGGGAATGGGGAAGGGCCATGGAGGAAGGGAGAATTACCGCCCCGCCAACCTTGTAATGGGGTGGTAATTCCCTCTTTCTCCATTGCGGAGTCGGTAACTTACCGGCATGGACCATGGTGCTAATAGCACCATGATCTTCCGCCAGGGTCGTAATGAGGATTCTCTATATAGAATGGTGAATATGGCCATAAAAAGTAGAGGAATGGTACACAGAAAAAATAAAAGTGGAACACTGATCCCAACCATTCCCGCTCACATTGATCACTGCCCCCATACCTCTGTGTCCTTCCGTTCCTTTTCCTTTCACCCTTCCATCTCTTCTCCACTGAGACTGGCATTCCTTCGCTCCCCCTGTGCTTTGCCCTTCCTTTTTTATTTCTTCCTCTCTTTCGTTTGGTGTGTTCTTTCTCTCCTGTGCCTCCTTTTACTTCACACTCTTCTGTTCACTTTCCGTGTTTCCTTCCCTTTCTTTTCTCTTCTTACCACACTGTTTCCATCCTTTTATTTCCACCTTCCGCCTCTCTTCCTTGCATTGCTTCTTCAGCCCAGGCCCTGCCCCACTGTCACCATCTCTTAAGGTTCACTGCCTCTCCGTCTTCCGTCACTGCCCCTATCCTGCCACCTCTGTGCGCTTCCATGCTTTCATGGTCCTCGCCTCGCTCTCTCCCCCTGATTCTCGCTCCCCCTTTCACCTTTTTAGTTCTGCCTTCATGTTTGTGTACGTGCCTTCGTTCTTATGTTTCGGCCCTCTTTCCCTTGTCAACCGGAGAAGAGCACTCGCTGCCACTGCATATTGCGCTGCAGGCCTTTAAAAGAAGGACACAACCAGATGGTACCTACCGACTGCCAAGCCAACCACGTAAGCCCAGCCCCACACACTTGTTTAACGCTGCTATAGCTCCATACCTGTTAACTAAGAGCGGGTCCCTCTCATGCTGCCGCTCGGTGAAAGATGCCAGCCGGTGGTAGTGGGCCTGAAAAAAGGCTTGGTCCCTCCCACGCTGCCGCTTGGTGAAAAATGCCAGCCCGTGCTGGTGGGCCCGAAAAAAGGCTGGGCCTGTACTACAGCCACAGAACAGAGAACTCCAACCAAGTGCCACGCCTTGCAGAGGTCGGACCATCGGAGTGGGAGCCAACCATGTGTGATTGGCTGTAGCAGCGCTCAGCACCTGCAGCCAAGCGCTGCTAAAGCCAATCTGATTCAAAGCATATTAAAACTGGTTTGTGATTGTATAAATTATCTAGTCAATCATACTGTGATGATGAATAATAAAGAAGGGAATGCAAAGCAGGAAAATGAACGTGCGCACTGCGCGGTAAACAAAAGGATATGCGCGGCTCCAGAATCAAAGGTGCACGGCCGAATAGCCGTACACATTACAGGGAACATTGTTTAGCCTCATCACGAGTTTGGTGGTAACCCTTAAATCTGGCAGTTGCGCTATTACCGCCGGATTTAAGGGTCTGCCAAATCAGGGCTTCGGCGGATTTCTCCCCAGCTCTGAGCTGGGGGGAAATCTGCTGAAAATTCGCACTATTACCGCCAGCAGATTTACAGCCGGCGGTAAGAGCGTGAAAATTCCCCATTGAGCCCAATGGGGAATGGGGCATTCCCGAATGGGTTCAGTGGGAAATGGGGAATTCCATTACCGCCAAACCCGTGATCCGGCGCTAATTGCGCCGGGGGGTTTGGCGGTAGGGCTAATACCGCCCAACTCGTGATGAGGCATATAGTGTCTCTGTACACTAAAATCCCTCAAATGGAAACATTGAATATGGTCGAAGAAAAACTGCTAGAATCCAGAATAGCAGGGAAAACACCTAACTCGTTCATATTATGGTGTACAGAAATGTCCTTATGTGAAAACTATTTTGTGTTTAATAATCAATTCTATAAACAGGTACATGGCACAGCCATGGGCTCTGCCCTGGCACCTACATTGGCCAACTTGTATGTTGAAACATATGTAATATTGACCAACACCAAGCCATATAGACAACACATTAAATTGTGGAAAAGGTTCATCGATGACATCCTCTTGATATGGTTCGGTGACATTACAACATTTGAGTAATTTGTACTATGACCAAATGATCAAAATCCATTATTGATGTTCACAAATAACCATAGTAAAGAAATGATTAATTTTCTAGATTTGACTATGGGCCTCATCACGAGTTGGGCGCTAACGCCGGCGCTATTGGTGCCGGCGCTAATAGCCCTACCGCCAAACCCCCCGGCGCTAGTAGCGCCGGATCACTGGTTTGGCGGAAGGGTTATTGCCCATTCCCCATTGGGCCCATTCGGGAATGAGGAATTACCCGTCGGCGGTAATAGCGCAATTGTTCTGCGGATTTCCCCCCAGCTCAGAGCTGGGGGGGAAATCCGCCAAAGCCATGATCTGGCGGACCCTTAAATGCAGCGGTAATAGCGCTACCGCCGCATTTAAGGGTTACCGCCAGATTCGTGATGAGGCCCTATGTATGTCAACAAAGAGTAAGCAGCATTAAAGGTTAAACCAGATCACAAAACCACTGATTAGAACTCATTACTGCTATACTCCAGTTTTCACCCAAACACACCAGACAGAACTTACCATTTGGACAGTTCCTGAGGCTCAAAGGGAACAGTACTACCAAGATTGATTTTGTTCATGTAGCTCATATAATGAAAAAAAACCTTGTTGATAGGGGGTATCCTAATAAAATAGTAAATAATTTTTACAAGAGGTCTTCAAATAACCACAGAGAGACATTGTTAAAATATAGACAGAAAAATTAGAAAGAGGAAGTTATTGTTTTTGTTAGCTCATACAGCCCTTTGACTCATGAGATTACTAAAAATCAAACATAAGTGGCACATACTTAAGGGCAGAGAATGCCCATTGGAACAACCTAGATATGCATTCCTGAGGAGCAAAAACATCAAAGAACTTAACACATGGAATGACGTCTTTATTAAAACTGATTTTCAAACCACACTTACAGTAAACATGTGAGATGACCAAACCCATGGAACACAATCCCTGTGGACAATGCAGTTGTTGCCCGCAAACTCCAAAAAGCAAAGAAATTGACTTAGGGCTGAACAAGATGTGGAAACAAAGAGCACTAGCCAATTGCAATTCAGTAATGGTGATCTATGCCATATGGTGTCCAGCCAAACGACTATACATTGGCAAAACTGAAAGAAAAATTAAGATTAGAATTGGCGAACACAAAAGCTGCATAAGGAATAATATACTTCATGCTCCCTGGGTAGGCCATTTTAACATCTTGGGTCACAAACCTGAAGATCTCAGATGGACTGTGGTAATGAAAATTGGACCTATTCATATTGATATTTTATTTGTATCTCACTCAAACTCCAGTGTTTCAGAGCATGACGAGGCAAGGGAGGGGAACAAGAGAGAACAGAAACAAATATCTTACTAGGCCCAGTGACATTGAGACTGCGCATGTTCAGGGGAGAGGAAGCAGGGGAAAAGTGCATGGTGGGGGGGAGGAGGAAGTGCTGAGCAAGGAGAAAAATAAATAACACTTAAATACATAAGAGCAATAAACAGTGGTAGTGCCGCCAGCAAGTGCTTGGTATAATGCAACAGACAGGGTGTGCCAGATAGTGCAGTCAAACAAGTGGGTGACGGAACTGTAGGGTTACAGACCCCAGTGCAAGGAATTGCCAGGCAGCAGTGCGGGTGTGTGGCAGGGTGAGAAAGTACCTGGGCCCGGAAGTCAGAGGGTGACCAGGTACACGATGCCGAGAGAGAACAGATCAGCAGGTGAGAGGAGGAGAGAAGGCGGAAGCAAAGAGGAAGTTCTTGAGGTGCTTCCCGAACCAGAGATGATTGTCCTCAAGTTTAAGAGGGGCAGGGAGGCTGTTCCAGAGGGAGGCCCCAGCCTAAGACAGATCTACCCCCAGCTCATTTCTTTGAAAAACAGTTGACCCTGAGGGAGTTGGAGAAGCTAAAGGTTCGAGAGGGAAGGTATTTATGGAGGGAGAGCTGAAGGTATTTAGGGCCCAGGCCCCAGAAAGCCTTGTGGACAATGCAAAGGGTCTTGAAGTTAATCCTTGCAGCCGCTGGGAGTCAATGGAGAGATATCAGAGCTGGAGAGATACGATCCCAAGGCTTGAGGCCAAGTCTCGCAGTCCTCTTCTGGATAAGTTGCAAAGGGCGGAGAGTAGAAGCAGGTAGATTTAGAAAGGCTATTACAGTGGTCCAACCTAGAGAGAACCACGGCTCGAGAGACAGTGAGCTTCGGGAGGAAGGGCAGAATACCTCTGAGGAGGTGCCGTAGGAAGTTTGACTCTTTAGAGACATCAGAGATGTGGGCAGAGAAGGAAAGCGTGGAGTCAAAGATGACCCATAGGTTCTTAGCCTTGCAGGTGGGGGTAGGAGTAAGGCCAAGGTAGGACCTACTAATAGTGCCACAAATTATAAGCACATATTGAGTGTTCAGGAACCGAAAATGATATTTTTAACCAAAAGTTATCCATCTGGTTTAACTGAGGAAATTGACTGCAGTATTTTTAACACCTTATACAGACAGCACATATTAAACGGGCAACATCTAACTTTGTAAGCAATTGCGACAACCACTTTTCCCATGAATGTCACCCTCAAAGTCGTGGATGATGATGATAATTTTACCTCTTAGGTACTCATTAATATGAAATGCGATTTTATCATCCATAAGCCTACTTTAGAGACTTGACCCTCTAGTAGAGAGACAGCTAATGCCACACCAGCCTATGCAATACCTTATTCACAACATTAGTAGATAGGTCGACAACAGCGGTATAGACCCTTGGGGCTGCTAGATAACTACATCCCTATGAAGACTATTCTCATCAGTACTCACCACCTAGGCTTCTATAACTAACCTAGTTTGCACTATTCTTGCCACATTGGCACCAAGCGAACTCACTTTGCGTAGACACACGTTCAACCATCTAACTCTAGTATCCATGATTACATTCCAAGATGGTGGGCTGCAATTACATACCCATTGCTAACCATAAGGGTTTCCTTCCTCGATTTCAACTTTTCAGGCACTACGTGCATGACTGAATGACGCTCTGTAGTTAAGAGCGTGAATGATTTAAGAACGGTTTGTTACAACTACCTTTCTCTCTTACCATAGCGTACGGTTACGCTCACATCTTTGTGACTACATGCACTCTAAAGCTACAATAAAATGCGTATATATATTTTTTCACCAGCCTTGTCACATTATGAATTGCATTCTCCATGGCATAGGCATGGCTCCACTGACGGATCGCTAGTTGAACATCAGCGATATTGAGCATGTGAGTTCTAATGTGGGATGTGATCTAAGTTACTTGATATTACGAGTTTGTTTGTGGTGTTTTATTTGCACCTAGAAAAGCACAGCTTATGCTGAAGATGTATGCATGCTAGGGTATAGGTCACCAGTGAGCCTCGAGATTGCCGTATGAATATCTTGAAAGCGAGAGCTACAGAACTCGATCGAATGTTAGCCACAGTACATTTTCGGTTCCGACCGTAGAAACCGGCAGTTGTGCTCTGCTGGCATACTAAACATATAATGTGGTAGCCGATTTGGGGTTAAGATTGTTATTCTGAACCACTATTCCTCTTTGTTCGGACCCTTTGATCTTTAGAAATCTATCAATCTGGCTACTAATATTTGAAATTGATGATGTGTTATTACTGTGTCATGATCTACCAACTGCTCTAAGTACTCAACGTGTGATCGCACACAGACTATGCATGCTTGTTTGGTCTTCGTTTGAGATTCAGTGGTTGTAGCAGAGCTCAAGAATGTAAAACTTGTTTGGGAATTTGGTGAATATATGCGTAGGGGGGTAAATGGAAGTGGATATTAATATACTGCTGGCTATATTGAGAAGATTGGAGGTAAGAAGTTGTGCTACATAGAACATAGTTCTGTATGATTGGCTTACTAATTCCAGAGTCATAGGCTGCTTGGGGACAGTTGTGATGCTTTTTGATATTACCAGGATACACTCAGTGGGTATTTGGACACGTTGAAGGGTGTTACAAATGTTTTGGTTATTATATATTTTTTTGCTGATATTGGTTCGAATATGGGAGCTGAAATTGAAAAGTTCTTTATTTCCAATAAAGTAAACAAACAAAAATTAGCTTTACTGCTTGGGGAACCTATTATTGAGAATTTGAAAAAGGTTCGGCAGAATACTATATGTTAGGAAGGTGTTTATTACTTCAGTGATTTGGGTTGTGAATGGCTTCGATCATTTTATGATGCAATAGTGAATGGCTTGGGGGATATAGAGTAATTACTATGATTTATATACAAAAGTGATGGGGATTGAATCAGAATTTTGTATGAATGGGCTGGTGTTTGTCTCGTTTCAGGTTTTTCTGTCAATTTATTGATAGTAATTAAGTTCATTGGTTTATAGGAGAGGTGTCCAGGACACTGGACTGTTAGACATGTTATATTTAGTTTGTAAACTATATCTGTTGTTGCTGACTTGCTTCTATTTCAGAGGGGGTGGGGTGTGGTTCACATCTGTTGTTCACTTATTAGGATTAATACGTTTAGCTAAGGTTGCTTTATATGGATAATTGGATACTTACGCTGTGCTGACAAGGATGGCGGAGGACCTGCATGTGGTTACATGGAACGTAAATGGATTAAATCATTCAAAAAAAGGATGAAGGTTATGCGCCACTTAAGAGAGCAAAAAAGTGATATTTGTTTTATCCAAGAAACTTACCTTCTTAAGGATGAAATTGAAACCCTGAAGAAGGGTTGGGAGGATCTATGGAGCCTCATTTTCCTCACGTTCAAGAGGAGTAGCAATTTTGATTCTGAGAAATGTTCCAATAAAAGTGCTGAGAGAATTGTCGGATCGAGAAGGGAGAATGGTGGCACTATTAGTTCATATTCAGGGCAGTGTTGTGGCATTATGTAATATTTATGCCCCATCTGTGGATGATGGGTCATTTTACAGGAAAGTGGCTCAATCATTACAGGAGTTGGGTACAGATAATATTCTAGGGGGTGATTTTAACACTGTTTAGAACATGGATTTGGATAGAAGTGTGTCCGTGAAATGCAAACAGACTGACCGTCATTATCTATCTCTGAAAAACCTGCTAGAGGAACACGCCCTGCAGGATTGTTGGAGGTTGCAACATACATTTGCTACAGAATATAGTTTTTACTCGGGCGCACATTTGGTTTATTCTATACTCAATATGTTACTGACAGCCGGAAAAATGACAGAGAATCATAAAACCAGTGGAATAGGTAACATTCTGCTAACAGACCATGCTCATGTGAGTATGTGCATTAAATTGGCTTGTGCAGGACAAAGACAATATACTTGGAGAATGAATAATACAGTCTTAGAAGTTGAAGAGGAAGTAGAGAAATTGAAGACCGAAATTGACTGTTTCGTATCAGAAAACCACAGGGGCGATATGGAACCAGAAATTGTATGGGAAGCTTTCAAATGTACGATGCATGGTTATCTGATTAATCTAACGTGTGGTTTGAATAGAAAACATGTTAATAGGCAAAAGGAATTTGAGATGAAAATTGGTGATTTATCTAAAAAAATAATGGCAGACCCAAGTGACTCGGATGGTACTATTGATTTGTTGAAACTAAAGAGAGAACTGAAAAATATAATTGAGGAACGGACAGAACGGAAATATCATAACCGGAAATGTGTGTATTTTGAGAATGGAGAGAAGTGTGATCGGTGGCTAGCCTATATGCTAAAGATGAGAGAGTTGGAACATTCTATTACATCTATTCGAGATAAGGATGGACGGGTCACCTTTCATCCTGAAAAAATCAACAAAATCTTTCAAGACTACTATGTAAATTTATACCGGAAAGAATTTGGTACAACTACCGGTTGTAGAGACTTTCTTGAGAAGGCACAGCTGGCCAGGCTTTCAGAGTCTAATTCACAGTTGGAGTTCTACAAGCTGTTGCCAAATTCGGCCCTTGAATTACTAAAGGATATGTATATGGGCTCCTTGGCAAAAGGCCTTCTACCGATATATACGAGACATGCAATGATATCGGTCTTTCCTAAGAAGGGGAAAGATGAGACAATTCCTATGATTTATATGCCAATTAGTCCTATTAACACAGACAATAAATTACTGGCGAAAATCCTGGCTATAAGACTGGAAAATCTTCTTCCAACCTTGATTAATAAGAACCAATCGGGTTCTGTGAACGGTAGAAAGACATCAAGTAACATTAGGAGGCTGTTCCATATGATTGCTAAGGCATCTGATCCTTTGGGTGATGCTGCTGTGTTTTCACTGGATGCAGAGAAGGCATTCGATCGAGTGGATTGGGAGTTCCTCTTTTTAGTCCTTGAAAAAATGGGATTTGGGGTGAAGTACAGATCATGGATTAAACTACTATACACAGATCCGACAGCTGATGTCAACACCAACGGTAGACGTTCAGATCCATTCAGGCTGGAGAGAGGGACTAGACAAGGGTGTCCTCTTTCCCCACTATTGTTTGTTATTGCAATCGAGCCACTGGCGGCAATTATTAGAAACCACCCTAATATACAAGGAGTGTCATGTTGGGGGTTGCAGAAAAAACTATGGCTGTTTGCAGATGACATCCATCTGGTTCTTCGGGACTTGGAGAAGTCATTGCCAACTCTCATGGAGATTTTGTCTATGTTTTATGATTTCTCTGGTTATAAAGTAAATTGGACAAAGTCAGAGGTAATGCCCCTAGCACCTTGTTGTAGTAAACGATATATAACTGATCTAGGGTTTAGATGGTGCCCGGGTAAAATGCTATACCTTGGGATCTGGATTACTCCGAAAGTCAGTGAGTTGGTGAAGGAAAACATGAATACGATCAGTATGACTCTTAAAAATTATTTAGAGAGATGGGGTTTGTTGAATCTTTCGCTATGGGGTAAGGTTAATGCTTTAAAGATGGTTTCTGCCCCCAAGATCAATTATATCTTGAGTATGAAACCGCTAAATATAGAAATTCAATATTGGAATGAGATGGACAGACTTATCCAGGGATTTCTTTGGGATAAGAAGCCCCCAAGGTTAAGATTGTGGAAATTGCAGTTACCTTTGGAGGAAGGTGGATTAGGAGTCCCTACTTTTAGTGTTGCATCTTCCATTTATTTGTGATTTTATTGCTGAATTCCTGACACCGATACCTGATGAATGAGTTTTGGCAGTGACAAGTTATAATGGCCCATTATCTCCAAGGGCATTATTAACCACAGAATCGAGGGAAAGAAGTATGAAGGATCCGCTATCGGCCTGTTTGAGAAATTCATGGATAAAATTGAATGGATTATTGGGTGTGGATGCATATAAAAATCCTGATGCTTCAATATGGATGAATCCCTCTATTAAGTTAGAAAATAAAATGTTATTCTGGCCAGATGGGTTTTTGGGAGGTTTCAGTTGGATTGGAGATCTGCTCAATGAGGGTAATTGGTTGAGTGCTAGAGAATTCCAACAACAATTTAATATTGAACATTTCTGAATTTCAGATTACAAGAAATTAAAGATTGCTATTGGTGAGATTGATTCTCAGGTTACGGTAGATCTGGATTTTCTTACAAGAAAGCCATTGGTGGGAGAGAGTGGTCTAGCTAGCCGAGTATGCAAACAGATTGTGAATGAATATAAAGGTAATGATGTGCTGAGAGATGAGTGGAGTAGAAGGATTAGCTCTGACATAACAGTGTAAACATTGACAAGGACTTGTGCGAATGTCAGACTTTGTTCCCTGAGTTTGTCAGAAAGAATGAGATAAATTAAGATTCTATATAGGGTATATTGGACCCCGGAGAGTTTATGGAAGAGAGGTTTGAAGGATGATCCGGAATGTTGGGCATGTGTTCATGAAAATGGTACATTGGAACATATGATGTGGGATTGCAGGAAGGTACAAGGATTTTGGAGAGATATAGGTGTAATTTTGGAGGAGGTCTTGCATGAACAAATTGGTTTTGATTTTGAAACATTGATCTTGGGAAATGATGCAACCTTGGAGGAACTCGCTCAATGCCAAAAGAAATGGTTATTTAGAAGAGCCTTTGTGGGGAAAAAAATCATCCTTATGAATTGGAAATCTGATATTATTTTAGAGGAGGAAGTGTGGTTGACTGAAATGCATAACCTAGCGGATATGGAAAGGATTTTATATAAGAAACAAGGCAAGACTGGGTTGTTTATAAAGATTTGGGGAACATTTCTTGCGATGTACTGAACCTGTTGTTTGTATATTATATGATGTGAACTGTGTAAATACTAGGGAAGGGGGGGATATTACTATAATGTTTTATAATTGTGTATACCGTTTATATAATTTCGCTGACATTTCATGTTTTATTATTGTATTTAAATTGAAAATAATACTTTAAAAAAAAATAAGAAATCTATATTCAGTTGCAATATTAAGACTCTGTGCCAGCACTGAGGGGCCCACAATCGTACAAGTCTTTTTGACTTTGGTTACTGCGATTAGACAAATGATGATTTATAGCCATTTTCTAGGCTCACCCAGTGTTTTCTGTTTTCACAGGAGCCCCTCTTACTTCTTGAAATCATTTTCACAAACCTTCCGTATGCCCTCCACTCGATTGCCCGCAACACAGAAGGCTATAACATGCACTTTAAGTAAGTGATGTTTTTTGACGATTCCTTTGAAATAAACAAAATATGAGTAAACACCATTGCTTCTTCAGAATTGTGAAGGGTGCTGATACGACTCCCATATGTGTCCCCCTAAGGATATCATGACTGCTACACAGAGTTTTGCAGTTGACATGGGTGCATTACCGACATTAATATACGGTAAGTATCTCTTGTATTCTTTACATATCATATAATAAAGAATATGATTCATATGACAGGCTCCTTACACTAATTCGGTTCCTTTCTGATTTTGTATTCAAGGTTTGGTCTAGGCTCTGAGATTTCACCAAGAGAAAGGAGGTTGAGGAAGCACATCATTTCCATACCGGGAAGCTACTTGAAGAGACACCATGCTAGAATTTGTTTGTCCACCATCAATTTTTTACGAGAATTGTTCTTAAGCCACCACATGCTGACCCCAATTGGGTCAACTAAATTGTTTTTCTACCCCTGAAGATGTTCCCGTAAAGATCTGAAGTGATCAGTCCAGAGGAACGAAACAGGTTGGGTCATACTGCAACACTAGACCGAGTGTTGTGATGGACACTAAGTTAACACCATATGTAATATAGGCATTGTTGCCGTTATATAAACATTAGTTATATAATAATTAAGAACTCTGTATTGAGGAAAGCATTTGTGGTTTTCGTTGTACAGTAATAACATTTTTTGAATAGCAAACGTTTTGTAAATTTGCACTTTTTGACTGTATTCATGTTTTGTACTGTATTTGCACTTGTAATCAGCTGTTCGGTGATGGCAGAGGACACTAAGCATTTTCCACTTTTGTGATGGATTTTATTGTAATGGTTTTAACTTGTCTGTTGTATGTATTAAAGCATAGGATTAGTTAATACCAAACCTAAAGAGACAGGGAGCTATTTTTTCTGTTATTGCATTTAATCAGGTTTGCTCCCCCATCTCTACTCTATTACCTGGTATCCCCCTGGTTTATAAACGGGTGATGTGGGGTCATCTCCATGACCAGTTCTAGGATGATATGAGGGGGGGACCTGTCCCTGCCATAGACCTGGTCATCAGGCATCCCAAAAAGGCTGGTCCTTGGAGGAAGATCCTGGCCCTGGCCATCCTCCTGCTCCTGCAGTGTCCCTGGATGATTGCTTCAACAAATGCTGCATTCATCGTGGCTGTGTCCGTGCATTTGTTGAGCGTGCCTGCTTTTTAAGCATTTGTTAGTGTGCGTGTTGAAGTTTATGCCTGTTATCGCGTGGCGTAGGAGTTTCTGGATTTGCGCCTGCTTTTTCCCACACCGGTGTACACTGTTAAATTCCATGAATATGTTGGATTTGCACACGTATGGGCAGTGGTATTGTTTGATGGTGGTACATCCCTCGTACAGCCACATTTTCACTTGTTCTTCCTCATTCCACGTGTTCTGCCTCTTTTGAGGTGGCTGTGCAGGCCCTGCGGCCCTTCTCTTGGACTCTCACACATGCTGTTCTTTGGGTCACATTGATGTGGTGGACTGGCGTGGATTCCTCGCAAGTCCCATGTAAGCCCCACGCATTGTGTTCCATGAATCGACAAACAGGGAATAGCGCGTGATTTCGCGCACAAGTACCCGATTTTCAGCACAGATTATTCTATGTCTCGGGCTCTAACCTCACAGTTCACAAATCCAACATGGCGTCCTTTTGAAAAGTTTTGACACCCCTCACGTTTTTAATTGACCAATAAGCGGGCCCGTAACAAAGTCCACAAACGTTGAGCAGCTCTCAAATTGGTCCAGAGGTGTCCGTGGACCCCGAATCAGGAAGTGAGCTTACATATTGGACGCAGATATCATACGTTTTTGGGACTTACATTGTGGGCATATAAAAAACATGATGAATCTGCAAGAAACTTTGCAAAATAATTCAGAGGTGGCAATATAATTTTTTTTGAAAAATTCATGCAAATTCGTCCAGCAGCACCAAAGTTATAAGGTGCCTAACAACTGATCTTCCTATGGGTTTAGCTACTTAACCATAACTACAGGGCCACTACAGCAGGCCCTGTAATAAAGTTCAGTTTGCTTGTACCGTGTTAGGCAAAGGCTAAATAGAAAGTTGATCCAGAAGAAAACCAGTTGACAACTTAATTACGATAACTAAGTCACTGATCTCCATTTAGCTTTGTTCCCCATTATCTATACATCGCGAGTTTTGTATCCAACCAGTCTTCATTTATCCTAGTGTCTTCGCGGTTCTGTACCATGTGGCAATTGCTCCCCTTGGAGCGTTCAGCAATTCTAAACACATATTTGCAAGCAAGGCATGGATTCCTCATAATGAGGAGGACTGGAGATGCCTGGAAACCCGCCTCTCTTAGGCTTATGGCCTCTAGGTGACCCTTACTTACCACGAACCATCCGCCGCTGCTTGCACCCCCCACCCTGAAGTGCTTTTTTAGCACCTATGGTGTCAATCAAATAATACACATGCATACAAGCGGGTGTTTTAAAAGCGTGTTAGCCGTTTATCAAACATTTAGAAGTTAAAGCAAACTTTTTTTTCAATTTCTATGAGCCTTTAGATAACAAAATGTACTATGGTAAACATTGGAAGCACTGTTCAAATGAAAGCTTTTGGCTCACCACACCATATTTGAAAGGAATCTGTTATTTTGTATCCATTTATTTGCAAGTGGATTAAACATAGGGACACAAAGCAGCTTCAGGGGAGAAACATCCTTACTGGGCAAACATAGCAGCATGTCATTTTGGCAGCAGTTCAGGGATACAAAGAGCAAAATAATTATGATTTATTTTCAAATTTAATGACATCTCTTCATTTGAGGGTAATTTAATCCAAGGGGATTTGTTTGTTTTTTTAATTGAGAAATTAACAAAATATGCGTGGCTTGTCGTGAAACACGATTAAAGGGACGCCGCAGAGTAGGAAGTATGTTTTCATAATTTTCTAAATAGCCGCTAAATGTTTCGGAGCAAGCTGTTCCTGGATCGAATTGAAACGCGCACCTGCTCACAGAACAATACCGCTTTTCTCTCCGCGGCCCGTCGAGTGGGGGAGCTTTCGCCTCTATATTTTGCTCCTTTAAATTGGTGGAAGCAAAACAGATGTAAACCCATTGTATTATAATAGGTCAGATTATCGACTTTTACACTTCTCAAAACCCCAGGTCTAGATAATCGTTTTAAAAGATTAACTGGTTACCTGGGCTTGTGAATAGAGCGATTGATTTAAGATTAAACACACCATTTTCTTTTTAATTTGATACAGAACTTTTTATTGATGTTAAAGCCCACAGTTGCAACTGGCTTGGCTAAACAGTGGAGTGCAAGCACCTACAGCGTTCACTTTCATTTCTCAACGGCGTATATTATTGAAATGCGCCCTCCTGTTTTTTTTTCCTTTGAAAGGTATTGAAAAAGAAAGCTTGATTAGCCGCTCATTTTCTATTTTTTTCCTGCAAGCACGGTTCTTTTTTTTTTTTTTAATGAGACGCTGCAAAGACATTGTGCAGCCTTCCTGTGCACGGCAGCAGTTATTCAAGTGGCAGATAAAGAAATCTGACACCTTCTCTTACAGGATTGTTCAGCCTCTGTAATGGCATATTGTGGAGCAAGAATGAGCAATCAAACCGAAACACGCGCAGAAAGGGACACACTGCAGGCCTCATTTAACATCCGTTATTAACGTAACGTTTAGCATAGGTTAATTGCTTCCTCGCCACTGTGCAAATTGTAATTTGAGTTCTATTTTGTAGTTTTCTCTAATCTATTTTTGCTCTATAAATTCTCCCTGGAGAGAATCTGTTTTTTATTTGAATTGACTCGGGGAAAGTTCAGCGGAGTGTACGGGCATATTTATTAAGTAAATCCAATTGCACTACGATAGCTTCGACATTCTGTAACATAGGGGCACATCACGGGGACATGAGACATATCTGCAGCAATTTTGGGATGCTTAACACCAAATCTATTGTTATTCAGTCAGTCAGTCGGGCAATATTCCATAGAGCCAGGGCTTTATCGCCTATTGGAGCCTGTGTTGCTGCTGACGCAGTCAGAATTCAGAGAAGCTGGCCTCGATCAGCCGGAAAAGCGGACTTTCTTAGCTGGTTGTGTAGGAAAATCGTAAGTACTGAGGCATAGATTTTGCACAGAACTTCTTTGCTGTAGGTGACAGCAGCAAAGCACAAAGTTTATCAAACTGTAGAAAAAAACCAGCATGCATTTGACTATTTGGTGGGGAAAAGTATGCCTCTGTGTCGTAATAAAGTGTCCTTTTTCAACAAAGCTAGCTAAGAAAATTGGTATTTTGGGGCAAGTCATGAGAGCTGTGAATTTCCACGATCGGGACAAATCTAAAACCACCCGTCACGCATGCGTTTTAAAGTAAAACGCTTTCAAGAAAGAATCACTTGACCAGCCTGGCGAACTCGCACTGCCTGCGGGGGATGCTCCAGAAAGGACGCCTTTGAGGCTATGGCTCCGCAAGAAGTGTGTCTCCAAAAACGGAAGCACCCACGCCAGTTCCATTCAAAGCCTATCTAGCTAGCATGGAAGAAGAAACCAGGAAAGTCGTTTTTTTAAAAGACATTCATAACTGCTTTGTTTCAGGTTCTGAGATCAGCTACTGTCCTTTTACATTGTTTTATGCACTTGTCTGTACACAATTGGTCCTGTCAAAGAAACGCGAAATAGATCAGATTCAACAATGCAATCGTCTAGAAATTCTGACGACTACACAGAAAGGAGAGCTCTAATTGACATATTTTATCTGTGTGTAATATGCTTTATTCGGCAATGTGTCATCAGCAATACATCACAGTAAACATAAAACAATGCATACAACTTTACATACCTAAAAATATACATCACCTTAAAAAAACGATTGATGTTCTCGATACAGGATAATACACAGTAGATAAGATTTAAAATATAAAAAAACCTTAAAACACAATAGATAAAATGTCAGTAAAAACTCAAGGCCATAACATTAGGAAGATAATTGACACTAGTAAATATTGTTGGACTTACGAACCCCATTTCTTATTTTATATGGTTGACCAATTGACTCTGCAGTACCCATGATCGATGTATACATTTCTCTACAAAGTATACATCATTAATGTTGTTACCCGACTGACAGAACAGTACAGCTTCCATTGGACTAGTAATACAAGCTTTTCTTAATGGAGGTAACAAATACTGTCTTCTTAAATCAGCTAATTTGGGACAAAACAGCAGAAAATGCATAATAGACTTGCTACTCAAATTACAAAGCGGACAATTTTGCGAAGGTTGGCCTTTCCAGTTGCTCATAAACTTAGTAGTCCTCAGGGTCCCTGCCCAGAGTCCCAAGAACAGTCTGCGTGCCTAGATCGGTGTTACAAGGTCCAGATAGCTCTCAAGGCCGTGCTCAGTAATTAGGCATAGATAATGAAAGCCTAACTTAAGTTTTAGGCAACCGTTAATTAATGCCTCACAATTTTCCAGCCCTGTAGCAGATTTTGACGACCTCTCGTAGCACTAGATCTATCCGCTGGATCATCCCAAATGGCTTCTAGGCCCAGACATTTCATTTGTTTTTTTAACATGGACTACCCTTGGCAATGACCGTTCCCCCCCCCCCCAATCTATTTAGTAAAAAATAGCATCTCGAAATCTTATTAGATCTGGAGATGTCCATGATCTAATCCAATATAAAAAAGAAAATCCCCCCAAAAAAAGAAATCTGTTTCCACACCGAGTGGTAATTGGAACTAGGCCACATTCCATTTGCAAAAGTACGTTCGGGAAGCGCTTCAGGAGACACAACTAGTTTTTTAGAAATGTATTCTCAATCATCTCAAATTGGTGTCTGTTGCAGTACTCCACATTTCCCCTCTGTACAAAGCAGCCCGGACAGTTGGAATTTTATAGATGTTGAGGGCTGGAGAAACCGTCCTTTCGACATGTTTTACATAAAATGTCCTTATTCCAGGGCTGTTTCTAATCAACACAGCCTTTGATTTGCTCATCTGCAATGACCATGTACCCCCTTCAGCAAATCTAATCCCCAAATAATCATAATATGGGACTTGTTCTAATTTGGTCCCCGTCAATTTTCAAGGAACATACACAGGTTTGGTTTTTGATGGTTTGAAGACCATAACCTTCGTTTTAGATTTATTTAACTTCAAACCAAGGTGAGTACAATTTTTAACAAAACAATCTAAGTTACGCCTAAGCCCCATTGGAGATGTTGCCAATAATACAGCGTCTTCTGCAAAGATTAGTCCTGGGATGACATCATTACCAATTTTCTGGGGATCAAGGCCAAAATATCTTCATTTATGAAGAGGGAGAACGAAAGCGGTGCTAGTACACGCCCTTGGCGTACACCTTTATCAACATTAGATTCTTCAGTGCATTCTCCAGCAATTCCCCACCACTGCTGGATTCTTACTCTACAACTGCTGGATTACAGTTACCAATTCCACTGGTACACCCTGCTTAATCACGACTTGCCATAGCCGTTCCTTAGGGACTGAATCAAAAGCGGTCTGGAGGTCCACAAACATGGCATAGGTAGGCCTTCTTTTCAAGATTGTATATATTTGGACAACCAAAAACAGCCGAAAGCACAGCTCTTCAGTGCCCACCACTGTACAGAAACTGGCCTGTAGATGAAAAACCATTGTTGCAACTGATCCAAAAAAAAAAAAAAACCTTACTTGTAATTTGCCTGTCCCATCCAACAAGGAAATCGACCTGTAGTTTGTGAAGCCCAATCTGGCGAGAGTGAGATTTATGGCATCATATGACCACTTACTAAAGGGTCTAGCACCATATTTTATCATGGGAGACCTTTGTCACCTTTTTTATATAGGGGCACAATCAAGGCCTTGCGACAAGATTCTGGGACTTGTTTTAACTTGACAATTGCCTTGAATAATTCGAGTAAAACCGGTGCCCATATATCTGGTTCATCTTTCATATTCACAGGGTTCTGTTGGTCCGAGGTGCTTTATGGCTTTTTGCATTCATGATTGCGCGATTCACCTCTTCCAATGATATTTCAATAGTGGAACCAGTACTCTGCAGCCCCTCTAGTACGCACCCTTGTGCAGTTACTTCCTCCCAACTCTGATCACATCTATACAACCCTGTAAAATGACTCAGCCAATCTTCAGGTGGGATAACAGAGTAACCTATTGTCATAAATTCTCTTGTTGTCCGAGACAAGACCTCAAAAAGTTTTAGAGTCTCGCCAAATAGCTGCCTCCTCAAGTTCTTCCCACTTAAGTCTGGAGTAGTCTTCTTTTTACTCCCATAATTCTTGCTTGTATACATTTCAACAGGAGCGTAATTAGTCTTTGTCTAGTTTACCGTCTTTAGCGAGACAATGAAGCAATGCTCGATTAGACATTCTACAATTGTCCTCATATCAAGCTCAACTAGGTTTCTTCTTCCCTTTTATTGCAGCTGGTAATTTGATAAAATATGGTGCTAGAACCTTTACTAAGTGGTCATATGATGCCATTATCTCCCTCTCGCCACATTGGGCTTCACAAATATGAGAAATGTCATTCAAGACATCACCATAAATAGATGGATTTAAACCTGCAGTAACTACGTGATTCCACTTAACCACATGTCTGCCATTGCCCGTATTCACAAGTGGTCTAGCTAACTCCTGCTGGGGTGCCACCTTACCACCTGGTCTTAACACCAATTGTAAAGGTTTATGATCACTGTATCTTTGGGAACTTATTGAAGATTTCATTATTGTAGATCAATCATACAGTGGAACCAAGATATAGTCAATCCTCAAAGAACAATTGCTTCCAAAAAAAGTACTTCCAAGGGATCACCCTTGCTCCTCCCATTACATGTCCTCAAGTCTAAGCCATACACAACTGGGGCTGTCTCCATAGCATATTTATGTGCCAGTTTGGGAAGGGTTGTCACCAACATAGGGATATCCCACTCTTGGTCAATCTTATCCCACAATCCCTCCAACTCTTAGTGGTTCAAATTGAACGTTGAGATCACCCCCAACCACAATATGCAACTTGCCTAGTGGAATCAAATCCGCAAGATGTTATAACCTGCTGAAGTAGTATTATCCTCCTCATCTGGTCGCTTCCTTTTGGTCTATTATACAAGTTGAATAAGGGCAGGGTATGATCCCCTTTGTTTTTGGCAATAACTAATTGGAGGTCTGACGCACTGTCTCAACCTATCTCAGCAACGAATCCAGTGTCAATGGCTAGCAAGGTGAGGAGCCGCCCAAAGGTATAATACCATGGCACAGTGCCATATTGGGTATGGCACTTAAGTGCCATGGTATTATACAATTTATATTTCTGAATATCAATCCCAGTTAGAGTCCAGGTTTCCTGTACACAAACAATCTCACACCCATAGACTAAACAAAAACTATCCTGGATCCTTCAAATGCCTTCTAATACCTGCAGCATACCAAGATATCTTCTGCCCCCTTGGCTTGCCCAATTCCACCAGGCTTGGTATTACCGAGGCCCGTGGAGTAGGGGGTCGATCAACCCCTTCCAGAGCTACCTCCCAGACAACCTCCTCTGGGTGCTGGACGAAACCTCCCCCAGTTCTTAGTGGATCCACAACCCTCTGTACTTCCCCATGACAGCCACCATAGTCGAAAGCCTCAGGGAGATGCATGTCTCCCTAGGGGGATAACATCTTGCCTCTATGGCTAGCAGCCCCTGCACCAAGGCCTTGTTCCTTAATGTTAGTCGGATGTAGTTGCCATGGCCATGTGGCATAGCTCCCCTCGCACAAACGATAATATCTCTTATGACAGAGGCACAACCCCTAACGTGTTATATTCAATGGATAATTCAGTCAGAGTTGTCTCCGTCAAGTATGCTCCTGGCCTTAATTTCAGGGCTTTGCACATGCAAATGTTAGCTCTACTATTAACCCTGTTTGCCCTAACCTGTTCTCTAATAGGATAATTACCTGGGGCATAACGTTTAACATTGGTTGCCAACCTTTGGGGTCCATATATTGGACGGATAACGGGTGTCTGGATAATTGGAGCAACCTGATGGTTCCCCCAGATGAGTGGCACTCAAAGCACTTGCATTCCCACTCACATTTCTTACATCATCAGTGCTTCTGTACCTGGGCATTTCATTTCTATTGACAACATGTGCATTAGATTTAGCTCAGGATGAAACCAAGTCTTTTACAGATGTCAGTTTCTCACCCATGATGATTAAAATCCTGTTGTGTATTACAGGAGACTCTTTATGGACTTTAGATGGCTGTGCATTAATTAACTTCACCTTGTTAGTCCCAACATTTTTCTAATTGCCAATCTCCTTCAATATTTTTCTAGCTTAAAATTCAAAATATCACATCTACAGGCCCCTGTTCTCATAGATTCTGTTGAAACTGAGCTAAGTAAATTTACCTGCGGTACATCTCCAGTTAAAATGTCCTGAAGTCGTGGACCTTCCACCGCCCTTAAACCCACTTTCCCCCCTCTCAGCAATGGAAACTATTTGGTCATTGACGATGTTACCAAGCACACCCTCCTTAACTCCCCTTCTATCATCTTCATCCTCGACCTGCTTCAGCAATGGGGAAAACTGTTATACAGTTTAACACCAGGTGCCACTTGGACAGATGTGGGAGAATGTTCAAAATTAGTATCCACAATCACCCATCTCATTCACAACTTCACCAGTTAGTAACACCGGAGCAGCATTAACATCAATAGCACCATTAACATGAGTGGCCTGCACATGAGGTATCTTTCTTAATGATGAATTTCCGATAACAGGACCAACTGACTTTGAATTGCAAACCGGGATCAAATAGTTTCTTTTCTTTTTTTTATTTTTATTGGTTATATTACAAACCTTTAAAAAGAAAGAAGCAAGAAGAAAGGAAAGAAGACAAAACCAAGCTATGCATTCTACATTCATCTCAAATCGATACAAGTCCTCCTCCCATCATCTGGTTCCCATAACTTGTACTAGATGCGGATCTCAGGATCTCACAACGAGCGGGATCACCGGGCTATCGTGTAAACGTTCCTTTATAGCACGAAGGAAGGAAATCAAAGCATATAACAACGCTCTATTTGCTCCATCAAACATAGCTTTCCACCAGTCATCACGAGTGAGGCACTGAGAGTTCATTATTAGTGGGTTGAAAATGTTAATTCTCTCAGACTCAAACTCGGAGCACGTTATGATAAGGTGTTTAAGTGATTCCTTTGTGTTAGAACAGAATCGACACACAAGGTCCGAGTCCGAAGATTGGGACCAGTAGCAAAGACGTTCTTTAGTTGGCATAGCGTTCAGCCTAAACTGAAGGTAGGCGGCCCGGGCCCACTGGTCCGGGAAGCAAGCTAGATATGGAGCTACGTTTCCGTAAGCTCTTGCTTCGGCCGGTACTTCACGCATCGATTTAGATTTAGCTCTTTTATCGCAAGTCTGGATCCAGTCATTTCGCCAAAGTTTCAGTTTTGCGGCATCTGGATTTTCGAGCAGCAATTGCATCGAAATGTCATAGAAACAGAGTACATCATAACATGTCTTATTCCATTGGAATGCAATTGTGGGTGCTTTGGCGAACTGTAGGCTGTGAAGAATCTTCATCTGAGGCAAAACGGTGTTAAGGTTTACTTTCCTGAAGATGCTTAGAAGATTCCAGGCGACCCTCGCTTGCATCGATATATAGCCAAGTTCATATCTAATGCAAACAGTGGAGGTGCCTTTGGGTAGGTGGAGAACCCTGGTCCAGAAGATGTTTTCTAGGGAATTCCACATTTCAAACCCACATCCAAAGGCATTTTCGCCAGCATAAATTAGAGAAGGTACCACCTTCTGCTGAAAGAAGGTTAACGTCGGTCTTAAGGTAAATTTCCCAAATTTTTTGTTGATTATGGCTGCTTGGCACGCCAATTGACGGCATTTGTTCTTCACGGAGTCCACCCAGGGGGCGTCATTTCTGCTGGCACTTAGTTGCATTCCTAAGTATCTGGTGTTAAGAACGCGTCCGATGGGTTCTTTGTTCACGTACCAGTTGAATTTTTGCCGGTTTAAATTGGAACCTTGCAGTCTTTCAAGGACCATTATTTCGCATTTCCTTCTATTAATAACTAACCCGTTATCTGTTAGGTATTTTTCCACGGCATTTAGTTTGCGCTGTAAACCTATGGGGGTTGAGTCTATCAAAATGATATCATCTGCATAGACTAAATAGTCCACATGGGAGCCATGGAGTTTTGGCGGGAACGTGCGTAGGCCACTAAATACGTCCTTGATGTCGGATATAAACAAATTAAATATGGTTGCTGCAAGCGGGCAGCCTTGTTTGACACCTCGCGAGGTGTTGATGGGTACAGATAGATTGCCTTTTTGATCTAGGCGGACTCTGATGGTCGTGTTCGTATGGAGTTCATAAATAGCGGCCAGCAGACTTGCAGGGCAATTCCATTTGGTCAGTTTAGTCCAGAGTAGATCTCTGTTAATACTGTCGAACGCCTGAGACAAGTCTACCAAGGCGAGATAGATCTTGGTATTGGAACGCAAGGCTTCCATTTTCAGTAGGTTTAGTATTAATAGGTTAATGCCGCAGCCCAAGCCTTTGACGAATCCCGTTTGTCTAGGGTCCATCTGATTGCATTTTGTTGACCACTCAGTCAGTTTTTGTTGAAGGAGAGTGGCATAAACCTTGCCCAGTACGTCAAGAAGTGCAATGGGTCTGTAGTTCTTAGGATTCCAACGATCGCCTTTTTTAAAGATAGGTATGATCACTGCTGATTTCCAAGACAAAGGGGTCTTGCGGTTGTTGACGATTCTTTTGAACAGTAGCTCACAAAAGGTAGTCCATAGTTCAGGTTGGAGCTTGAGCGTAAAGTTTGTTAAGCCATCAGGACCGGGGGCTCTAGAGTTGTGTAAATTCCTAATGACTCTCAATATTTCCTCATAATCAAAGGTCAAGTCCCAAAGTGGCAGCGCTGGTGGGCTCCAATCAGCGACCTCATTATTGTTACAAAAGAGGTTGGTGTAAAAAGATACCCACTCAGACTCAGAGACCAGGTTTGCCTGGAGAGCATGTTGAGGAGCAAAGTTGTCCTTTATCAGTCTCCAATAATCAGCAGCGTTAGAGCTCTTCATTTTTGATAGCATCAACTCCGCATCGTTCTGTAGCATAATAGATTTATGGGACTTAAGCCAGTTCTTATAGCTTTGTTTGAAATTTTTTATAAGCCCATTTGCGGCACTTGATGTTTGTTTGCGGGTCGATCTTATCTGCCAACGTAGGAGACGTTTCCGTTGTTGCACTTCAAGATCAAATTTATGTTTTGGAAAAAAAAGACTATTGGCCATGTGATTTTTGCGTTCTTGATATTGTGTTAGGAGGTGGCTGTATTCCGTGAGTTCGGAAATCTGGAGACCTTTCAAGATATTACCTGTCTCAGTGTGGTCTAGTTTTAGGCGAATCCTACCGACTCCTGTTCGAGTTGGAAAGGCCCAGCGATCTTGAGGTCTTATGTCAGTTGCCGCAAATGTCAGTACCACCATCTCGTGATCGCTGTGTTGCATTGCTCGGACGGACAGTCTGGATGTTTTCGTATGAATCCCACTGGAGACAATGATATAATCCAAGGTTGAATTTAGGTCGCCTCTTCTCCACGTGGGGGCAGCAGGAATATCGCCTACCGTTTGACCATTCAATATCATCAAGTCGCGTAGTTCCATTTCCAGAGTCCATTGAGTTGCCAATTGAGATTCTAAATTGTTGACAGTCTTCTTGTGACCTAGTGTGTCCTGATGGTCAAGACAATCGATATTAAGGTCTCCACAGACTATTAAGTTAATTAGGGGGCAGGCTTCAATCTGCTCGTCCAACGCCTTGGTGACTTCATCTATGAAGTTTGTAGTTCCACTGGCCGCGTGGTTCCAGTACAGATTAAAGATGCAGATGTTAGTTGACGCATCAGCAGCCATGCTGCCCACCCCGACCGTGGTCACTTGAATAAATGGAGAAATATCAATTGAGTTTAGGATCCGAAGACCTGAATTAATCCTAACGGCTACCAGAAGGCCTGACATTGGTCTTCCTCTAGTCTGTTTGAAGGCTGGAATATAGGCAGTTTCAAATCCTTCCAGAATGGGTTTTTCACGTAGCCATGTCTCCTGTAGGCAAATAAGGTCCAAATCATCGGCCCAGGTGGTATTAAACAGATGAGTGAAGCCCCTTGTGTTCCATGATCCCAGAGTAAGGGTTTTGTTGCTGGAAGGGTGTTTGAGGACCTGGCGTTAGCGAGGCGTGATATTATTTAAAGATTCAGCAATCCACGCCCATTCCTTCTCTTGACCCCTCGGCAGCATATCAGACCCTTCCAAAACTTCAGTATGATGTGTTTGACTGGGACCTGAGATTGTAATCTTGATGTTTTTTAAGCTAGATGTCTCGTTCACGGATTTGCTGGTATTCTGTGCCGGAGGGAAGGATGTTATGTGCGGAACTTCAGTGACCCTCTCCCAAGAGCGATCAGATGGGTTATTGTAGTCTCTTCCGACCTCCAGCAAGATCGCAGCTTTATTCAGAGCTTCTTCTGGAGTCCGTGTAGGGGCTAGGGAAATGTCAAAGCCCAGCGACATTAAAACTGGTCCGGCTTGGAGCAGTGTGTCGGCTATCAATTTGGACTGGACATGTAGAATAACTGCATCATTTTTGCTTTCTTCAAGAAATTCTACAATTTTTAGATCACCAGATTCTATTGCTCGCAGGCTCGGTACTAGATGACAAAGCCATAACACATTATGGCGATTCATTATCAAGTCATCAGCAGAGTCGATACGTTCTAGAAGTACTTGGTGGTAAGTAGGCTCATTCTTCCAATATTTGTTCTTGAGGGATTCGTTTGTTGTTTGCTTACTCAATGATAAGTTTCTTTGCGACCCCCCAGTAGCCTTGGGTTGCAGCAACTTAGGCAGGATACCCCTAGAATTAGAGCCAGATAAGTCATTTTTAGCAGCTACCGAGGATGACAGGTTGACACAAGGAGCAGAGGGAACTAGTGACTCAGGATCTTCCATCTTGGATTGGCCAGTGTTGCGTGGGTCACACGTTTTACGGCGTTTCTCCTCTAAAGTCATGAAGGGTTGCGACCAGGTGTCCGAGTCGTCTATGGGAGTTGTGGATTGACCAATTTTTTTCACCTAGGGATACAATTCTGGAGGACTTTGAGGCGGGCGCTTGTGGATGAGTGAGATTATGTCCAGATGGATTAACTCCAGTATCAGGCTGGTTAGTCATGTGAGGACAAGCAGCACTCAAAAGACCGGTTGAATTGCCAGGCTGCTTGTGTACATTGAGAGGGCTCGCCGGTAGAGTGTCAAAATCAGCAGCCTTCTCCACGTCCTCAGCTAAATCCTCTTCGTATACAGACATGTTTAGCAGGTCCTCAGATGTGCCACATAAATTGATTGTAGGATCTGCGATCAGGTCCAGATTGTTAGATGCAGCATTTAACGGAGGGTCTGATGCACCCTTTGTTCCTTTTGAGATTGTTTTATTAACAATTACATTCACCGTTTTTATGTTACGCAAAAATTTCCTGGAATGATTACCTCGGTTCCTTTTTTTTGTTAGTATGTTTTTTGATTTTTTGGCTTCGTTGCCTCCACAGTTTCCAGTTTTTGGACCTGTAAGGTGGCCGTTCGTGGGGTGCTTAAAGATGTCATAGACTTCAACAGCGGCGTCTTTTCCGTGATTTTGTGCAATATTGGACCCCTCTTTAGTAGAATCAGGAGCAAGATTTTGATTGGAGGAGGCAGCCAATTGAAAGTCCAGAGGAGGCGAGTTCGCTGCGGCTTGAATTTCCACAATAATGGCCTGAGCATTGGTCAATTGAGGAGGAATTGGATCAATGGCAGAGAGAGCAAACTCGTCCGTTTGCGAATCTACAAAGCATGGAGCCGGCAGCGACAAGTATTGATCCTGACCGGCTTCTTGCGGCGCTTTTTCATAACAGGCCAGCTTATTTACACTTCGCTTTGATTCAATAGCAGTGGCCTCTGCTATTTGGGCACATGTGGCTAGTGGGATCCGATCAGATGAACAGGCTACAGGTTTGTCTGGAGTCTGGGAGCACGGTAATCGTTTATCTTCAGGAATTCCAATATAGCCAGGCTTGTCGATTTTTTGTTGAAAAAGATGTAGAGCCTGTTTTGCCACTTCAGCCAATAATTTTCTATCCAGAAAGGCGTTTTTGTTACTGTCTATTAGTGCACCTAACGCCAATTCAGCCTGTTTGTCAGTGTGCAGAGAAGTATTTTTTAAGGTCGTCTGAGAGATCTCCAGTTCAGCGATCTTTGTATTCATGCCAGAAATTAAGGCTGTTAGGTCTTTCAAGTTGTCATTAATGTGTTCGTACATTTTCAAATATGGAGCCAAAGCAAGAGTAGTAGATGACATAATAATCGTCTGAATTTCTTGTATGGTTGGTAAGGGGCGATCGTTTCCAGAGCTGACCGTTGGGAGGCCTGTGGATCGCCTTTTATTCAACGGAAGGCGTCTGATTTTTGGAAAAGGACGCTCCATAAATGATGAGTCCGATAAAGATGAATCTGACGTAGCGTCGGAATGGGAACCCATGATTGAAGAGCTATTTTGCGAAATAGGGGAATCAGCTCTTTTTGCTGAAACAAGTTTCTTCTGTGAGCACTTGATGTTCGGAGAGAGGCTCGAGCGTCTGTGTTTTCTTTGATTCACCTTGGTCATAGATACGCTCTGCGGAGGACTTTTATCCCACAGTACAGGAGGGGGCGCCTCGACTACAGAGATCGTGGATGCCCTGACATGGGCTGTAGCACCCGGCGTAAAGTTATTTAATTCCGAGTTGTTCAATCTGTTTTTGTTCAAATGTTTGAGGTCCATTAACAGCTTATTCACAACTTCCAAGGAATTTCTTCGATTGGTAGAGTCTTTTCCATGCTGGGCCGGCAACCTCTCCCGCTCAGCGGTTGTAAAAGAGCCACGGGAGAATGATTCCGGCTCCAGATTTTGCTCTGGTTTGTCCGCTTCGTTGAATGTAAAAGCTGTGTCAGGGAGATAAACATCAGGCGTTGTGTTCTGTAGCGTCATAGGTGACGGTAACAGCTTTTCATGTGCACTGTAAAATCTTGTACGCGGAGAACTGCTGCTTATTTCTTTTGGCATTAGAGCGCAAACTGCGTCGCATGCACCTGGGCTCTTTGGAAGAGGCTGGTCGTCCGACGTTACGTCAGTAGACTTGCGAGGAGGCATTAGCACAGTGCCACAGACCTGTTGCGTTGTACTACTGTTATGTGGTGCAGCAAAGGATGGAAGTACAGCAGAGCCACATGTTGGGGCCGAGGTGATCATCACTATCGGAGAAGTCTGAACTTCATATTGTTTATCACATTTATCAGATAGCTCATCATGTTTACATTGACACGGGGAGTGGGATGGGGCGTCATGGAGGGTGTCCGTTTGGAATGGGCTAGGCTGCACAGTAGCAGTGTCAGTAATAAGCTGTCTTGTCGAAGACTCGACTACTGACTCAGGACACACACTCTCACTGGGCCCTCTCGAGTGGCCAGCATAAACCGGAGAGTCTGAATTTAATTGCAAGATAGAAGACACACATGCACTTACTGTGGTTTCCTTGTTGTAATGTCGCTCCGCTTCATTCGTCAACTGTATGCCTTCGGCAGCATCAGGAGGTGGAACAGGTATGCGAGACGGTTCCGAGGATTCCGCCGAGAGCCATGAGCGTTCGGAGTCGTTACAGGCAGACTCACGCGCACGCTTCCTTTGAGCTCGAGTCTTTATGGCAGCACTCGTAGATTTACCTATCGCCGAGGGCATTGTATCCTCGGCTGCGAGATGGTATGTGCGGGGAGCAGGGGAGGCCACAGGAAGAAAGAAGAGGGATTCAACCGGATTCTGTTGACTTTCGTGAGGCGGCCCCGGCGCGCCAAACAGCCGCACAACAGCCAGTAGACTTTACTCCACCGGGCTTAACGCCGCAAGGGTAGACTGGCCCGATTTTGTGGGCAGGGAATGTCACGTGAGCAGTCACGTGACTTGCACTGAGCTCCGCCCCCTCCTGGGAGCGAGTGTTTGCCGTGCGCGAGTTCAAGGGAACTCCCAGCGCTAATTTCCAAAGCACAAAGTAAAGCGTTCGTTTTCCTACTGGAGATACTTCTCTATGCTGGAGAAGTCTGCGCCGTGCTGCTGGACTGGCCCGATTTTGTGGGCAGGGAATGTCACGTGAGCAGTCACGTGACTTGCACTGAGCTCCGCCCCCTCCTGGGAGCGAGTGTTTGCCGTGCGCGAGTTCAAGGGAACTCCCAGCGCTAATTTCCAAAGCACAAAGTAAAGCGTTCGTTTTCCTACTGGAGATACTTCTCTATGCTCAAATAGTTTCTGCCCACCTGCTGTCCGATGTTATATCCCCCTATACATTTATCTTTATTGTTTAATTTACACAATTTCCTCGCACATCTTGGCGCCACAGCTCTACCTCGATTTGTGCTTGAGTCCTCATCTGGAAATTCATTCAAGTCCAAATTAACCAGCCATGTTTCTTGTATGACAATAAGAACCACAGTTCACTGGTGCTCTGCCACTAATATCAGTCACTAAATCCTTGATCTCCGAAATTAGTTTGTTGACCTCGTGGATTGGCTCAAAATTTGTAAAAGCTCTCTTCGCTCCAAGGCTAGGAGACACGGCAAGATTGGCCTTGTGCTTCACCATAATGGCTACTACAGTGACCTGTACTGGCCAAGTTCTTACAGTACGAACTAGCCAATCTAATCAAAAACTTACTTTCCTGGTCACTTCTATTAAGCCCTACTTAAATACTTAAATTGGCAAAAGAAAATGGTCTCCCAAGGCTTTACAGTCAAATTGAGTAGAGTTAGTGCCTTGATCTTTCCGTAGCCAGTGGAGCTGCTCCCTCCAAAATACTGTTGAGACTGCTGCGCAGTGTTATGCTACATGCTGCCAATTAGAATATGAGTCCTACCTGCCGTTGAGGAACTCCTGCACGCTTGATCCTGCGGGCCTCAGCCCTGCAGGGACGACAGTGTTCTTGTATGTAAGGGGGTATGGCTTAGACCGCAATACTACGGTGGGCCTCCTGGGCTGGAAACAAAGTGAGAGAGACAGCAACTGCCGTGCCCTTGATGCCGCTGGCTTATTGATATATTCTGAAAAACACTCTGACGTAAGAGATTTAGATAAAACAGAATAACAGGGTTAGCTAAACAAATAGTTTTAATGATAAATGGAATACCAAATGAGGAAAAGGTTGATAACTAAACAGATATCCCACAGTGCTGTGTACTTGGTAACAGGTTAGGAGCCGAGGGCCTCCTTACGAGTTTGTTGGTGTGCTGGAATACTGCCAAACGGAACTACCATTACCACCACTTGGTCTCATGGGTTTACCACAGGATTGCAAGAGGTGCTAGGCAGTGTAAATTCACATTTTCTGGATTCCCAAGGACGCCATAGGGGATAATTGGCAGAATTACTACCGGTGGAATTACTAGGTTTTGGAGGAATAGTGGAGGGTTCACCTCCAGCATGATACAGGAGGTGAATCCTCCATTAATTGGTGGATTTATCAGTTCTTGCAGCAGAACTTGTAATTTGGCAGTGTGGGAAAAATGAACGTAATGTAGTTACCTCATTTTTTTCTGCACTTCCAAACTTGTAATGTGGCCCTGAATCCCTTCGAACATTCTGAATACCACAGTGTGAAAATCAATAGTGGTATCAACCAGCATAGCATGTGCTGCAGCAATTGCTGATTTCTATAAATTCATCATGTGAAAGGCATGTTCAAATTAGCATCTGTTCCTGAAAAGCTTTCAACAGACCAGGAACACCTGAAATCTTCACAGCCACCAGTTGGACAAGGTTGTGAGCATTGCCATCTTGGTTCAACAGAATGAAAGGAAACATGGGAATCTGGTAAATAAAATAAAAAATGACCATCACAAGCAGAGCTGGATACAAAACCTGAGCATGCCATTAAAGATTTACTGCACTGAGTTTATGGCCCTTTAGGAACGTGCATGCAATGGATGGGTTGACAGAATAACTGAGTCCAAATAACCGAACCAATTTAGGAAGATGGCAAAGTACTGTTTTATTATCAATTATCTTAAACAGCGAGTTAAACAAACATCAACAGACGTACACTCGATTTCGCTCAACAAAAGAAGATTATACCCAAAATACGTCAGAGGCGACGTCATAATACGTGGCAAATAATGCAAAACCTACTGCGGATTGGGATAGGCTTAAGGGGAACATCTAAGTACACATTATATAGGAACTAGGCTGCCCAGTGTCCGGTGGACAATATATGCCTACCTCTAATACATGTGATCCTCAAAACATTAAGTACACGGTTTCTCATTGGTCTTCAAACTATAAGGGTCTTTGTTACATGAACCACTACAATTGGTTGGCATGCTTGTAACATGTCTGGAACATTTGATTCATGTAGCAGCACGTAAGCCCAGACCCAGGTGTAAGGAGATGGGGCCTGACACTATCTCCCTACCCAATTAGCCCAGCATCTCTCATCACCCAAGCCTTCTGCCATGAAGATTGTCTTTGAACTTTCCCTTGCAAAGTATCCTTGTCTGAGAAAACATGGGAGTGTGAGCACTCGCTATCATTGTTCTAGGGCTCCAAGTTCGACTATTTTCATCCTTGGCTCACGTGACAGTAGACCACGATTTGGTCAATTTTGCAGGTTTCAAAAATCTTAAACGAATAAAACTTGGCAATCTTACTGTTCTAATTTTGCACCTTAACAAGAGGTAATTCATACTTCACACGTTCACCTTGACTTCAGGCCAGACAACCTCGCTGTGCAGCTTCACTATTCAGCTTATTCTTACTGCAACACAATTTGCCCTTTCTTCTTCATGGGTCCTGGCTTACTAAATTTGTGATACCGATGTGCAGCTTCTATGCAGTGGCGGCTTCAACTGCATCCTATTCACTACACAGTGCCAGCTTCTATGATAACTTAGTCTACCTTTTGTCTCAGTGTCTGTACACTTATTAAAGGGTTGATTCTCTGTAGAACTTTGTGCACATGTAATCTTTTTCATATTTAAAAGTTCACTTGACTCTCTACTTTGTCATTAGTTTCTGTAGGATTCATACATTCTCTTTAGCCAGTATCCTGATACATAGTTCATATTCTCTTTTGATGTCATAGGCTTCTTTCTTTGTTTTTCTCATATTCCTTCAAGGAGTTCCTCCCTTAGATTGTCGTCCCTTTGGGGGATACATTCGATAGGGTTGTCTCAATGGGTATCTTTCGAATATACGCTGCAGTACTGGTTGTCTCAATGGGTATCTTTCGAATATACGCTGCTGTATTGGCACAAAGGCTGGTGTCAAACACAGCACCATCTCATGCTTCCAACATATGGGAGGTAAGGGGGGCAGCGTTACCTGCAGAGGCATGCAGCTGCTCCTCTACAGCACCCATATATGATTTCTTCATTCTCACCTGCCAAATGAGTCATAGAATCATAACCAATGGGGGTTAACAGGTATCCTCTAATCCCTGACAAATTCCAACTTAAAGGCAAGTTCCGGGACTTTTTTTTTTATTGTCCCTACGGTTCGGCCATGTGTTTTTAAGCATAAATCGGTAGATCGTAGAAAACTTTCCTATGGACCTTACCCGACTTTTCGTCCATTAACGCACTCGAAATCAGCCGCCATTTTGTGATAATCCTTTCATTTCCCCCCATCGACCTGGCTCACCTGCGTTTGCGGCACTAAATCATATCCCCCGCCCCTGAAACAGACTTTATCAAAACATTCATATTCCCCGCCTCTATCCGTGACGTGACTGTGCTGCGTAGGCAAACGCGCCCAGGCGCCTTCTACGCGACTCCACACAGAACCCGGAAACCAACACAGATCAGCTCACAACACAGCGCGCCACAATTCGGAATATGAAACTGTACTTTTAAATCAAACCGCAAGATTGTAAATTTGGTAAAGTACATTTATTTGACATCAAATGTTTAGAGAATATTCAGCGATTTGCATTTTTCTTTGCTCTCGATCCAAAATAGTTTGTCTTGAGGCAAGCGATGTTCGTGTGCAGTACACAGGGTGTTGGTTTACGATAAAATAAGCTCTTCGGTCGCACTGATAATCGCATGGCTGTTCCAACAACGAGGCACTAGGCCACCACAACGGTATGTATGTTGCATCTAGCCATTAGTACCGCGTAAGGGCATACTTGTACTTGGCGATCGTCCCATAAAATGGTCAGGGTGGTAACGTTGTTGACGCGGAGAAGCAACTGGCGGTTGTAAAAGCCATCCGCAAGTGTCTGGTACTCGTGACACATACAATAATGAAGGATGTACCTGTTTTAAAAACATAAAAAATGAAATTAGTCTCACCATCAGATCTTTATTAAAATTATTCATTTTATATATTAGGTCGGGAAATTATTTCATAGCTAGGACAGTGCAACTGGGTATTATACGTCATTTCCAGTAACCCACCCCTTCTCCTCCGCCTTTTTCAGAGCCGCCTGAGCGCCAGTGGACCACTTCGTCACTGATATGATATAATATGGCATTTGAAACGCGCCTATACACAACAGGGGTTGACAGGAAGGCAGTGCAGGTGGAGAGTGGAAGGGCCCAGGACCGAGGTCGCAGACAGTGGACCAGTTGTAGCAGGGGAGAGGGAGAGAGAAAGCAGAAGCAAAGAGGAAGGTTTTGAGGTGCTTCCGTAAAAGGAGATGGTTCTCCTCAAGATAGTGCGCGGTACAAAACAATATGCCACATAGAACGAACAAGTACAACTTAACCCGTCTTTAAAGCTACTGTATAGTAATTAAATTGCGGTATAAACTCATCTAAAGAGTTACTTACATTATATTTGCATTTTCCATTGTGTCTGTGCGTAGGGCAGCCCCGAAATACCACTCCTTCTATGCCGACGTTATTTCTTCTAATGAACAAACATTAAATGGCTTTCGTTTCTGAAATTATATTCATTATCGTTTACGTTATTGCACCACACCCCCAAAAAGAAGTCATTCGGGATGGTCCCGGCCTGTCAAGGTCAAATAACAATAGAACCTTATACTGAGTCGTGGGCCATTCCGGCACCCGAGCAAAAAATCAAAGCAGCTGACCTTCACTTTGAACGAGCACACATTCCTAGTTAGCTATATTCAGTGTAAGGCCATCTCACAGGACTTGAAATTTACACTCCATCTTTGCATTTTGTCTGCGTGCATTTGCAGCCCCAGAGAACCATAAATACGGAGACATTCTATATTTTTTGAAAAATGATTTATATTACTGTTTGGTTTAATTTAATGCGCAAATGAACAAGGTTGGATAGACACATTGCATGTACACGGAGCAATCACTTTTATTTACACAATACATAGCTACACATATTCAATGGGCCTGCGACATGAGGAGACTCCAGAGCAAAGTCACAGGTGACACCCGGGTGGTTCGCACAACTGCACGGTGAAGGGAGGGGCAACGGTGGAGAGACACATTGCATGTAC
This sequence comes from Ambystoma mexicanum, assembly GCF_040938575.1. NCBI lineage: Eukaryota > Metazoa > Chordata > Amphibia > Caudata > Ambystomatidae > Ambystoma > Ambystoma mexicanum. The sequence goes on from NC_090939.1 coordinate 951,169,465, forward strand.
ACTGAGCAATCACTTTTATTTACACATTACATAGATACACATATTCAATGGGCCTGCAACATGAGGAGACTCGAGAGAACAGACAATCAAATTACAATCATTTAAACCGTGATGTGTATTTCTCAATGAGCTCTGCTTTAGGTGGACATGGAACAGAGGCAATGTTGGGTGGCAATGCAGTTGTCCCCTGCACAGGTTCGTTCACAACTCCATGTATGTGCCTATCTAGGACATCAACAATAAGTCTCTCAATAAACTCATATTGCATATCCTGAAACACTGGTTTGATCACCCATTGTTTACTTCTTTTAGTGAAGGCCTTATTGTAGCGAAGCGTCTCTAAAGTTCCGGGCGTCCTACTTTGTTGACGGCCAACATTATGGTTATGTGCCAAGACCGCTAGAAGAGTCCGATTTATCATGCCCTCCATGCCAAAATGCAATCGTTTTGGCCTGTACTTTAGGCACATATTGTGGAACACCTCCAAATCTCCTGTGTGGCAGAATTCCGTGAGTCCCCTCAAATCTCTTGTTATAGTTTTATCAAATACAATCTTTTCAATGGCTTTGTGAGTGGGTGATGAAGGAATCAACCACTTCTTCTTCCGTGCCTCCTCTGTGGACAAATGGCCATGTTCACAATTGTGGAAATGTTGGTTTGTGGTCCAGCGGTGAACGTTGCTACAGTGTAGCATTACTGACCGCCATTTTTCCAGTAGAATTTCCAACGACCCTCCACATGTTTTTGAGCTCCACCAAAGATGGTTGCTGATTGACTTGGACCACTGTGAAATACCTTGCATATCTTTTTTTTTACCTGCAGCCGACATTTTTTTATTGATTGTTTTTGCAAGATACCATACGTCAAATTGGTGATTTATATTTTTGTACTCTTCTCTCATTGTCTTGGCAATTGAAACGTGTCAGTCCGTGGCTATCAGGTCGATCACCATTCCCCGCGATTGTAGTTCTTGCAATGATGCTACAAAGCCAACTTTCTCCATGGCCACTGAGGATGTACTTTGTGACACCTGCACGACCACCGAACTCACAATTTTCTTACTTTCCATGTCCTGAAAGTGGTAGGTGCAGTACTTGGCTGAAAATCCTGGGCTGTCGCACTGTCCATCACCGGCTAGCCTGAACCGTTTGCCCGCGAATGTACTATCAATAGACATTTTTTCCATTCTCCAAGCTTCGCTAATGGCTGGAAATAGATAATCGATTTGGTATTTGTAGAACTGAGTTTTCGCAATGAAATGGATTCCCACAAACTGAAAGAAATACTCTAACTTTTTAAAACTTGAACCACTAAAAAGTGCGGCCGCTGCACAAAGTAGATTGCCTGCTGGCAGTTGCCCCAGCATGGGTTGTGCAGACCATGAGAAAGGATGATATTTTGTACAGGTGGCATGTATTTTAAGGTTAGTGCCTCGAATTGCACGAGTCACATTAATCAATGGCTCCCCACATACTTCCCCACCAACCGAATGCCCACATTTCATCCTAATAATAATATCAATCAAACAACTATCGAATACAATGAATTTGGCCTCTTTCCTTATACTGTCACTCTGCATCCCAGCTGGTTCGGCCTGTAACGTTGAGGACATGTCACTCACATGAAAGGTAGAATCTCTGATATCGTCTTCCGCTATGTTCAGTGATATTGATGGTGTTTCATTGTCGTCCACTTCATTCTCTTCCATTGCAACATCTGTTCCATGGGTGAATAAAACAATTTCTTCAACTTTCTCGCGGTCTTAGTTTTTGCGGGTGTGGGTTCTGTGAATTGATCTCCGACTGCATCCGAACTACCAGGAGGACATTCACTATCAATGGCTGGTGGTGGTATAGCTCCGTTGTCAATCACTTCATATTCTTCCCATTGGCACGATGCATCTCCAGTCTCAAGTCCCTGCCAAAAGGTTTGACAAGCAACATCTCTCGTTCGCTTCACTGTCTGTGTAGATCTAGTTCGTACACCCACTCGCAACTAGAGGACAGATTGGAAAAGGGATGTTCAGTTCAAACACAACTTACAGTATTGAACTATTAACAGTGAAAAACAACATAATATAGTGACCAGGACACTAACCTTCTTTTGCTTTCTTTTCTTTGAAACTTTCTTGCCTCGAACTTCAACATCAGGACGCTGTTGCTCCGACTTGTGTGTGCATGTCTCCACTTCCTCTTGCGCTGCAACGACTATATTTTCATGATAAGCAAATCCATCACGCACTGACGCTCCATCGACTCCCTGAAACATAGAACTTTCATTAGTATGTATAATAATATTGAAAACACAAAATGTACTTGGGGACCAATACCCACGTACATCTCAATAGCAAAACACGAATGAACGCATTGTGTAGAACATTCAAACGACAATTATTCACGCATTGTTGATCTAGTTAGATGGAACTGTCAAGATCCATACCTCGGGCTCCGCATAGACTTCCATTGATGATATTATTGAAGATGACGCTTCAGCAACTCCCTGAAACACAGTAATTGCATTAGTATGGTTTTCTATTTTGTTAAAAAGAACATAAACTTTGTGCAGGCGTCAACGGCTCATCTAAATAGACCTGCACAAATGATCAGTTGTCTAAAATAAGTAATGGATATCTAAATATGATTCGATTTGCTCGATCGTTGAAAGTGTTACCACCCAGAGATCTGCATCAACTACTAGGGGTGATGTTCTTGTAGAACATTGCGCCGACCCGTAACTGCATGCTCCCCCTTCTTCTTGGACTAATGCTCCATCGACTCCCTGAAACATAGGACTTTCATTAGTAATGAACACAATATTGAAAAAAGAAGACACAAAGGAGGGCGACGACAGAAGGACATATCAATGGCTAAAAACGAAAGAAACGTGTGTAACAATCACGCTACAAGAATGCAAGATCTGATAATCTCCATCGATGGAACTGTCCGGAAACGTACCTCGAGCATCTGAGTGACATCAACGGTTGTCGTCAATGCGTTGGACTCCTCAGCATCTCCCTGAAAGACAGTACTTGCATTATTTTGGATAACAATAATTATAACTGAAAACAAAGACTAGAGGACGAGTACTAGGGTGTACCATTAGGTAAAATAATTACACGATAAATTAAAACTATTGATTTACATGCCTAAAACAAGTCAGTGGTTGAATAGCTAAGTAAGATTACCCGATAGGCGCTTGAAGTGGCTGATGACTGCAATAACGACACGGATGGAGAATCTTCCGCCTTCATATTGAGTGGATACATAAATGGGGAAATTATTGTTAGCTAATGCTACACACTACCGCAAGGCCGAGAGCTAAATCCGTAAACTTGACTCACCAGTGGAGGGATGTGGACGAATAGAGTGGGAATAGCGGTTGAGAGCAATTTTCGCTTCGCTCGCGGTGTGTTCTTCTTTATTAGCAATGATGTGGAGTACATGTCTGAGCTAAAGTGCCTGCTGCAGATGCGGTATCGATCACCCCTCTTGTCCGCAAAGACTTCTAGGACTCTACTTTCAAGCTCAGACGGTGGATATCCGCAATATCGGACCCATTCTCTTATCTGATCTATTGTCTTAGGGAAAACATGCATTATAGTACCTTCAGATTTTTTATGGGTCTTCGAAGGGCAACCGCCAATGGAACAGGCAGGCATTGTGGAAAGTTCTGAAAAGTAAAGATCAACAATTCTCTATGAATACCAATGTGTTAAAAAATTAAATGACACATAAAAGGTTCAATGCAAGGTTTGTTTTGGTTCTTGGAACTATACACGTTATTCACATGCGGATAAGTATTTGAATAACTTTAAAAAAATAGAAAAATAATTTGACTAAACTCAGAACATGTGACTAGTTCCTTGCATGTACTGTCTTGAACGAAAAGAAAACATGGATGCAATTTGATGACTACTAGCAAATAGATATAAATTAAAAAATTGGACGCAAAATGATTATGGTACATGGCCTTACCTTGACGAACAAACAGTTAGATGCAGGGATCAGAGTCGTTTCTTGTCGTAGAACAGGGAGCAGTTCACAGGTTGCAAACTGACGAGTTTGCTCGAAGTGGTCACGGAAGTTCACAGAGACGAAGAGCAGATAACCAGCACCTTCACGGGTTGACTAGCAAAGCGCAAAGAAGTTCTCATTAGAAATATGAAGTGGGTTATAAAGAATTCGAAACAGGGGTGTGTTTGTGAATGAATGACGTGAATATGTCGTGGCATTATGCGGTTTGCAGGGGGCGTCCAGCGTGAGGGGGGATGCTTGGCAGGAGACACGGGGTCTGGAGGTAGACATGGGAACAACAACCCATGCTCTATAGACCACTTTGAAGTGTACATGGTCTTTGGCACCTCTTGGCCTTTATCGCTCCCTGACAGCTCCACTTGCCAGCGCAAGTACCCCGGTGCGAACTGCCTTTGATAGGGCGGGGGGGTGGATTGGGGCGGTGGTCGTGCAGACAAGACACAGGAAGACTCGTGAATGGAGACACACTTATGTGGATTGCAGGGGGGCGTCCAGCGTGAGGGGGGATGCTTGGCAGTAGACACAGGGTCTGGAGGTAGACATGGGAACAACAACCCATGCTCTATAGACCACTTTGAAGTGTACATGGTCTTTGGCACCTCTTGGCCTTTATCGCTCCCTGACAGCTCCACTTGCCAGCGCAAGTACCCCGGTGCGAACTGCCTTTGATAGGGCGGGGGGTGGATTGGGGCGGTGGTCGTGCAGACAAGACTCGTTTGCCGCAGGGCCTCACCAAGGAGAGGCCATCTAACTGCATGTAAGAGGCAGGCTGCAGGATCTAGTACATGGAAGGCAGAGGGGTGAGTTTATAAATACCTCACCCTCCCAGGAGAATATATGGCTGCAGTTCACCCTGGAGACCCTGGATGCCTAGGCAGTTAGTCAGCAGCAGGCTGGCCTGTGGTGGCAAGGCGGCACGGGCCAGAGGGGGTCATCTCTGTACCCGGTGCCCAAAAGGATGATTTATTATGATCAACCATATTGATTATTTACCTATAACCATGTTTTGTATCAATAAAATCCAACGGCCTTTTATTGCCAACGCTTGAACAAAGTGGTGTGGTAAGTATTTTTGGGGGAGGAGGCAAGGCCGGGAGGCTTGATGCCAACCCGCAAAATAACATATGTATGTCTGCTGCATATGGGTTCAACGGTTATGTGGATTGAAGGTGGGCGGCCAGCGTGAGGGAGGATGCTGGCCGGAGACATGTGGTGTGACAAGACAAGGCACAGGAAGACTATTCAATGGAGACACACTAGATTCATTTAAAAAATCAAAACAACCATTGTTAAAATATATGTTGGGTTTTATTTTAGATCTTAATTTCAATTGAACATAAATAATAAACATTACACATTGTAAAGTTCCGGTTGCAGCACATCCAGGGAAAATCTGCGGTATTGTCCACTGTCGCTGGGGAAATGTTGTCTAATGGCAAGTACCGCACAGGCAGGTATTACTCTCCGAACGCGGTGTCCGAGCCTCCCGTGAAGCCACCAAGTGAAGCAACGATAGGCCACCAGCCTGTACCACCTGTGAAAAAGAAAGATGCAAACTGTATTAAAATGACAAAACTTTCTTATCAATGTCGATTCAGGTAAAAAATGTCATTCTGCTTTGAAAAAAATTCTATCTAGAAAATGCACAATATGGAACCAATTTACATGCGTTCGAATGATATGTAGATGTAATTATATATGTGGGAGACGACCATGAAATAGTAGTGGCATCACTGACATCACAACCAGAGTATACTTACTCGTTACTCGGATTACGCGGACGAACAGTGCCGCGAAGTTCGTGCATAAGCACCATCATCATCCTCAACACGGTCCGTGAGAGGCAGGCTTCCCTGAACTCTGGCAGCTCGGTGATGCATTGCGGACTTGGCTCGCCTTCCGAAATGTAGGCCAAGCACCCGGAATTTTCACGGCAGCAGCAGTTCTCCTCCTCAGTTGGCATTAGCTCGCACCGATTGCACGTGCACCAAGTGGAGACGCCGTCCATGCGACATGGTCCAGGCTCTTCATCCGTTGACTGGTCCTCCCAACTGCCGTCCGAATCCCCATCGTTTTCGCGTGCTTGCCTTTCCAGTAGTTCCTCCTCTGTGTACTCGGGCTCGTACATATACGGCATTATTGTAGCCATTGTGTGGTAAAGAAAGTAAAATAATTTACAGAGATGGTACAGGTGTTCACAAGGCCTAGAAGCGGCGAAGGTAGCTGACCAGAGCACAGAAACGAGTCACAGAATACTCAAAGTAACACAGAGAGAGTAATGGAATCGAAAATCTGCTGCTGTGTGTTGTGAAACGGTGTGTTTATACTTATTGAGGAAAGAGGCGTCCTGCCATTTCCATGGCGACACTTCATTAGCTGAGGCGCAGCGATTGTTGACACGAAACGTGCTTTGGCGTTGGGAAATGGGCGGTACGCGTCTGCTGATGTCAGGCTCAGGGGCGGGGGATTTGATTTAGTGCCGCAAACGCAGGTGAGCCAGGTCGATGGGGGGAAATGATAGGATTATCACAAAATGGCGGCTGATTTCGAGTGCGTTAATGGACGAAAAGTCGGGTAAGGTCCATAGGAAAGTTTTCTACGATCTACCGATTTATGCTTAAAAACACATGGCCGAACCGTAGGAACAATAAAAAAAAAGTCCCGGAACTATCCTTTAAATATATTCTATGAAAACATATTTGAGAGGTCTCCAATATTTGGCGTTCAGAAGATACCTGGAATTCCAATCATCAACTGTGTTGCTGACATATTAGTCTACAGAAATCATACTCATCAGCCATCTCAACTGCCACCACTGGTTTTCCTGACCTTTCTGAAGCACCGGGTGCTATCAAAGAATGAGCTGAAGGCTGATACATTTCCATGTTTTGTTTATTGAAAATAAACTGAAGATAATCCTGATGGAGGAGTATTAATAGGAGAGGTCAGGTAGGTATCCTTGAGATCTTAGATTGTCACTGAGTCTCGAGTCTCCTGGGAGTAAAGTGTCTCTCAGGAGATGAATACCTTTAATCTAATAATGATTGTATTCCTTGGAATAGTTGAGGACTCATAAAATTGATAATGGCAGAACACCCAATTTCTTTTTCACCTGAAAAATGTTGCTTGCAATGTTACGAAAAAGAAAGGATGTTCAGGCCGTTGGCCTCCCTTCTCCACACTTTCAGCACAGGACAAGGCAGTACACTAGAGCTTAGCATAGTCCCCGGCTTCTCTGCTATGAGAATACAGTTCAATCCTTAGCATCAGGGCCTCGCGTGCCAAGTCTCTTTGCCTTTCAAAGTCTCTTCATTCAGAGGGCATAATGTGACAAACAATAAGGTCTTTGCCTCTTTCACATTATCAAAAGTACTCAAGTTCTTAGGCGATTCGCTATTCACCTCGAATCCCCCTCAGCTGGGCTGAGATCTCATAAGGCTTTCTGGGTCCTTGTAGTTCACTCTCACACAATGGTACACTTTCAGTTTAGTTTCCCTCAGCTGGGGTCAAACTAGGTTCCAATTAATCACCAGAAAATGGGTTTCCTTTCTTTTGTTTTGTAATCACAGTTCAAACTCAATTAGACTTCCCTCGGTTGGGCTCAAGCCTTTCAACAATCACTTTGATTCTTTCTCTCTCTGGATCACAAGTGATCTTGTCCTGTCTTTCTGCTTGTTAATTAATTCACAGTATACAACACATTTCACCAAGACCTTTGAATGAGCGTTCAACCCTCGCCTGACCACTTGGTTACTCTGTACCTTTTCCCTCTCCTTTCACATGCTGGAGTTATATTCACTCACGCCACTTTTCTCTTTCAATCAACTCTCTTGAGACAATTGTATCGCTCCTCTATACAAACCAGGCTTTCATCTTTTCCTTGACTCACTGGTTGCAATGGGAGGCTCCCAGCTTTCATCAGTCTTCCATTGGAGTCAAGGTCATGGCTCCCCTTCTGCTGGTACCTCCCCAACTGTTAGCCGTGTTACACAGGATACAATTGTTTGCTTCCCGCTGGGCTGGCTTGAATAACCTTCTTGGCGTCTTGGAATTCCCGCATTCTGGCAATAAGGGGATTTTGCTTGCAGTCTCTCCCCTAATTCTCTGGCCTCCTGCACTTCTCTGCCTGGTTAGCAACCTCTCTGGACAAACAGCTCCTTCCTGTACACCATCTTGCTCACAGTGCGCTTCTGAGCTCTGCCTCTTTTCCAGGTGGGGAGAGGCAATGGGTTGCAGGGGTAGATTGGGTGGCGTGCCTGATCATGCCTGGTCTTGTTAATGTGACAAAATGGTGCTTGTCCATATGAAATAATGCCCCATGAGTTACCATGGGTAACCCTCATTGCCCCAGGTTTGTTCTTCCTCGTCTCAGTCATGTCAGTAGGGTAGGAAGGGTGTGGATTATGGGAGATGTAGTGTTTTGAAACTTGTGGTGAAAAATAAGTTTGAAAGGATTTCAAATAGAATGGACATTTCAGAGAATGTTCCTTAGAGTTATGTCTGGGAAGGGGAATTGGGAATAGTGAGCGGGGAACTTCCTATTGCTATATGAAGGGATGCTTCTACCTTTGAGAAGGACATGGTCGGGATGAGGTAGAATGACAGCATCCTACAAAAGCTGAGGAGACATCAGGTAAGACCCTTGGCCTAGGGGGTGGAATACCATGTCTCACCTAATGTTATTCTCCCCTTTTGGCCTTTTTCCCTGGACCTTCCACTCAGCTGGGCAAAAGAGGGGAAAAGACACTTCGTCATTCTCATCACCTTGAAGAGGTGCACAGCGCGCTGAGAACAGTGCTGGTTCCAAGGCCTGGGGAGACCAGTTCCGGCCAATCAGGGGACAGAAATCCTCAGCTGGAAGGCAGGGGGAAGGGCCAATGGTAATCCTGTGACCCAGCAACAATGTAATAGCTAGTTTCATGGGGAAGGGGCAGGCCAGCCACCTGAAATGGAAGGGCCAATTGACTAAGATCTATAAGGGCAATGCAAACTGCGCACACCACTCCGATCAACCAACCAAAAAATGTGATAGTTTTTTCCAGGATGGGCCCATGTTGTGACAACATTTTGTATCAAAAACGGTTGACACGGGTTTGGGGGCGGTGCCACTGGAGATTTTAGTAGTACACAGTCTAACTTGCCCTTGGCCGAGTCCTCAGTTTGTTCTGGGGAAGGGTTGTTGGGCCCTTCGGAGCTGAACGGATGAGCTTGTACTAACCCCCAGACCCTGTCATACCATACCTCACCAACAAGTTGGTAGCAGAGGATGGCTTACTACACCCATTCGGCATAAGCCACCTCTTTCGCCGCAGAGCCTGGACGGCTGCAGGGTGCCTCGCGGAAACTGAGCCAGATGGGGTTGCCCCCCCGTGCAAAGGCCAGCTTGGAAATATCTTGCCCGGAGTCCAGCAGACCAGAAGGGTGGCCTTGCAGCTTTGGGGGAGCCAGTAGCCAAACAGCATCAGTAGATCACAGAATGTAAATATCGACTCAGCCACACAGCAACTAACGGGGGTGGAAAAGTAGCAGTGGGGGTGGTAATGAGTATTGTTTAGAGTATTGTGAAGCATAGTATGGAAAGGAGCAGAGGTAGATTTCTTTTCTGTGGGGAGGGCATATTCAGTTTTAAGGGAAAACGTTCTGCTGAATAACCTAGACTATTATCATAAGGGCACGGATGACAGGTGTTGTGAAGATTGAATTTCCTGTGAATTGGCTGTTTTAGCTAAGGTCCTGGATGATGGTATACCTGTGTAAGGGCTCAGCAAAAGGGAGCTGGCCTAGATTGTGGAAGGTGTTCATCTGGTTAAGACTTGAGGAGGTGTTTTATCTGCAAGGCGACGCTGTAGGTAGAGATTGAACACAAAAAAATATTGGTATCCCCGGTTAAGAGGCAGGAAGACAGCTGTGGGTTCATGTTGGGGTTGTGTAAATGTTTGTGTAACAGGACATTAGCATTGTGAGCGTTGTAAGCGATCTCTAGCACACCCTTGTTTAGTGAATTGGTGACGTCACCCATCAAGTCTGTGCATAGGACTCAGAGCACAAGGTGTTATAAAAGCTGGTGTTGAGAAACGTAAAATTGACAGGAAGCTGCTCGGTGGTGGTGCACGGAGGGTGCATGCGTCAGATTAGTGGGTGCGCCGGAGGAGGCAGAGAGTTGCAGAAGGGCAGTGCATGGAGCACGCCTGACAGGTTGTTTTGGAGCCACAGAGGCTCGAGAAGAATTGTTGAGAACTTGTATTTGTGATATTCAATAATATGAACTGAAAATGTTCTATGTGCTTGTGTAATAACAGAGTGTCAAAATCCTCGACTTGAGGTCAAGTATAAAAGCAATGTATTAAGGGAAGCGCGGGGGGGGCATGCCCCTACAGCACTTGTGTAAGGCCCTTACATGCTATAAGGAAAAGATTTGTAAATATAGCGTTGAAAGGATGAAAAGCACACAGGGTAAATTGACTAAGCGATGGTCACAATGCAGAAGATTCTCCAAAAATGGGCAGCAACCATTACAAACACATATACAGGACACCTAAGGGGAAGAAGTTGGCCAATCGTATGGCGATATTTGAGCTCTATAGAATGTCCCAGGAGATCGAGGGGGAAGTAGCAAAGCGTCAATGGATGCCAAGTCTGCAGGAGACACCGGGCAGCGTCCTCTGGCTCAGCTCCCCCACCTTCTCCTGAGATAAAGGGCTACAAAAGAAGTGCAGGGAATGTGCCCTATCCGAGAGCTACAGGCAGCAGAAGGGTACACAAATCCAATATTTCAAACTCCGCCATATACCAAGGAGGAGGGGCTGGACAGACAGACGGTGGGTAGGGAGTACACAGCTAGGCTCAGACAAGCACTAAGGAGGGGCTAGAGGGCATAGCATCGAATTAATGGGTAGGCGGGCAGATACTTCTGAAATTGGATGGGAAGACAATGGGGGAGCAGCAAAGTATGAGACTGGATGGAAATAATGGAAGTAGAAAGAAAGGAGAAGGCAGAAGAGTAGATGCGAGTGCGCATAGAGACAAGCAAAGGGAAGAGAGAGCAGGAGCAGTGAGAGAGGAGAAGGGAGCTCGAAGAGTTAGAGAGACGAAGGGAAGACAAGCAGGAAAGCAAGTTTTAGTGAAAAGGGAATAGAGAAAGTGGCAAATAGAGCGACTCGTATGTAAGGAGGAGGAGCGCACAGTAAGAGAAATAAGGACAATGTGGGGAATGGGCACGGGAGGGGACAAAAATGGGAAGTAGGTGAACAGAGCCAGATGGCAGCACCACACAGGACAGCACTGCCACTATTGGATAGGACAGACATGGGGTCCTTCGGGAGAAGGGTTAGTGGGGACCTGATTGACTTTGAAGGCAAGTCCAGTGAAGCCACGACTTCTAGGAAGCTGAGCTTCGTGGGCGATTATGGCAGTGATATGGACACTGACTCAGACGGGGAAACAGATGGAAGTGGGGACGAGGGACAGGGCCGACCCAAGCATCGGTCGACGGGTAAAAGCGCAGACAGGAATGGACCACGTGAAGTAGGAAAAGACAAGAGGATTTAGGGATGACAAGGACGATCGGGCGAAAGAAGGGGGAGCCAGCGAAAGCATGTACTTACATTAAAGACGCAGAGAGACCGGATATGCAGATTAGGCTGACATGAGTGGCAAATGGGGAGATTGGTTACACACAGTTCACCCTGATGGAAAAGGGCAACCACAATACATAACATGGAAGCTCATAGACAAGGAAAACTTTGCATAGGCTTCCCTCGTTATCCGCAGGTGTGGGGAAATGGATATATGACATGGAACGAATGACAGCGGGACATAAATTAGCAGTGGGGGATATAAAGGGGCTACTCATGGCAATCCTGAGGGAGGCTGCTGATGTATGGAAAAGGGTGGGGTACCCAGGAGTAACCACCTACGACACGTCCCACAATGGCACACCATTTGATAACTGCTGAGAGGCAGTATGTCAAGCTCCAAGGACACAGTAACCAGACAGGTCAGACATTAGTGTGATTATGGCACACAAAAGGGGGAAGACGAAGACCGTACACTACATTCAGACCATTCAAGAGCTTTGGTGCCTTGGAACGCGAGATCCGTGGGACAAAACAGCAGCATATTCTACCACACTATGCCAAGGGTTGCCAGAGCAGGTTCAAAGGCAACTGATGAAATTAGTGGGGATGGAGGCAAAGCCTTGGTGAGAAATACAGCTCACGATAGTACACTACTATAGGCTAATGCAAGAAAAGACAAGGAAAAAGTGCAAGGAAATAAAGCAGGAGGAAGAGAAGTTAGTACAGAGGAAGCCATCTAAATACACCATGGAAGTGGCAGTATTGACGAGCACGGTACGATAAGGGGCATCACAGACACAGTACGCACCACCACCCAATTCATGGGGTGGGGGATACACAGCATGGGTTTCGAGGAAGAGGTGGGCCACCTAGAGGATGCAGGTATGGAAAGCAGAACCACAGGGGGTTAAGAGGATATGGGCAACAAATGCAGCAAGGTCCAGGTAGGTTTCCAGAGGGTCCCATAGACAAGTTAGACAGCCACCCCAATGCCGAGTGTGTGGACAGATAGGGCATCTCTCGAGGGTGTGCAGAAGCAGGGGAGGGGCACAACAGAATGGGGGAATGCAATACCAGCCAGCCTACCTGGGGGAACAGAACAAGTATAACACACAGGACCAGGCACCACAACAAGGACAGACACTGAATGCATAGCCACAGACACCAGCCAATGACAGGCACTACAAATGAAATCGTGTATTCAGCAATATTCGCAGGCACCACATATGCAGAACAGCACACAACCAAACGATGGGACAATGGCACGCACAGACTCCATGACAACAACTCCGATTAGAAAATGGGGGGGGCACTGTAGTAGTAGGCAATCCATTTCTGGGGAATGGGATGCCCTTATACCCTGAATAGGACAGCCCACAGACAGACTTGATGTGTTCCATCCCATCGATTACACCCAACCCTGCGGAGGAACCATGTATAATGGTGGAGATAGGTGACAAGACTTTTTCCATTGTTGTAGACATAGGGGCAACAGAATCATGCATCCGGCAAGGGAAATAAAGTATGTCAGGTGATGCCATGAATGCTCAAGGATTCTCTGTGGTGACGGATGTGGATCCTTTTACAGACAATATTGCACTTTCTTTAGGGGAACACAATATATCTCTGCCCCTACTTTATTCCCGACAGACATCTGTAAATATTCTGGGGAGGGACATCATTAGACTTAAAATGAACATTTCATTCACAGACAAGGGAATAGAGTGCTCCACACAGGGGATAAACCTTCTAAACAGGAGGGAAATCATTCAAGCTTATTTTGGACAAAAAGGTACAGAGGAGGGTGCCAGAGGACGAGGAGCTGTTCCAATACAGGACTGAAATTATAATAGCATGGCTAACAGGGATTCAATGGAAAATGTGGCACCTCCCAAATAAGTACTTCTTCAGGCCAGAGATACCATTAGATGAGAAATAAGGGACGATATTGCCACTAAAATTAGAGGCAGTAATCATGGGGGACAACTGGTTACCAGTGCACGGGACAGATGACAGGATGACCATGGTGAGCAGTGATCACCATAGCTGAAGGGTACAGGTTGACTACAGTAACAGATGAACTATTCAAAGACAACAGAGCAGATCAGGAGATGGTGTTCGAAATGGACATCACATATTGGGTGAAAATACATTAAAGAGGTACCACAGAGAATGGCAATGGCATTGAAAGCACTGCCAACCTTTCTCGAGGAGGACTTGGCTAAGGTCCCCAGCATCTTATGGGCCACTCGTCCCTATGATGTGGGGCTTCTGAAGGGATAGAAGCAGTGAAGATAAAACTAAAGCCAGGAGCCATTCTGCCGCAAGTTAAACAATACCCACTTTCAAGAGTGGCAGACAAGGCATCTATGAGACCATTGCACCACTAGTGAAGCAGGGCATCCTCATGCCATCAGAATCACCATGAAACACGGCTCTGTACCCTGTCGAAAAGGTGACAAGGGGGTCATGATGTTTTATACAGGACTTGCACCCTCTTAACCATATTGTAGAAGCAGAATATCCTTTAGTTCCAAACCCGGTGACAATTTTGTGCAGCATCCCCATGGAAGCTGCCTACTTCACCGTGGTAGATTTGAAGAATGCATTCTTCTCTATACCATTACACCCATACCTCCTCAAGGATACTGCGAATCACCTATATTCAAAAGGATCCTTCAAATGGAATTAGGCAAGGTACAGATGAAACGCACAGTTATACAGTATATAGATGACATATTGATTTGCAGCAAGACAGAAGAACTGTGTAGAAATTCCTCCGTACATATGCTAACAGTACTAGCAGAAAAGGAATACAAGGTGGACAGGGCTAAACTACAATATTGCCAGACAGAATACATTGGACAGATAACCTCCCAAAATGTCCGACAAGTGACACCAGAGTGGGCAGAGGCAATATGCAGGACAGCAAAACCCACAACAGTCAGAGATGCAGCAGTTCTTGTGGCTATGTAATTACTGCAAGGCATGGGTATTCGATTACATCACTTACACTAGGCCCTTATTAAGTGCACTGAAGGAAGCACAGAGAAGGGGGAAGAAAATACAATGGACAATCCAAATGACCGAGGTATTTAATGAGCTAAAGAAAGCAATATGCACAGCTCCAGTGGTAGGGATTCCAGTCTATCAAAAGGAATTATTTCTGTTCTCACACTCCGACGGAGTAGTGAGGACTGCGGTACTGACACAGAAGACCAGCTTAGGGCAAAGGCCACTAGATTATTACAGGGGGAAATTAAACCCAGTAATGAAAGGGCACTATCCATGCGAACAAGCAGAGTATTACTATGGGATGCAGCACCACTCTTTACTTGCAACACGCTCTCTTCGCAATACTGGAAAGACCAAAGAGCACAATGACAACACAGAGGGCCTTGGGGTATCAGGTGTTACCATCTAACCCAGCTATCAAAATAGTGAGATGCAGACTTGTCAACTCGGCTACCTTTCTCGTCGATGGTTTAGAGAAGGGTGACTATGCACATGACTGCACAGCAAACCTAGAAGAATTCAGTGACACTCGTAAATTACAGGAGGATGCACTTGAGAGGGTGTGGGGGGGATGCGCTTTACATTGATGGGTCTTCAACAATTGACCAGACAACTGGGGAAATACATACTGGGACAGCAGTTGCGAGAATGAGGGAGGGTGGTACAAGTGAGGCAGTGACAAGCACACACCAACCATCACATTATTCAGCACAAGCAGCAGAATTGGTGGCCTTAATACTTGTGTTAGAGCACAACAGGTGGGAGGAAGTGACTATTTATTCAGATTTAGCCTATGTGACATCCACAGTGCATTCTGGGCTTTCACAGCGGATGAGAGTCTACAGATATGCTGATGGGTCGCCAGTGGAGAATGCAGTCCTATTGGGCAGATTGGTAGATGTCATAGATCAAATTATATATTTTATTTATATTGCGCTTATACACAAGTGTTTCAGAGCACGACCAAGCAAAGGGAGGGGAACAGGGGAGAACAAAAATACGATCTTACTAGGCCCAGTGACATTCAGTTACAGGAAAAAATAATAAGTGGATTAAATAAATAAATCCAGTGAAAATGGTATTGCAGCCAGGAAAGTGCATAATTTGTCAGATAGGGTATATCTGATAAGTGCAGAAGAGTGGGGGCCTGTATGGGTAGAGACAGAGATCCCAGTGCCAGCGGTGGCTCGGAGGCAGTGCAGGAGGGAGGCAGGGTGAACAGGTATCTGAGCCGGATGGACAGATGGTGGACAGGTGCACAGTGCAGAGCGAAATGGATCAGCAGGGGAGAAGAGGGGCAAACGCAGAAGCGAAGAGGAAGGCCTTGAGGTGCTTCCGGAACAGGAGATGGTTCTCTTCAAGTTTCAGGGTGGTCGGGAGATGAGGCCGAAGACAGATCTGCCCCAAGCTCGTTTCTTTGAAAAATGACCGACCCTGAGGGGAATTAGAAGTAGAGGAGCGAAGGGCTCGAGAATGGAGGTATTTATGGAGGGATAGTTAAAGGTATTTTGGACCCAGGCCCCAGAAAGCCTTTTGCACAATGCAGAGGGTTTTAAATGTAATCCTTGCATCTACTGGGAGCCAATGAAGGGATTTCAGAGCTGGAGAGATATGATCCCAGGGCTTGAGGCCGAGGACAGGTCTCGCAGCCCTGTTCTGGATTAGTTGTAAAGGGCAAAGAATGGAGGCAGGTAGATTTAGAAAGAGGCGGTTACAATAGTCCAACCTGGAGAGAACCAGAGCTTGGGATACAGTGAGCTTCTGAGGGAAGGAGAGAAAAAGCAGAGTACCTCTAAGGAGGTGCAGTAAGAAGTTTGACCTTTTAGAGACGTCAGATGTGTGCGGAGAAGGAAAGTGTGGAGTCAAAGATGACCCAGAGGTTCTTAGCCTTGCAAGTAGGGGTAGGAGGAGGGCCAAGAAAGGAAGACCAGAGAGTGAGGGGAAAGGATGGGGAAGGTGTCCCAATGAGGAGGATCTCAGTATAGCAATTGTGAAATGCCAAGCACACACACAAAAGGGCAATTGGTTGGAACAGTCAGATGTGTCTCTGCATTTGTTCCCGGCAGCCATTTCCACTTGCCATCTGGACTGTTTCCATTTCTCTGCTGCACCTCTGAGACCTCTCCCCTGCCCATGGTCCATGATTGGCTGTTTGTCTCCAGGAGGTAGGATCTTAACCACAACCACCCCCCCCCCCCCAGGGCAGCCCACTATCCATGCAGCCCCTTTGGCTAAAGGCCCCAAGGCAAAGGGCAGCTACCAAAGAAGCAGCTCCAGACCGTGTTTGGCCGTGTTCACCTGAGAAGCCAGTAGCCAGCCGTCAACAAGCAGCGACTCACAAGTTAAGTGTGGTCTGGGTGGGGAGAACAGCAATCACTGTATTCCAAAACGCTGTGCCTCTCTTATTACCTACACAACATAGGCATCCCAAAATCAGCCAGATAGTAAAGAGATCAACATCACTGCTGTCTAACAAACGCTCAGTGGTGTTATTCACTGTTGTGTTCAATACTTGGCTATTCAATACTATATCTATTCAGATACCTCAAATCTAGGTGTTTGCACCTGTGCTGTGCCTCCAATGTAGGCATTCACATTCTGTCCTGGTGACGTTTAGCCATGTGTCACAGTCAGATAGAAGAATTGTGAAGACTACCATTGCCTCACATCTAGACTGAATTGTGAAGATAAGGTCTGAACATAGTTACCATCAATCACTGCCCCCTATCAGGCTGTCTGACCCTATCATATCTATTGTCTCCAATAGCATTTAGCCTGGCGTCCCAGATAGTCATAGCTCCTACATAGCCCAATTTATGTAAGATTTTGCCAGACTGAAAGACCCTTTTAGACATTTTTCTTACATTATACAGATGCCCCAAACACAGCTACCACTGTACTTCACTGCCTACAAATCTAGGTGACAATCTATTTAGTGTCTACTGCTGTACCCCAGTAAGGTGTCTTTCCCACCACCTTCACTGCATTCAACCACTCATTGTCACCCCATCCAAAAATCCAGATTTAAAAGCACCTTACTTCCTACTGTAGTACCCTTTACGAAAGTAAAGGGAGAGGGGGCGCGCCTAACAAAGGCACGCCACACCAAACCTTTGCCCTCACAGTTGTCCTCCCTCTTGCCCATTGTCGTCCTCATCTCCCACGCCCTCCCCCCTCAGGGACTCACCCCGCTGCTCAGACCTACGCACCAGACAGACCACGAATGACAAGACCATGCCGTCCACATTGGACAAAGAAAAAGAATGCTGCAGCCGAACTACATCAAAGCACACAGTACTTATACCTTAAAGCACGTCTATGTACAGGTCACAGGCACGGCCAGCCCTCCATTCACCATAGAATGCAGTTATGGCTATGCCAATCCAGTCTAGCAGCGCACATAGCCGTCCACACTGAAACCCCCGACATACCTCAACACCTCTGCTACTAGCATACAGCAACTACCAACAAACATAAAATTCGGTATAGCTGGGCACACATCGAATCTTCAGCAAGAAGACTATCCTAAACCACCAACAGCACCCACCTATGTGCCTGACCTCTGGGCTGCTTACTGGAGCTTAGCCAGCCACCTAGTCCTAAGCCAGCGAAAATGCAAACAAGCATTTCTTAATCTAATCGTAGAACCGCCTACACATTGAATGCGGTCACTGCAGGTGTTCCAATCACAATGCACATTGAGGCCATACAGATGGGGAAAGAGGTCTATATAAATAAATAAAATAATGGATGTTCCCAAGCTTCATATGCCACATCTTTCTTTTTTTTTCATTGCAAAATGCTGAAGTGTCTTCAACCGAATAAAGACACTGTTAGTACCCAGGGATGAAGTGGATGAAGACTTCCGGCAGATGCATTGCATTAGAAAGAAAAGAACCTGCGAAGGCCGCTCGCTCATCCAAGTGGAACTTGTGGAGATAGGAGCACCACATCTTTAAACACTTCATGATAAGCCTTCTCTCTGAACGTCTCTACCATTTCTAACAACTTTTCAAATAGAGCGTTCCAATGCTACCAGTGTTTGAACACTCTGGCTGTTGCTAGCAGCACCTTAAATGGTTAGAGGTTAATTCTGCACAACCACAGCTCACAGATACAATAAACATAACGCCACATACAAGCCAATAAAAGGCTGAAAGGCTGCAGCCCACTATGGTCAACACCATCTCATGCAATTTCCAATACCCATCATCCCCATCGCCCAAGGAGTCTCGCACCAGATAATTTACCCCAAGTTTTGAAATGTAACATTAGACGGGCCTCATCTTAGTGTTTTCTTCCACAATGTACACTGGGCACCCTCCACCTCCATTTTAAAGCACTATTCAATAACCTTAAATATCTCCAACTGTCTACACACTTTTATATTCTTATGACTTTCTTCGTGGTGATGGATTGGGGACTCAGATGGTATCATAATCGCTGCTCCTAATCTCATGAATAGTCATGTTGACAAATGGCACAGCAACCATTCCTCGACACGAAAAAAGAAATGGCCACTGGGGTCAGGACAAGAGACCACTCATAGTCCCTTCTCCCTTTCCATAGCAACCGTTGAAATCAATGTAAAAAGAAGTTAACAGGTATTAAGTGCTAGTTTGACACAATCCTCATGATTTAAAGAGCAACCATTGAAAGAGTGAACAGACTTTCCATTTTATTTTTTATTTAAGTGCTTATGGTTATATAACAAAAACCTTTTACACTATAATTATGTGAAAGAAAACGGCAAACATAAAATAGGATAGACTACATTTCATCAAAAATCATTAAAATACTAAAAACCTTTACAGCCATTGTCAACAATATCAAAATTCATACTTCAAAAATCCATGATTCTCCTGTATGTTTGCTCCAGAGGGCACATTTGTGTCAAGGAGTCTTACTTTGCTGCATGCCCTCCTCTATGTCCAACATTCCTTTGGACTTGAGCCATATGTGGTGAGCAGCTGATGACATAACAAGGGACTCAGACTCATATAGCATGCTCCAGAATTGGTCTGTTATATGACTTCAATTGGAACTGCAATGGGGATTGTATGTGACATAGAACTGAACATTGAGGAACAACAAAGAGGAGTGGGCTAGGATAGGAAGTGGTTCAAAACCAGGAGACAACGAAGGTTTGAGCAGAAGGGCACACGAGTCAAGCCATAGTAGGGCAGAGTCTGAAAAACCAGGAGACGAAAGTGCAGAAAGAAGAGTAGGGTGATTCAAAGGCAGCAGTGAGGTCCAAAAGAATCCAAATAGAGGAGAGATTGTGTCGAGCAAAGAGAATAGTGTCCTCAGATTGCTCAACTTCAATCAATGCAAACCAAAGTTAAACCTTAACTGAGCCTAGTCAGTTAGGCCTTTTTGAGCCTCACTTGTATAATTTAGTTAAGCCTCAATGAGGACTCAGATTTTCACATTCAAGTTAGATTGTTGAACTTCAACTATTCCTCACTGAAACTGAAGATTCATTGAGACTCACTACTGCTAAATACAATTGCACCTTCATTGAGAGTTACAGGTTATCGTCACTCTTGACTGTAGTTGAGAATAAAGTGAGCATCAATTCTGCTCACTATAGTTGAATGCTAGTTAATGCTCAATTGATATATCCTGCAACAAGCACTGATGAGAATTATTTGTCAGTTTGATCCTAGTTCCCCAGCCTGCTATCACTTGGCCCCCCCCTATTTCACACAAGCCATGTTTCTAACCCTACTACGCCCTTGTGTACTGCTACCCCACTTTGCAACCCCCACTCCCTGTTAACATTTCCATGCATACCCTGAGTAATGGTTGCTAGAAGACCAAACTTCGATAGCACATCAATAACATCCAGCAACTCACCTGTTATTATGAGCAGAGCATCAATTGAGAACATGTTTTCTAAAATGAAAAGTTTTATTCTGTATTCAAGCAGTGTAAAACATATTTGGATTGCAAACAATATATTGTCACAAGTAGGTGTGCAATAGCTATCACCATTTAAGGTTCTAGTACTTGAGGTTGTAATTCCCCACTAACTGTTGGGTTGAGGCACTGAAGAATTACCCTACCCGAGTAGTATTTTTCATTCATATCCGTGTTTGTCTTTATTTAATTTAGTGTATACACATCAAATTCTTCAACTAACAGTTTTAATTGTTGAAGAGCAGTGAAGTGCCATGAACACCATATTCCCAGGAGTCATTAATACATCCACCAGCTTGACATTAAAATATTCATTTTTATTTTCTTAAAGCTCCTATTGTCTTCAGCCACGCAGTAGGTACAGCCATGGTACATTGTGGAACAAGGTATTGATACATTGGGCATAATTTCTTCATTAGCCACAACTTTAAAGTGCCCCTTTGTAAATGTCAGCCCCGTTTTGGGTTCATATTGTGCTGAACCTTGTGTGGTTCTGGGATTCTGGTCAAATAGCATTCAATGTTGCCTCTCAAGTTCCTGCTTTAGCAAGTATAGCTCGCCTTTCAGTTATCTTTCAAAACACTCTGCCCAAATTGACAGTTTAAAAGGTAAGAGAAAGTGGTGTACTCCTTGGATTCTCTATGGATGAAACTGGAGGTCACTGGTCTGGTCATTATAATGGTTTATTTATAACGCGATTAATACCCACAGGTTTCTAGGCCCCAGGGATCGAACCTGTGTTGCTCCATGTCATCTTGTTTCCAAGAAGAGCTTGTTGCCCCTGAGCTATCCTCCTGAGACAACAAATAGCGTATGTTTTGCTTTGGATATCAATGGCTGTAAAATGTAGACTGTTTGTGGGAAACATTGGTCCAAATGGTCACATTCCCCCCTAAATGGAAGGTCTATAAATGGAGCAGGGTGTACATGTTGTGATGTGAATGACGTGTTGTTGTGGTAAACTGTAATCCCTGTGAAGCACTAATTTCAGAGAGAAATGCTCGAGTATCAATGACCAATGGAGCTTGTTCATTAATGCTGGGGGTTGCAGAGAATGTAGATTGGCAGGAATTGCTCAGACCCCCAAATTGGAAGGTCGGCTTACTTCTCTTGTGTAGCTATTCTTCAGCATGAGGTTTCTTCTTTTCTTCTAATGTTTTCGTCATAGACATCTTCTGTTTTGGCATTTTGTTTTTCGCTTTTTTTCTATGTATAACTGCAATTGATTTAGAACTTTCAATGGTATTACTTTTTTCAACATGTGCATCACGTTTAGCTTCAAAGCTTCCGTTTTGTGTGGTCAATAAAGTATTAGCCTTGTAGTACTGTTTCTTCCATGCTGCAAGACACCTGTCCAAATGGTCTCATTCCCAACAGTTTGTCATTGTTGTTCTTCATCTGATTTCCTTTCTTCCTTTCAAGACCTTTATAACATAATCGTCAAGGTCACCCATACAACCGGTGGCCGTTTGTTTTCTTGTCGGTAGGGAATCATTATGGATGTATACTAATTGACCTTTTCACAATTGACCTCTGTGATGCCAATTCTAGATATGAGGGGAGGCACAGATGTCAAGTGGGAGGTTGTTCCATAATTTAGGAGCCATGAGGTTATGTAATTACTTAAAGCAATATGAAATTAAAGCAATTGTTTCTGTTGGCAAAACCATTTTGGAAGTTATTTAACCTGTCTAGCCAGCACAGGCTACAGACAGTCTATGAAGGTTAGAGAAATTAATAGTCAAATAGGAATTGATGGGGGGTGGGGAGACAAAAACAGCGCGAAAGGGAAACCCCTCCTTTATCACTGTTTTTATCCCCATACTCCCCCACCCCTTCAGCTTGAGATAAAGAGAAGGGGGCCAGGGAGTCGAGGATTTTAGGGCAAGACAATGGAGAAGGGTTGGTGAAAGTGAAGAGTGGCTAATAGAAAGAGTTAGTGGGTGAACACTTATGTAGTTAGATGTATTTAGTATTACATCGTGCTGACAGTGGCATTCTGCTTTTGAAGGTCCTGTGAGCATGCACGTATACATCGCACAATTCATTTAGTTGCAATTAGACTGGAACTAATGTTAGTGAAGACATGTATTCTTGATTCATTATTTGAGACAACATGTTCATATTAGTTTTTTAAAGCGCATCCTACTATGAAATGGTTTTAATGTGCCGGTATAGCAGTGATACGAGGGGGGGGGGGACGCTGTGAAAGGGGTAGTGCAGTCAAACACTTGCTACAACATGTAGTAGAGTACAATTCTGTTCACAACTTAACTAAGTTAGAATCAAAAATGGTACATGAGCCCTAATTCTAGGCTAGCCAAATTCAGATGTTGCAGGTCTGGGGTAGACATGAGTAAAGGGCATGAGCGAAAAGGGGGTGATATGAGTAAGAGGTATGCAATGGGCAAGAAGAGTATGAGGCGAAGTGGATAAAAAGGTGTAAACCGATATGCTAAGAGGTAAGTGAATAGGCAGTCATAGGCTGAAAAGCATAACCTGTTATACCCATCTCAGACTGGCTTTTGCCCAGGAGCAAGCACAAATCAGAACATTCGTGTGTTGGCTTCCCTTATCCTGAGAGCTAGCAATAAGCAAAATCCATCACTTTGCATCACTTGTATAGACTTCCAAGAGGCGTTTGACCTGATAGATCGCTCAATTCTCTAGAGGAAGCTGGTTGCAATGGGTTGCCCGCCATGATTGTTGGACATTGTAATCACCCTCCTTAGTAATACCTCAGCCTGTATTAGATTAGGAAATGGGCAGCCTGCTCTCAGACTTTGTCGGTGAACCGGGGAGTAAAACAGGGGTGAGTGTTGGTGCCCCTCCTGTTCAATCTCTTCTTAGCAGACCTAATAGCACGATTCGATCTCTGTGCTAAACATCCGGCAAGAATTGGACCCACAGTACTATCTGCAATGTTCCATGCAGACAATTTGATCATGTTTAGTCAGACATTCAGACATGAAGCGGATGATAAATGTGCTAGAAAGTTATGCCCTTGAAAATAAGCTCAAGATCAATCTGAGTAAATCCAAAGTAATGCTGGCCACATCTAAGAAGGTTAGTAGACTAGTTACGTCCACCACATTAGGAGTAATTGAATACACTGATCAGTATAAATACTTGGGGTTAGAGATTGCAAATAGTAGTTTTCATGCTACGATCAAAGCTGCGAAAATAAGGAAAGCTACACAGCTGACAGCATTAATAGGTAAATATGCAAACCAGTATGCAGGATGCTCCCTATCTGGTATGTTGGCCTTGTACAAACAGTGGTTCCGCCTTTCTATTCTTTATGGACTAAAAGCCATAGAATGCAGGATCTTTCTTGGCTCAATAAACTAGAGGGGGCCTTTTGGCGAAGAATTTTGGGTCTCCCCCGATCGACGCCCATAGAGCATTTGCACCTTGAGCTGGGTCTAACCTCTATTTATTTGTGACCTAATAAACCAAATGCCCTATTTCTTCAGTACTAAGTGCCCTTTAAGTGACATTGAGCAATTATTCACCAGTTGTGAGAGGGTAGAATATTTTCCTGAAACCTCAGCAATATCTTGCTCAATGCCCCCACCCATTGATGCATCAGTTACGCCTTCTGATGTGGATAAACCAACTACCTCTACGAACTATCTGGGGATGCGTTGGGGTCTTGCTGAAGACACAAGATACTGTCGGATATATAAATGCCAACAGAATAAGGAATCAGTGAGGCATGTCTTCTCGGAGTGCCCCAGATTGGAACCCTTTAAATGACTACTCTTAGCAACTTGGTCCATAGTTAAGAGTCAATTAAGATGACTGAATTCTGGAGCTATTGCTTAAATACTGATTCTGTTGCAACTCATCTTGCTTTGCTCCATATACGGAAAATAATAGAATGATATTTTGGGAATATCAATGCTGATAACTGTCCCATAATCCGTCTGCTCTAGTGGATGTTGTATTTTCCTTACTCTCATTGTTTCCATCAACTTTCTTCCTTTCTTCCCATACTATTTTAGATTCTTATGTATTTTAATCTAGGATAGTACATACAGTGATTCATTTTTTTTGCATTCTTTTTCTTTCTTGGATATTGTTCTTATTCTCCTTTGAACATTGTGTAAAGTTTATAATAATGAACTAAAAACACAATAAGTAAATGAATGGAAACTGGTCAAAATTCTATCTGTGACGGAAAAATAGAAAGCCACCATAATCCAGTCTCGGTACAACTGGATGTAAATTTGTATATGGAAAATGACGTGAACAAATTGTTGTGTAAAAAGCCTGTTATACCTAATGTGGAACAGAGGCACTCCAGTCGGACAGGCCTTCAAATAATTACAACACTCCACATAAAGACAGAATTCGTAGTACACTGTTGGTTTCATAAAAGTATATTTTATACAAATGTGGTTTCCTCCAAAATAAATTCTCTTTAGACAACATCCTGCTTTTCTTTCTATAAACAAAATATCAGCTATTCATCCGAACATTTCATAAATAACCAGACTGAAAATATATTTAAGCAATAAGCCCCTTGCCGCATTACCGAGTCAGGTAATGCCCCGGGGCCGATAGTTATAGGCTCGAGCTAAGCGAGGGCCTTAACTAAGGCCCCAGGGCATTACCTGACTCGGTAATGCACCCGCGGCGAGGGGTTTATTGCTATTAGTATTCCAGGCTTGTGTCCTGGAATATTAATAGCAGTATCATTAATTTTTCACTTTACTTACTGTGTCGTCTCAGTTCGTCGTTGCAGGGATTCGGTGCTCAGTTCTGTGGCGTTGTGTTGGAAATGAATGGAATGTTTCATGTGCATTTTGAGCATGGAAATCATGGTGTCCACGTTGGGAGAATAGATTGAGTTTGAATGTACTGTGACAGGATTTAAAACGTGAAAAGCCTGTTTTGGCGATGTTTTAAATTCTGTCACAGTGAAAGGGGATTTGCATTATACTTTGTTTTTTTTTATACAAAGTAACTGGGCACAGAAAGGAAAGGGAAAAGTATCTGGGGAATGCAAAGCAATACATGGCAACATGTGCACTGTTTATTGCTTTGCATTCTTTTGCACACCACCAATGCTCACTGGCTATAGAAAACAAGACAGTATTATCAACACATGCATATTTTGGGCAGTCAAACATTCATTCACCACAGGTGCATTCCAATGTCTAATCTGTGGGGAATGCTGTATTGTGGAAGCTCTTTCTGCATATAGCAAATGTGAGTGTTGCCAATGTGTTGGTACTGCTGTCAACATTTATTGCATGTTTGTACGTAATAATTGCATGGATACTAATGTGACATGCTGCCAATGGTCAGTATGAACAATGATTGCATGGTTGCATAGAATGATTTTGTAACATTGATGTGTAAGCACAAGAAGGACTGAGAGAATTAGCAAGTGTAAACATGGAGTTTATTTCACAAAAAATTATGTAAAGATGTAGGAAAACTGCAAAATTCTACAGCTTTTTCTATCCCTACCATCAAATTGCATGGAGCAGGAAGGAAAAATACACTTTTCAGGTCAACAATGAATATATTGTAAGAAATAAACAGGAAGTTAGAAAATTGCAGATTGCATTTGTTGCAAGGTTTCAGTGCAAATGTAATTAAACAATACTACAGCTTTACCTAACTTGATCGTATTGCAGTGAACTGCCAAGGGAAAAAAACTTTGTAGGGCAATAATAAAGATATTGCAACAAAAAAATGAACTGGAAGGTAAAAAAATGCCAGACTGAACTGGATGAAAGGTGTTGCGTGAATGGAATTGCACGTTACCGAGGAAAGTAAATAAAAAATTGGCAAATTGCGGAATGTACTTTGATTCAGAAACAGGATTTTCAAAGGTGACAGATGAAGTGGAAGAGGAGTAGGGAACACAATTGGAAATAGATGGCAAACTGTTTGTGAAAGTGACATTGGAAGTTGAGTTTGAAGAAGAAAGGTTGCCGGATCATGATGCAGAATAGATTACCACTTTAATCTTTGAGCTGCTTTTGTCTGCCAATAACTCTCTATTGAAGCATTACAATGACCGGTGATGGACATTATTTGACGAGATTCTAGTCCCGCATTTGATATCAGTTGTACTGCGGTGGCACGAATGGATTGATTGGTGTACTTGCCTTGAAGATGCACTCGATGACTGATTTTGACCATGAAATTGCCAAGAGTATTTTTGCCCAATGGTTTGTTTGAATACCAGATTTGTTCTGTTAGAGCTCTTGTTTTGTAAGACGACGGGGAGCTACAAAGAAACGAGGTGCATCAGGAGGAATCCTGGATATGTATTGTACCAGTGAATTCACTGGACAGTCAGGGGCATGAGGAATGGCATACATAGGGCCACAAATATTGCTGCAATGTCTTTCAAAAAGAGGACGATGGTTTTTGGTTGGCTCGTTGACAGTAAGACTTCCATACTGATTGCCATTTTCATCGGTGATGACAGTAAATGCATTGGCGGGTAATACCTAGTCGCTCACATCCGCAACGGGCAAAATGTATCTGGATGTCAAACCACACCTTAAATTACAGCGTATCTGGAAAATCAATTTTGAACAAACATTTCTCTAGGTGAAGGTGAGAGATAGCAATTTTGTGTGCAGTATCTTTGCCAGCTCATACGTTATTGGCACTTAAAAAGGCGTGGTTGTGCATTGTTTGTTTTCTTTATTTATATGGCACACCGAACGCTCAGGTAACTGGGCGCAAAAAGGTTACAAGTTTACTTTAAGCTTACGTTTACAGATTTTACATACTGGGAAATACACATGGTACAAATTTGAAGTATACAAGGTAGAAAATACAGTATGGATATAATGATACCTACATCAGTAGTGGCTACAGGCAAAGGGATAGTCATGAGCAAAGTAAGAGCTATGTTACATAGTACAGTATACAATAAAAGCATGCAGGGAAGTCACTTGTCATATGTAACATAGCTCTTACTTTGCTCATGACTATCCTGTTGCCTGTAGCCACTACTGATGTATGTATCAGTATGGCTGAGAACTAATGGCAAGTGACTTCCCTGCATGCGTGTATTGTATACTGTACTTAGTTCTTAGCCAGTTTAATGTATTGTGCCTAAAACTGTAGGAGGCTTGTTCCACACTTAGGAATGGTGGGAGGGCATTCCATGTCGGTGCTGCCATGAGAGGGAAACTAGTTCCTCCTGATTTCTTTTGTGTGAATATAGCTATGACAAGGCAGAAGGCGTTAGCAGTTCTGGTAGGGCGAGAAATAGGTTTCATGACTATTCTTTCCGCTAGGTAAGGTGGTGTGCCATTGTTAAGGCATTTGAATGTGAGGGAGACTGTTTTAATAAAACAAAGTAGGATTCTGTCCTTGGTAGAGAGCCACTTGTTTTGTATCCTTAGCTCTGAGATATGCTATTTGTTTGGGATACTTAGTGCAGTTCTGAGTGCATTATTCTGTAGAATTTGAATTTTGTTCAGAATGCACTTGCTCGCACCTATGTTTAAGGCATTGCAATAGCCCAATTTTGAGTGTATGAGGGCATTGGCTAGGATGATGTAGCTCACTTTAGGTAGGAACGGCCTACACGCTCTGATTAACTTACAGGTGTACGCTGTAGCCGATGCCATACTATTGACTTGTTTCCTCAGGGTTAAGCCGCAGTCGAGGTTTATTCTTAACACAGGTGTGTTATGCCCGTCTTTTGTCCTTCTTTTACAACCTTAATTAAATTCCCATCAATATTAAAGGTGGTGTAGTTAGTACTGAGCTTTTTCATGTTAGCAACAGTTCCCAGTATCAAGAGTTCAGTTTTATTGTCATTCAGGCATAGTTCATGTGATGCCATCTATGCCTGAATCATTAGGTACATTTTACACACAAGAGCCATGTCCTTATTGTAATTGCCCGAAAGAGGTATGAAGATCTGCATAATTAGTGTAGGTGACACACATACTGTCCAATTTGTCAAACAAGGGCTTTGTGAATATGTTGTACATAGTTGGCGAGACACAAGAGCCTTGCGGTACGCCACAAGTTATTGCAATAGGGTCTGTCGCAGCTGACGAAGAGAAGACCTCTCATGGTCCTGTTGTGCAGGAAAGATTGTACCCAAGCTACCGCATCCTTAGAGAAGTAAGCCACAGAGGCAAGGTGTTTGCATGAAACTTCATGGTCCACCAAGTCAAAGGCAGCGGACAAGTCAAGGAGGAATAGGAGGGCCATTTACCCTTTGTCCTTAAGCTCGTCAATTTGTGTTTTTAAGTCGATTAGTGCTGTTTCCGTGCCATGTTGTGGCCTGAAGCCAGACTGTCGGACACCTAGAAGGTGGTTAGTTTCAAGCTATTTCTGTATCTGATGATATGCTACTTTATCAAGAAATAAGTAAGAAAGGCACAGTTGTAATTGGCCTGTAGTTAGTCGGGATAGAAGGGTCCAAGTTCTTTTTTTTAGCAAGGGTAAGACCCATGACTCTTAAATTACTTGGGACAATAATTGACGAAACGGAAGCATTGTTAGTTAGATATGAATGGCGCCAGGTCTCTGGCTGCATCTTTGATTATCTGGGCCGGGCAACTGTCTCCCTGGCATCTAGAAGGTTTCAGGGAAGAGATAATGTTTTCTACTTCGAGAATAGAGACTTCAGAAAATCTAAAAAAATTCTGGTATATTAGTTGAGTGATTTGACATACTAATGTGTGTGTCAGGGTTAGGCAGGTTGGCTTTTTTATCAGCAATTTTATTTTGAAGTAAGGCAATTTAGTTTGTTAGGGCGTTCTGAATATTTGAACACCAGAGTTTGTCCTTCACAACGTTGTCCGTCGGTGGGATAGGAGCTTCCATTTCTCTTAGTATTGTGAATAATTTCTTGGTGCTGGAACTAGCTTTGGTAATCCTTTCATTGTAAGTATTCTTTTCCTACTGATTATTTCTTTTTTATAATTGGCAGAAAAATTAGTTAGGTTAGACTTATTTTCTTCAGAAGGATGGTGATGCCATGTGGCTTCCAATTTTCTTTTTTCTAATCTCAATGATCTTAGTTGTGGTGTGAACCAAGGGTTCAAGTGCGCCCTGGGTTTACCTTTGCACGTTTTTAAAGGTGCTATGCTGTCTAGAGCTTTAGCCATAGTATTGTTATAGGCCTCAGCTAGAGTATGAGGATCTGAGGCCTTATATTAATGTTACGGCTGAATGGAGGATTGTTCAGATTATGATTGATACCAGAACATAAAGAAATCAGGCTTTGTGGTTGGTACTCAGTGCCAGCTGCAGTGGGAACCTCTGCATAAAGGTGTCGAAGGAGAGTTGCCAAACACTGGATGGGTTCCGTTTCAAAGGATGAACAATGTCCTTTTTCAGAAAGCCAGCTTTTAAACAGGTCAACTACCCATTTGGTGGCAACTTGGGTGTTCACCTCTGCTTTATTCTGGTCAATTGCATCTAAATCCATATTGCCCACACTAGCATGTTTGTTTACTGCTGTTGACTCACTGGAAGAAATAGCTGAATGACTTTTACCAGTGCAAGTGAAGTGACTGTCCTTTGTTTCTGATTCAGTTGCTTCGAGCCACTCTTCAAATGTTTGTGAACCAAAGAGATTGAAATGTACACTGCTCGGCATTGTCACGTTCCGAATATGGATTCGGGCACTAGATTCATTTCCCTGTGCCATCTGGACTTTTTACAAAGTATGTGGCGTGGAGAATGTTGAAGTACCACAGAGATAAGTGCTGTGTGACAGAAGTTCTCAGGAATGGCATTTGAAATCAGAATCTCGAGGGAAGCATGAAAGATCGTTCACTGCTGCAGCGCGAGGAACGTAAAGTGAGGGATTCTGTGTCAGGTTGTAGCCTGCATTTTTTGGCCTAAATTTAGTGCAGGGCAACGGGTGGAGGGGGGAGTGGGGTTATGGTTTAGAGGGTTGCCTTCATGGCCGAAGAGCTGCATCTTTTTAAATCACCCATTGCTGACCGATCTGCTTAACTTCAATGAAGGGATTACTAACATTCTGGCTGGAAGCTGGTTGCAATGGGTTGCCCGCCATGATTGTTGGACATTGTAATCGCCCTCCTTAGTAATACCTCAGCCTGTATTAGATTAGGAAATGGGCAGCCTGCTCTCAGACTTTGTCGGTGAACCGGGGAGTAAAACAGGGGTGAGTGTTGGTGCCCCTCCTGTTCAATCTCTTCTTAGCAGACCTAATAGCACGATTCGATCTCTGTGCTAAACATCCGGCAAGAATTGGACCCACAGTACTATCTGCAATGTTCCATGCAGACAATTTGATCATGTTTAGTCAGACATTCAGACATGAAGCGGATGATAAATGTGCTAGAAAGTTATGCCCTTGAAAATAAGCTCAAGATCAATCGGGGTAAATCCAAAGTAATGCTGGCCACATCTAAGAAGGTTAGTAGACTAGTTACGTCCACCACATTAGGAGTAATTGAATACACTGATCAGTATAAATACTTGGGGTTAGAGATTGCAAATATAAGTTTTCATGCTACGATCAAAGCTGCGAAAATAAGGAAAGCTACACAGCTGACAGCATTAATAGGTAAATATGCAAACCAGTATGCAGGATGCTCCCTATCTGGTATGTTGGCCTTGTACAAACAGTGGTTCCGCCTTTCTATTCTTTATGGACTAAAAGCCATAGAATGCAGGATCTTTCTTGGCTCAATAAACTAGAGGGGGCCTTTTGGCGAAGAATTTTGGGTCTCCCCCGATCGACGCCCATAGAGCATTTGCACCTTGAGCTGGGTCTAACCTCTATTTATTTGTGACCTAATAAACCAAATGCCCTATTTCTTCAGTACTAAGTGCCCTTTAAGTGACATTGAGCAATTATTCACCAGTTGTGAGAGGGTAGAATATTTTCCTGAAACCTCAGCAATATCTTGCTCAATGCCCCCACCCATTGATGCATCAGTTACGCCTTCTGATGTGGATAAACCAACTACCTCTACGAACTATCTGGGGATGCGTTGGGGTCTTGCTGAAGACACAAGATACTGTCGGATATATAAATGCCAACAGAATAAGGAATCAGTGAGGCATGTCTTCTCGGAGTGCCCCAGATTGGAACCCTTTAAATGACTACTCTTAGCAACTTGGTCCATAGTTAAGAGTCAATTAAGATGACTGAATTCTGGAGCTATTGCTTAAATACTGATTCTGTTGCAACTCATCTTGCTTTGCTCCATATACGGAAAATAATAGAATGATATTTTGGGAATATCAATGCTGATAACTGTCCCATAATCCGTCTGCTCTAGTGGATGTTGTATTTTCCTTACTCTCATTGTTTCCATCAATTTTCTTCCTTTCTTCCCATACTATTTTAGATTCTTATGTATTTTAATCTAGGATAGTACATACAGTGATTCATTTTTTTTGCATTCTTTTTCTTTCTTGGATATTGTTCTTATTCTCCTTTGAACATTGTGTAAAGTTTATAATAATGAACTAAAAACACAATAAGTAAATGAATGGAAACTGGTCAAAATTCTATCTGTGACGGAAAAATAGAAAGCCACCATAATCCAGTCTCGGTACAACTGGATGTAAATTTGTATATGGAAAATGACGTGAACAAATTGTTGTGTAAAAAGCCTGTTATACCTAATGTGGAACAGATGCACTCCAGTCGGACAGGCCTTCAAATAATTAGAACACTCCACATAAAGACAGAATTCGTAGTACACTGTTGGTTTCATAAAAGTATATTTTATACAAATTTGGTTTCCTCCAAAATAAATTCTCTTTAGACAACATCCTGCTTTTCTTTCTATAAACAAAATATCAGCTATTCATCCGAACATTTCATAAATAAGCAGACTGAAAATATATTTAAGCAATAAGCCCCTTGCCGCATTACCGAGTCAGGTAATGCCCCGGGGCCGATAGTTATAGGCTCGAGCTAAGCGAGGGCCTTAACTAAGGCCCCAGGGCATTACCTGACTCGGTAATGCACCCGCGGCGAGGGGTTTATTGCTATTAGTATTCCAGGCTTGTGTCCTGGAATATTAATAGCAGTATCATTAATTTTTCATTTTACTTACTGTGTCGTCTCAGTTCGTCGTTGCAGGGATTCGGTGCTCAGTTCTGTGGCGTTGTGTTGGGAATGAATGGAATGTTTCATGTGCATTTTGAGCATGGAAATCATGGTGTCCACGTTGGGAGAATAGATTGAGTTTGAATGTACTGTGACAGGATTTAAAACGTGAAAAGCCTGTTTTGGCGATGTTTTAAATTCTGTCACAATGAAAGGGGATTTGCATTATACTTTGTTTTTTTTTATACAAAGTAACTGGGCACAGAAAGGAAAGGGAAAAGTATCTGGGGAATGCAAAGCAATACATGGCAACATGTGCACTGTTTATTGCTTTGCATTCTTTTGCACACCACCAATGCTCACTGGCTATAGAAAACAAGACAGTATTATCAACACATGCATATTTTGGGCAGTCAAACATTCATTCACCACAGGTGCATTCCAATGTCTAATCTGTGGGGAATGCTGTATTGTGGAAGCTCTTTCTGCATATAGCAAATGTGAGTGTTGCCAATGTGTTGGTACTGCTGTCAACATTGATTGCATGTTTGTACGTAATAATTGCATGGATACTAATGTGACATGCTGCCAATGGTCAGTATGAACAATGATTGCATGGTTGCATAGAATGATTTTGTAACATTGATGTGTAAGCACAAGAAGGACTGAGAGAATTAGCAAGTGTAAACATGGAGTTTATTTCACAAAAAATTATGTAAAGATGTAGGAAAACTGCAAAATTCTACAGCTTTTTCTATCCCTACCATCAAATTGCATGGAGCAGGAAGGAAAAATACACTTTTCAGGTCAACAATGAATATATTGTAAGAAATAAACAGGAAGTTAGAAAATTGCAGACTGCATTTGTTGCAAGGTTTCAGTGCAAATGTAATTAAACAATACTACAGCTTTACCTAACTTGATCGTATTGCAGTGAACTGCCAAGGAAAAAAAACTTTGTAGGGCAATAATAAAGATATTGCAAAAAAAAAATGAACTGGAAGGTAAAAAAATGCCAGACTGAACTGGATGGAAGGTGCCGCGTGAATGGAATTGCACGTTACCGAGGAAAGTAAATCAAAAATTGGCAAATTGTGGAATGTACTTTGATTCAGAAACAGGATTTTCAAAGGTGACAGATGAAGTGGAAGAGGAGTAGGGAACACAATTGGAAATAGATGGCAAACTGTTTGTGAAAGTGACATTGGAAGTTGAGTTTGAAGAAGAAAGGTTGCCGGATCATGATGCAGAATAGATTACCACTTTAATCTTTGAGCTGCTTTTGTCTGCCAATAACTCTCTATTGAAGTGACAAGATTCTAGTCCCGCATTTGATAGCAGTTGTACTGCGGTGGCACGAATGGATTGATTGGTGTAATTGCCTTGAAGATGCACTCGATGACTGATTTTGACCATGAAATTGCCAAGAGTATTTTTGCCCAATGGTTTGTTTGAATACCAGATTTGTTCTGTTAGAGCTCTTGTTTTGTAAGACGACGGGGAGCTACAAAGAAACGAGGTGCATCAGGACGAATCCTGGATATGTATTGTACCAGTGAATTCACTGGACAGTCAGGGGCATGAGGAATGGCATACATAGGGCCACAAAGATTGCTGCAATGTCTTTCAAAAAGAGGACGATGGTTTTTGGTTGGCTCGTTGACAGTAAGACTTCCATACTGATTGCCATTTTCATCGGTGATGACAGTAAATGCATTGGCGGGTAATACCTAGTCGCTCACATCCGCAACGGGCAAAATGTATCTGGATGTCAAACCACACCTTAAATTACAGCGTATCTGGAAAATAAATTTTGAACAAACATTTCTCTAGGTGAAGGTGAGAGATAGCAATTTTGTGTGCAGTATCTTTGCCAGCTCATACGTTATTGGCACTTAAAAAGGCGTGGTTGTGCATTGTTTGTTTTCTTTATTTATATGGCACACCGAACGCTCAGGTAACTGGGCGCAAAAAGGTTACAAGTTTACTTTAAGCTTACGTTTACAGATTTTACATACTGGGAAATACACATGGTACACATTTGAAGTATACAAGGTAGAAAATACAGTATGGATATAATGATACCTACATCAGTAGTGGCTACAGGCAAAGGGATAGTCATGAGCAAAGTAAGAGCTATGTTACATAGTACAGTATACAATAAAAGCATGCAGGGAAGTCACTTGTCATATGTAACATAGCTCTTACTTTGCTCATGACTATCCTGTTGCCTGTTGCCACTACTGATGTATGTATCAGCATGGCTGAGAAGTAATGGCAAGTGACTTCCCTGCATGCGTGTATTGTATACTGTACTTAGTTCTTAGCCAGTTTAATGTATTGTGCCTAAAACTGTAGGAGGCTTGTTCCACACTTAGGAATGGTGGGAGAGCATTCCATGTCGGTGCTGCCATGACAGGGAAACTAGTTCCTCCTGATTATTTTTGTGTGAATATAGCTATGACAAGGCAGAAGGCGTTAGCAGTTCTGGTAGGGCGAGAAATAGGTTTCATGACTATTCTTTCCGCTAGGTAAGGTGGTGTGCCATTGTTAAGGCATTTGAATGTGAGGGAGACTGTTTTAATAAAACAAAGTAGGATTCTGTCCTTGGTAGAGAGCCACTTGTTTTGTATCCTTAGCTCTGAGATATGCTATTTGTTTGGGATACTTAGTGCAGTTCTGAGTGCATTATTCTGTAGAATTTGAATTTTGTTCAGAATGCACTTGCTCGCACCTATGTTTAAGGCATTGCAATAGCCCAATTTTGAGAGTATGAGGGCATTGGCTAGGATGATGTAGCTCACTTTAGGTAGGAACGGCCTACACGCTCTGATTAACTTACAGGTGTACGCTGTAGCCGATGCCATACTATTGACTTGTTTCCTCAGGCTTAAGCCGCAGTCGAGGTTTATTCTTAACACAGGTGTGTTACGCCCGTCTTTTGTTCTTCTTTTACAACCTTAATTAAATTTCCATCAATATTAAAGGTAGTGTAGTTAGTACTGAGCTTTTTCAGGTTAGCAACAGTTCCCAGTATCAGGAGTTCCGTTTTATTGTCATTCAGGCATAGTTCATGTGATGCCATCTATGCCTGAATCATTAGGTACATTTTACACACAAGAGCCATGTCCTTATTGTAATTGCCCGAAAGAGGTATGAAGATCTGCATAATTAGTGTAGGTGACACACATACTGTCCAATTTGTCAAACAAGGGCTTTGTGAATATGTTGTACATAGTTGGCGAGACACAAGAGCCTTGCGGTACGCCACAAGTTATTGCAATAGGGTCTGTCGCAGCTGACGAAGAGAAGACCTCTCATGGTCCTGTTGTGCAGGAAAGATTGTACCCAAGCTACCCCATCCTTAGAGAAGTAAGCCACAGAGGCAAGGTGTTTGCATGAAACTTCATGGTCCACCAAGTCAAAGGCAGCGGACAAGTCAAGGAGGAGTAAGATGGCCATTTACCCTTTGTCCTTAAGCTCGTCAATTTGTGTTTTTAAGTCGATTAGTGCTGTTTCCGTGCCATGTTGTGGCCTGAAGCCAGACTGTCGGACACCTAGAAGGTGGTTAGTTTCAAGCTATTTCTGTATCTGATGATATGCTACTTTATCAAGAAATAAGTAAGAAAGGCACAGTTGTAATTGGCCTGTAGTTAGTCGGGATAGAAGGGTCCAAGTTCTTTTTTTTAGCAAGGGTAAGACCCATGACTCTTAAATTACTTGGGACAATAATTGACAAAACGGAAGCATTGTTAGTTAGATATGAATGGCGCCAGGTCTCTGGCTGCATCTTTGATTATCTGGGCCGGGCAACTGTCTCCCTGGCATCTAGAAGGTTTCAGGGAAGAGATAATGTTTTCTACTTCGAGAATAGAGACTTTAGAAAATCTAAAAAAATTCTGGTATATTAGTTGAGTGATTTGACATACTAATGTGTGTATCAGGGTTAGGCAGGTTGGCCTTTTTATCAGCAATTTTATTTTGAAGTAAGGCAATTTAGTTTGTTAGGGCGTTCTGAATACCTGAACACCAGAGTTTGTCCTTCACAACGTTGTCCGTCGGTGGGATAGGAGCTTCCATTTCTCTTAGTATTGTGAATAATTCCTTGGTGCTGGAACTAGCTTTCGTAATCCTTTCATTGTAAGTATTCTTTTCGTACTGATTATTTCTTTTTTATAATTGGCAGAAAAATTAGTTAGGTTAGACTTATTTTCTTCAGAAGGATGGTGATGTCATGTGGCTTCCAATTTTCTTTTTTCTAATCTCAATGATCTTAGTTGTGGTGTGAACCAAGGGTTCAAGTGAGCCCTGGGTTTACCTTTGCACGTTTTTAAAGGTGCTATGCTGTCTAGAGCTTTAGCCATAGTATTGTTATAGGCCTCAGCTAGAGTATGAGGATCTGAGGCCTTATATTAATGTTACGGCTGAATGGAGGATTGTTCAGATTACGATTGATACCAGAACATAAAGAAATCAGGCTTTGTGGTTGGTACTCAGTGCCAGCTGCAGTGGGAACCTCTGCATAAAGGCGTCGAAGGAGAGTTGCCAAACACTGGATGGGTTCCATTTCAAAGGATGAACAATGTCCTTTTTCAGAAAGCCAGCTTTTAAAATGGTCAACTACCCATTTGGTGGCAACTTGGGTGTTCACCTCTGCTTTATTCTGGTCAATTGCATCTAAATCCATATTGCCCACACTAGCATGTCTGTTTACTGCTGTTGACTCACTGGAAGAAATAGCTGAATGACTTTTACCAGTGCAAGTGAAGTGACTGTCCTTTGTTTCTGATAAAGTTGCTTCGAGCCACTCCTCAAATGTTTGTGAACCAAAGAGATTGAAATGTACACTGCTCGGCATTGTCACGTTCTGAATATGGATTCGGGCACTAGATTCATTTCCCTGTGCCATCTGGACTTTTTACAAAGTATGTGGCGTGGAGAATGTTGAAGTACCACAGAGATAAGTGCTGTGTGACAGAAGTTCTCAGGAATGGCATTTGAAATCAGAATCTCGAGGGAAGCATGAAAGATCGTTCACTGCTGCAGCGCGAGGAACGTAAAGTGAGGGATTCTGTGTCAGGTTGTAGCCTGCATTTTTTGGCCTAAATTTAGTGCAGGGCAACAGGTGGAGGGGGGAGTGGGGTTATGGTTTAGAGGGTTGCCTTCATGGCCGAAGAGCTGCATCTTTTTAAATCACCCATTGCTGACCGATCTGCTTAACTTCAGTGAAGGGATTACTAACATTCTGGCTGGAATTAACAAACCCAATTGTACCACGCTCATGATCGGTGACCTTAACAGATGGTGGGGCAAAACTGCAGACAGTGAAGCCTTGCTTGTACAAAACTGATGAAATTCCTGATTAGGACAGAATGACTGGGGAAAAACATTTTGGATTTTGTACAAAACAAAGCACATACACATATAAAGGGTAATACTCTTGACTTGGTTGCATCTAGGAATATGCTCATCAGTCCCATTAACACAAACCCCTGTGTGTGGTCAAACCACCTTTTTGTTTCAAGATTACACTACCTAGGAAACTGGGACAGAGAATTAACATACCCACACAAATGATCAGTAGGAACCTGAATAAAGTCAGAAACACCTATATATTTGTAATCACAGACTTGTAAATTACACCACAGACTGTATTCTCTGCACATTTTGTTAGCATGTTATGAAAGATAGTTGGTGGAAATGGACAGAGTGGTTCCCATGAAGTCCAAGACTTTTGACTTTTGCGAATGATCTGAACCATCTTAACTGGTTTACCCTCGCGTTGATTAAGCTTAAAACAGGACAAAAGACGGGCGTAACACACCTGTGTTAGGAATAAAATAGAGGAACATGGAGTGACTTGGAAAACCTATGAAAAATGTATAAGCTAAGAATATATGAAGCAAAAAACATCCTTAACGAGGAAATTGAAAATTTTAAAAATACAAAAAAGCTTTTTGAAATGTTTTAAAAAAACTGGAGAAGCCACATATGCAGTTATTCATACCTACACATGAAGACTGTGCCAAAATACAGCAAGCTTTTGCAGATAAAATCGTGTCTACGCACACTAGGATTGCCATGGTTTCGGAAGGGTCACTTGAGTGCACTAGAATTCCCAGAACTGAGGCTCAATCTGTTTTGCTTCACTTCCATCACTGTGCTTGAGATGGAAAGGTTCTAAGAAATTTGCACTCCACATCCTGTCTCAGACATTGTTCCGTCTAAGGCCATTTTGGCCAGACAAGATCCTAAAAATAGCAATAATTTGAGGGCGATCATGACGTTCCCTTTTTATTCATAATTGGGGCTAAAGTAACCACTATATAATTCCAGGAGCATCTGGAAAACGCTAGCATTTTACATCCTAGGCAGTCTGGATTTCCATCTCTCCATGGGATGGAGAGTGCATTACTAGATTTCCAAACACAGATGCTGAGTATTATAGACCGAAGTAAGTTTGGGTTGCTGATATTGCTCGATCGAACAGCGGCATTTGATCTTGATCATCGAAGACTTCTGAGTACATTATCAACTACGGGATCTTGCTTGGAGGGGGCTTCCGATTGGATTAAGTCCTTTCTTACGTTGGGCCTAGCCAACTTCCACTCTTACAGAAACTACCTGTGGTTACCCCAGAGCGCAATCGTATCACCGGTTCTCTTCGATGTCTACATGCACCCTCTTGGTGATATCATGGATGGAACAGGGGCTAAATTTACACATTACGTTAATGATACTCAGTTATTGTTTGTAAATGCCTTCACTTTTTAGTGTGCTGTTGGTCGCCACAAGTAATGGCAAAACTTGACCCATGCTTTCTAAAAAGATAAAGTCAAGACACTGGGTGTATTCTTTGATTCTTCTCTCAGTGCTGATGTTCAAGTAGATGGCATAGTAAAAAGTTCCCAGTACCATCTGACTGCTGAGGCTGATGAAACCCCGTGTTACAACAAAGAACTGCAAAACCTTGGTAACGGCAACCATTCTACCTAGATTGGACTATTGCAATGAGCTTATATGGCGCCAATAAGAACTGTGTTTGTAAAACTCCAAATGCTACAAAATGATGCTGTCTGCATCATTAGAAGCATACCTACGAGAGAACATATCACCACCTCCAGATAAGAACTCCACTGGCTGCCGGTGGCATCCAGGATCTGATTTTAAAATAAATACCTTGACACACAAGTGTTTGTTTGGATATGCACCCTCCTATCTTAGAGAAAGTCTCAGCCAACAACCATCTGATAGATCTACTAGATAATAATACCTTCCAGCTCATATGACCAAATGCCCATAAGAGTATGGGAAACGGACGCTCCTTTCCTATGCAAGCAGCAATTGGTTGGAATAGTCTACATGCTAACTTGCGGAAGTTGAGGAACCTCCTTACC
This sequence comes from Ambystoma mexicanum, assembly GCF_040938575.1. Lineage (NCBI taxonomy): Eukaryota > Metazoa > Chordata > Amphibia > Caudata > Ambystomatidae > Ambystoma > Ambystoma mexicanum. Next base: position 951,209,453 of record NC_090939.1, read on the forward strand.
TTTCGCAAACGTTTGAAGACAACCCTGTTTAAGTGACTTGTCCCTGCCTCTTAACTCTGTCCTGTCTTCCTTTTGTTGTCCTGGTGTTGGTGACACCAGCTGGCTGTGGCACGTAATAAATAAATGATTATTTAAAAAAAATGCATAAATACAATGAATAGACAGTTTTCATTGTAGAAGAAAATGAAGATTTCATCAATTCTCTTTTCCTTTTCCAATACGTTTCAGATATCTACTGTATCCTTTAGGGATCAATTGTACTGTGTTCCTACAAAATAATTCACGGAAGTGTAATTAATACTACTCCCCTTCACCATACTCACTAATCTCACAGATCAACTATTATGTTCTCACCCACTTTGACCACTGGCTATATTCTCTTTGGTTTCCATAGGAATTTAGCAAGGTGTAACCCCTGAAGATGGAGCTTGTTTCTGACATGTCGATTTTAATATGACCTTGCTGTTAATAGGTCTTAAAATCGGTGCTAAGTATACCACTCTTGTGGTGATCTTGTCTTGGTCATTAACATTTCATATGCCTGTTGCCTGGGTTTTACCTTCTAATTGTTGTGCACATGTATTCTTTGTGTATTTGTATATGTGTGTCTAAAATTCTTTATGAATAATTGAATCCTAATCTATGGATCTTTAATCTTGAAACACTTGTGTATAGGCAAGTTATAAATGCCACATATCATATCATAATGAATTTACTGATGTTATTTAAAAGACCTACTTTGAATACTGATTGCACATGTGAAATCATTTTTTGAATTTACATCCTTCAGTGTGCAATTGCGTTTTGGACGAGCTCCGTTGTGACATTTCCCTCAAGTGGAATGCTTTTATGCCTTTACTCACCTCTCTGACCCATTTTCCCAAACTGATAAGGCGGAGGAGCACGCAGATGAGAAGATCACACTGTGCTGACTTCCGACTTGTTAGCAAGTTTAATTTTATTGCCTGCCACCTAATTTGCAAGTAGTATTCATTTTTTTACAGGACAAATAACAAAACAAGAGTAAAAGTGAGTTCCCCTTGCTTCACTCTTTCCTATTATCCTCCGCCTTGTTTATGTTTAAAATTGCTTGCAGGGGACCCAAAAGCACCTAACAGCAAACATCGGTGCTCCACTGCATGGAATTTGCATTTCATGAAAAATGAATCTGTCATTTTCTTATTTAAAGTGATAAGACAGATGTGTATTGGCCCTTACACTATTCTGCATGTATATAAATGGCAATGCAGATGAGATAGCATCCTTGGAGGCAGAGGCCGCTAAGTTGTAAAGTGATGAAATCAATATCCTTTTATAAGCAGACTAGTGGTACCGCCTGGCGTTGCATGGGTCTGTAGCTGAAATGCATGTGGGGGTCTGCTATAGCTTTGAGTATGTCATATTGCGTCCTAACTTCTGAATTTTGGAAAATTGCTAAATCGGCAGTCTCCTGAAATTGCCTATACCGATAGCACCAGGCCGCACCCCGCTCTACCTGTGTACAAGGCGAATGGGTGGGGTTGGTTTAATTCCACTCGCCAGTACACCCCAGACTGGTATGCCGACTGTGGGCCAACATTTCAGACAACCAACTGTTGTGGAGCTGGAGCCAACACCAAACATAACAAACGTTCCCATATTATAGGGCGGTGGTCGCCGCCCTATAGTTAAGGTGAGTTGGAGACACATACGAACGCCTCAAAATTCTATCATTAATAACTTTTGATTTGAGTAATGGTTTTGGCTGAAATTTTGAAAGTGATTAAAGAACCCGTGCCCCCTCTCCCCCCAAACCCCGAAGCTCCATTCCCCAGACAGACTGCAAAGTTTTAGGAAGATTTGTTAAGTTACGCATAAAAATAGAAGTGCAGCCTACTTCCCATTCATTTTAAAAATAGACAAACAAGGCATATTTTTGCCAAAGCACACAGCCCAAACCTCTGGACGTATTTGGACCACGTCCAAAACAACTTGGGCCCAAAGCCTTAACTCACGATACATGCATGGTGTGGGGTTATTCCTTGCAGTAGTTTAAATATTGGATGGAGAAGGGGGTGCCCTCCCCAAAAATAGATGGTGATATTTAGGGCATTTACCTGAAACCGGGTGTTTTTAGAAATAAAACTACCTCCATCTTGTTTTTCTCTCAGTGCAAGTGATATTCACGGCTATAGCTGAGGATATGGGAAAATGAAACTCAGGAAGAAAGTAATTTGCAGGTCAAAAATGGAAATGCCATCAGACTGGAGTTGAGGGGCTAAAGGGCACCAAGCAAAATTTTGGCGTTTGAGGAGGGGGGTCTAGGCACTGAGTTTGCAGCACAAAGTTTTCTGTAGCCTTGGCTATAGCCTCCAATAGCCAAAATCTGAAAACAAGCTGTGTCACAGAAACAGCGTGTTGGGGGAAAGGGTGAGGGCAGGAGCGGTGAGGTTAGGCTATCTGCAGAGTGGGGGGAGCTGGCGCAGATGAGGGGGGCACTTGGTGAGGTTCTGGGGGTGCAGGAAAGCATTTTTTTCTGTCCGTTTTGCCGATATTCGCGGCTATATCCGAGGCTACAAATGACTGCAGATAACCGCTGGTACGAGTAGTACTGTTCCTAAGGCTATATGTTTGGAGTGTTGGTGTTTAATTTCTGTTTGAAAGTTATTTGTATAGGTGTAGTGATGTGGGGGTGAACAGTGACTGGCCCGTCAGGGACCTGGTAGGTATTTGGGACTCTTTATTTTTTTTGGTTGTGTTTTCTGGCTTTTGTATATGTGAGCCTTGGAGAAAGAAGAAATTAGTTTAACAAAATTAATATAAAAAGGATCTATCATATTCTATTTTTAGATGCCCCGTACAGTGCGTTCTTATGGTATTATGTTGCGTGGATGTGGAATGTTTTACCCATCTTACTGTTATGTAGTGTTCTCTGCTTGCTTTATTTTCAGCTACTTTATACTATAATACAACTTAAAATATCAATACAGTACAACACTACTCATGTACTAATGTAAAGCCTGAAGTGAGGCCACCTTTTAATCCAATGTATGTAACCGCGATTATGATGAAAGTCAATGAAATGTAACAGAGTATAATAAAAACCTTGTTTTTTCCCATTTTATTGTATTTGTGTATTTACACTGCATTTTATTCAGTTAGGTGCTCTGAGTTATGTTTATAAAAATTGGCCATGTAGAACTGTATCCAAGGCTACTCAGTAGCTATCCAGTGCACGGCTTTGCTATTCGAGGGTAGACGTGGTACCCTGTGCAGCGACGGTTATTTTAGGGCAAATGGAACATCGCATGTTTGTGGACGTGTGGTAGCCGCGGCTATGTGACATTTTGAGTGGAGTAGCATGGATGCATTGAGTGTTTTGGGGAACGGAGAGAGGAGGAGGATCATGGAGGCTGTAGCGGGACTGGTGTGTGTGCTAGGGGCACTTGTTTGGAGTTTGGGGGAGTGGAAGTACATTTTGTTTATTCATAGTTTTTATGAATAGCCGTGGGCAGCAGCAAACGTCCATGTATGGGTCTTATAGAACCGTGTGCGTAAAATGCATGTGCGTAGGCACGTCACTTTGTCTTTTCATTGCTTGTCGCTGTAGGCACGGTTATATTTATAGCCCTGCATATAAATATAAAACTTTTCTGTGGAATAATCATATTGTTATGTGGATAATATAGCACAGAATTGTGTTTAGGTGTTGTCTTATTTAAAGTTTTGCAGGTTTGGTTTTTACATTGTAGAAAATGTACTTGTAGCCGTGGCTATAGTGTTTGCAGCCTCATTGATTATTCACAGCCACTAGTGATGCTGAGCAGGGTTTTGTATGTGTTTCAGTGTTTCTAATTGGCTGGTGTTCATGTTGCCAATTTGTACTTCATTGCGATAGGTAGCAGTGAATGTCAGCCATCTTATTAGCTTTCTTACAATATAGCCTGGTTTTGATTTTGGAAAGTATGAAATCCTGCCATTTTGTCTACTTTTCTGATTTTTACTGCAGAGCTCACTGTGCAGTTCATGTTAGCTGTGATAAAATATGATTGGGTTGTTTGTCAATGTTTTGTTGAAAGTTTGATTTGATAATGGGGATGTGTGTTGTGTTTTTTTTTTACTGTATTTGTTAACAATGAAGTGGTCCTGCTGTATATGTGGAAAATGGGTGGAATAATTATTGGAAGTTGCTCATTAGGAAAGAAATAGAAATTTAGTGAGTTGTACGATATAGAATCATGAAGTATACAATGCTTTTTAAATCACTTATGGTGTGTGTGAAAGTGATTTTTGTGGTGGTATGAAAATGTGTGTTTTTAAAAGAAAATTCTGCTGGTGTGGTGATTTGAAAATGTGTGTTTTAAAAAAGATTTGGTTTGCTGAAGTGCTACTGTGGTTTTGGATAAAAGAAAATAGTGTTTATTTGTTTGTTGTTTTGTTGAAACAGTGTTTAATTTCATGAAAAATGATTGGTTTTAGTTTTACATATATTCATAAAGAATATAAGAATGGTATTAGTTGTGCAAACTGCTTTTATGGAAAAAAAGAAATATAATGGTTTTTTGGCACAAATTGCCCCAAAAAATGCAGAAGCAGTATGTGTTAAGGAATGTTATTTTAGTACACAAATTAGAGGTCAAATGTTGAGATGGTTTATTTGAAATGCACATGTGCAACAGCTTAAAATAGGAAACACTTTTTTTTAAAGTTCTTGTTGCTGGACTGTTATTTGATACAGAAATACTGGCAGCTGTCAATGGCAGTTTACTGGGCACACTGGTTCTTCTATGGAGTTTAGGTGAATATTTAGCATGTCCATAATTACAGGTCTGACCAATGTAAGAGCTTTAATAAAGACTGATGTAGGAATGCCCCCTTGGCTCTGTGTTATTACCATTAACATTGTGGCCATTAGACTGGAGTAGTAATAGTGTTTTGTTTGCTTAGAAGAGACACTGGCATTTTGGAACTGACAGATTTCTGCCATAAAATGGGATCCAAAGTCTGTTCACCTTTTCAATGGTTGCTATTTAATACAGGAGGTTATGTGCATAGTTTGAGAACTGTGAACATTTTTAGGCAATATTTCTGATTTTTGCTCATGCTTTGGGAGAATGTAAACTAGGTGAGGGATAGATGCTGTGGACTATGTCATAGTAGCATCTAACAGCTTCTGGATGGTGTGGCCTATACCTGGTTGCACATTGTAATTGTAATGGGTTATTTATAACACGCTTAATACCCAGAGATTTCCAAGCGCGAACCAGAGGATCGAACCTGTGTTGCTCTGCCTCGTCCTGCATTCAACACAAGTATGTTGCCCCTGAGCTGTCTTCCCGAGACAGAAAGAAAACACAAAGACATGGTCCTTCTAATATTCTGTCACAAATATTGGGAATATGCAACAGTTTAAAATAGAAAACACACTGATTGTTTTATGTTCTTGGAACTGTACTGCTACTTCATACAGACTGGTTCTAGCATGGAGTTAAGGTGCTTATTTAGAGTGCCCATAGTTACAGGTCTGACTAACATGAGGGATTTAATATAAAGACCCTGGGGCACTATTTGATGCAGGAATGACCCTTAGCTGTGGGTTTATTGCCATTAGGATTGTGTTCCTTGAGACTGGAGTAGTAATGGTGTCTATTTGCTTGGAAGACAGACCAGAATTGTGCAACTGAGAGATGTCTGCCATGGAACGGCAATCACCCATTGGGCAAACATCAGCTTGGCTTTAGAAGGGGTTTCAGCACTTTACGTCCAATTTGGGTATTAGTCACCTTATTTTCTGATACTTTTTGTTATCCTGAGACACCACTTTATCTATGCTTTGTTGATTACAGCTCACCGTTTAACAGCATCAAGCGCCCAATATTATGGGGGAATCGACAAGTTGGGGAATTGCCCCCTCCTTACTTTATTTTATTAAACTACTTAGTGACACTCATGTGAGTCAGACTGACTCAGGAGAGCTTATTAACTTAATCTATTGCCACAAATATTGGCCTCAGGCAGTACCCCTTCTTTACAATCAGTATATGGCTGACCTAGACGTGGCTCTGAAAACTGCATAATCCTCCTCCACATTTTGGTGAAGAGAATCTGTTTTACGCATGCCAATGACAGTCATTCTAGACAGGACCTTTATTGGCCTACAGTGTTCTATAAATGCTTTATGTGACTACTTGGAGAAGAATGGTCTGAAGATTAACATCGAAAAGACCAAAGTTATGGCCATTGGAAAAAAGGCATAGGGGGCACCAGCATACAGTTGGTACTTGGGGACAACACGATTGGCCCAAACTGACACTATAAGTACTTTGGCATTCACGTCAGGTCATCTCCCTCTCTTGCTTACCTAAAAGAAACAATATGGCCGAAGGCTTGGAATAAGTGTATCGCCATAAGGAAAACTATTGATAATTGTGGTGATCGATCTATTGAGGTGAAGCTTATGGCCTATAAAGTGTCAGTCGTGCCGGGCCTAATGTATGCGCTTGAAGTGTTCCCCGCAAGGTCTATTACATGGTTACCAATCCTTGAGGCAAAACCTCTACGCTCCTTGTTGAGCCTCCCGGGATCAGTCTCGGTTGAAGCCATTAGATTAGAGCTTGGCCTACAATCATTACTCGTTGTGGTTGATAGCAGTCTGTAAGTTTTGGGCCAATATCAAGTATAGTGGGAGGAAGCATGACTCCCATCTGTACTGCACAGTGAGCCATGCTAATCCCCAAATCCGGAATGCATGGTACAGGGCCTTGGAGTTGGTGGTATATACACATTGGGATACCATCTCCCAGTCATGCACCTCGAAGCATAAGGTTTCCTGTGTTAAGCAAGTTTGGCCCAAAAATGCGAGACTACGATAGTGCTTTCCCTTGCAGGATTGGCTAAAAGGTGAACATATTTAACCTACACCCACAGGGTCTGTTCACCCATGCCCCTAGGCAGTACCCGATTAATTTGCGCCTTTCTGCACGAATACGTTTTGTAATCCATGCATGATTTGATATTCTCCCGGTTTATGCAAATATTGGCGCTTGGAAGAGCATACTGTTGAATGAACGCACCTGTCGCTTATGCAAACTTGAAGTTCAGACGGTTCACCATATATTAACGCATTGTATAGCCTTAGGTCTGTTCTTTGAAGAACTCCCACAGATTTTCTTAGGTTGCTCTTTTTCAGAATCTCCTATGTCTATACTTGCATCCAAGCAATCCAAACCTGGATGTCCCTCACCCTGCCTTGCCCATATAGAGGGAAAGAAAAGCATGGCAGCTTCAAAAGGATATCTCCATCACCTCTTTCCCCCCTCCCCAATTTCACCATCTCCTACCAGTTGCAATTTATGTTATCTTTTGCGCTCACTAATCTAATCTTTGCTAGCATCTGCCATGTTCATCTCTTTAACCTATGCAAAATGTGTTTTCTCACCTTCCATGGAACCAGATAAATTCTCTAGTATCTTCTCTAAACTACTGCTCAGCCCTGCTTGTGGGCCCTCACTCATTTTATCTCTCTTCACTCTATCTTCACTTCTGCAGTATGCCTTTTTCAATTGCCTCATTCCTCACTTGAGCAATCCCTTCTCAATCTCACTTGGATTCTCAACTTAATTTTATTTGGATTTTAGTCAAATGCAGTCATGCTCTTGCTCCATCCCATCTCTCTTCCCATATTTTACCTTATATGCCTTCACGATCTCTCCAATCACAACATCTCTACCTTCGTATCTCTCAAGCCACAATGTGTTTCTTTGTGGTTCTGTGCATTCTCACTTCTGGCTCCTGATTTATGGAACAATCTCCCATCTATCTGTGCCTCCCCCTCTCTTCATATTTTCATATTCTGTTGCAGACCCACCTTCTACTGTCACCTGTTGCCAACTGAACTTTTATCATACAAACTTATTTTTGTGTATCCCATTCTTAATATTGTGCAGTGCTTTTGCGAAAGTGCTCTATAAATGCAAATAAAATACAGTCAAATCTGTATGTGAAAATCTCTACCAGCGCTCATGCTTTGGCTCAATTTTACTTTCGTTGAGCAATAATTGAAAACTCATAGTTGAGCGATTTATTAATGTTTAGGTAGATCTTTGGCCTTTCTCCCCATGTTTGTGCATTGTGCCACTGCATATGGGACCCCATGCATGTGGCACCCAAATGTCTCTGCCTTCATTCAGCACACTGTTTGCCAGCAGAGTGCGTATGTGGTCAGATTAAGATGCTTTTACATTTGTGAAGTGATGCCACGACTTTAAGTTTTATATTGGGCTGGGTATGTGTGTGCATGATGGTCCTGCAGGTGATCTTGGTCCCAGGTTATTGTAATGTGATGTGCGTAATTGTGATGTGCTTTCTGATCTGCTTCAGGATGTCAGTTTCTTAAAGAAAATGTTCACAGGCGGAGGGTGAACATAAATGAATACTACAGCTACTGTAGTTATGGTGGTATTCTTTGTCACCTAAGAAATCATGCTTTCCAACACCACTGCAAAGGCTCTCAGAGCATAATCTTTACCTAGATGATTATTATCCAGCTCATTCCTATCTGATCCACTGAACGGCGTGTAGAGAGCAACTTGGCACTTCGTCTACTCCCACTCTTCAAGTACTTCATTCAGTGATACTTCACTAATCTGCATTAGATAAGATGCTCACACCTCCCCCTTTGTATCCGAGATGCTGGATGGAACTCTCCTTTGTTGTCCTCAGAGTTGTCCTCAGAGGATACCATTTGTCATGGTGCAATACTTGTGCATCTTCTTGTAATGGTGCATCTATCCGCCAAGTGACTTGTGATTGTGTAGTGAATGAGGGTTGAGGGATTCAATTCTCATGCAATTCCGGCCTCCCCATTGCATGGAACAAGTGCTGCTTCAAGAAGGAAATGTTTGTGCCTCTAGTGTTCCCGGTTTGTCAAACTGGGTCACCCACCTCCCTGAAGCTCTGCTGCTCCCTTCCAGCAAAAATCAGGCAGATGCAGCTCCCACAAGCTGCCCTCAAGAATTCCTGGCTCATCCCACTCCTTCCAGGTGTCATACATTAGCACGTGTCTTGTCCATTTTCATCATGAGGAAAACACTAACTGGTGTGTCACCTACCCTTCCCGGAAAACTGCTTCTTGCTCCATGCAAAATCAAGCCAGTGTGACTCTCCCACAAGCTACCCTTAAGCATTTCCAGCTCCTCCTGCTGCCCCTGCCAGGTGTCACCAGCTGGCAATTGCCTCATTCACTCACTTCAAGAATATCGAGTGTTTTTTTTATTTTATTGTTTATTTATCACCTATACATAAAAAAAGTGTTCCAAAGCCCTCGAGGTTTGAGGGAACAATGGGGGAAAAACAGTCACTCAGAGCCCTTCACTTTCTGAATGTATGATCTTGCACACTACAGGTAAGTCCAGGAGGAAGTGCAAATGAAAACATAACAGTGAAGATAACTTTCATGTCTGACGTGCAAGTGCAATAAACAAATAGGGTGAACGTGGGTTGGGGGACAGGGTAGACAGACAGAATGCTATAATACAACAATTTTACAGCAGCGTATATATACCTAGTGGAGGGGGTGGGTGTGTGAGGGGGAGGAGAGTAGGGAAGGGGACAACTGGGCGTTACTATGTTTCCGTATAGTATTGCAGTTTTGAAGGTATAGGGAATGGGGGAGGGGGTGGAGGCGAAAGAGGGGGTGGGGGTTGAGGTTGCAACTAGGCCCAGATTCGAAAATGGTAGGCAGGTGGAACAAACATTGTGACTGCCCAGTTGCCACATAGTGGTAATCCAGATGAGAGTGTGAGTCGAGTCAGTTCCAGAAATGAGAGAAATGGATCGAGTAAAACAAATGTCTGAGAAACTGACCTTTAGAGAAGTGAAAAGCCCCATGTGAGAGGGGAGGTCACCTCAGCCTCCATCTGCAGGGGCAAAAAGGAGGGGCCCACAGGCCAGCCAGGCAACGGAAAGGGGAAAAAGACAGGGTCTTAGTTTGTGGGCCTTGGAGGTGGGCTGGCATTTGCCTGCCGGTTCGCCCGATTGGTCATAATGAGTGACTAATGGACCAATCACAGGCGACCAGGCAACAACAGAACTGCGGTAGGCGGTATTGGCTATAATGCCAGCCACATAAGGGAATTGATGACATGCTCGCTCACCATTCCTGCAATAATGCAATACGCTGCAGCTAAACCGAGCTTTAGCACATGGAAATACAGTTGGTGCCCTGAGCGCAACATCTCAAATTCACTGTCAGGGCCTACCTTCAGTAGTGGTGGGGCAAGTTAAAAACCACAGGCCCCAAGGCAATGAGGTGGGAGGTAGCCCATCCTGCATCAGGGGAAGAGGGGAGTGACTGTTCTGTCACTCGCCTCCTCAAATGTGTCACGAAAGTACTTTGTGTTCCATCCACTCCAGTGAAAGTGTCACACAGTGCTGCATAATCAAAACAAACCATAAGTATCACTGACTGCATGCCAGGTCACTACCCTTCTTCCTATAATTTCCCAAGCCGACTGCAATCAACAAGATCCTGCCTCTCCTAAAGCAGTCTGGGGCTATTGGCCACCTGTCTTCAATCAAACTAGCTAGACAATCCGCAGACCACCTTTTCAAAAAGTTCAACCAACATTAGGCCTTGACAAATCTGCAATTCAGATGATTTGGGTTTGTTGTGGGAAATGTCAGCTAGGCCTAATAGTTAGAACTGATTTGTTGATTGACAAGAACATACACGTTCCCTGGTCTTACTCATGATCTTGCGGTCATTTTTTTCCTTAGCCATTTCAAACCCCTCTATGCCATAACTGTTGTGGCACAGCTCCTCTATGCCCATTTAAGGCACATAGTGAAAGAAATGTGTTCTATAATTTGGATAAGTGCCACTGCTTGCTGCACAACTAGCTAAAGGCAGCGGTACCACCCTGGTGGAATGTCACACTACACACATTGAAGGTGTCTGAGCAACATATTGACAGATTTCTATAAAAGTTACAGAAGTACATAGGAAAGATTATAGCTCATGCAAACTCATTGGAAAATGCTGGACATCTCCTTGCTGATACAGGCATTTGAGGTGGTACCCAGCGTGTTCACATATATGCTTCTTCACTCAAGGACTGGCTACATCTGGTGTACTTATTTGAATATAATTTACACAACACAGTGCAAGAACCTAAACATGTCTGGTGAGCAGGACAGTGCATATGGGTAAAAAACGGCCCTTATCTTCACTTGGGGAGAGAGACACTGCCTAAACATGAGTTGAGCGGTAACCCTTGAATCCAGCGGAAACGGTATTAGCGCCACCAATACCGCTCTGCCAGATCACAACTGTAAATCCTGCCAGCGGTAGTACAGCCGGCGGCTGTAATAGCACCGGCTGTAATAGCGCTGGCACCCAATCGCGCTGTTACAGAGCCACCACAAGTCCGGCGTTAAAACCGCTGAAAATACCCCCGGCCAAATGCTGGAGGTAAAAGAGCACATGAGACAGCAATAAGGGCCCAGGTGAAAACAATGCACACCAGAGGCCTACAAATGACCCACCAATGCACAACACCAACCAAACACCATTTCCCCATCAGGAGCAGGCAGAAGACATCAATAAGGGCCCAGGTGAAAACAATGCACACCGGAGGCCTACAAAGGACCCACCCATGCACAACCCACCCTTCCCAACACCATGTTAACATATGGAGCCGGGAGCCTTGATGATGACATCTACTTTCTGCGCCTGGAGCTACAGAGGCCTGCCAACCAGACCAGGGCCCCGGGAACACAGGGGGTGTTGGGGATGAGGAGGAGGAGACCAGCAAGACGTCCAGCCATCCCCAGGGTCAGACCAACACCTGAGTGATGTATTGACCCACTCCGCTATGCTATGCGGCATCACTCTGATAGGATGGTGCAAGGAACTGCAACAATGGCGGCAAAACTCTTGTGTGCGCCAGAAACCTACAAAAACCGCTTTCTCAAGCACACAAAAAGATGGATGCACAATGAGCCACCAATGGTGCATGTGTGGTGGAATAGAGCACACCCTGCAGAAAATGTGCCAGTGGGCTCCATGGCCAGCAAACAGAGTGCAGAGGGAGAAGCAGCGCTTTGCAAAGGAAACTCCAAAATGTGCCTTTAAATGACATTTGCTTTGTTGCTAAAAACTCCAAAATGCCTATAACACAACCCTTCTCAACATTCGAAATCTTGCTTGGTGCTAAAATTCATGTAATCTAATGAAGCATTGCGAACATACAAAGTCCTAATGTGAAGAGAAAAACCTTCATCAGACAAACTGGATTGTCTGTAAACTGACAGCCCCTTTCAAAATCTGGGTGCAGTACCTTGGGCTACCTGAATGTCAGCTGTCAGATGAGTTACTGATGAAACGTCAAAGCGATCTAAACTAAAAAGTCTGCTGGATTAGCAAATATAAAGAGGATTGTTGCTAAAAGGAATACAGATCTCAGTTGCTTTTCATCCCACAGAGTTAAAGCTAAGAAAGTAATGCATTTATGTTTGATGCAACACATTTGTTTTTTCCTGGATGTTTAAGAATAAATTAGCTTGGCTGAGCTGCAACCCTTTGGAAGTGGACAAACAGATTTCTCCCAGGGGGAGGGAAATTCTCTCAGCTGAAACCCACTGGTAGGTGATAATTGTGGGTTACCCCAGACTTTTGTCTACAGAAAGAGAATGAACAATAGCAGGCCCTTCAGCCCAGGAAACAGAGGTGTGAGAGGGTCATAAATGGCTCCTGGAAGGTACTTCCCAAAGGAGGGGGAAGGTCCTGGACTCCAGGGAGAGAAAAAGGGGCGTACCATTTGCTGTTAAGAATTAACAAAGAACAATTTTTAAAGACTCATTACCTGTGATTCAAAGTGGCGAAAAATATACCAAGGACATATCTGTTAGTCTAATTTCTGGCTGCACGTTGTAAGAGGTGGCAGAACTGTGTGACATGTTCTGTACAGGAATGGCAATATATGTGGTTTTATGTGAACAGTATTAATCCTAGAATTGTGAAAAGTTACACACACCCCTGTGGTAAACACACACATTTGTGGAAATTTGCATAAAGTTTGGAAATTGTATTTATAGCGAAAAGGACAAAATTCTGTAGAAAGTTGAAACAAGATCCCACAGCTGCGGGATTTTGAGGAACAGATGCTACATAAAATATGCAATCGTGTGTGATATGTGTAAAGGTGACCAATGTAGAAATGTGTATTTAGTATAAAATCTGATTTTGAGACTAATGGTTAAAGGGAGGTTTCTAAGAATTGTAAAGCAAACCATAAAATGTGACATCATCCGACCTTGATCCAATCACTCAAATGCAAGGCGGAGATGAAGTTTTGATCCATCGCAGCTCACAGGGGCAAGCTTAGCTAAGCCGGCCCTTACACCCACTTTGTGATGTCATTTGAAAGGATAAATAGAGACAGCTGACAACACATAGGGACTCACTGATCCACTCACTTTCCTGATTCCAGTGAAGCACTCTGATCCAGCATACTACATCCAGCAATAACATCCTTCCAGATCCAGATGCCAAGACTCTTGCCAGCAATAGAGAACTATTGATTTCATCAAGGCCCAAAGTTTCAAACTTATTCTTGCAACCCAGTGAAGCGCTGTGGTGTGAGAAGGCCTTTTGAACCAGTATCCTGAAATTCTCTGGCTTGCCACCACTAGGCTTGCCTGAGGAACTCGCTATACGGTTGATTCAAATATCCACAAATAAGAAGGACAGATCCTGTGCAAATCCGGTGACCGGCATAGCTGATCCAGTACCATGCCTGATGTGCTGTTCTTCTTAGAGCCGATCCCATCCAATGACCAGAACTGACGGTCCCATTTAATTACAAAGGAGTAAGTATTAATAGGAAGAACATTGACCCCTAGTATATTTGCATTGTCTTATCCCAATCTCAACCCATCCTATCTGTAAATTACGAATCATAGTATTGTCAGAACCTTTCTTGCGCTGATTTCTCTCAATTGTTTTATAAAATCATAAGTCATTAGTGATTTTGAGTAACTCAAGTAAATTCCCAAAACAAATTGAGCATCCACCATGTGAAGGGTTACGCTGGCCACGTTCATGAGTGGCATCCTCCTTTTCATAGTCATAATATAGTGTGATCAAACCCGTCTTTCATTTTCAAAGTGCATTTCTGTTTTCCATTCTCATGCCTATTTTGCAAAAATTACTCACTAAAACCTCTAACTCCCTCAGTTTTTATGATAGAAGCAAAAATGTAATTCCTACTTGTACCTAACATCCTTAACTATCCATAGAACCCAAAACCACATTGCAAAACGAATATCGCACAAGGAAAAGTTTGCCGCGAATTGAAATTCTGAGAAATTTTACACATGTGAAATAGCTTTCATTTATTTCCCACTTGGACTTTGAGATTTCAAAAGTTTTCTTCTGACTAAATCATTGCTTGTGATTGTTTGCAACTGTTCAAAGCGGCTCCCATAGGAATTTATAACAATTTAAGTCTTTTTGACCACATTTGGTATTTTTGCTCAGTCAATTCCAAAGACAATTTAAATGCCATTCTGAAAGCTGAAAAGTCAATGCTGTTTTTCTCTTGGGTTTGAAGGGGGAAGGCGGGACAGACATCCTGTTTGATTTGGGCTATTCCTGAATACCTGTTCTCTCCACCCATCTCTTTACATTGCCTATTGGGGGGTTGAGGGGATGTTGCAGGGGGAACCTCTAACCATAGTGCTATCTGTTCCAAACCAACACAAAAGTATTATTTTCTCTGCTGCATTTGTTTTTGTGCTCATTACTTGATTCCTAGTGTATTAAGGATATTATTCAGTGTTCTGTCACCCCATTGGTGATTGTTGTTACCTATTAAAATATATTGTGATTTGAATTCTATATACATAATATACATAAATAAATATTTACCTTTACAAACTAGCCTGATTCCTAGTTCAGTGTGACCGGGGGGGGGGAGGGGCGAGAGAGGGGAGGTTCCAGGAGAATGGTGTGGTATATCGTTCAGAATATTGAATTTATAGATAAAAGTAAATAAGGGATCCAATTGTGCACTACACGCTGGGCTTGACTTGGGTGTGTGCCCGATTGAAATCACTTACACACCCTGGGCGCTGACTGATGGGAAGCTGGTGACAGACAAACAGGCTGGACAAGGGAAACCATCACCCAGTTGCTGGACACAATCCAGGCTGACATAGGCCCCCACTTGTCAAGCTTGTGTCCGTACTACAGTACCTCAGGACTTGCAGTTTCCAACACACCGTTGCCATGATGCATGGTATGGCCCAGTCCACCTTCAGTGCTTTGCTGGGACAGGTGCTGGATGCACTGCTGCTCCATGTCAATGAGCACATTGCATTGCCAGCCACACAGGCACAGGTCAGCCAGCTCAAGGTCCAGTTCCATGCCATTACCCAAGTCCGGAACGTCATAGCAGCCCTGGACTGCACACATGTAGCACTAGTAGCACCCCGGCAACATGAGGCAGCCTGCAGGAACCGTAAGAATGACAATTCCATGAACGTGCAGATGACGTGTAGCCCTGACCCAACCTTCACCCACTGTTGTGCCAGGTACCCAGGATCCACCCATGACTCCATGGTCCTGCACAACAGTACCCTGCCAGCCTAAATGGAGCGGCACCAAGGCCAAACCCCATGGATGTTGAGCAGTACAAATCTAGCCTCAAATGCATGCCAAATTAAATCTGTTTGGGGGGTCGGGCATAAACAGAGGAATCCCTGCATGCCAGCATGAGACACAGGCAGCACTAGCCCTGCAAAAGCACAGTCACATATGGAAGCCCAACTACCACAAAGCATATTGTGTGTGTGTGTGTCGCAGTGCTGCTCCTCACCCTGACACAGAAGAGATATCCCACCCTGGCCACCAGGCAGTCATGCTAATGGAGTCCTAATGCAGGCACATCCACAAAGCCACTATACACGAGTTAGTCGGAGTCACAACAATGACCATCCCTGAGATACTGACCCCTGATTGGCCAATCACATGCCTGGCCAAATGTACATGATCGTGCCAATTAGCAAACCTAACACCAGCCATAGCGAATGCCACAACATATGGCCTAGCATGTCGCATGAACATGCAGATATAGAGGAACCCTCATCCAGTAATAAGGAACAGTACTGTGGCATTTAGACACAGGGGTGGTGCATGCAGTAAGTAGTCCATTGATTGAATGTTGCACCTTGCACAGCACACACCACAATGAAAGTAACTATGTTAAATAGCAAATGTGTACTACAGGAGTGACACACAAAAGCATTCACATATTAATTGATACACTGCTGCATGTAAACCTCAGCCATGCATGTCTCAGAAGGTGGATGTATGCCAACATTGAACTGAGATAGCATGAACCTTCGCAACACATACTTCATTCTGCTGCCAATGTCACTGATGACTGAGCCTTGTACACCCACTAAACCAACCTTGCCCTAATGTCCGCATTCTCTCCCGTGCAGGTGATTCTGGATACCTGCAGTACACATGGCTTATGACTCCTGTGCGTCATCCACACATTCCAGCTAAACTGGCATACAACATTGCCCATGGGTGTACACGCATCTGAGTGGAAAGGGCATTTGGACTGCTGAAGGCATGCTTCCGGTGCCTAGACCGTACGGGAGGGGCATTGATGTATGCACCAGAAAAAGATGGCAAAAATCATACTTACCTGTGCCATGCTGCACAACATTTGCTGTTGCAGTCATGTGCCACTGCCCCCTGATCTTGATGGCCCGCCGCCTGGGGATGAGAGTGATGATGAAAATGTGGACGAAGCCAGGGCACATGCACACAGGGATGGGGATGAAGGAGGGGAGGTTGGCCAGACAGGCCTCAATTGACAATAATTTTTGATCCACTGGATTGATACATTTGACACATCACTTGTAAAATAAAGAGCACTTCAACTCAATCATGAATGTCCATGCTTTGTATGCATTATGAACAGGATTTATTTTTTTCTAACAAACCCCCTGCTCCCCTCAGAACTCCCCAAAACAGTGCTAGTGGGTCCATGTGCCCAGGGCTCGGCACAACTGTGCCATGTCAATCTAGGATGTTCGTGGGCGCTTCCAGCAGCTGGCTCCCTCTGGTTGGCGGTGGAGGAGGTTGCGTAGGGAATGGCGCCTGAGCGAAGCCTCCAGGGATACCCCTGTGGGTGTTGTAGAGGCAGATGGTATTCCTCCCGAGACCTGCAGCTGCTGCCAGAGAAGATGGTTAGCCTCCCGCATCTGCTCAGCATGTGTAGAATGGACCTCGCACAGCTCCTGTACCCTTTGTCCCAAGCCCGTCAAAGCTGCTGTACAGCCCTCCACCACTCTACGTGTCCGTGCGTTGTCACGTGCCATGGTCTTGGCTGGATGCATATGGCACAGCTGATCGCCTTGATGTGGCGGTTGCGCTCTGTTGACATGGCTTCAAATTGCAGCTGTGGGGCCTCCCTCACATCCAGCCTCCCCAACACAGCAGCTCCCGCGCCGATGGGTCTTTGAGGTGTGCTGGGGAAATCGGACCGACAGCTGTGCGCAGGATCGAAGGGGGCTATTGGGGGGACATGGTGCTACCTCTGATGGGGCTGCTCCGGTTGGCGTGCCTATCCTCAGGGCTACCATAAGATGGTGTGTACACATCCGGGTCAGGTGTGCAGGCACAATGCACATGTACATGTGGAGTGTGTGCATCCACTGGCGCCTGCTCCGGGCTTCTCTGAGGTGTACCCATGTCATGTGTGACACTGAGGCTGGGTGAGGATACCAGTGCGGTGTGTCGTGCTGCTGTGGATGTGTGGGCCTCAGTCAGACCCACTGGTGGCTCCCTCCGGATCTGTGTGATTTTTCTACGGCTCAATTACCGGTGACGGAAATGCCTGCTTGAGATATGTGCGCAATACAAAAATGTTCATACATTACCCACGCGGACATCCATTCAAAACCAACCCCAGATCCATACAATCACACCCCCCAACATACCCAACACCATCATCACACCCCATCCCCCTACTTATCTTTCATCCCGATGCGCTGTGTCCCTGCGGCGCTGGTTCCCTTTCACTTCCGTGATCAGGAACCAGCGCCGCAGGGTCTTTTTTAAACTTTTAGTCGGGTCAGCTGCAGGGTGTCCTCCGCAAGACCCCACTTACTATACTGTATAGGATAGTGAGCGGGGGACACTCCCTGCAGCATTATTTTTTTAATTTACATTTTTTTCACCAACTCCACCAAAAGACCCAAACACATACCAAACAAATTATAACTTTTGGTAGTTCTAACTTATGTGTTTTAGGTCTTTTGGTGGGGAATTTATTTTCAGTAATTTCGGCCTATTCTGTTCCCTCCACATTAGGAATGTAACGGTATAACGGTATACCGTTAAAGATACCGTGAACCACTTAATCGAACAATAATAACCGTCACATTGTTTATACCGTTTATACCGTTAAGTGTGCTTTTCAATCTGATTTGTAAAGGCTGCAGTAAACAAGTGCTGCGCAGTCTTGGTCTTGCACTGTTGGATGTGCCATCTGCAAAGTAGTTTCAGATGGAGCAGTTTTTAATGCCATTCCATAAACCACACGTGCCTGACACAAAATCACTGTTAGCAAAAGGAATAAATACAGTGCCAAGAAGGAAAAAGGTTTATTTTGGGTTGGCGGCTTTGGGGGTATATATTTATAATGGATAATGTTTGCTAAACGTATGACAATGGGGGATTTCCCTGGCTCTATCATTGAATTTACATATAAGTCACACTGCGAAATTCACTAATCTGTGTGGGTATTCCCTGCTGCCTTACCAAAGGGTAACATGTCCGTGATTACTGAACACCTTTTGGCCCGCAAGCAAACTAAAGGCTGTAACGTACAGAGAGAGTGCGTGTGTGTGTGTGCGCACACAAGCATATACTACCATCAGCCTCCATTGATCTGTGGCATGCAGGTTATCAAGATGGCAACATGTTCATTTTACCCAGTAGCCAGTGGGGGAGCTAAAAGCCTAAATGACCACTTACGAAAAGTTATTCAGTTTACTTTGCCAGTCTCAGCAGGGCTCCCCACCCCTCCTCCTCTCCACACGTGTGTTTGTGTTTGGTGGAAGCAAGGGGTGGCATTTCAGTGGAAAGTATGTTGAAAAGCCCAATTTTGGCCCTGGGTGCCTGATTTTGTTTGTGTTGATAAATCTGACAATTTATGACCTTTTAGAAAATATTTGTTAAGATTAGTTAACTCCACCTGCTGTACCGCGATAACCATAATATACCGTCATTTGGCAAGAAGGTTATCGTACCGTCGTAAACTAATACCGTGACACCCCTACTCCACATCCTGAGTGTCTGTGGTGGCTTCCAGGCTTTGAGACTGCTTCTTGTTTTAACTTGCCGGTCCCTTTGCAGGGTGGTGGTGCTGGTAGAAGCTCGTCGGGACATGCGGCTGGATGGTGTTACTTCCTCCCCATCATGTGCCTGTGGGGTACATAGGGTGTTGTATGAGTTGAGGGAAGCTTTCATTTGTATCATGCATTTCATGCCTTACAGTGGGTTTGGACACAGTTTCCATCATGCTTGGCCATTGCATTTTAGTGAGTCCCTGTGTTGTGATTGCGGGAATGTGGTACAGGAGAGGGACACTGCTTGGACATGTTGGTGTGACATCTTCAGATGTCTGTTGAAGATGCACAGCTCACATATTGCTGTGCGGGGGGCTTTCATACGCACCCACACATCACGTTGCTGTGCCATGGCCATGGAACTCTTTCCCCTGGGCCTTTAGGTGCATACATTGTACGTACTTATTGTACAAGGCAGCGCTAGGGTATGGTGGTATGTGGGGGCAGTAATGGGTGGCTGTGGTACCTCACACATTGCATGCACATACATTCACTCAGGGTCTCGAGGCGTGACCCTAACAGATTCATGCATTTTCGAGGGGGAGGAGGTTCTCACCTGTAGTCTCATGGGTGCCGGTGCCAGCCTCTGCTCCTCCAACTCCCTCAATAGTGACCATGCCGATCAGGGTCGTCATCTGTTCCGGGGGTGAGCTCTGGTGGTGGTGGCCCTCCTCCAGCCTCGATGCTCTCACTCCTGTGCTGTGCCAGGAGCCCACAGACATGCACGTCGTTGACCTGCTTTCTGCAGTCCTCCCCATCCCTGGGCACAGCCGACCGCAGTCAACCTTCTGGCTGATTGCTCGCCTGATCTGTGTGCGACGATGTGCGCTGGTCTTGCGCTGCAGTGGCCCGTACAGCTCATTTTGGTTGCCCAGTACTTCCTCCACAAGTACTGTTATTAGTTGGTCAGAGAACTTGGGTTTCCTGACCTTTCCACGGCAGACTCGCACTTGGTGCGCTCCTGGGACATTTTGGACTGTTAACAGTGGTGGATGGCTTGCTGGGGCTGTGATTTTTGGCACATTGTGATTTCCAAAATGGCCACCGCTTTATTTTCTGTTCCGGCGGTGAAGCAGTTCCCATGGCGCAAATAGCGCAGTGTGCCAATGTTAGCGCAATGCGCACTGGATTTTAGGGTTCCCGGACAATATTTCCACCGGGCGCTATTTGCGTTAACGCCACAGCGAAGTGCGCGTGCACGGCAGCTCATGATCTGGCGTTTACACCACACGTTGCAACGTTAACGCAAATAGCGCCCGGCAGATATTACGCTGGAAACCGCCAAACTCGTGATGAGGCAGACAGTGTTGGAATAAAAGGGAATATGGAATAATGGTTGCCTCATTCCTATGCCTGCACTTTGAAAAGAAGGTGGTCACTTAGCAGCAGGAGGATTTAGTGATCAATATTTAGAACAAGGCATCCTCACTATGAATGCAAAGATGACCTGATAAATTACTTGGAAGAACTGCCCCATCATGATCAGGGAAGAAAGGATCATGTATTCCCCTGAGCTGCACACTTCTCCAGAGCTATTGAGAACATTGGATGACGTGACTCATTACCCAAGTTGGTTTCAAGTACCAACTCAGGCGTTGGAGGCACCAAGACAGTTGGCCACACGTACCTGGGGCCAAAATAACACAATAGTAGGCCAATGGAGCACAATCTGTAGGTGGATATGTAATTTACTACAAGGGATGATCCACTACACCTGGAGGAGTAATCTGGTGATGAAGTCCATAGCACTTGCCTGAATGACCATTACCAGCTTAAGCTGTCCCACTGCTTGAGGCTAGTGCAAACAAGTGTACTGCTGCTAGGGATATTGTTCGACAGCAGGAGATACCTTTTTGAGTAACATGTCAAAGATCACAATTATAAACATCAACAAGAAGCAGTTCCAGGCTTCTGGCAAAGAAACCATGTTTCAATCCCAACCAGACAACAGGAAAGGGTGAAGATGTATCAACGAGTTGAAATCAATTATGAATATAGGAAGTGGTGGTGATAGTGTATAAAACTCTTTCACTGTTGTAAACTGAAGTCTGTTTCTATGCTACTATACCAAGTGGTGGGGTATAAAGCCCTTAAAATGTCATGGGTTCAACATGGGTAGAGGGACAATCCTCTGAGGATCCCTGTTCTGACTAGGTTGTACATGCATGCCAAGTTCTCTTGGGATCCAGCTTATAAAACATGATCCTTTATACAAAGTACACTTCCTACTGAACACTTTTCTGGTTAAAAAACCAGTACTTATTTTAGGGTTCCATCTCGTTTCATCACGGGACTTTTTTTCGCAGGGTTTTTTACTGCTGATTTTTTTTAGGAAAAAACAAAAGAAAATATTTTTGGGGGGGTTTACCCCCCCAAGCCTCCATCCCCCATTATTTTTTTATATATTCCTGTACACCCACACCCAATTTATATATTTGTATAACCCGCCCCAAAAAATTCAATGAGTTTTTTTGGCAAAATATTTGCGGTAAAAAAAAAAAAGCAAACACACATCCCGCAATGAAAGGACGTTGTACTTTATTTTAGATGGTACTTTTAAATAGCACTGGTCTTGAATATGCTAATGTGTCCTATGAGGGGCCTCTTGATTTACATTTGCCACAAGGGGCATTCCTTTAGATCGGTCTATACCCACCTTTAACCAAGTAAATTATTGCCTTGAATTACACCCAACTGTATTGTAGCTCTGTCATCTCTTATGTGATGACCATTTCCTCATCTCATTTAGCTTGTGAAATATCCTTCCCCCTTTGCACAGGATTTTCTTTTCATCCATGTTTAACTTTCTGCATTGTTGATAGTTCCTTTTGGCTTGGAAGAACCTGAAAAACGCAGTAGTTCATAGTTAAACACCTCCTTCAAACGTAAGTGAAACCTCCAGTCAGAGATTAAATTTGTTATTAATTCTTCTAGGAGCAATACATTTAGTATCGTTGTGTTAGGGTGATACCAATTACTGCAGCATTAAGAAGTCGGTAGCGTCAAGTATGAAATGTACTCACAAAAAATAATGTCATTTTGGAGAATGTCACTTGCGTACAATCTCACCGCCGTTGAGCTTTTCTCTCCTGGTGGAAATCACCGAGAATGTTACGCCCTGTTGCTGGCCCTTCATTTGTGAAAGAGCCTTTAA
This sequence comes from Ambystoma mexicanum, assembly GCF_040938575.1. NCBI lineage: Eukaryota > Metazoa > Chordata > Amphibia > Caudata > Ambystomatidae > Ambystoma > Ambystoma mexicanum. Next base: position 951,232,017 of record NC_090939.1, read on the forward strand.
AAATGGGGACTAGGCGCATAGTCCCGGCGCACGAGTACGGTACTGGAGTACAGTCTCCCTGCCAACAGACTGGAACAAACTGCCATAGCGGCACAGGCGCCAAGCGCTTATTCAGCTCAACACCGCCATCTCCTCTCTTTGACCAGGAAATATTGCCAGGCAACCTACTTCACATTAATCAACTAATTCGCTTAACTCATCATCTTGAGTATCGAGTGGTGCTGGTAATATTCTTGAGGCGATCCCAGCTACTGCTTCTCCAAGGGTCTCCTCAATTAATGCAATCGCCGCCTTAGTGGTGGTCGATGGAGACTCTAAACCCTACTTAGTCCTCAAGAGCTGTCCAGACGAAACCAGATCAAATTGGGCAGCTGGTTACACTCCTCTAAAGAAGGAGCCGAGTACCCCCCACCTCAAGCATCTCGTCCATATTGCCTATATGTTGGGAACCAGAGTGTGAAGTAAGTGCAGTACCAGTGAAAATACCAATACCAAGGAGAATCTTGGAAGCAAGGTTCCCATTGAGAAAGCCATACCTGCATACAAGACAGTATGATGGCCATTTGAACGAAAACCCAGAAGTATGAAAAATGTGCAAAAGAGTAGATTGGTGACATCACACGGTAAGACTCATGCACCGAGAAGAGATGCAGAGACAAGAGAACATAGGTAGTCTATAAGTATCAAAGATAAGTAACATCTTGGGCTCGAGATGAAGAGGCTTATGCTGTAGAAATGATGAAGATATCAAGCTATTTTACATGTGTACAGATGCAAAGAAATGTAAGTAGACAAAGTATTCTTGAGGATAGCTATGTAGTGAATAGATTGCGGCAAGCACCAACGTATACATATATAGGAGTGAGTGAACTATGGACGATTCCACTATGCATTATAGCAGAGCTGGACCAGAAAAAGGAAGGCCTTTTCCAGTGTGTCCCAGTTGAGAAAGCAATTGAATTACAGGAGTGAATTAAAGAAGGGCGAGGCAGGACCAGCCCCAAAAAGCCCAGGCTGTTTTGAACATGGATGAGCAGACATTAGCTACAATCATGTGAAAGAACAAACTCCTGTTCAGAAGACGTGCACAAAAACAAGGAAGACGTCAGAGGTTCATTAAATAATAGTATTTTAAATGCACCAGAGCTCAAATTTGTGGTCTTCATTCATGTGGAGGGGTGAAAATTAACAATCATGATGAAGCACACCTACGCAAGGAGACAGAGCATGCCTCTACTCCCTCATATTCTCTAGAGCAAGGAACATTTCCAAGGCAGAGTTCAAAGCCTTAATAGACGTGCAGACCACTGAGGTGATGCTATGCTAATTGGTGGGCAGCGATGGTCAAGACCAACCCACCAGCACCTCGGGACCAGCCTGCGTGCTACTGGCATATGTGAAAAAGTACTGACAGATGAAAGGGTGCCAAAAAATTATAGGGGGCTGCATAGTTAAGGACCCGATAGTTAATGAAACCGAATGGGACATCATGTATTAAGTGACGTTCATAGTGACCTGAGAGGGGCAGGCTTAGTTGCCCCCACCTGACGTTAAAGACCCTATCATTCTCTTAGACTAGTATGGAATGTGTACCTATATGTTCCCTTAGACCCAATCACTTTTGCCAATATATTTTTGTAGTTTGCCACATAGGATGTCATCAATTACATAGGTTGTTGTTGGTAATGACGAGTATTTTCTATATAACTCGTGTTTTATGAAATGCTTGGAGACCATGCTGTGAAACATCTGTTGTACTCCCCATTTTTTAGACAAGAAATTAAACCTTCAACTTTACCCACTGTAAGAGGTTTTGTATTTGGGGCTATTACCTAATTTGGCAGTAATTTAGTATTGTGGTATTTTGGCAGTAAAATGGCATTACCTCATTGTTGGTGGTAATTTAGTGGTGAGCAAATGGTTTACACTACCCCCTATGATAAGACAAACCTTCTCCCTTTTATAACTATGATACACTTTGTGCTGACTGTAAGCATGTACACAGACTTAGCACATTTATCGGGAACCCAGTAAGATCATAAATAATGTCAAGAATTGCATATAGATTGTGCCTTATCTACACCAGAGGCCTATGCCCTTGGAGGGCTTTGTTCCATCTCAGCATGCATGATGAAACCCACTCATACAACACACCAACTTTCCAGATGTATGAAATGAAATGAAAAAGAAAAACACCAACATTGCGTCTGCTATTGCAGTTATTTTTAAATACAACAATATATAACAAGAAACAAAGCATAATCATGATAACAGTGCTAATCTCTTACCAACAGGCTGGCGCAGCTGAGATTCTCTGAGAAACAAAATATAAATGCATTGCAAAAACGTTCTTTTCTTATTGTTCGTTCCCTGTGTGCGAAATAACCCACAATTACCTATTTGAAAATAATGCCCGATTCTTGTCTAAATAGTCACAGAGATAATTGGCAGTCACCCAACGCTCTCAATTTCACAAATACTTACCCAGGGACTTGAAGTAGCTGTGTTATCTGCACGACCTCTCTTTGCTCCTGCCTGTACTGAAGACATCCAAGCCACACGATCCCTGGCACTTGTGAGATGGCCTTGGGCTCACAGGCAGATATGTGACTTCAGTCGTCCTGCAGCCGGCAGCCAAAACCCCAGCAGTGGCGCAGGAAAGAACAGAAAGACACAGCCTTTCAGTTCAACTCCCTATTTAATCAATCTGCCTGTCAATCTAGAGTAGCACTGTCTCACCCTTGACATATCTGGACACCTCCTCTACTCCACTGTCCAATAACCCACGAGAGTTGGTACATGTATCAACTGGCTTTCCTACTTTCGCACACAAAGGACTCTCAGAATGCATGGGGGGGAACTCATTAATTTCTCTTTTTTGTGTGCAAATTTCTCTTCCATGGAGAAACACTAAGCCAGAATTTCCATCTGTGTCCACTGACACTGCATTGCACTGCTAATTAGCTGGACTAATTTGTTAGTGGGATGTTAATAATAGGGAAGTTAGTTAATTAGTATAGGTCATTTCCACAATGCAATTTACACATATGGGAATTCCCATGTGCCATATATATAAAATGCACTTTGAATTCAGTTAATTTTCTTTTTTTTCTGTATTCTGCTTTGTCATGGAAGGCCCGATTCACTGTTATAATGATCCAATGTGGCATTTCACCTGCTTCATATAATTTACCATCACTTTTCTGAATTTAGACTAATCCCACTAAAATGCTGACCTGTATCCCCAAACTGCTGCACCCATTTGCTTTTCAAATGACTTATCTGCACACATTTTGTTAGCTGCTTCTATTGAAAACACTGTCATCAACATTTGCATGAATAAATGCCATATATTCCCCCCTTTTCGAACAATTATGCCTGCTCACAATGTCATAGTTGGAGGAACTAGACCATCAACTAAAATGTATGTGTCAAAGGATATCTGTCCTTCCCCATTGTTGCCAGTAGCTTGATCAACTTCCTCATTTTAAGAAACAGGGTAACTAACCCCGCGACAACACTACCAAGATCGCCAGACACACCACACTCCTCTCTACCCTGGATCCTCAGTTAAATGTATTTATTTCCATCACACCCAGGCTATTCACAGTAATGTTCTTTCTTGAATTCATCCTAATGGTGTGCCTTTCCTTGTGGCTCAACAAAACTTCAACTTCCGGGTCAATCGGGAATGAGTCCCTCTGGAAAGGAAAAAACATTTTCCACTTGGCCTTCCCATATGTCATTAGCAACATGAAATAAAGTTAATCCCCCTATTGATAAAATAGTGTCCTTTGGAACAGATATGTAAAACACATATTTCAACTGCTTGACAACAATGTTCCATGATTCAGATGGGTGATTGTGTAATTTTTTTTAAAGAAGTACTTACCAACCACCCGTTTTTAATCAGCCTAGCCTGTTTTAGTAATTCAAGGAGTGAGGACCTAATGACCACTTCACATCCTCCCGATAACCCTGGATCAGGTTTCAACCCGCAGATAGCATCTGATGCGTCAGGAGCAAATGGTTTACCTGGACACATGTAATTTTGCTCTTTAAACCTTATACATGTATCAAAATTCAGAATCAAATAAACATCAGGTTCCCAAGACTGAAATGCTATCACCTCTGGTGTTTTGATCTTTACATATTTGTCATTCTGTCAAAATCCCACAGTGTGTACTAGTTTAGTCTGGTATATGAGCTTAGGAGCAATATATGGAACGCATAATAAAAACCCAATCCATTCTCTGCAAATTAACATAATGGCAGTGTGCTCCCCATCTCGAATGTGATTTTGATTTGTACCATTTCCACCTCCTTTTGCGTTATTCTCGCCATCATTTAATGAATGATTTCATATGACACAAAGTAACATGGTATATGCCCCAGAAGCAGTTGCGAAATTGCAGTTTGAACCTCTCTCATATACTTTCCCAATAACCTATCAAGCGGATTGACTAGGTTTATAACGTCATTTAACATCCGGTCATGTTTAACCACAACATATGTGCTACATAATTTCAGCCTGTTCCTTTAATACGATAGCAGTCACATTTATGAATTTCACCTGTTCATCCAGTCCGCCTCTAATTTCATCTAAGGTCCTTTGAATTATATCCAAATCATAAGTCAGTTGTTGTGCTTTAGCAATTATTGTCCCCACCAAAATCACGTTGGCTGTAGATCTAGTGGTGCCCACTACAACCCCAATAATAATCATTACCACAGAAGCCACAATTAATACTGCCACCCACTTCCCCCTCTTTTTTTATAGCTGATGAATTCACAAACTATCCAACTGCATGGCAATATCTCTGACTGCTGGGCATCCTCCTTTCGCAGCTCCAACCATCCTTTTATCTGGTCAGACATGATCATTGATTTATTCATAAATTTATCGACCATATTATCAGGGTTTAAATTAATGTACATGTTCTGATATACCAGCCTTCTGTTTCCCAGGATAAACCCAGGCGCCTCTTCCACTGCAATTCCAGATATGCTGGTCCGGGCTCAATGATGACTTTTGCTCCTGTGACTTTAATTTCCGACATGCCCACTAGGAGTAGCACGGCAAGTATGCAGTTCTCAGGTCTGGTCATCACTGCCTTTCTTTTTTTGTAAACTTTGCCTTCATCCCCATTCTTCAGTCCAGGGGCTTCCATGGGGTTTCCTCCCCATGGTCTCCAATCCTGTGGACTCTCATCCCTTGGCCTCCAATGGTCCATCGTCTCAAAGAACTGGCCCTGCCAGGACAATAGGTTAATGGTATCTAAATTGAATAGAAAATAAACAGATTAAGTACATAGCATAGAAGAATTATCTGTCCCTCTTTCACTACAAGGTTTGGAAAACATGACCCAAAACACCATAGCTTCCTGGACTTGCCACTTTTGGACACCTGCAATTAAACACAGAGAAACAAATATTATATTACACTTTGTCTTCCCAACTAAATACACACCCTTCTATAGCATTTTACATCTCCATTCCTTTTAACCACGTTTCTTTGTCTATTTGAGACCCATGCAGAACAATCTTACCACACAATATTAGAATAGCTCAATCTGATTCAGCGCCTTTTATGAAAACATGGCACCATTTTTAAGGCTATATGTGGCATTCTTTGTGTTTGCCGTTGCTTACTAACCAGACCATATTTCTGATTATTCATGGAGTACAATATCTACCACATTGCACCTGCTCTCATGTTATGTTACATGCATTATGAACCAATCAATCTTCAATGTATCCACCAACAGATAAACTTATTGTGTTTTTACCATTATTCCTTACTGTCAGCCTTATTTTCCTTGCTATCTGTACATTTAACTGGTCTCCACCCACTCAAGTCTCTTGATCTCATGTTGTGTGTGGCAGGGCTTAATTTGGTTGACATGAACAAACTGCTCTGTCACCATCTCATGCCCGGTCCTCATTTTATATACAACAGGGGATATCTTACCTACAATCTGAAATGGCCCTTGCCATGCCACCAGAAATATTGAATTTTTAATGTCTATTCTTTCCAAAATGGTATTTATATACCCGATCACCTATCTTATATTCTTCCACAGATGTCTTTTTTTTTTTATCATAATAGGTATTTGCACTTTCAGCAGCTCTTTCCAGATTTCACTGTGCAAATGCATGTTGCAAGTGCTTCCTCAATTCTTCTACATATTTGTGAACTGTGGATGCACTCACAAGTGTTTGCTTGAGTGTCCTGTACAATAAATGTTGTGGCAACACCATTTTTCTTCTGGTCTATACTTCATGAGGGCTGATGCCTGTTGCTTTGGCATGAGTCGACCTAATGACCATTGACACTAAAGGTAACCATAGATTCCAACTTAAACCTGCCACTGCTACAAACTTCTTTAATATCTCCACTATAGATCTGTTGCTTCTCTCTACATTTCCAGAAGAAGCCGGCCTATAGGATATATGCAATTTCCTTTTTACCCCTAATATCTGCCACACCTTGCTCATCAAGGCACTTGTGCAATGACTCCCCCTATCTGATTCTATCCTTTGGGGTAACCCGAAACTTGAAAATATGTGATTTATCAACAATGTGGCTGCAGTTTGTGCACCAGTCTGGTGCAGGACTCCACCCACTTTGACATACCACCGTTAATAACTATCTATTTCCTCTAGCTGATCTTTTCACAGGCCCAGCATAGTCGATTTGCAAATCTGACCATTTTAACCTTTTAATCAGTATTTTTGTTCTCGAACTCTGATACCTTCGGGTCTGGCGCGCGCTATAAATAAAGAAACAAACATCAATGGAGCTCTATGCATTGGTGAAGCAGGTTTAAATTGTGCACATACCAGACAACCCCTGGTGTATAATTCCACATCCTGGGACATATGTGGCCAGTAAGCGTAGTCCTTCAATATTTCTAAAGTTTTTTGTGAACCCGTCTCCTGCAGTTATTGCATCATGCACGTGGTGTAACATTAGCCCCCTGAATAAAAGAGGCACCATCCACTGTATCTGACCTATCACAGACTCCATTATCATCAGACCATCCTGTACTTGAATTCTTTTTTTGTTCTTTAACAACTCTCAGCTCTTCCTTTCCTTTGCAATCATTTTCAGTTAAGGGATTTTGTTCGGGGTCTATCAAATGATTATTAAAAAAAACACCAAACACTAGATCCTCTTTTTGTGCATTAATCAGATCCTGATCTGGCATATCATAACTCCACTCCACTACAGGTTGTTCAACTTCTTTTGGAGATTTGGAGCATGTAACTGCATCCACCTGTATTTCACCAATTAGGTGTTCAATAGGCAATAATTCCCCCATGACAGCCCCAATCTTGGCTAATTGATCTGCTTTGTCATTTCCCTCCTTATCCTCTCCTGGTATCTTTAAATGTCCATACATTTATATATATTTAATATAGCTTGGATCATTTTCCCATGTTTGAGGGGATTTTTGTTATATGTGAGCATACCCTTTGCCTTCCAGCCAGGTAAATACTCTATGAAGCTGTTTTGGGCATAATCAGAATCAGTTACTAGGACAATTTTTGATTTTGTTTTCAACTGCGGTAGCAACTGCCTTATAAATGGCAGCTAACTCTGCTATTTGGCTACTCCTGGTGCCAATTCTCATCCCTATGCTAGGAATGCCTTCACTACTTATCCAGACATTTCCAATCCCTGCCACCAGCTGTTTATCACTATAATTTTCAATATGATAAGCACATCCATCTACATACACGGTTGGCAAATCTTTGCACACATTTTCATTAAAAGCTTTGTGTGGTGATTGTTCAAATTCATTCAAACTGGGCTCACTGTGCTTAGAGAGGCATCAGCTTCACCTCACTGATGATCCCCAACAAGGGTGAAACACGTGTATGGGGTTGCTGGTGGCACTCTCGTTCAGGTTGGAATTGCCATTGTATTTCGGTGCTGGACTGCCCCTGGGCAGGACAAAGACTGATATGCAAATGGATATTTCCCATCTGTGAAAGGCACAGTGAGTAAAAGCAGTGGCTGCGAACTCTCAAGTGGTTAATAACCACTGAACAGGTTATCATGTCTGTTCTTGCGAGAGAGGGGCGCCCGCTACCTTTGTAAAACTGCAGCCGAATATGTTTCAGATTAAATAGAAGTAGTCATGCAGATCTGCTATCCCTTGAACATTTGGGCTCTTTTTGTTCTGTCCATATCTCACTTCTACAAGAAATCCCTGTAATGCCAAGGTCCAGGAAGTGATTCTGGATTGTGCCAGATTACCTGATCTAATCCTCTTACTTTCTAAAAAATTGCAACGGCTGCTGGTTCATCTCAATGATTACTTTCTCTCCCTGTATAATGGGACGGAAGTGCTGCAACGCCCAGATAGTGGTCAGAAGAGCCTTTTCACATTCACTGAATTTAGTTTCAACTTGAGACAACGCCTTGCTTGCATAGGCGATAGTTATGATTCAAATCATGCTTCTGAGATAACACAGCTGACATACACTGTTCCGTGAAACCTATTTCTCCAAAGAAATCCTGATTCTTTATGGGATAAGCCAAGCATGTCGCCCTCATGAGACATTCTTTCAATTGCTCCACTGCCTCAGACTGCTCTTTTTCCCCCATTTCCAAGGTATATTCTGCTTCAATAATTTAGTCAAGGATTGAGTGATTTCAGCGTAATTCTCAATAAACCTCCTGTTATATCTTGTCATCCCTAGTAGATTTTTTAGACCTTTCATATTAGTAGGATTTTTCAATTTCTGTATTGCTTTTTCTTTTGTGGATTTAACCCATGCTCAGTCACTTCATGGCCTAAGAAATTCACTTTCTTTTTGCACCATTGAGCCTTCTGCAAGGATACTTTGGCACCCACCTTCTGCAATTGGCCATGCACATGTCTAATCTCATCAAAATTACTTTTCGGGCTTTCATTTTTAATTAGAACATCATCTACATAGACTATGGTTCCTGTTTCTGCTGCATCTCGGAGTGCTTTTCTTAAAAATATGCCAAATTCGCTCCCACTTTTGACATACCCAAATGATGTTCTGGACCAAGCGTATTGTGTTTCATCAAATGAGAACACAAATACATTCTGAATGTCTTCAGCTAAAGATCTAACGTGGTAAACCCCTTTGACCCATGCACCTGAGCGAGATCTTGATCAATAAATGGGAGTGACCATCTAGACACTGGTACCCTTTGATTTAATTCTCTCAAGTCTGCACACAAACGCCATTGACCATTTGGTTTTAATATGCCCAAAATTGGAGTGTTTGAGGTACTATGAATGGGTCTGATAATTCCTCTTGATTCTAAATTTTTAATTATCTCCGCTAGTGATTCCAAGCATGCCAGTGGCAATCGATATTGACGCACAAATACCAGAGTTCTACCATATCCCTCTGGTAATGTGGCAACATGCAAGTCATATGCATCCTTGGCAAAAACCTCCTTAAATTCCATAAATATTTTTCTCAATTCATTCCTGTCCTCTTCACGGTCATATGTATCTGCTGCTAGAATTTGTTCCTCTACCATTTTAGAAAATTCTTGAAATTCCTCCAATGGAGGAACCTCTGTGCTTTCTTCTAACTGTGTGGCTGTATCTCTTTGCAGAGTTGCCACATTTAAATCAAATAATATGCAATTCTCCTGGTGACAGCACACTGTCTCATTGGAACATAAGGATACACAGGCTGAACTTTGAATATCCTTTTAGGTTGAGAGTCCATGGATTCTGGCAACACGCCCTGTGCATCTACATACCTCTCAGGGATGTTCCCAATCACTGTATTGTTGAAATCTGCAGTGTAATGTGATTTTTGTATTGCCATTCCTAACAATTTTCCTCCAAATAAATGTCTTGACATCCTTTATTATCTACCATGATTTTGACAGTTCCATTCCCAATCTCCACCAATGGTGTATATTCACATTCCAGCCCTTGCGGCTTCATGGATTCATTTAAGCACACAAATGCATCAGAATCCTTCATTTGCTGCCTATTTCTATGCTTTAGTGTTATAGTGACTTGTCTGGTGAATACAGGAATGGTAACTTCCCTTTTCACTTGTAACTCAATTGCATATGGCACCAATTGCACACAATGACACGCCTGTCTTTTGTCTTCAAATTCAGGTGCAGTTCCTCCTAGTCGGGATCACACTATTTGGTTAAGTAAATCCATCACCATAGACATTCTGTGCATAATGTCATTTCCCATATAAAAATCATTATGTGTCCCACTCACCATCCACACATTGTGGTATATGTTTTTTTGCCAATGGCAATTTAAATTTTTAGCATGCATCTTCCTGCAATTCTATTTTCAAAGTCTGGATTGTCCAACCCAGAAATGTGTTGATTTTTAATTTTGAGATCTCCCTTTCCATTATTCTCTGAAGTAGTTTCTCATTAATAACACTCCTTTTCTGTTCAAGTACTAACGTGGCTTTTACCATTTCAGAATGACCATTTATACCAATATGGATCATGGCTGCTCATCTCCCAGGTGTATTTCAGAAAGGGTCATGATATTTTTTTCTGTGGTTGCCTCAGGGATAATATTCTGCTTGCACTTCTCTAAAAGCGCAATGTATGTTCATCTATTTCATGTATTTCAGTCTGCCATTTCTTCCTAGGATCCAAATAGATCTGCATGGATAGTTTCTCTTTTTCACTTTGCATTTCATCCTGACACATCAGGATAACAGTGACACAGCTGTTTTGAAGATATTCCTCTACTGCATCATTTGATTTAGAAACAGTATGGCATTCGTTTACACTGCTGTTTTGTGACTACCTTTTTAGGTCTTAACGGTTTTTTGTTAGAGACCACAGAACACCATTTACTCCATTTCACTGATGTGATCAATACTTCCTGTCTCATTCTGTGTTTTCCTACCTTTATGTCAACCTCAGTGACACCTTCGATAGGTACCTCCTCACCATTGAGATTATGTACTGGGCCCTCATTTAGTTTCACTCTGATCTGATTTTGTGGGGAGATCTCCCTTCTTTGATAATTTTTACCAGTTCTTTGGACATGATCGTGGCCTGTGCACCTGTCTCAATCATTGCAAACGTATTGCACTTGTCTTCCACAGTAATGGGAGCTTAATACCTGTCCTCAACTTCTTCCAACACACACAGAAAGTGTGAATTTCTGATTTCAGGACTCACTTTTCTAAGGCCCTTCTCACTTTTTGCCAAGCACAGGGGTAAGTGAAACCATATCTTTCCCTCCTTTTTGTCCATCTCATCTTGGGAATCTTGGTCTGTCTTATCACTTTCGGAAGTCATCTGTAGTGTAGCCACTGTTTGCCGCTCTGTTCTGGGACCATCAACGTTCACAATGCAGTACTTCAACTGAACATGCTCAGAAACATCACATGGTAACTTGTCATTTTCTGACTCTGAGCACCTATTTGCATCTCGCACAGCATCAGCCTTTTTAGTCTCTTGAAAGATATGTGGCTCAAAGAACTCTTCTAGTGACTGGACTGTACCCTCCTTTTTAGTACCCATTTTTTTTGTTTGCATTTTATAGGCATCTTGAGTTTCTAGGAAAGATGTTTTAACAGTCGCACCTACTCCTCCATCAGTTGTTTTATCAGGGCATGTGATGTCTTTTTTTAATCTGTCTCTTTGCTCTTTTGGAACTTCACGTTTATTTTCTCTTTCATTTGTCCATACTTCAATAGTTTGATTCAACGCTAGATTAAACCAAACTTCCTTATTATGCGTGGCTGCAATCCCTGCCTCATTCTCATTTGCGGGCATCTTCATGTTTAAATCAGTAAGCAATGCAGGACCGTTACACAAAACTGGTCTATGGGATTCTGTATTTTTATCATTGCAGGTGCCATTAGCATTTAGTCACTTATTATCAGAAGACACCAGATCACTTCTTTGACCTTCTGCGCCCTCATTTGATGGCCATTTTGAACTGCACAGAGTTTCCCTATCTGTTCAGACAACATTTTTTACTTGGGCCTCAAGAAATTGAAATCTGTCAATTTCTCTAGAATATTCTCTTTGTGTTCTAGGCCGGTATTGTTACTTTCACCCTGGTTAAATCTGTTCTGGTATCTTTCAGGAGATTGATTTCTATTTGAGTGGTTTCTGAATTCTTGATTCATGGGAGGTGTGGAGTGTGGTGTGACCATTCTCTGGTTGTGACCCACTGGTGGTGGTGATTGATTATAGTGGGCATATAGTGATTATAGTGGGCATAGTTTATGTTTTGTCTTTCATTTTGTGGTAACTGTCCCCTATGCCGATTTCCATTTTCAATGAACCGATCCACTGCTAGGCTCACCTCGTCTCAGCGGACGCGTTGGGGCACGGTTGCAGCCCTCCCTGAACTTGAATCACCGCCTTTGGGACTCTCCCTCAGTAGAAAAGCTGTGAACGGTGTACATGGTGATACTGCTCCTGTGAATTATGGAAGATAAGCTCTGTCCTGCTACTTCTGGCAGGGGTGCGTCGAATGGGATCTAGTTCCTTCTCTGATCCCTGATAAGGATTAGTCCAGTCCAGCGGCGACTATGCTTCTCCTTATGATTGGTAAGTCTTTCTTGAGCTCTTGTGATGCTGTTCGTTCTGCTTAATGTCTTTATATGTTGCTCCTATTTATGCCCAAAATAATGTCTCTTCTGTTTTCTTCCCTTAGATGGAAATGTGGCCTTAATGCAGCTGTGAGACGCAGTCAGATGGAAGATGGATGCTACCGCAATTTTCAACAACAGCTAAGTGATGGTTTAAGGAAAAGCGCAAAGTATGGCGAAGCGTAACCTTAGACTGTTTCTTCAATGTCTAACCTTGTCTTCTGTTTTCCTTGCAGGCGCTGCTGTTGACAATGGAGCGTGTCGTGCTGTGGTGCCCAGATGAAGATTTCAGCAAGTGTAAAGATAATTACTTGATATGCCAATGAGATGCACAGGTAAGAACAGCTTCCCCAGTTGGTAAGTATGCTGGGAGGAAGCAGGATCTTCAAAGGTAAATCTGACCTTAGGTGACAGTGTGCGTTACGCTGCTTGCAAGTGCAGAATAACGCAAATCGTCCGTCTTGAGGATTGGGGCACTTTATATAGCTTACCAGCCACACCCTGTCACTCCTAGAGAGTAAGCACGCGCAAAGGAAATCCATTAGCAGCCACACCCAAGAATGCACTTGGGGCTGCTTAATGGATGGAATGTTCAAGGTTAATGCATCTGAAGTGCTATGTCCAGAATAAAAGCCTTTTGGTATTAAATGGATGTTCTTGTTTACTTTTGTTCATGAGCCTGGCGCCAGGACAGTGTCCACCCAGGTCTCCTGTGCATGCAACCCCTGCATGCCTGTGCCCCTGACTTCATGACCACGACAGCCACATATCGTGGTCTGTTCTGGTCGCCATATACCATAGTGTTGGGGTCAAATCTGCTCTGTGCCCCCAATGTCCGGTATGGACCATTGCTTTTCTGATCTTGATTTTGTCTTCGATTGTTATTCATGCCTGATATCGGGTCGATATCCCACCCAGGGTCTGTCTCCCATGTACCTAGAACTAATGTAACTCTATTGCTCGGATCATGTGACTGAAACATCAGCGTTTGGGAGGGCAGTCTGTATTGCACCTCTCTGATCCAATGTCATTTCTGGGCTGATTCAAGTGACATTTTAGCAGATGTTATCTCCATTACCGTTGGTGAGGAGTCTTTAGATCTTTACTTTGTTTCTTTAATTCTACCTCCCTCTCCACTTTGACAATATAGGACTTCATATAATTTAGTGCCTTGATCCACAATCCATTCCAGTGAATTCTCGCGATCAAACTCACAAATTGACTGGGATATAATTTCTTTTTGTAAGCCATTAAAGTAGACAGTCTTAAACTCAGTGGAATTCGGACTAAAGGACACGTCAAAGCGAGAGAATGCTCTTTTTAATTTCTGGAGAAATTTGCGACGTGACACATTTGGCTCGGCTGTCATTGTATATGCAGTTTTCTTTGCATCCTGCAGTGAGTGATATGGTGAAAAATGGTGTCTAACCTGGTTTTCAAATTCTGCCCATGACATATTTTCCTGTTCATTCAAGCCCCTGATGACGCTCGCTGTGGCAGCATCAAGAGTTAAATTAAAGTATTGTCTATATTGCTCCCTGGGTATTTATAGGGCTTTAAATGTCATTCTAGGTGGTCCTCTATTAAAGCAATCACCTCCCTTTTTGAATGGTTTAATTAAGGCCTTGATTGATTTCATTATTTTGATAGGGCTACTTGGCACTATATTTGGAGTTGCATTATTCTGTTCATTTCTTTTTTTGGGTGTATGGGACTCGTGGCAACCCCCAATGGGTGAGTCAAACCCCCCACCCCACGCACCAAACGAGTTACAACCAGGCCCAGCCACCAGTATAGCCACTGGGACATTTCACCCCACCGCCCCCCGTGAAGAAATGGCACTAACCTCAGTCCCATTCAATGTGGTGCCTTGTTGCTTTTCCTGATACCTGAAATTGCATATTTGCTGTTCCAAATCTTTGCACTTTAATGGAGCCGGTGTGCCTCCTGACACAGGTAAGTATTCTCATTGCCCATTTTATTAATTACATCCAGCATTTTACTTATTTTCATTTGGCATTGATCAAATGCCTTATCCTTTCGGTCCTTTTCTTGGAACATTTTAGCTATCTCTTGTTCAATAGCCTGGAGCTCACCTTCTCCATGCTGTCCCTCTGGAGAGTTTGCATCTCTAAGATAACATCCTCTTCATCTTGCCTAATGTCACTTACCAACCCTTTCAAGTGTTTTAATTCGTGTTCATGGTCTTCAAACTGCTTTCTTCTCTTAGACAGTTGGGTGTCAAATTCATTGCATTTTGACTACATTTCATTTTGACATAACTAGTTCTAATTTTAACTTTCTCCTGCACATTAGCTCAATCTAATTCGATGTTTAGTCTGCTAATGATCTCAGCATCATTTTCCTGCATTCGTAGAGATTCATTCAAGATTCAGATTCAATCTATTCAAAATGAACCAGATCTTGGCACAGAGCCTTATCAAGCAGTCTCTCAGAATTTGTCAGTAGCTCTAAATAATCTCAGAAGACACACCTGAATTATACGGCCCTCTTCAAAGATGTTCAGTGGTTCTTTCTGCACTCTCCACAAATGCGTTCATACTACTGTATGGCATGGTCTGTTGACCACAGCCCATGCACATATAATTTTGCCTCAAGGTATTTCATCAGTTCTGGAATTCTGGCCTCAATTTGAGACCGATATAATAGGCAGTGCTGTTCTAGTTTCACAGAATGAATTCCCTTTAATGCACAGATGGCGGCGTGGACACACTTGCCACACCCAGTAGCTGCTTTACAGTCGGTTCCCACAGAGCCAACACACCAAAATTATGTGAACGGTTTTGTCTTTGAGGCTATTACCTAATTTGGCAGTAATTTAGTATTGTTGTAAATTGACATTACCTCACTTTGGTGGTAATTTAGTGGTGAGCAAATGGTTTACACTACCCCATATGATGAGACAAACTATGGTACACTTTGGGCTGACTATAAGCATGTACACAGATTTAGCACATTTATAGGGAACCCCGTAAGATCATAAATGTCAAGAATTCCATATAGATTGCGCCAATGGCTTATCTACACCAGAGGCCTATGCCCTTGGAGGGCTTTGTTCCATCTCAGCATGCATGATGAAACCCACTCATACAACACACCAGCTTTCCAGCTTGTATATATACTTTCCCCTTTTCTCCGATTTTACCTCTGCAGTAAAAAAAAACATTTACCACTGTGGTGTAGACACCAGAGCACCCCCTAGTTACTTCCCCCCACTGAAATAATGACCATTCGACATATGAAATGAAAAAGAACACACTAAACACTAACATTGCTTCTGCTTATTGCAGTTATTTTTAAATACAATATATAACAAGAAACAAAACATTACATTTCATGATAATTGATAATCTCTTACCAACAGGCTGGCGCAGCTGCGATTCTCTGAGAAATATAAATGCATTACAAAAACATTTCCTTTTCTTATTGTTAGTTCCCTGTGTGCGAAATAACCCACAATGATCTATTTGAAAATAATGCCCTATTCTCACCTAAATAGTCACAGAGATAATTGGCAGTCACCCAACGCTCTCCTCAATTTCACAAATACTGACATAAGGACTTGAAATAGCTGTGTTATCTGCGTGACCCTTCTTTGCTCCTGCCTGCGCTGAAGCCTTCCAAGCCACACAATCCCTGGCACTTCCGAGATGGCCTCGGGCTTACAGGCAGATATGCGACTGCAGCCAGCAGCCCAAAACCCCAGCAGCGGCGCAGGAAAGAACAGAAAGACTCAGCCTTTCGGTTAAACTCCCTATTTAATCAATCTGCCTGTCAAGCTATAGTAGCACTGCCTCCCCCTTGACGTATCTGGACACCTCATATACTCCTGACTTCACTCTCTGATCACCCACTAGAGTCTTTCCTACTTCCTTCGCACACAACGGACTCTCAGAATGCATAAAAACTCATTCATTTCTCTTTTTTTGTGTAAATTTATCTTCCATGGAGAAAAACCAAGCCAGAATTTCCATCCGTGTCCACTGCATTGCACTTATTTTTTTTATTTTTTCATTTATTTATTTGGATTTATAGAGCGCACATCTGCCCGGGGGCATCGTGGCGCTAAAAAAGTCTTACTTGTTACAGGCATACATGGTGAATATACAGATACACAGATTTGCATCTGTTAATCAGAAGGACTAGTTACTGTGATGTTAATAGGGACGTTAATTAGTGTAGGTCATTTTCACACCGCAATTTACACAGATGGGAATTCCCATGATCCATATATATATAAAATGCACTTTGAATGCATTTTCTTTCTGCATTCTGCTTTGTCATGGAAGGCCCAATTCACTGTTATAATGACCCAGTGTGGCATTTCACCTGCTTCATATAATTTCCCCATCTAATTTCTGCATTTAGACTAATCCCACTTAAATGCTGACCTGTTTCACTAATCTGCTGCTCCCACTTCCGCATTTGTTTTTAAAATGACTTATCTGCACACATTTTGTTTGCTGCTTCTATTGAAAACACTCATCTGCATGAATCAATACCATATATCCCTACACAACTCTGAGTTACTCCGATTATTGATGTTTGAGTAGCTTCTGCATCCCCATAAATCTCAACATATAGCTACCTTGTCTTAAAGGGCTGGGTCGGCAATCCCGGTTCACTCCCACCAGTCCTAGCTTCTGAGAATATTGTGCGAACAAGCCTGAGAAACAAGACCAAAGGGAAGCTAAAAGCTGGCCAAAAGACATGGAGGGACAGAACCCGCTTGACTTTTCTGATGCCGAGTTAATGGCAAGCACTCAATTTTTTCCCCATAGATGACCTGGAGTGCAAGGTAAGCTATTGAGAGATTTTGGAACATGTGTTTGTAGATCGCTAACAGAGGATAAGGACCTGACAGCTGTCAGCGCTGATGCCAGGCCCAACGACCAATCATTTGAGGAGGGCGCTATGCACTCTGCCTAAGCTTTGTACTCCTCTTGTAACTCGGCATCGTACTATTCTTGGCATAGAGGGAGATGGATCAACTACGTTAGCCTTCTTACCCATGATATCACCAACATATCACTCCAGCTGGAAAATAGTAGGACCTCTACTAGAAAGGAGTAATCATGAAGCTTATAGGTCTCCCATAGCTATAACACTGTATAACTCCTCGAAGTAGTCTAGGGAGGTCAGACTGCCCCGCCCGCCCCGCCCCACCCCAACAACATCCAAAGTGCCCGTTGTTTAGCAGCTTCCACCTTGGGAAGTCAGTCCTAGATTTTCATTACAAAGCTCTGAACATAAGAGTCGACATGATGTCAGATAAAGACTACTCTGCAGATTCTAGCTTTATACCAGAAAATGCTCTAAACGAATGACAAGTCTGTGCAAATCATAAGGCCTCCAATTTAAACACAAACTCTGCTAGTTTTTAGACTCAATGTAGCCTCATGCCTGCTCTAACAAAATCATTAGCACTGTTCTTAAAAATTGTAGCGGAATCAATTATAAAGATCAGGCAACATTGCTAGCCATGATGCACTCAAAATTAATATGCATGGAATCATTTTTATCAACTTTTCAACGGAGACTGGATCAAGCTCGCAAGATAAAGGGGCTGGTTCAGAAGCGTCTCCTGCAATACCTTGTAGAGGGTGGGGTGGAAAAATAAATTCAAAATGACACAGCCAGAAAGACTTTGAAAAGAGTAAAACTATTTAAGGGCAGTATGCCACTGGTAACTAAATCACCAAATATGCCATTAAATGGCAGTGCATTTGTGTTTGGAAGATCAAATAAGGACTAGTGCAGACCCTGGTGAGGATGACTCTGGCGAGCGATCCTTCAAATCAGAGCTTTGCTAACCAGTTGGGTCAGGTGCGGGTCCCTTTGGGCGGGCGATCAAGCTATTACACCAGGTTTGCACCAAAAGATTTAATATAAAATGCTGAATGCAAGTGTTGGTCGCATTCGGCATAGAGCAGACCAGATAATACTGAACTGGGCGAGTGTGGTGTCCCCCACACTCATAGTTTGGTATTTTCAGGTTGGAGATTCGAAATATTAAGGCACGTAATGCAAAATGGGGTGTGTGGTGTAAGAAATTGTGTGTTTGGGGCTATTACCTGAGTTGGCGATATTTTGGTATCATGGTATTTTGGCAGTAAATTGGCCTTACTTCATTTTAGGGGTAATTTAGTGTTAGCTTACTTTGCTAGTGGTTTAGTATTATCCTATTTGGTATCTTATTTTTGTGGTCATTTTAGTGGTATATATGCATTTCTCTGATTTTACCTCCAGCTGTATTTTTACCACTGTGGGGTGAACACTCTTTCCACAATGAAACATGAAACTTGGAGACAAAAAGAAAATTCCTTACACCAAACTAATCCAACATTTTTATGATTCTGTTAAGCACCATGTGATTTACAATAACATAATCCAATCAAAAATATTACATTCCTCACAATCTTACCCACATTAGTTCTGCTGAAGCTCCTTAGAGAAAGGACAAAACAGGCACTGTAAAGCATCGATATCATTTGTTAAGCTGTCATTTTACACCATCATCATTTAGAACATGTGAAATGAAACCACCAAGTTTTGTTTTAAAAATAGATCTGTGCAGACAAACGAAATGCACTCAGCCCACGTTATCCTCAATTATAAACCTCAATTACAATAGTTTATGGAGCTTCTGTGTTCACCTGGATAATCTCTTTCTGCTGGAGCTTATCTGAAGAAACCCCGCACTGCCCCCCTCTCAGCCTTGGGATCCCAGCCACTTCAATGCCAGAACATCATCTCCCTCTGCACTGTCACCCGCAATGGTGCAGGCAGGAACATTACTCCCCACGCCCATCAGCTGAACTCCTTATATTCTATATGGCTGTCAATCAAGAATAACCCTGCCTTTCTCCTGACGTTCTTGACACAACCTAAGCTTCTGCCAATCTCATTACAAGAGCCTTCATGTAACTACTTCTTCCTGTACGAACAATGAAGGCTTCAAACTGCATAAGAAACAGCTATTCATCACTCACTGTTTTTTATTGGTACACATTCCTCCTTCATGGAGAAATGTTAAACAGTCCATCCGAGTCTGCTGAAATTGCCATGTTAATCAGGAAATCTAATTAGTCAGGATTTTGTTAATGGGAAGTAAATTTCATTATATAGGTTATTTCCCAATGCAATATACATAGATTGGAACTCAATTTGTATGTGTAATGCACATTCAACCCACTGTCTTTTCTGCAAAACACTGTCACTGCAGGCCCAATGTACCATTTCACCTGCTTCATGTAATGCCATCTCTTCTCTACCTTCAGACTGATCCCATTAACCTGCTGATCTGTATCCCTAATTTGCCCCCACTTGCACCCATTTGCATTTTAAAATGACTTCATTTGCTGACTGCTACTGAAATCATTTTGCTGAGTACTTGTAAACATACTGCCATATATCCTTACAGTGGGATCGAGAAACCACCTGGATTTGAAATATTAACGAAGGCGCACAAGCAAAATGGGGTTGTGAGATGGAGAATACCTAGATTCAAAAGAATTTTAAGGCACACAAAGCAATGCAAAATGGTGTGTTGGATGGAGAACAGACCTAGATTCCAAACATTAAGAAAGGAAGACAATGCAAAATGGGGAGTGGAGACCACACTTAGATTCAAAATATTAAGGGACACTAAAATGGGAGGGTGGGCTGGAGAACACACCAAGATTCAAAATAAGGGACACAAAGCAAAAATCGGGGTGTGGGATGGAGAACACACCTGGATCCAAAATATTATTAAAGACATGCGGGTGGGGTGAACACCACCTGCATTTGAAATATAAAGGCATGCAATGTAATATTAGGGGTGGGATGAGAACACACCTACATTTAAAAAATTAAGGTAGGCACAGCTGGCAATGTAAAAAAGGGGTGTGGTTGGAGAACACCTAGATTCGATATATTAATAAAGACAACTCAATGCAAAATGGGGGTGTTGGATGAAGAACACCTACATTCGAAATATAAAGGCACAATGCAAATTGGGGGCGTGGGATGGAAAACACACCTAGATTCGAAACATTAAGAAAGGAACACAATGCAAAATGAAGTGTGGGATGGAGAACACATGCATTCTAAATATTATGAAAGGCACACAATGCAGTGTGAAATGGGTGTGGAATGGAGAGCACACCTAGATTCAAAACATGAAGGCACCCATACAAAATGGGGGTGTGGGATGGAGAACACCCCTGGATCCAAAATATTAAGGAACGCAATGCAAAACAGGGGTGAGATGGTGAACACACCTACATTTGAAATATAAAGGCACAATGCAAAATGGGAGGTGTGGGATTGAGAACACACCTACATTTGAAATAAGAAGAAAGGCACACTATGCAACGCATAATTGTAGGTGGAAAAACACACCAAGTTTTGAAATATCAAGAAAGGCACAATGCAAGTGGGATGAGAACACATCTACATTCGAAATGTAAACGTGCACAATGTAAAATGGGGTATGGGATGGTGAACACACCTGGATTCAAAATATTAAGGCATTCAATGTAAAATAGGGGTGTGGGATGGAGAACACAATTAGATTCAAAATATTAAGGCAGGCAATGCAGGGGCTGTGGGATGGAGAACACCTAGATTGGAAATATTAAGAAAAAGGTAGACGATGCAAAATGGAATTGGGGACAGAGAGACCACACCTAGATTTGAAATATAAGGCACGGAATGCAAAATGGGGGTGTGGGATGGAGAACACCAATATTAAGAAAGGCACAATGCGATGCCGGGTGGGTGTGGGATGGAGATCACCTAGATTCTAATTAAAGGCACAATGCAAAATGGAGGTGGTGGTATGGCGAAGATACCTAGATTCAAGTTTTTTAAAGAAAGGCACAAAGCAATGCAAATGGGGTTGTGGGATGGAGAACACACCCAGATACGAAATAAGGCATGCAATGCAAGTGGGGTGGGATGGAGAACACCTACATTTGAAATATAAAGGCACACTGCAAAATGGAATTGGGTGGGGTGGAGAACACACCTAGATTCGAAATAGGAACACACTGTAAAATGGGAGTTGTGGGATGGAGAACACATCTAGATTCTAAATATTAAGACAGGCAAACAATTTAAAATGGGGGCGAGATGGAGAACAAACATTAAAAATACTAGGAAAGGCACACAATGGAATGCAAAATGGGGTGTGGGATGGAGGACATTAAGGCACAATGCAAAATGGAGCGGGGATAGAGAACACACCTAGATTTGAAATATTAAAACAATGCAAAATGGGGTGAGATGGAGAACACACCTATATTCAAAACAATTTTAGGTCACACAAGGAAATGCAAAATGTGCAATGCAAAAATGGGGAGTGAGTTGGAGAACACACCTACATTTGAAATCCTAATAAAGGCACAACAAACGAGATTTGAAATATGAAGGCACGCAATGCAAACTTGGGGTGGGATGTATAACACCTAGATTAAAAATATTAAGAGGCACACACTGCAATCCAAAATGAGGTCGGGATGGAGACCATACCTAGATTCGAAATATTCAGAAAGGCACAATGGAAAATGGGGTGGGATGGAGAACACCTACATTTGAATATTTTGAAAGGCCTACAATGCAAAATTGTGTCAGGAAGACCAAACCCAGATTCAAAAAAATAAGGCACACGATGCAAAGCAAAATGGGGTGTGTCAGATGGAGAAGAGAACAAGAATCTAAATATTAAGGCACACAATAGAAAAATGGGGGTCTGGGATGGAGTACACCTAGATTCGAAACATCAAGAAAGGCACACAATGTAAAAAGGGATGTGGGATAGCATGTGAAGAATGGCAAACTATGCACAACTGAGTGGGATGGAACACACCTAGATCAGAAATATTAAGAAAGTAACACAGCAATGCAAAAAGTGGTGTGGGGTGGAGAACACCCACATTTCAAATATTAGGAAAGGCACACAATGTAACATGGGGTGTGCGATGGAGAACGCCTAGATTCAAAATATTAAGGCACGCAATGCAAAATGCAGGTGTGGGATGGAGAACTAAATTTAATATTGAGAAAGGCACAACGCAAAATGGGGGGGTATGGAGAACACAGATTCTAAATTTTAAGGAAGGAACACAGTGCAATGCAAAAAGGAGTGGTGGGATGGAGAACACACCTCGATTCAAAATATTAAGACAGACAATGCAAAATGGGGGTGGGATGAGAATATGGATTCGAAATATCAAGGCACGCAATGCAAACTGGGGGGTGAGATTAGGAATACACCGAGATTGGAATATCAAGATAGGCACACAAGGCAATGCAAAATGGGGCTGGGACAGAGAACACCTCGATTCTAAATATTACGAAATGCACAATGCAAAATGGGGTATAGGATCACATCTAAATACGCAATATTTAGACAATGCAAAATGGGGTGTGGGTTGAGAACACCAAGATTCGAAATATTAATAAAGGCACAATGGGGTGCGTCGGATGGAGAACACACCAAGATATGAATTATTAAGCATTGTACACAATGCAAATATAGGGGCAAAAACTATTTAAAATATTAAGGCACACAATGCAATGCAAAATAGGGGATGTGGTATGAAGAACACATCAAGATTCGAAATATTAAGGAATCCAATGCATAATGGGGGTTGGATGGAGAAGACCCCTAGACTCGAAATATTAAGTCAATGCAATAATAATGGGTGGGGTGGAATGGATAACACCTACATTAAAGATTTTAAGAAAGGCACACAATTCAAGATGGGGCTGGGATGGAGAACACACCTAGATTAGAAATATTAAAACAATGCAAAAAGGGTTGGATGAGAACACATCTAGATTCGAAATATCAAGGCAGACAATGCAAACTCGGGGGTGGGATGTATAACCCCTAGATTAAAAATATTAAGAGGCACACATTGTAATGCAAAATGGGGGTCAGAACATTGCAATGCAAAATGGGGGTCAGGATGGAGACTTGTCAAGAACCCCACTCCTGTGCGAGTAGCTGGGGCATATACTGTTGCCAAACTGCCTAACAGACATAAATGCCTTTATTTCAGGGCCCTCCTGTGTCCAAGGTGCAGGCAAATGACTTGGGACCAGCCCTCCTGGCATAGAAGTCCACAAACACCCGAAAAGAAACAGAAGACTACATTTCCCAGAGGCCCCGCGCGACCGCGAGCCTCTGGGAAGCTTTGGGACCACGCCCGATCAATCGCGCATGCGCGCAGAACTCGCACGGATCCCCGCTTGCGCTACAGACTCTTCGCCGGAGAAGACGTGTCTCTGTGGGCTCCTGCAGGCTGCTGTCAGCGGGGCCAATCCCGCCTGCGAACACTGCAGGCCCCGCTGCTTGCTTAAGATAAGTGCTTTACTCATTGGTTGGGAACGAGGGCGTGTGGGGAGTTTTGGTGCTACTAACCCGCTCCGACTCGGGGCCTTGAAACACCGCGGATTGGGCTCCGGCACCGGCACCATTGACCCTTGGTTGGCAGACTCGCATGCCGGATTCCAATATTGTAGTGAACCGAGGCACCCGGCATCGTCAACCCTTGCTTGGCAGAACCGCATGCTGGATTCTATGTTGTAGCGAACCGGCACCATTAACCCTTGATTCTTAAAGGTTGCACGCCGCATGCTATGTCTAACGCTGTTAAGCACCAAGCTCATAGGTGTCTCATTTCTTGTAGTGGCAGAACGCCGGCTACGTGGCCTCGTTAAGGAACATTGGAGTGATCGATCCATGACAGAATCCCGTACTTCTGAAGCTAAGTGCTTAAACCTTTGTGTGATCAAAATGCTCTTGTGTTAATGTTTTGGGGGCATTTACCTGTGTATCTGAATCTATGGGAGCTCTCTGAGTAATACGCTATGGTCAAATCTAAGAATCTATGTATGTATGAATGTATGAATGTGATATGGTATTGTCTAATGCATCCAAGCCTAGAGAAGTAATCTGGGTGTTGGAATTGGTAGCACGAGGAAGTGCAAGGTGCATGAATCTGGCAGTATCTGAGAGTCCACGGATAGCCCAGGAGGGCTGAACCTTATTTTCCCTGAACTACCCCAACCCTATCCAAAACCTCTCCCTTTCCCTCAACCCGCTTTACCTAATACCCCCTACCCATCCAAACCAGCGGACCCTAACCCTCTTTCCCCGGCGGGTCGCGGATGCCTGAGTGTTGAATATCTCAGGCGCCAAGACCCAACGGGGAGGCAGGTGTACGTGCTACCTCTGCGCAAGACAACGTACCTGACAGGAGCGCAAGCCCAAGAATTGCCGAGCGCCTGGGTAGCACGTCGCCATGGAGGAGATTTTACATGCCCTACGTGATTTAAAGCACGAATTGCAAACTACTCGCCATGATTATGCAAACTTGGCGGGTCAGGTCCAAGCCCTTACGGTGCAAGCCAATGCCCAAGCTATTCCGTTGCCTCCGGACCCAACTCCACCTGCCCCAGTCCAGGTATCAGTGACCACAGAAGCCCCTATTCCCTTGTCAGCCCCCGAAAGGTATCATGGGGATCCACATAAATTCAACCAGTTCATCATGCAATGCCAGTTGCACTTTATTACAAAGCCAAATGTCTTTCGTACCTCCCAGGCTCGTTCGGCTTTTGTGATCTCTTACCTTGGGGGGGACGCTGCATCTTGGGCTACACCGTTAGTGTCTAAGGACGATGAGCTTTTATACCAATGGGACATGTTCCTTGAGGAGTTTGGGAAGATATTTAATCGTAGGGCGGCGACTCTGATTAAAGATCGAGAGCTTCTTACCTTGCGTCAAGGAGGCAGGGACTTGGTTTCTTATGTCACTACGTTTAACAGGTTGGCAGTAGAAACGGATTGGCCCCAAGAGAAACGCCTGGCCTTATTCTACCAAGGGCTGCGGGACGAAACTAAGGACCTCATAGCACAGGTTGATCCCCAACCAGAAACGTGTTCAGCCATGATTGACTTAGCCTTGCGGTTAGACCAAAGGCAGAGTGATAGGAAACTAGACAGGAAGAAATGGGAGGCAAGGCCCCTACCACGACTAGATCAACAGGTCAAAAATACCAGAGTAGAGAAGCCCTCCGAAGAACCTATGCAGGTAGGAACAGTGCGAGGCCCTCTCAGTAAGGAAGAAAAAGACAAGAGGCGTCGTGAGAGACTCTGTCTTTACTGTGGAAAGGGAGGACATTTTGTTCGAGAGTGCACCAGCAAGCCTAAGGGAGAGCAATCGGGAAACGAAAAAGCTCGCCTGTAAGGGTGGCCCCGGCGAGCCAATCTGAAGACACCCCTAAGGTTCTCGCTAATATTCAGCAATCAAAATTCACACATGTAACAGTTTCCGGGCACATTGGTTGGGAAGATCGGCGTATACCAGTTAAGCTGATGATAGACTCAGGAGCTACCGGGAACTTCATTGACACAACCTTGGCACATCAGTTGGGTATTCCTCTAACCCTTAAAAAGCATGAGGAAGAAGTGAAATCCGTAGATGGATCACCCCTAATCTCAGGTCGCATAACTCAGCAAACCAGGTGGTTGCATTTGGAATGCGATGCGCAGCATCATGAGGACATCAGGTTCGATGTCATCGCAGCACCCCAATTTGGAATGATTCTAGGGTTACCTTGGTTGGGTACCCATAATCCAGACGTAGACTGGGTTCAAGCGTCGTTGTGCTTCTCATCAAGCCACTGCCTTAAGACCTGTCTGCATGTTGGGAAGGTGTCAACGAAGGAAGAACAAGTAATAGGAAGTACCGAAACTACGTTACCCGCAGTGTACGAGAGCTATAGGGATGTATTCAGTAAAACCGCTGCCGAGACCTTGCCGCCCCACCGAACCTTCGACTGCAGGATCGACCTAGATCCTGGTGCATCCATGCCTTGCAGCAGAATATATGCTCTAACAGAAGCAGAAAATGAACACTTAAAAGCCTACATCGAAACTAACCTAGCCAATGGGTTTATACGCCACTCTAAGTCACCTGTCTCGTCCCCCTTATTCTTCGTCCCAAAAAAGACTGGGGACTTGAGGACATGCATTGACTACAGAGCCATCAACCGTATAACCATAAAGAACAGGTACCCCCTGCCGTTAATATCCACTCTGTTGGATCAGGTGCGAGACGCTAAGATATTCACCAAATTAGACTTACGAGGAGCCTACCATCTTGTGCGGGTGCGTGAGGGTGACGAATGGAAGACTGCTTTTCGGACCAAGTTTGGCCTTTACGAGTATCAAGTCATGCCATTCGGGCTCTGCAACGCACCGGCCGCCTTCCAGCACTTCCTGGATGAAGTTTTGCGGGGGTATCTAGACGTTTTTACCATGGTGTATATCGATGACATCCTTATTTATTCTCACAACCTGGAGGAACATCGAAAACATGTGGAAGCAGTCCTACAACGCCTAAGAGAACACCAACTCTACGCAAAACTAGAAAAGTGCGAATTTCATCAGTCTACTATAGAGTTCTTAGGGTTTGTTTTATCCCCAGACGGCATCACCATGGACAATAAGAAGGTGAAGGCCATCCTGGAGTGGCCTTCTCCTACGTCAGTGAAGGAAGTTCAAACGGTGTTAGGCTTTGCCAACTTTTATCGACGGTTTATTAATGGGTTTGCAAAGATGGTGCAACCTATTACCCGTCTGCTCAAAAAGGGAATCACGTTCCTTTGGGATGCAGCTGCAGATACCGGTTTCCAAGCCCTGAAAAACGCATTTGCTTCGGCCCCTGTGTTGCTTCACCCAGACCTCAATCGCCCCTACATAGTAGAAACTGATGCCTCCAGCTACGCGCTGGGGGCAATTCTGTCACAAAGGGACAATTCAGGTCAACTGCATCCGGTTGCGTACTATTCGCGCTCGCTGCTTCCTGCAGAGCGTAACTATGTGATAGCAGACCGGGAACTTCTTGCAATTAAGGTGGCCTTCGATGAGTGGCGTCACTACTTGATGGGTGCTCGTCACACTATCACCATATTAACGGATCATAGGAATTTACAATTCCTGAAATCAGCCAAGGCCCTAAGCCCCCGACAACTACGTTGGGCGATGCTATTTGCTGAGTACGATTTTATTGTGACTTATCGTCCTGGAACTGAAAATAAGAAAGCCGATATCCTATCTCGTTACCCCGAACCAGATCCTAAAACACTTAAGGAGGAGGAACCAAGGCCCATCGTGCCTTCCGCACGCATCATAGGCAGCGTCACTGTGGATGATATATTCAATGACATTAGGAATGCAATGACTGCTCAGGAACTAGCACGATGGAATGACCCTAAGAATTCACGAACCATCAAAGAAGGACTTCCTTTCCAAGGTGCGACTTTATATTTACCTTCCACAGCCATACAACTACAAGCTATTAAATGGTGTCATGATTCGCCATATGTGGGACACCCAGGGGTTGCGAAAACCTGCGAATTATTGAGGCGTCATTTCTGGTGGCCTAAGCTACGACGAGACGTCCAGCGGTATGTACTAAATTGTGAATGTTGCTTAAGGAACAAAGCGGACCATCAAAGACCTGCTGGAATGCTGCAACCATTACCGACACCACCAACGCCTTGGCATACTGTTTCCTTGGATTTGATTGTGGACTTACCCGCTAGCCATGGCCTCACCACAATTATAGTACTAGTAGACTCTTTCAGCAAGCTGGCTCATTTCATACCTTGTAAGGGGGTTCCTACGGCCAAAGAATTAGTCGAGCTTTTCCTCCAAAACATCGTAAGGTTACATGGCATCCCTCATTGTATGGTATCTGATCGGGGTTCTCAGTTTACGTCTCGTTTCTGGCGGGCTTTCTGTACTTCAACTGGTATTGACATGAGACTGTCTACCAGTTACCACCCAGAAACAGACGGACAAACTGAACGAGTCAACCAAACACTCGAACAGTATTTACGATGCATGACCTATGATAATAATGCTTCTTGGGCTGATACTCTCTGGTTGGCAGAATTGGCTTATAATAATGCTGTACATTCATCTACCAAAATAACACCCTTTTATGGTACTTATGGTTATCATCCACGATTCCAACCTTTTCCCCATGGGGCTGTTGACATGGTGCCTGCGGCTCAAACACACAGAGAACACTTAGTAAAGATTTGGAAAAATATCCTTATAAATTTAAACAAAGCAAAACTAGCATACAAGAAGTCTGCTGATAAGAAAAGACGACCAGGCCCCCAGTACAGAATTGGTGATAAGGTCTGGTTGGCTACACGGAATCTCCACTTACATGGTCCCAAGAAGTTTCAGCCAAGATTTATAGGCCCATTCTTGGTAGAGAAAGTCATAAACCCAGTAGCTATCCGCCTAACTTTACCACCGCAGATGCGTATACACCCAGTGTTTCATGTGTCTCTCATAAAGCCGGCACCCACGTCCATCCACCTGAAGAGACCTCCCCCCATCGACGTACAGGGAAACCCAGAATATGAGATACAGTCTATTTTGGATTCACGTATACAACATGGGGTACTACAATATTTAATAGATTGGCTGGGGTATGGACCCGAAGAACGATCTTGGGAGCCAGCGACCAATGTCCATGCCTCTCGTTTGGTCCGACGGTTTCATGTCAACAACCCTGCCAAACCGGGACCTGTTGGGAGGGGGAGTACTGTCAAGAACCCCACTCCTGTGCGAGTAGCTGGGGCATATACTGTTGCCAAACTGCCTAACAGACATAAATGCCTTTATTTCAGGGCCCTCCTGTGTCCAAGGTGCAGGCAAATGACTTGGGACCAGCCCTCCTGGCATAGAAGTCCACAAACACCCGAAAAGAAACAGAAGACTACATTTCCCAGAGGCCCCGCGCGACCGCGAGCCTCTGGGAAGCTTTAGGACCACGCCCGATCAATCGTGCATGCGCGCAGAACTCGCACGGATCCCCGCTTGCGCTACAGACTCTTCGCCGGAGAAGACGTGTCTCCGTGGGCTCCTGCAGGCTGCTGTCAGCGGGGCCATTCCCCGCCTGCGAACACTGCAGGCCCCGCTGCTTGCTTAAGATAAGTGCTTTACTCATTGGTTGGGAACGAGGGCGTGTGGGGAGTTTTGGTGCTACTAACCCGCTCCGACTCGGGGCCTTGAAACACCGCGGATTGGGCTCCGGCACCGGCACCATTGACCCTTGGTTGGCAGACTCGCATGCCGGATTCCAATATTGTAGTGAACCGAGGCACCCGGCATCGTCAACCCTTGCTTGGCAGAACCGCATGCTGGATTCTATGTTGTAGCGAACCGGCACCATTAACCCTTGATTCTTAAAGGTTGCACGCCGCATGCTATGTCTAACGCTGTTAAGCACCAAGCTCATAGGTGTCTCATTTCTTGTAGTGGCAGAACGCCGGCTACGTGGCCTCGTTAAGGAACATTGGAGTGATCGATCCATGACAGAATCCCGTACTTCTGAAGCTAAGTGCTTAAACCTTTGTGTGATCAAAATGCTCTTGTGTTAATGTTTTGGGGGCATTTACCTGTGTATCTGAATCTATGGGAGCTCTCTGAGTAATACGCTATGGTCAAATCTAAGAATCTATGTATGTATGAATGTATGAATGTGATATGGTATTGTCTAATGCATCCAAGCCTAGAGAAGTAATCTGGGTGTTGGAATTGGTAGCACGAGGAAGTGCAAGGTGCATGAATCTGGCAGTATCTGAGAGTCCACGGATAGCCCAGGAGGGCTGAACCTTATTTTCCCTGAACTACCCCAACCCTATCCAAAACCTCTCCCTTTCCCTCAACCCGGTTTACCTAATACCCCCTACCCATCCAAACCAGCGGACCCTAACCCTCTTTCCCCGGCGGGTCGCGGATGCCTGAGTGTTGAATATCTCAGGCGCCAAGACCCAACGGGGAGGCAGGTGTACGTGCTACCTCCGCGCAAGACAACGTACCTGACAAGACTAAACCTAGATTCTAAATATTCAGAAAGGCACAATGCAAAATGGGGTGGGATGGAGAACACGCCTACATTTGAATTATTTGGAAAGGCACAATGTGTAATTGTAGGTGGAAAAACACCAAGATTCGAAATATAAAGGGCACAGCATGTAATTCAAAATGGGGGTGGAGAACACACCTAGGTTCGAAATAAGGCATAGAATGCAATGCAAAATGGGGTGTGGTATGGAGAACAGACCTAGATTCAAAATATTAAGGCACGCAATGCAAAATGGGGGCATGGGAGAACACCTATATTCAAAATATGAAGGCACGCAATGAAAAACAGGGATGGGATGGAGAACACAATATTAAGAAAGGCATAATGCAATGCGGGGTGGGATGAGAACACCCAGATTCGAAATATAAAGGCACACTGCAAAATTGAATTGGGTGGGATGGAGAACACAACACACCTAAATTCAAAATATTAATAAGGAGGGGGGAGGGATGAGAACAGACCAATTCAAATTTGAAAGGCGCAAATCAAATGTGGTGTGGGATGGAGAACACCTAGATTCGAAAAAAGGCACAATGTGCAATGCAAAATAGGCATGTGGGATGGAGAACACCTACATTTGAATTATTAGGAAAGGCACAATATGCAACACATAATTGTAGGTGGAAAAACACCAAGATTCAAAATATTAAGACAGGCACAGAATGCAATGCAAAATGGGGGTGGGATAGAAAACACCTAAATTTGAAATATTTAGGCATGCAATGCAAAATAAGGGTGTGGGATGGAGAACACCTAGATTTGAAATAGGCACAATGCAAAATGGGGGTATGGATAACACCTAAATTCAAAATATTATGCACACAATGTTAAAGGATATTTGTAGCATGCACTATCACCACCAGAGTGGTCTCCTGGCGGCTCTAAAAAAGGGAAAAGGGGGAGGTGAGTTAGTAGGAATAAGCTGGAAAAGTGCAAGAGAGCAGTGATGTGCTGTGGTCAGCCTCGGCCCGGTAAGTCCGTTGGCTGGGCTTGGGGTGTTTTGAGGTCGGTAGTCGTGTGCTGTTGTGCGAGTCTATGTGGTTTGTTTTGTTGTTGCAGTGTAGTGAAGTTTGTGCAGATTTGTGTTGTAGGCTTGTGGTTGTGTAGCGTTTGAGGTGTATGCAGAAGGGTGAAATTGTTAGTGGATTGGTTAATTGGAGTTGCTGTCTGGAAGAGACGCTAAACTTCTGTATTCTCTCCAGGTGGGGTGCGCAAGCATCTCTGCATCTCCGTCCAGATCTGGGGCCGTCCAACGCTCACAGTCCCTTTCACACATGGCATCCACTCACATTCACAACCTTGCCCAAGTTGACTCTGGCCACCTATGCGACACCCATCTGTATGCAGGGCAGGCAGGCATTTGTGCGCCCCTTCAATCTGTCCCAGAGTACTCCCAGGCAGGTCAGTGCATGGCAACTGTCAGTCAAGGCTACTCCGTCCATATCTGGCAGCTGGTCGGCATTTATCATCTTATTCAGTTGCTCATGCAGGCTACCGCTTCCAGCACCTTCAAAACATGGCACATGCCAATGCTTATGTCCAGGGGCAGCACACCTGCCTTCATTCACAACTCCATCCGGTCTATGCCAATGTCCACAACTTAGTTCAAGTGTGGCAAGTGCCAACATTCACACAACTCTATACAAGTGTGATACCTGGTCGCAATTATGGAGCTGGTGAGGTTGTTAACTGCATTTGGCTAGGGATGCTGATTTCTGTCCTTATGGGTGTCGCTTGTGTTATATTCGACTTAGAATCGTCTCTTGCCAGTTCTAGAGGTCAGTGTCATCTTAAATTTGCCAACGTGTTTTGTGTTTCCCGTTTGGTTGTTTCGCTTTCTCAGTTTGAATCTGTGATGTTGAAGAACACACCTAGATTCTAAATATGAAGTAAGGCAATGCAAAATGAGGTGGAATGGAGAACACCTCGAATCTAAATATTAAGAAAGGCACACATTAAAATGGGGTGTGGGATAGAGAACACGCCTAGATTCGAAATATTAAGTCATTTCAATAGATATTGATGGGGTGGGATGGATAACACCTAGATTCGAAATATCAAGGCACGCAATGCAAACTGGGGGGTGTTGAACACCTAGATTACAAACATAAGAGGCACACTGCAATGCAAAATGGGGTCGGGAAGAGACCAAACCTAGATTCAAAATATTCAGAATGGCACAATGCAAAATGGGGTGGGATGGAGAACACCTACATTTGAAATATTAGGAAAGGCACAGAATGCAATGCAAAATGGCGGTGGGGGAGGGCAACACCTAGATTCGAAATATTATGGCAGGCAGTGGGAGTGTGGGATGGAGAAAACCTAGATTCGAAATATTAAGAAAGGCACAAAATGCAATCCAAAACAGTGTTGTGGCATAAGAACACCGATATTGGAAAAATTAAGCAAGGAATACAATGGAAAATGGGGTGTGGGATGCAGAACACGCCTAGATTCGAAATATTAAGTCATTTCAATAAATATTGATGGGGTGGGACGGAGAACACCTAGATTCGAAATATCAAGGCACGCATTGCAAACTGGGGGGTGTTGAACACCTAGATTACAAATATTAGGAGGCACACTGCAATGCAAAATGGGGTTGGGATGGAGACCGAACCTACATTTGAATATTAAGAAAGGCCTACAATGCAAAATGGGGGGAGGGTATGGGCGCTGGAGACCAAACCTAGATTCAAGAAAGGCACAATGCAAAATGAGGCGAGGGATGAGAACACCTCCATTTGAAATATTGGGAAAGGCACAGAATGCAATGCAAAATGGGGTGTGGGATGGGCAACACCTAGATTCAAATTATTAAGGCACACAATGCAAAAGAGGGGGTGGGATGGAGAACACCTCCATACGAAATAAGGAAGGCACACAATGCAAGATGGGGTGTGGGATCGATAACAACCCTAGATTGGAAATATGAAGTCAATGCAATAACAATGGGTCGGATGAGAGCACACCTAGATTCGAAATAGTAAGAAGGCATGCAATGCAAAAATGGGTGTGGATGAGAACACACCTACATTAGAAATATTGAAAAAGGCATACAAGCCAATGCAAAAGGAAGGGGGTGGTATGCAGAACAGACCTAGATACGAACTTGTAAAAAAGGCAAACAATGCAATATGAGGCCTGGGGGTGGGATGGAGAACACAGATTTGAAATATCAAAGCACACAATGCAAACTGGGGGGTGAGATCAGAACACTAACACGAAATATTAAGAAAGGCACAATGCAAAATGGGGTATCGGATGGAGAACACATCTAGATTCAACATATTAAGAAAGGCACACAATGCAAAAATAGAGGTGGAAAAACAACTATATTTGAAATATTAAGGCACACAATGCAATGCAAAATAGGGGGTGTGGGTTGGACACCACATCTAGATTTGAAATATTAAGAAAGGAAAACAATGCAATGGGGTGTGTGGTATGGAGAATACCTACATTTGAAATAAGAATGGAACATAATGCAACATGGGGGTGTGGAAAGGAAAACACAACTATATTCTAAATAAGAAGACAATGCAGAATGGGGGGGGATGGAGAGCACGCCTAGATTCGAAATATTAAGGAAGACAATGCAAAATGGGGGGTTGGATGGAGAACATTAAGAAAGGCACACAATGCAATGCAAAATGGGGTGGAATGGAGAACACAAATATTAAGAAAGGCACAATGCAATGCAGGTTGGGGTGGGATGGAGAACTAGATTTGAAATATTAAGTAAGTCACACAATGCAAGATGAGGGACGGGGGAATGGAGAACATGCCTAGAATATTAAGAAAGGCACAATGCAAAATGGAAT
Source organism: Ambystoma mexicanum (assembly GCF_040938575.1). Classification (NCBI taxonomy): domain Eukaryota; kingdom Metazoa; phylum Chordata; class Amphibia; order Caudata; family Ambystomatidae; genus Ambystoma; species Ambystoma mexicanum. The sequence goes on from NC_090939.1 coordinate 951,266,419, forward strand.
TGGGTGGGATGGATAACACTCCAGATTTGAAATAGTAAGAAGGCACGCAATGCATTGAAAAAGGCACACAATGCAACACAAAAAGGAATTGGGTGGGGGTGGAGAACACAGATTCAAAATTAATAAAGGCACACAAGCCAATGCAACATCGAGGTGGGGTGGTATGGAGAACAGACCTAGATTCAAGTTTTTAAGACAGACACAAAGCAATGCAAATGGGGGGTGTAGGATGGAGAGGACACCCAGATACAAAATATTAAGAAGGCACGCAATGCAGGTGGGATGGAGAACACACGTAGATATTAAGGAAAGGAGGAACAAAATCCAATATGCTAGCAGAGTTAGCAAAGAATTTCTGGCATTATTGTCTCCAGAACAAGATATCCATATCTGCTGAATATTTACCAGGGAGACAGAACGAAGTGGCAGACTGGAATTCACGTCATCTTGTGGACTCCAGCGACTGGAAGCTACATCCCCAGATCTTCCAGCGATTGCAGGACCTCTGGGGTCCCCTACATATAGATCTGTTTGCGTCCAGACTGAATGGTCAGACTCGAGAGTACTTCAGCTGGAGGATAGACCCGGATGCAGCGGGCACGGACGCCTTCCTGCAATCATGGACAGGAGCAGTACATTATGCCTTCTCGCCATTCATTATGATCACAAGGGCTCTAGCGAAGGTTCGCAGAGATCAGGCAGAGATTGTGATGGTGCTACACCTATGGAAGGCACAGCCTTGGTTTCCAGTAGTGATGGAACTTTCTACGGATTTTCCGAGGATAGTTCCTCTTCGGCCGGACCTTCTTCTCGCCCTGTCCGGGCACGCTCATCCGCTCGTGACAGCGAACATGCTACAATTGATAGCCTGCAGGGTTTCGGGAAAAGATGGGTCTTGCCAGGAATTTCACAACTCGCTGCAGATTGTATCAGAGACTCCTGGGTGCCTTCCACCCTTCGGAGCTATAGTGCGGCATGGAACGGGTGGTCCAGATGGTGTTTGGAGCACGAGTTGGACCCCGTTTCAGCCCCGTTAGTAGAAGTTGTCAACTGCTTAGCTTTCAAATTTCAAGAAGGAAGCACTTTCAGAACAGTGGGAGTTTATAGATCAGCCATTTCAGCAGGCCATGAGGAATTAGAAGGAAGCGCTGTGGGCGAACATCCATCAGTCTTGCGGTTGCTCAAGGGGATGAAGCTCAAAAGGCCTCCTATACCCAGATACAAAATATTATGGGATGTCAGAGACGTTTTTCGACTTTCTCTCAGATGGCCCGATAACGAGAACCTATCCCGATCACAGTTAGGAAAATTAGCCATGTTACTTTGCCTTACAGCTTGTAGGTGTCAGGAATGGCACTCTGTCAAGAGTGGCACAGGGTACCCAGGTAGATTTTGGGTGGCTGTCCCAAAGTAAGGTAGCAGATAAGCACACACAGCAGGGAGTTAAACAAGAAAGAAGAGTAGGAAACTGTAGCTGTGGGCCAAAAGGGGCAAAAGATACAAAGGTACTAACAAAATGGATTCCCTCTTGGGGCGTATGCTGAAATGGGAAAGAGTGTTCCACGAACCTTAGGAAACTCCAGCCTTCTGCACAGATTGCAATAACAGAGGCCCACGCTGTATGCTTATGGCTGGGAACAACACCAGTGGGTGTCTGTAACACTGAAAATGCAACAAGGGAAGGGGCAGAGGTTGCCTGCCCGAAACCAACAGGCAAGCTCTGTACAAAGGGATTACATAAGACACATGAGAAGACAAGAACAGATATATCCAGCGAAAAGGAAGTCAATGAGCAATCTAGCAGAAGGAAATGAAGGAAAGGCAGTTAGACTGAAGTAGATAACCTAAGGTGGAGTACAGAGGACTCAAGGAAGAGAACAAGGGAGCAGCAGTCAGGAAAACAGAAGGGCTGCAAAGTAGGAAGCAGGTCTGCAGTCAAGAGTGGGACTAGGTGCAGGCAAACTGTAGTCGACTGCGGAGGACTGTAGTAGGCTGCAAGGCAGGGAGTCCAGAAGAACAGGACAGAGAGAGATTAGTAGGAGGCGACAGAGAGCCCAAAAGAATAGGGCCGCGAGGTAGGGAGCCCAGAGGAGCAGGGCTGTAGGCAGCTAAGTGTAAAACAGGCTGTACTGCAGAGGAGTGTAGCAAGCCGCAAGGCAGGGAGTCCAGAGGACACGGGCTGTAGGCAGCGGAGGGAGCAGGCTGCAAGGAAGGAGCCCAGAGGACAAGGGCTGTAGGCAGCGAAGAGGTGCAGGCTGCAAGGTAGGGAGCCCAGAGGACAAGGGCTTGGAGACAGCGGAGGGTTGCAGGCTGTAGGGCATGAAGCCCAGAGGACATGGACTGTAGGCAGCCGGAGTGAGGCAGGCTGCAAGGCAAGGAGCCCAGAAGAGCAGGGCAGCAAGGAGTGAGCCCAGAGGAGCAGGGCCGCTGGCTGTAGAGGGCTACAGAGGACTGTAGTAGGCTGCAAGGCAGGAAGCCCAGAAGACAAGGGCTGTAGGTAGAAGGCAGCGGAGCGTGATCGGCTGCAAGGCAGGGAGCCCGGAAAGGGCACTGGATCAAAACAGGATAATGCAGCAACAGGAACAGCATACAAAGTAGCGGGTCAAGGCAAACAGGAGCGGGGAGATCTCAAGATGTAAGACACTGTGCTCCTGCAGGCAGCTGCTTATATACAGCCCTGCCCTGTTCTGAGGCAGGCTAATTGACAGCACCTGGGGCGGCACACCTGATGACAATCTGCCTCCTCCCTCTCTGGTCCTGAGCAGGTGGAAGCAGCACTGGCCGCTAGGGCTTCTGGGGATTGTGGTCCCAATAACGATGAATGAGAATAGCCAGGAAATGAGGACTGTAGCCAGGTGCATTATGGTAAATGTAGTTAATTGAATAAAATAAGAAAGAACCAAAGTTGAGCAAATGGAAATAAAAGACCAAGGCGTGAAAAGGAGTTGTTCAAGGAGTATTAGGAGGATATATGAGTACCAAGTAGTCCATGATGGTTGCCAATGCGTGTGCCAGCGGCGCGGGCATGACAGTAGGAGGGTATCTGACGTCAAAGCCCTAGAGATTGATAGGAAAATATTCTATCCAGACGGCATATCATTCACCATTGCTAAAAGAACGAAAACAGATTTGAGAGTAATCGATTACCCATACTTCACAAGTAATAAGAAGCTTTGCGTAGCGCAGTGTATCAAGGATTACAAGGAAGCTATAGCACATCTTAGACCGCAGGGAGTGTCCCAGCTTCTCATAGCGCGCAGGAAACCCTATCACGCAGTAGCGTCAGTGACCATTGCTAGATGGGTGAGAGAAGTAATTCATTGATTTGTCTCTGTTTGGCGCGCATTCAGCCAGGGGTGCGATGGCTTCAAAGGCTTTTTCCACAGGGGTATCGCTACAAGACATTATGAAGTCAGCAAATTGGTCCTCTGAGTCAACATTTAAGACATTCTATTTTATGCCTGTATCCGAAATACCAAGTAGGGTGGTGGACAGCGTTGAACAAGCATAATGCGAGCCTCCTGTCTTGTCATAGGATAAAGATTGCCCAAGCTATCAGCTCAGGACGTCTTCATTCTATTAAAGACAAGGAGGCGAGCATTATATCCCACCCAGAACAACAAGATGTCAATTTTGCATTTTCATGTTGATAACGATGTATCACCGTTGCTCATTCCCACCCTCATGTTGTACTATTCATTCCTTACAGGAGATGACCAAAAGAATGCCGGATGAAGAAGTTCTCAGAAATGGATGAAGGGCAGCTCATGTTGGTCACGTTGGACTGAAAAAGTTTGCAGTTTTCAGGATTCTTGCCAGTTCAATTGCGAGGATCACTTCGTTGGTGAAAGTCAAATAAGTTCATATGGACAGACAAAGAAAGAGGAAAGGACCTGGTCAGAGGGGTTCTTATACAGAGAGCTGCCCTCTGATTGGTGCATAGGATAGATACCTGGACTACCAGAGACCTAAGGTTCATGGGACTAGTGGTTCCCTAAGGATTACATGAGATACATGGAAGAGTGGGGATAAACTTTTCAAACTAGCCCATTTCGTTTTTCATATCTGTTGGTTGAGAAAAAAACATAAATGTGCAGTAGTAAAGTTAAGTTTTAAAGTGCTGATGTGGCTGCAAATAAAGAAAGTAAAACATAATGCGAGCCTCCTTGTCTTTAATAGAATGAAGACTTCCTGAGCTGCTAGCATGGGCAATCTTTATTATTAAGACTGACAAATACAAAGCAACAAAGAGGTGGAAAAACACAGACATTCGAAATATCATGAAATGCACAATGAGAAATGGGGTCTGGGATGGAAGACACCTAGTTTCGAATGTGAAGACAAATCGAAATCAAAATAGGTGGAAAAACACAGCTACATTTTAAATATTAAGAAAGGCACACAATGCAAAATGAGGTGTGGAATGGAGAACACACCTAGATGCTAAATATTAAGAAAGGCACGCAATGTAAAATGGGGGTGTGTGATGGAGCACACCTACATTCGAAATTGTAAGCAAGACAATGTAAAATGGGCAAGGGGGATGGAGAACACCTAGATTCTAAATATTAAGGCACAATGCAAAATGGCGAGGGATGGAGAAGACACCTACATTCTGACTATTAAGGTAAAAAATGCAATGCAAATGGGGTGGGATGGAGAACACACCTATATACGAAATATCAAGAAAGACATTGCAAAAAAGGGGTATGGGATGCAGAACACCTAGATTCAAAATATTAAGGCACACAATACAATGCAAAATGGGGTGTGTGGAACGCAGAACACACCTTGATTCGAAATATTAAGACATTGCAAAATGGGGTTGGGATGGAGAATAGATTAGAAATATTAAGGAAAGCACATATGCAATGTGGGATGGAGCACACCCACAGATCAAAAAGGAATTTAAGGCACACAAAGCAATGCAAAATGGGGTGTCAGATGGAGAACAGACCTAGATTCTAAATATTAAGGCACAATACAATGCAAAATGCAGGTGTTGATGGCGAACTACATTCGAAATATTCAGGCACACAATGCCATTCATAATGGGGGGTGGGATGGAGGACACCTACATTTGCAATATTAAGAAAGGCACACAATGCAATACAAAATGCAGGTGTGAACACACCTACATTTGAAATATTATCAGGCCTACAGTGCAAAATAGGGGTGTGGGTTGGAGAACACCTAGATTGGAAATATTCAGAAAAGCACAATGCAATGAAAAATAGGGGGTGGTATGGAGAACACCTCTAGATTCGAAACAGTAACAATGCAATGAAAATTGGGATGTGTGGGATGGAGAACACCTAGATTCGAAATAAGGAACCCAATGCAAAATGGGATGTGTCGGATGGAGAACACCCACATTTGAACTATTAACGAAGGCACACAATGCAATTCAAAAGGGGGATGGAGAACACCTAATTTAGAAATAAAGGCACAGAACGCAATAATGGAGGTGTGGGATGGGTAACACCTAGATTCAATATATTAAGAATAACACATGCAGTGGCATGGCAAACAGATTAAAAAGGCATGCAATACGAAATGGGGTGGGATGGAGAACACTACATTCGAAATATTAAGGCACGCAATGCAAAATGGGATGTGAGATGGAAACACCTAGATTCGAAATATTCAGGCACGCAATGCCATGCATAATGGGGGGTGGTTTGGACAACAGCTACATTCAAAGTATTAAGGCAAGCAATGCAAATGGGGTGTGGGATGGAGAACACAGCTAGATTGGAAATAGTAAGAAAGGCACAATACAATGCAATATTGAGGAGGAAAAGCACCTGCATTTTTAATATTAAGAAAGGCACACAATGCAAAACACAGGTGTGGGATGAAGAACACACCTACATTAGAATTATTAAGAAAAGCACACAAGGCAAAATAGAAGGTGTGGGATGGAGAGCGCACACCTAGATTCGATAAAGGCACACAAGGCAATGCAAAATGGGGAGAGTGGTATGGAGAGCAGACCTAGATTCATATTTTTAAGAAATTCACAATGCAATGCAAATAGGGGCGTGGGATGGAGAGCACAGCTAGATACGAAATAGTAACAAGGCACGCAATGCAAGTGGGGTGGATGGAGAACACGTAGATTCTAAATATTAAGGCACGCAAAGCAAATAAAATAAGGGTGTGTGGAATGGAGAACACCTACATTCAAAAGATTAAGGCACACAAAGCAAATAAAATAAGGGTGTGTGGGATGCAGAACACCTACATTCAAAAGTTTAAGGCACACAAGGCAATTAAAATACAGGGTGCGGGATGGAGAACACACCTAGAATTGAAATATTGAGAAAGGCACAATGCAATGTAAAAAGGGTGGTGGAATCAAGACGCACCTGGATCCGAAATATTAACGAACACAATGCAAAACAGGGATGGGATGGACAACACCTACATTTACAATATAAAGGTACACAATGCAAACACCTAGATTCAAAAAAAGGCACATGTTGCAAAAATGGGGGTGTTGTATGGCGAACACAACTAGATTAGAAATATTAAAGAGACTGCAAAATGGGATGTGTGGGATGAGAACACCTATATTCAAAATATTAACGCATGCAATTCATAATGGCCTGTTGTATGGAGAATACCTATATTCAAAATATTCAGGTACAATGCAAAATGGAATGTGTGGGATGAGAACACCTATATTCGAAATATTAAGGCACGCAATGCAAAATGGGGCGTGGGATGGAGAATACCTATATTACAAATATTCAGGCACACAATGCAAAATGGGGGTTTGGGATAGAGAACACCTAGATTCGAAATATTAAGAAAGGCACAAAATGCAGTGCAAAACAGGGGTGTGGGATGCGAACACCGAGATTGGAAATATTAAGAAAGGAATACCATGCAAAATCAGGTGTGGGATGCAGAACACCTAGATACAGAAGGCACCATGCAAATGGGGTGTGGTATGGAGAACACCTACATTTGAAATATTAATGCATGCAATGCAAAATAGGGGTGTGGAATGGAGAATACCTAGATTAGAAATATTAGAACACAATGCAAAACGGGCAGGGGACCACCTAGATTTGAAATAGTAAGGCACACAATGCAAAAGGGGTGTGGGATGGAGAATGCACCTATATGCGAAATATCAAGACATTGCAAAATGGGAGGTGTGGGATGGAGAGCACACCTAGAGTCAAAATATTAAAGGCAAGCAATGTAAAATGGGGGTGGGATGGAGAACACCTACATTAGAAATATTAAAGCACAAATCAAATAAAATAGGGGTGTGGGATGGAGAACACCTAGATTCAAAATATCAAAGGCACACAAAGTAATGCAAAATGGAGGGTGGGATGGAGAACATACCTAGATTCAAATTTTTAAGAAAGGCACACCGCAATGCAAATGAGTGTGTGGGATGGAGAACACACCTAGATACGAAATAGTAAGAAGGCACACCATGCAAAAAAAAAGGAATTATGTAGGATGGAGAACACCGAGATTCTAATTATTAAGAAAGGCACGCAATGCAAAATGAGTATGGAATGGAACAGACCTAGATTCCAATTATTAAGAAAGGCATGCAATGCAAAATGGGAGGTGGGGGAATGGAGAGCATACGTAGAGTCGAAATAGTAAGGCGGCACACAATGCAAAAATGGGTGTGGGATGGAGAACACCTAGATTCTAATTAAGGCACACAATGCAATGCAAAATGGACGTGGTGGTATGAGTACAGACCTAGATTCAAAATATTAAGGCATGCAATGTAGAATTAGGAGGTGGGATGAGAACACATTTGAAATTTTAAGGCACGCAATACAAAATTGAGGAGTGGGATGGAGAAAACACCTAGAAGGGCACAACGAAATGCAAATGGGGAGTGGAATGGAGAACACCTAGATTCTAAGTATTAAGAAATAGTAAGGCACAATGCAAAATGGGGTGTGGGATGGAGAACATCTAGATTCTAAATGTTAAGAAAGGCAGGCACGAAATGCAAGTGGGAAGAGAACACATCTACATTCAAAATATAAAGGCACACATAATGCAAAATGGGGGTGTGGGATGGAGAACACCTAAATTAGAAATAGTAAGAAGGCACACAATGCAAAATGGGTGTGGGATGGAGAACGCACCTTTATGCGAAATATCAAGACATTACAAAATGGGAGGTGTGGGATGGAGAACACAGCACAATACAAAACAAGGGGTTAGATGGAGAACACACTAACACACTTCCATTCAAAGTATTATGAAAGGCACACAATGAAAAATATGGGCGGGTGGAACGGAGAACACCTAGATTTGATATATCAATCAAGGCACGCAGTGCAAATGGGGCATGAGAAACACCTGGATTTAAAATATAAAGGCACAATACAAAATGGGGGTGGGATGGAGAACACACCTACATTGAAGTATTATGAAAGTGACAATGCAAAATGGAAGGTGTGGGATGGAGAGCACACCTAGATTCGAAATATTAAAGGCACACAAGGCAATGCAAAATGGGGAGGGTGGGATGGAGAATAGACCTAGATTCAAATTTTTAAGAAAGGCACAACACAATGCAAATGGGTGTGTGGGATGGAGAGCACACCTAGATACAAAAATAGTAAGAACGCACACCATGCAAAACAAAGGAATTGTGTTGGATGGAGAACACACCTAGAGCTGAAATATTAAGAAAGGCACACAATGCAAAATGGAGGTGGTGGTATGAGAACACCCCTATATTAAAAATATTAATAAAGGAACGGAATGCATGGCAAAATGGGGCGAGGTGGAAAACAAACTTAGATTCGACATACAGAGGCATACAATGCAAAATGGGGGTGTGGGATGGAGAACACCTAGATTCAAAATATTAAGTCAATGCAAACTGGGGGGGTGGGATGGATAACACCCCTAGATTCGAAATATTAAGTCAAACTGGGGGTGGGATGTTTAACACCTAGATTACAAATATTAAGAGGCACACACTGCATTGCAAAATGGGGTCGGGATGGAGACCAAACCTAGATTCGCAATATTCAGAAAGGCACAATGCAAAATGGGTAGGGGGGTCAGGCTGGACACCAAACCTAGATTCAAAATATTACGGCACACGATACAAAATGGGGGTGTGGGATGTAGAACACACCTAGATAATAAAAATATTAATGGCAAACAATGCAAAACCAGAGGTGGGATAGCGAACACAGATTCGAAAAATTAAGACACAGCAAAATGGGGGTGTAGGATGGAGGACAGATTCGAAATATCAAGAAACAATGCAAAATGGGTGGCGTGGAATGGAGAACACCTGGATATGAAATATAAAGGAACACAATGCAAACAGGGGTTGGATGGAGAACACCCCTAGATTCAAAATATTAATGACGATACATGGGAGGGATGGAGACCACCTACATTTGAAATATTAGGAAAGGCACACAATGCAAAATGGGGGTGTGGGAGGGAGAACACACAGATTCAAAATATTAAGGCACACAATGCAAAATGGGCATGGAATGAAGAACACGCCTACATTTGAATTAGGAAAGGCACAATATGCAACACATAATTGTAGGTGGAAAAACACACCAAGATTCAAAATATTTGCACAGAACGTAATTCAAAATGGGGGTGTGGGATGGGCAACACCAAGATTCGAAATATTAGGCAGGCAATGCAAAATGGGGCATGGAATGGAGAACACACCTACATTTGAATTAGGAAAGGCACTATATGCAACACATAATTGTAGGTGGAAAAACACACCAAGATTCAAAATATTTGCACAGAATGTAATTCAAAATGGGGGTGTGGGATGGGCAACGCCAAGATTGATTCGACATATTAGGCAGGCAATGCAAAATAGGGGTGTGGGATGGAGAACACCTAGATTTGAAATAGGCACACAATGCAAAATGGTGGGGATGGATAACACCTAAATTCAAAATATTAGGGCACCCAATGCAAAATGAGGCATGGAATGGAGAACACACCTACATTTGAATTAGGAAAGGCACAATATGCAACACATAATTGTAGGTGGAAAAACACACCAAGATTCAAGATATTTGCACAGAATGTAATTCAAAATGGGGGTGTGGGATGGGCAACACCAAGATTCGAAATATTAGGCAGGCAATGCAAAATAGGGGTGTGGGATGGAGAACACCTAGATTTGAAATAGGCACACAATGCAAAATGGTGGAGATGTATAACACCTAAATTCAAAATATTATGGCACACAATGTTAAAGGATATTTGTACCACGCACTATCACCACCGGAGTGGTCCCCTGGCGGCTCTGAAAAAGGGAAAAGGGCGAGGTGAGTTAGTAGGAATAAGCTGGAAAAAGTGCAAGAGAGCAGTGATGTGCTGTGGGCGGCCTCGGCCCGGTAAGTCCGTTGGCTGGGCTTGGGTATATTGAGGTTGGTAGTCGTGTGCTGTTGTGCGAGTCTATGTGGTTTGTTTTGTTTTTGCAGTTTAGTGAAGTTTGTGCAGATTTTTGTGTTGTAGACTTGTGGTTGAGCAGCATTTGAGGTGTAGGCAGAGGGGTGAAATTGTTAGTGGATTGGCTAATTGGCGTTGCTGTCTGGAAGCGAGGCGCTAATCTTCTGTATTCTCTCCATGTGGGGTGCGCAAGCATCTCTGAATCTCCGTCCAGATCTGGGGCCGTCCAACGCTCACAGTCCCTTTCACACAACGCATCCACTCACATTCCCAATCTTGCCCAAGTAGGCTCCGGCCACCTATTCGACACCCATCTGTATGCAGGGCAAGCAGGCGTTTGTGCGTCCCTTAAATCTGGCAGAGAGTATTCCCAGACAGGTCGGGGCGTGGCAACGGTCAGCCAAGGCTATTCTGTCCATATCTGGCAGCTGGTCGGCATTTATCTTATTCAGTTGCTCATGTAGGCTATCGCTCCCAGCACCTTCGAAACGTGGCACATGCCAATGGTTATGTCCAGGGGCGGCACACATGCCTTCATTCACAACTCCATCCGGTCTATGCCAATGTCCACAACTTAGTTCAAGTGTGGCAAGTGCCAAAATTCACACAACTGTATACAAGTATAATACCTGGTCGCAATTCTGGAGTGGGTGAGGTTGTTGGCTGCATTTGGCTAGGGATGCTGATTTTTGTCCTCAAGGGTGTCGCTTGTGTCATATTCGACTTAGCATCGTCTCTTGTCGGTTCTAGAGGTCAGTGTCATCCTAAATTTGTCAATGTGTTTTGTGTTTCCTGTTCGGTTGTTTCGCTTTTTCAGTTTAAATCTGAAATGTTGAAGAGCATGGTTTCTTAGTAATTTTCTGAATTGTAGATGGTCTTGTGTTTCTTATTTCTTTCGGTATGTTGTTCCAGGTTTTTGCGGCTTAGTGGGAGAAGGAGCCCCCAAGTTCTTAGGTATGGTTTTTGTTCCAGGCAGATTTTGGTGCTTGTTCTGAGGAGTCTCGGTGGCTTGTAGATTGTTATTTTCTTTTGTAGGAATTCAGCTCCTTGTCTGCTGATTGCCCTGAGTTTTATGCACATTGTTTTGAAGGTGATGCGATGTTTGAACGGGAGCCAATGCAGTGTTTTTTAGGGCTGAGTGATGTGCTCTCCTCTGGATAGTTTGAGGAGCAGTCTTGCTGCTGTATTTTGGATCTGTTGTAGTTTCTTCAGGAGGTATTCTGGTATCCCGAGATAAAGGCTATTTTCATAGTCTATTCTTGACAGGAGTGCGATGATTGTGTTTTGTGGATGAAGGAGGAAGAAGCATTTGATTATTGCATGTATTTGTGGTTATAAGGTTAGGGTTTAGTCCATTAGGACTCCCAGAATTATTTTACTACTTTAGATGGTGTTGGTGTGGTTCCCATTTCCATTGGCCATGGAAAATAAGTGTTCTCTTGGTTTTTGGATATAATCATGATTTGTCTGCCTGGGTTGATTTTCAGGTTGTTGGCGTTCATCCAGTTAAAGACTTCTTTTGGACACTCGATTAGGGTGGAGTGATCGGCTTGAGTGTGCAAAACAGGGGTGTGGGATAAGAACACAAATTCGAAATATAAAGAAAGGTAGACATTGCAATGCAAAATGGGTGTGTGGGATGCAGAACACACCTAGATTCGAATATTAATAAAGGTACACAAGCCAATGCAAAATGGAGGTGGGTTGGTATGGAGGACAGACCTAGATTCGAATTTAAGACAGACAACTAGATTAGAAATATTAAGAAAGGCACAATGCAAAATGGGGGTGTGGGATGGAGAACACCTACATTCAAATTATTAAGGCACAAATTGCAAAATGGGGGTCTGGGATGGGAACACCTACATTCAAAATATTAAGGCACGAAATGCAAAATGGGGGATGGGATGGAGAAAACAACCAGATTCAAAATATTATGGCAGGCAATGCGGGTGTGGGATGGAGGAAACCTATATTTGAAATATTAAGAAAGAAATGGAATGAAATGCAAAATGGGGGCGAGTTGGAGAACACCCAGATTCTAAATATTAAGGCACACAACGCAAAACGGGGGTGTGATTGAGAACACACCTATATCCGATAAATTAAGAAAGGAACACAATGATAAAGGGACGTTATGGTTACAAGTATGTTAGGGAGAATTCTCATTTATGGCTAATTTCCCTTACCTGGTGAGTCCCTCAGCACCTTTGCTGGATTTCTGGGATTTATTTTTTCCACCTGGTTAGAGTGTGAACCTTTTTCCCACTCTTACATGTGTTTTGCCATGTGCACTTCTACTTTTTGTGTGATCTTGGGCTCTGGAGCCAGACCACTCCATGAGCCCCACTTTCTTTGTGTATTACACAGCACCTTCAGTGCAGTGACACAGGGTTGCCTCTGAGACTCAATTTTTCTGGGCTGACTACTGTCCCCCAGAAACACGTAAAGTTACCATTAACTTTATGTACTCACTTAAACTACAGACCCAGTACACCCCATCTTACATGGAGTATTGGAAAGGGTTAACTCTGATCCCTTTTTGTCTGTACCTCCTGGAGCCTTGTTTCGCTCCCTTAACATTACGACTTGGCTGATGGCAGTGGTCTCTACCCTAACTTTTCTACCGCGATTATAGTATATAAATGTGGAACTGTATTAGGCTATTGTATTAGCTTCGAACATAAACCCACTTGACCAAATACATTTTATTTTGGCTCCGGTCGGGTTTAGTCACCATTTCGTTTTGTTAACATACTTCTTGTGTTTTACTTTTCGCGCCAAACCAGGTTTGTCTTCTTTGTTCGCCGTCCTTTGGCGGGCTTCTGCAAAGAAGCCCTCCTTTGGCGTTTGGGTGTCTAGGTGGGCTGAATGTGAGGAAGGGGTTTAGTAACCCCCTGCACAGCTTCTCCTTCGAGACCCAAGTTGCACTTTGTGTCCATTGGCTGAGGTGGTTGTCTGGGCTGGACAACACCCCTGCTGTGTGATTGACAGCCAGGCTGTGTGAATGGGGGATTTTGGCACAAAAGGCAGGACTCTTGGGCTGGAAGTCAGAGTCGCCACTGGAACTGCAAGAACCGAAGAGAAGCGGAGAAGAAGACGGCTGCTGCAACTCCCGAATCCCGGTGAAGCCCTGCTACAGTCCTGAGCTATCTACCCTTCAACGACAGAGAAGATCCAGTCTGGAGTCTTTTTCCCTTGAGCCTGGTGGGATCAACCAGCTCACATTCTACAGCCAGAGAATCCTCTTCTGGGTCGAAATCGCTGCACAAAGCTGTAGTGGTCCGGATAGCCATCAGAAGAGCCCTCTCTTGTTTTAAAGGAGCGCACCTTTTATTCACTGTTACTTTGCTGCTGCTTGCCTCATCCCTGGGTAGTGCAGATCGCCCCAGACGTCCTCCTTCTTGTCCCCACGACTGAAGCTCCAGGAACCGTGAGTCTGCAGGAACTACCAGGAACAACTGCCGTAGCACCAGCTTTACTCAGCTGAATAAGCTACTGTGTCCATTTGGTCGTTCTCTCCGTCCGACCTTGAGGAATCGGGGTGAACCCTTTTCCTTTATGAAGGCTTGTCCTTTCTTCCTTCCCTCTTATAACCTTTGCCTCTATTTGACAATATCCAGTACTCCTGGCAATGTTAATCTCGAACTGTTCTAACTGTATGATCCTCGACAACAGAGCCCTGCTCCATTTGACACTGGTGCAAGCCTATAGACTCTATCTGTCTCTTAGAACACGTCCTCTGATTCTAGTGCCTTGACAAAAGTATTGCCTATGATTTGTATCCACTATTCCCAGGTTTTTATTCAATGTGCTAAGTGTGTTTGACTACGGTTACATTACTACCCGAGGGTACGCTTTTCTTTCGTAAGACCGAACTGTCATTACTGTCAAAACGTGATCGCTTATCAACCCCCGGTAACGTCTTTTGTTTCGCAACACCGGTCTGTCAAATCCCAATGTACTTACCTTGAATTTACCTGAACCAAAGGAATTGTTTGTGTGTGGTATATTTAGAGTGTGGTTTTGTTTACTAGAAGTGAAGTGTTTTTTGAACAGATGGTTTAAAAATAAATGTACTTATATTTTTTAACCAGAAACCTTGAGTCAGTGTTTGTTTGAGTCACAGTAATTGTAGTCCTTTGTGTAATCCCTATTACTGCTCATTTGCTCTTGAGATAAGTCTGGCTGCTCAGCCATTGCTACCACTTTACTGTGTAGTACCAAAGGTGTCATTGTACTACTACCTGTGGACTTAATTGTCTGTAGTGTTCCCTAAGGGTACTGCAGATGATTCTGCCTAACAAAGTAAAACCAAAAAAGCCTTGAAATTCACCAATTACGGTACGCAAAGCAACCATATCTTGCGCCACCTCTATGCACTGCTAAGACCCAGGACATCGAAGATGACATCCCAGATGACATTACATATGAAATACATTTTGATAAAAAGCCTATAAAAGGGGTTGTGTTTATAATGTTAGTAACAAGATGTCAGGGGTGATCGGGAGACGGTGTCCAGTCAACTGGTCGACAACAAACTGGTCGACTGCAATTTGGTCGACACCATTTGGTCGAATGCCAAATGGTCGATTTTTTTTTTTTTATATATATATATGTGTTTTGTGGGTTTTCGTGTGGGGAAAAAAATAAAAAAGAAAAAAAGGGGGTTCGGGGGGGGACCCCCCAAAACCCAAAAAAAACCAAAAAATGGGTACAAAAAAAAAAAAAAAAAATTCGACCATTTGGCATTCGACCAAATGGTGTCGACCAAATTGTCTGTCGACCAAATGTTTTCGACCATTTGACTGGTAACCTCGGGAGACCTATCATGAACTACTTAATAGATTAAAGAATGTACTCATCTGAACAAAACATGATATTGGAGTGTTGTTAATAGAGGAACCTAGTCATACATACACATAGGCAATGGCTGCAGCATACACTATAGAAGTACAATATTTCTAATCTGGTAATTTTGGATAGTAAAGTAATGAATGGTACCTTATCAGAGTTTCGAGTAATGATAAACATGAAATAAATAGATAATAGCTAATTGTGTTAGTACAAACAATACATATGAAGACCCACAATGCATGCAAATCTGAGTCACATAAAGGGAAACTTCAGTAAGGAGTTACATTAGACTTTATTATCAAGTACAGAAATGATTTGTGTGTTGATGATTGATTATTTCCCCATGTATGTGTACCATGAACATGAAATCCTAAGGAAAGTGCCTTAACAACATACAACAAGGTTAATGTCTACATATGTAACACCTTTTGATTTTTAAGATTGTCTCTATCAGTGAACAAAACCATGTGGCCTAGCGCATAAGAACATTCGCCGTGTGGTGCTTGCAATAAGCAACCATACTCTGCATTTTAGCAGGGTTTTAGTGAACCCCTGTACATTTCAGCTAATTGTTGTGCATGCCTTCAACCCCCTTGCGTCGTTCAGGTACCCCACCATGCCAAAATACAATTGTCACCCACCCATGATCCACTGTATGCAACATATTCTTCATGTGTCTCTACCAATGTGAACCGATTTTAACATTAAGACCCCCATTTGTGTGTAAATGTTCCCCCACCCCGCTCCTCCACTGCCACCCCCAAACTTGCAGTGAAAATCCTAAACCCCAACTCCGTCCTCCCCGAAACCCATAATGGTGGGAAACTTCCCGGGGATACCAGGAACTACACTCCACCCACCCGAACCGTACAAAAGAGGAGGGCAGCCACCACACTCCTAACAAACTCCTAACCAACTGAAACACAAGGATTTATCAACTAGTTGCATTCTTATACTATGCATGACCTCCAACCCATGAGCCAATGGTGCTGCATGAGAATAGGATCTGCATAAACAGGAAAACAGCCAATTTAAACCCCACCAAACAGGATCTCACAAATCCCCCCTCCACAGCCTGAAACATTAAACACTCGCCTGCAGCTATTAATTGTTTGGGAAGTGACTCAAGGAAGGACCGCAATGTGTCTTATTGTCATTTACAACCTGTAGTTTGGAGGGATACAACATGACATATTGCAGCCCCCATTCGCGTAACTGCCGCTTTACTGCCACAAAACAATCACACGCTCTATTCACTGCTTGTGTGAAATCCAGGTAGATTGAAAGACGAGACCCCTGGTAGTGCAGGTCTCCTAACTCTCTTGCTTTCCTCTGAATAATATCTCTATCCCTATAGTTAAGGAGGCAAACACTCACTGGTCTGGGATTCTGACCCGGCTTTGGGACCTGCAGAGACTATAGGCACCCTTTTGACCAAAAACTGCTGAGGCCTTCACTCCAGCCAACTCTTGCTGCAATGAGCGCATAGCCTGGCACATCTCAGAGCTCATGTCCTTCAGTGTCCCAATGCTCTGTTACACCTCAGAGATCCTTCTACTCTCCTTCTCAATCCTCTGATGCATCCGATCTACTTTATAAACCAGGATGTCCAACTTACCTCTCACCAACTCGAACCATGACTTTGTCTCTTCTAAGCGGACAGTCATGCCAACAGGAACCTGGGGAGCGACACTATTCAAGATCGACTCCTCCAATCAAGCCGCCATCCCCCTATCATCATCTCCTGGCGCGGTGGCACTCGACTGTTCCCTTGGTTTTTTTTATTAGGCGCTTCCATGTTTGAGAAGGAGCGCTTCACTTGTTTTTTGGCCCTCAACATCATTGACGCAATCGCACCACCCAGACAAACCCACCAACCAAAGACTCTGGGCGGTCGCCCAAACCTCCTCACAGTGAAACAGTCAATGCTTAGTCGAATGCAGTGGGATGATGAAACGCAAGGAGCAGTTAGGGTAGCCATTATGAACGATTCAGTGAATGGTTCACTGGTTTACTGGTGAATGCCCGTTCTTTGAATGCACATGCTTCCTTTTGGTTTGACTTACTACAGGACTATGCCCCTGAATTTGTTTGTATTACTGAGATTTGGCTCTGGTAGTCCTCTGGACCTTCGGTAGCTCAAGCCCTCCCCAACAAATATAACATCCTCTATTGTGACCGGGAAGCTGATCATCCTGGTGGAGGGATTGCATTAGTGTACAAAACTTAATTATCTGCTTCTATCTTACCACTTAGTCACACAATAAAAATGGAAGCTCTACTAGCTTGACTTTATTTTACGTCCTCAGTAACGTACCATGTTTTAATTGTTTACCGCCATCCACACTTCTTTTGTTGACCTATTTGTTGAGCTGGTTGCTGATCTGAATATCAGATATTGTAACCTATTTGTTGTTGGCAACTTTGATTTTAAATTCAATCTGTCAGACACTCAATCTGTTTTTCATTTTTTGGCATCTATGGCTGATAAGGGACTGGCACAATTGATAAGTGGACCCACACACAAGTTAGGTAATACCCTTGATATGATTTTTTCAGCCGACCACCTCACCTTTGTCTCTCCGGCTGTCATCATCCCTGTTTCTATAAAGATTGGTTCTAGTGTTAGATGTTTCAAAAAGCCTAACAATATGAGATGCAAATGGCAGACGATTAAAGCCCCTGATGTGGCCAACACAATTGATTCTTTATGTGCACCTTTTCAACATATTGATCTCTCTGTCCTTGAATCAATTTTCTCTAATGTCGCTGATAGCTTTGCCCCACTTACATGCTGTAAACAGAGGCTTGTCCCTGAGAACCATGGTTTACTGAGGATTTGAAACTGTTTCGATTAAAGCAGAGACAAAAGACATAAGGCAATGCCGGAATACATATTCTCTAGGGGATACAATTTTATTTTGCCTGGCCACTAAGGCGTAATATCATTCTGCTATTAGGATATCTAAACAAAACTATTATACTTTCCAAGTTGAAGGAGCTCTTAATCAGCCTAAAGAGCTTTTTAATCTTCTTTGCTACATCTCATCTGGTTCAACCAAAAATTCACTGGTTACTCCATCTCAATCTTTGTGCAACTCTCTTGCCACTTTTTATGTTAACAAAATGTGTTACAAACAGGGATAAATTGTCTCTTCTGGTTTACAAACCAGGAAATTTGCTTTGGACTCCTTGCCGATTGCACAGACTCACTCATGGTCCTACTTCCCTCATTTTTCTGTGCAGCATATTTTTCCCTGAGTGTCATTAAGTTATATTTTCCTTGACATTTCTCCTATGCTAACTCAGGCTATTAGCCATTCATGTTCAAAAGGTGCTATCCCTAGTCAGCTTAAACATGCTTTAGTGGTCCCCCTTCTCAAGAAACCATATTTAGATGCTGAGGTTCCAACCATCACCCCATATATTTCCTCCCCTATCTCATGAAATTGTTCGAGGCACTTATTTCACCATTAATCTCTGCATTTCTGGAGACTTTGGGATTCTTTGAAACTTTCCAATCTGGCTTTTGCCCTGGTCGGGACACTGAGAGCATTCTTGTCCAACTTGTTGATCAGGGTGGCCTGGGTGCTGTGAGAAACCTAGGGGTGTTCTCCAGAGTAGAGCCCAGGGATCCCTTATCCTGGTGGCCAGGACACAGCCATCACTGTTCGATCCAGTTCCTGGGGGTGGACCAGTGGGTGAGGATCACCTGGGTAGGGGGGCCCAGGGTTATGCTAAGGGGGATTCCCCAGATGAGGCGCGGTACTCCACTGTGGAAGAAGAAGAGAAGGAGGAAATCCAGGAGATCTTCTTTGGTTATTCCACCGCTACTTCCCTTCCACCCAAAGAAGCTCCCTTAACAAAATCCTGCCACCCAGACAACTCTGATAGACCAACTAAGAACCCTGTTAGGCTTCAGAACCACATCTCCCAGAATCCCAATCATTC
Organism: Ambystoma mexicanum; assembly: GCF_040938575.1. NCBI lineage: Eukaryota > Metazoa > Chordata > Amphibia > Caudata > Ambystomatidae > Ambystoma > Ambystoma mexicanum. The sequence goes on from NC_090939.1 coordinate 951,285,673, forward strand.
TTCTTCTTGTCCCTCTGATTATTATGTTTTTATGCACTCCCAACATGCTCAGACAAAATACTACAGTGCCCACAATCCTCCTTTCTTTAGTCTCATCTATTCCTGTTTACTCCACAAAACCTATAATTGCCGTGCCTCTGATTCTCACTTTCTGAACTCCCAGTCGAAAGCAGTAACACTTACAATTCCCAACATCCCCTATGTTCTGTTTACAATCTTGGTCATTTTTGTCCATGTCACAAATCTTCCCCATCATATCCCGTAGGATATTTGAATTCTTTAACTTCCCCCCTTTCCAACACGAACACCCTTGTACAACGGACTTGCAATACAACTGTTTACCTGACATGTCCTGACACAGGGGTCAGGCAAAGTCAGGCAATTGACTTAAATCACACACACCTGACGGCCCTTTCTTTTCCACACAGGGATAAAAGGTGGAGCAGGAGAGTGCAATGCGAGCAAGGCGAGCACGGCAGACAGCACAACAGCACAGATACGCAGGCGCAGCAGTTCAAACGAAGGAGAAATATGGCAGGAATCCAGAGGGTAGGGAGGAGAGAAGTGACCTTGCCCTTTTCATCCTAGGCCCACGGAACCTTTGTGGAAGAGAGCCTAAGACCGCGAACAATAGCACAAGTGTCTTGCAGCAGATGCCAATGGTACATGGACAAGCTTATGCCGATAAGCAGGACAGAGGGAAGCTCTTGCACCCGTGGTACTGGGCTTGACTCCAGGAAAGCCAAAAGCCAAGCGGTTCATCACAGCCGGTAAGTCGAGGGGAGAATCGATAAGAACCGCACTGTGTTGAATGAGAAGCGCAGTGGCAAGGTTGCACTAAGTTTAATGTACTGTGTTAAGAACTGTAAAAAGTGTTAAGGGGAGACCAGCTGCAGAGGGAATTCAAGAGACTCTGGTTGGCGCTCATGGCGCTGAGGCATACAGGAGGATTCAATAAAGATATGCTTTTAGAATAGTATAGTTTTCAGTTCCCGCCGAAAGGCAAGGTAGTCGACAATCCTTTGCAAAGCAAGAAGAAGCTTGTTCCAAGCTTTGGCGGCCACAACAGAAAAGGCACCCCCCCTGCCACCCTAAACCAAGGGACAACTGTCAAGAGGGCTGACTGGGAGCGGAGTGCGCAATTAGGGAAATAGTGCACAAATTTGGCTTGCAGGTATTCTGCTTCAATACTGTGAAAGGCCTGATGCACAATACATATGGACTTAAACATAATCCGTGCCGCCACAAGAAGCCAATGCAGTTGTCTGAGCAAAGGGGACATGTGTGTTCCAAACAGAAGGTGAAGAATGGATCCAGCCGCTGCGTTTTGGAGAAGCTGTAGCCGCCTGATCAGATAGAGAAGCTGCCCTAGGTAGAGCGAATTACAATAATCCACACTGCTCAAAACTAGGGCGGCGACCACCGGGGCTTGGCAAACTATAGGAATAAAAGGGACAACCTTCCGTAGGACCCGGAATTTAAAATGGCAATCTTACAGACCGCAGCCACCTGCTCATCCATGGTCAGGGAGGCAGTGATTTTTATCCCCAGATTTCTGACCGACAGAACAGGTGTAGAGAGGGGGCCAAGAGAAGAGGGCCAGAAATCAGCGTTCCAGATCATATGGGGAGAATTAATGCCTACAACAAAAAACGTCAGTTTTGCTATCATTGAGCTTAAGCTAGTTAGGTGTCATCCATCCCCCTAGCTCCTCAAGACATTTCCTCAGTTGGGCAGCTGTCTCAGACTGTGAGAGGTCCAGGCAAACCAGGATCTGGGTATCATCTGCATATGAATAGTAGCGGAACCCATGTGACTGGAGAAGGACCAGAAGAAGTCTGTTCCATGTGTTAATATCCCCGCAAAAATATCACCATACAAAAATATTGCCATATTTTTGCGGCGATATTAAGGGATGGAACCTGCGGGGAACACCACTGCAACCCCCGCATTGCTTTTTAAAGGAGCGGGGGACACCCCTGAAACCCCCGCTCCCAAAAACACCAAAAATTATCCCCCTAAAAAATATTGCCTATGGCCGGTCCAGATGACCATATATACAGCAATATTTTTGGTGGGGATAATATGTAGTAATACCAAGAAGTCTAATATAGATATTAAACAAGATGGGAGATAACGCTGAACCTTGGTGAACCCCACATGTAAGTGAGATAGGAGCCGAGCGGAAAGTCGGAAGAGAGACAGACTGAGAGCGGTCTGCCTGAAAGGCCGAGAACCAGTCAAGAACTTGACCTGATAGTCCGGCAGCAGACAGCCTGGGAGGCCAGGGTGAAGCCATCACCCAAAGTTCATTGAGAAAAGAACCGTCATATAATTTGGGAAATTAGATCTATAAGAAGGTTCAGGGCACAGAAGAGGGGGACCCAGAGTTAAAGCCATCACCCTACCCTTCAGCCTGTGAACATTGGAAAACAAACTTTCATTGGTTAAAGGAACTTTATTTTGGAACCGGAGAGGCCTTCGACAGTGAGAAAACATAGCTATCCGGGGTCTTGATATCATTAAAGAACTTTCTAGGGATTTGCGCCCATAAGAGGGGAATCCCAGGGTGAAAGTCGTCACCGAAAACACTATGGGAAAAGAGACTGTGCATTTGTTTTGTTAGCTGAATACGTCAGGTCCTCGAAGGCAAGAGACTTTCATGGAAAACAAGACTTAGCCATCGACAGTCCTGAGAGCTGCCATTAGAACTGTCATCTCGTGCTGCAGAAGCCTGAAACTCTACTGTGCTCCAAGATCCCACCTTACCCGTGCTCAAAACTTGGGGAATGGAGACCCAGGCTACCGCATCCTGACATATTATTTGAGAACACTTCTTTCTTTTCTTGAGAATTATCCCACACCCTTTTTGTATTAATTGTAACATTTGGCAATAGGTTTCTTAGTATAGGCCCTTTTTATTTGACACAACGCTACTAGGACTGTCTTATTTTCATTTGATGTTCGACGCTTGATCCCATCTTAGACTTAGGTTAAGATTAGGCGTTTTTCCAACATGCATACAGCATTCATTGTTCAATAAACACCCTTGACTTGTGATCACTTGTGTCTGTCTTACTTGTTGCTGCCATGAGTTCCTCACAGTGCCTTGATATTGCTGGATCTGTCAACGGCATGCGATACCATTGACTATTCCATCCTGCTTGATCGGATGTCGTTGACAGGCCTATCTGGCCAGGTTCATGTCTGGTTTAAATCTTTCATGGAGTATCGAGCACAATCTCTCTTACTTTTACCATTTTGCTCCTTGACAGTCTCTTTGTTTTATGGGGTCCCCGAGGGTTATGCCTTGTCCCCCATTCTTTTTAATATCTACATTCAACCCCTCGTCAAGCTCATCCACTCCCACAGACTCTGTTATTACTCCTATGTTGATAATACGCAAATCATCATCCGGTTTAATGTTTCTCAGCTGGATACTACAAATCAGCGTAGGGGTTGCTTGGAGGAAGTGGGATTTTGGATGAGTGCTAACTGGCTCAAATTGAATGGGGACAAGTTGGAGGTACTTGTGGTTGTCCCGACTTCCGCTGCAGTGTTGTGGAAATCTGTCTTCTGGCCCCCAGTTTTGGGCCTGTTCCTTCTCTGGTCATTACTCTTTGGGATCTTGGGGTTAAATGCACTGCCTCGCTGTTTGGTGAGTCCCTGGTAGCCACAATTTGCCAAGCAGGTCACTATTAGCTTAAAGTGCACTGGAAAATTCTCTTTTTTTATCCCTCCTACTTCCATGCTTCCGTGGTGGCTTCATTGGCGATCAGCAAAATTGATTATTGCAACTCACTCTATCTTGCTCAACTCATGTATCTAACTCATCGCTTGCAGATGCTTCAGAATTCTGCCGCCAGAGTAGCCACTCAAACACCATTCAGAGCACATATCTCTCCAGTTCTGTGTAAACCTCATTGGCTTCCCATCTACAAGCATATTCTGTTTACATACTAAGTAAGTATTCTGTTTAAATCCTTTTGCTTGGTCCATCTGTCTTTTTATGAGGGGGGGTGGAATATTTGCAATCAAAATTCCGCCTGTATGTCTCTGTGCATGTACTTCGGTCTATGGAATCTCTGTGTATTCGGGTCCCTCGGTTTAGACTTTCCTGCAAGGGGGGGTGAGGGGGCCAAGCCTTTTCAGTAGCTGCAGCTAAGTTATGGAATGCTGTTCCATTTACTTTACATTCTACAGTGAACCATTCTGCTTATCGTACACTGTTGAAAACTCATCTTTTTTCAATATTTCTTTTGTTCATACCTAACTTCTGTTCTGTTGGACTGCTAGCGCCAAAATGCCCTTTGTGTGAATGTTTGCACTTCACAAATCTTTAACATAACATATCATAACATAACATAACATAACATAACATAACATAACATGTTGAACAGGGAATCCTATGAGTTCTTCTTTTCTTTGTAGTGGAGTTAAACTGCTGATTCTGTTTTCTGAATTATCCTCGCGGCAACCTTGGTCTTCACTGGAGGTCTGTCGTGGATACAATTTCATTGTGCTTCCCTCCAAAGTGGAGAGCCACAAGTTATTTGGAGATGTATTCTCAAAGGTTCTGCAGAAGTCTCTTCCCTTCCACATCGTTCTTTCACAAATATTATAATGATATCTTGAGCGTTTTGAAATGAATCGCCACTCTGTCAGGATGTTTTTTCAATCAAATGACAAGTGCCATTCAAACTGTCATAGTTTCCACTTCTATTTAATTTGATCCGGAGGCGAGTTTGTGTCTAGAGGATCTGGTTCACACAATCTATCAGAGGCGAAAGGGTACATCATTTCCCAGTAAAAGAGGTGTGCTCTGGGGACCCACAACTATTACCAGATGGGTGAGTCTATGTTGGCGTATTTTCATTTTGATTTCAGTAACCTCATTTGTTGGGATTTGTAGAAATTGTACTGTTCCCCAAGAGAGGTGTGCGGGTAATACAGTGACTTTTTCCTCTTCCTTGGTTGAGAGTCTCAAGAACTTCTCTAGACATCAAGGTCGCTTATGACCCTGTATCTCTGAGAGCTGGTAAGTCTCACTGTCCCTGAACTTGGACAGGCGCAAACAAACTTTCATCTTTCATCTCCAATTTACAGAGAAAGGGTGAGACAGCAGAAAATTCAGATCACATTTGGTGGATGCTTGTCAGTTCCCCCCAAGGCCATTCGCCTAAGGGTCAAGTTCATGTGGGTTGGTTAAGGGCTCTGTAGGAATGAAAACACTTTTGGAAATCAACATTTTTATCATGAACTTCTCACTTTTCTGTGGGTTCCAGGTCACTGCTACCACTTGGATTGTGAGGCCTAGAAAAACCTGAAGAGGGAGGAATACCTTTGTCTGTTCTGTTCAAATTATTGGATTTCTATTAATGTTGGGTCTTGTGTATAGTTTTTTTTATTATTCTCTTTTCATTCAGGTTCTTTGTCGTGCTTCTTTTGGTTCGGATTCTCTGTTCTTTTGGAGATATTACACCTGGGAAAGAAGCAGTGCTGGATTTCATCTCAACAGAGTTCTCTTCTTTCTCAGATATAATTGTTAAATATTTTCTCCTCACTAAAATCCACTTTTGTTTTTTTCTATGGTTTTATTTCAGGGAATGAAGATGGTTCACCATCGGCCTTTGCCAATTTCTCAGCAAACACACAGGTATTTTTGCTTGAGGTGAAAGAAGCTTCCTCTAAGGTTTTTACCTATCTTTTCTGTCATCTCTGCCCATTCTTCTTCTCCTTGTTTATTCATAATTGGAAAAATGTCCTATTGTCATTGCCCACCCGAACCTGGTGATCCGTTCTGGCTAAGGTTTCTAATCGCATTATTTATCAGGATTTCCCTGTTGGGATCTCAGTCAGTAGTTTATTTTATTTAAACTTCTTTTTATTAAGCCTTTGCAGTGCATGTAATTAACAGTTTACATGGCCCGTCAGCCCGAAGCAGGGGCCGGGCTAATTATCCGTAAGCCATACCCTTAACCTATCCTCCTCCCCCGCACCTCTCCATAGTAACAGTAGACTCTAAAGTTACTCCCTCCCTTCACCCATAATTAAGTGAGAAACCACTTTTATAACCATGAAACTAAAACACACACACACTACAATATTGTTTAGCTGGCTGTTAAAGGCCGTCCAGTAGAGCCTGTGGGTTTTCTCATTTCCCCTTTATCCGCGTAGTGGGGTGGGAGAGTTTATGTTGGACAAGATTGGAATGGGCTGTGTTTGCAACTCTGCCAGCTGAGCCACTGTGAAATATGTAAGTGGTAAAGGGGGCCCTGATCAGGTTTCGCTTTATATGATGTAAGTGTCTAGTACTTTCCTGAATGGGTCTGCTTGCGCAGGCCTACCTCTATGCCTCATTACAACACATTCCAAAAAGCAAATCTTAGAAATCATCGTTACACACTCGTGTTCAGTAGGCGTTTTAATGGCTTTCCACTGCATGATTAGTAGTTTGCGTCCTGAGAATAGGATTGTGTGGGCCATCTGCCTTATTATATTCTCCGTAGGCCAGTCTGTGTGATCCGCACCAAACAACAGAGGTCTGGGGGCCAAGTTGATTGATAAGTTGGGAATGCGAGAGATCACTCTATGGACTCTTTCCAGTATGTCTGAGATGCTGTACATGACCATGTGATATGTCCCATCTTGCCCGTCTCTTTGCATTGTCGCCAGCATGCAGGGCACTGAGCAAGGCCCATGCGGTATAATTTACTGGGCGTGTATCAATTTATACTGTATTTCTCTGTTGCGGATATTGTTTGACGTTGAGGTGATGTTTTCAAAGTAGTGATAAATGACCCCCACTTCTATTGGGATGTTCAAGTTATCAGACCATTGTGCTGCAAGAATTATATTGCGTTCTATATTGTTTGGGATGCATATGGTGTAGAATGAATGCAATCGTGGATGTTCTGTTACTTTTTGTTCCATTTCCAGTTTGCCTACTGAGGGGGAGTCTATTTGGTTCTGTTGGTCCTAATCACCTCTTGTATGGTGTGGTAGTGTAGCCATTCCATATGGTGAAGCTGGAGAACTTTGCTGGCTTCCTGAAACCCCAGTGGTGTGACCCCATCGTATAAGTCCAACACTCTAATCTCTGGCCCAAGAGAATCTTGATGCTTGTGTAGAGAATGGTCTTGGCCGATGAGTGGAGTGTACGGATGCTGATCCAGGCTGGGGCTGCCTGGACATCAGATCGCAGTTGTCTTCTCATCTTGTGCTATTGAGACAATGTTGGGCCAATCAGGGGGTTTGTCTTGATGCGTTTGGGTAATTTATTTAGCGGGATGGACAGGATTTCTGCAGGAGCATATGGTGTCATTAGGGAGAACTCAATCGATCTCCAGCTAGATGTGTCAGACGTATCTAGCCATCTCTTGGCCCAGCATAATTGGGCTGATTGAAAATAAGTCTGCCATACTAGCATGGCTAACCCTCTGTCGTCTTTGGAAGCCTATTTAGAGCTGGATCATTGCCTTTTTGCCTCTCCAGATAAATTTGGCCAATTGTATGTTCATATCTTTGTACATCTGTTGCCACAGATCAAATGGCAGCATCAATGGCAGATATGTTAGCTTCGGAAGAGAGTTAATCTTAAAAGCGCTGATGCAGCCTGCTATTGAGAGTGGCAGTGTGTTCCACCTGACAAGATCAGCTTTGATCTTGGGAGGATAGTTCAGCGCTGCGATGTCATGAACGGATGGGGCAATATGGACTCCCAGGTATTTCATGAAATATAGTTGGAGACGGAAAGGGGCTACTACACCTGGGCCCCATGGTATGTCAGGTCTAAGGGGTAGAATCTCCGATTTTGCCCAGTTTACTTTGTAGCCTGTCATGGGTCCATATTTGTGTAGCAGTGAATGGAGGCATGGAAGTGGGGCTGCAGTTTTTTTTTAACATAGACCAGGAGGTCATCAGCATATAGAGCTATTTGGTGTTCTTCGGACCCCCTAATCACCCCGTTCCATAGAGGATCACAGCGTAATATTTCTGCTAGCAGTTCTATGGACAATGTGTATAAAAGGGAAGAGAGGGGGCACCCTTGTCTGGTGTCTGAGTATAGGTTGAACTTACTTGAGGCTCTGTTACGCTCACCTGGTCTCTGCGGAGGCGTTGGGGCACGGTTGCAGCGCTCCCTGAACTTGAATCACCCCCTTCAGCCCTCTCCCTCAGTAGAAAAGCTGTGAGCGGTGGTATGTGGTGATACTGCTCCTGTGAATTATGGAAGATAACCTCTCCGTCCTACTACTTCTGGCAGGGGCGCATCAAATGGGATCTAGTTCCTTCACTGATCCCTGATAAGGATTAGTCCAGTCCAGCTGCGACTATGCTTCTCCTTATGATTGATAAGTCTTTCTTGAGCTCTTGTGATGCTGTTTATTCTGTTTAATGTCTTTATATGTTGCTCCTATTTATGCCTGCAATAATGTCTCTCTTCTGTTGTCTTCCCTTAGATGGAAATGCAGCCTCAATGCAGCTGTGAGACGTGAGACACGGCCTGGTGGAAGATGGATGCTACTGCAATGTTCGACAGCAGGTAAGTGATGGTTTAAGGAAAGCGCAAAGTATGGCGAAGTGCAACCTTAAACTGACTGTTTTTTTGATGTCTAACCTTGTCTTCTGTTTTTCCTTGCAGGCGCTGCTGTCGACGATGGAGCGTGTCGTGCTGCTGTGCCAAGATGAAGATTTCGGCGTTCCGGAAAGTGTAAAGATGAATACTTGGTTCGCCAAAGAGAAGTACAGGTAAGAACAGCTTCCCCCTGTTGGTAAGTATGCTGCCAGGAAGCAGGATGTCCAGGAAGCTTCAAAGGTTAGTCTGACCCAGGCGACAGTGGGGGTTACGCTGCTTGCAAGTGCAGATTAACGCAAAGCGTCTGTCTTGAGGATCGGGGCAGCTTATATAGCTGAGATCGTGGGCACGCCCATTAGGGCCGGATTACCATCCACACCCTGCCACTCCTAGAGAGTGAGCACGTGCAAAGGCAATCAATTGGCAGCCAAACCCAAGAATACACTTGGGGCTGCTTAATTGATGGAATGTTCAAGGTTAATGCATCCTGCTTAATGGATGGAATGTTCAAGGTTAATGCATCTAAAGCGCTGTGTCCATAATAAAAGCTTTTTGGTGTTAAATGGATGTTCTTGTTTACCTTTGTTCATGAGCCTGGTGCCAAAGGCGCCAGGACTGCGTCCACCCAGGTCGCCTGTGCATGCGACCCCTGCATGCCTGTGCCCCTGACTTCATGACCATGACAGCCTGTTCTCTTTGCAGTCACTGACGCTTGGAGATTTATGTATAATAGACATATGTACCGTAGTAGTGTTGGCGGGAACCCGTAGGTCGTGAGTGCCTAAAACGTAAAATCCTATCAGACTTTGTTGAATGCTTTTTCAGTGTCAATCATCAAAATCATTTTGTCTGGATTGCCCCGCCCGGTAAGTATATGTAATAATCATCTAACATTGTCCCCTGAGTGGTGACCCGTGATGAAACCAGTCTGATCTTTATGGATAAGTTGCGGGAGGTTTTTTATGATCCTGTGTGCTAGACATTTAGCCAGTATATTGGTGTCAGCATTAATAAGCGAGATCGGCCGGTAAGACCCGCAATCCTCTGGATTGTGGCCCTGCTTGTAGAATGATAGGTTAGGTTATTTATAATGCGCTTAATACCCAGAGGTTTCTAAGCGCGGACCCGGGGATCGAACCTGTGTTGCTCCATGACGCCTTGCTTCGAAGGCGAGCACGTTGCCGCTGAGCTATCCTCCCGAGAAGACAATTTTATTGGCAGTCAACAATGACTTCAGTAGTTATCCCACATTCAGTGCCTCAGCGAATACCATTTCGACCAATGGAACTATGCGGTCTACCACTGCTTTATATAGGTCTATAGGTAGGCCATCCGGTCCTGCTGCCTTTCCCACAGATAGCGAAGCTATGGCCTGGGTAATTTCATCCGGTGTTATAAGTGTCGCAAATTCTAGTTTTTGTGAGGCGTTGATCGGTTTTACTTTAAGGGTGGCTAGGAATGTATTTATGTATTCTAAAGTGATTGGGCACGGGCTGGCATATAATTCGCTATAGTATTCTGCGAAGCGTCTGTTTATGTCCTTTTCGCTGGTTAATAGGTTCCCAGTCCTATTCCGGATGCTAGTTATTTGTTGGGAGGTTTGTCTGGTATGGAGGGCAAGTGCCATCAGGTGGAGAGGTCTGTCGGCATCTTGATAGTAAGCCTGCAACCTGCTAGTGAGCAATTTTTGTACCCGCTGGGTTGTAATTTGTTTGAGTTCCCCTCGAAGTTTGTTAAGTCACGTTTATGTGCTCGGATCCCAGGACTGTTGTGTTGGACTTCTGCGTGTGTGATATCGGCAACGATCCGGATTTCCCGATCTCTCCATCTCGTCAGTTTGTGGGCCCATCGTGCGATGCATTGCCCTCTAAGGAAAGCTTTGTATGCATCCCATCAGGTAATAGGGGAATAATCTGGGGTCAGGTTGGTCTGCCAAAACAGGTCTGTGTCTTCTCCGAGCTGTTCAAGTAAATCCAGATAAGACAGTGCTCTTAAATTCAAGCGCCAAGGTGGCCATTCGGGGAGTTATCTGGGAGTACAATGTGAAGAAGAACAGGAGCCTGATCCAAAACTGTCATGGGGATTATTGTACATTGTTTCACCTGCGGGAGGGCTTTCATAGGGACCACCCAGTAGTCTAATCTGGAGTATGATTTATGGTAATTTGAATAAAATCTAAAATCGTAGTGTTGTTGGTGGAGGAATCACCAAATGTCTGACAGCCCTAAATCAGCCATGAATGATTGGAGGGTACTGCGCTTGCATGTGGTTGGGGGTTTACGATAGTGGTATGTTCTGGTGATCCTTTGATACATCAAGGATTGTGTTCCAGTCCCCACCCATGAGCGTAAGATATCTCAGGTGTTGTGCAGGTTCCGCGAAAGCCTGTGTAAAAACATGGGTGTGTCACTGGTCGGGTGTAGATGTTCAGGAGGGTTATGGATTAGAGCATATCTTCCATCTTTGTCTGAAATGGTGTGGAGTGTGTTGGCTCATATCAGAAGGCGGGTTATTTAATTGTCTGCCGCTGGGGTTCAGTCAGCTTGAGCGAGTGGGTACTTTTTCATTTGGATACTTCATTCTTACACAGGGTATATCATTCATGTGTTTTGGGTATGGGCATAGCAAGCTTTGCGGGGCAGTGTTGGTTGAAGAAAGGTTTCATGGGGCAGCATCGAACACGTAGGTAGTCGGGAGTCCTTGCGGTCGGGGCCATTTGGGCGTCTGCCGGTACATTGTCGCCTACCCCGCTGTCATTGTGGTTGTTGGAGGTGCCATTGTGGGTTGTCTGTTTGGTGGGTCGGTCTTTCATCCTCTATTTCGATAGGGAAGTCTGTGGTGACGAGATTGTACTGTCGTAGTAAGCACCAGGCGTCCTCTGGATATTCAAAAGAGTGCCATTTTTTGTCCAGTAGAATGCACCAGACAGCAGGGAATTTGAGGTAATATTTGTCGGTCGTGCCTTGGAGGGCTGCAAATAGTGGGGCAAATCTATTCCTTGATCGGCATACTTCAGCGGAGTAATCGTTGAAGATGCAGATTTCTGTTCCTTCCACTCGAATTGTGCCCCCAGCTCTGTAGGCACAGAGTATAGCGACCTTATTTTGGAGGTTGTAATGGGCTGTGGGCGATCTCCTGTCGCAGGCCTCCGGACAGGGGCCCTGTGGATTCTTTCAATTACATACAATTACGGATCTTGGATATGTAGGTGGTCCTGGAAAAAGCAATATGCATACGCTTGTAAGTCAGAGCCCTCCGCTTGTTCAGGGAGGCCGACGAGTCGAAGATTGTTGCGCCGTGATAGTTTTTTCTGATCCTCAACTTTTGCCCCGAGGCGCTGCACTTCTTTTATGAGGCCATCAAGATCTGTGGGAGCCGCTGCGCTGGTATCTTCTAGTGCACTTATTCTTTGCTCGTTGTTGTTTGTGTGCTCTGCTTGGACGTTAAGTTGAGTCTGCATATCTTGGATATCGCACTTGATTTCCAGTACAGTAATGTTTGTCTCTTGTGTACTGTGGCCAATCGCCCACATTTTGTTAGGAAGTATTTGTAGTTGGTTTTGTACATCTATTTTGATGTGCTGGCATGTAGATCGCTGTACCAGTGGTTCTGTTGGGTTTGGCACACTGTCTCTGCTGCTGTCTCTGCCGCTATCCTATTGGTTTATTTCCATGCCCTAGTGGATGGCCGGCGCATGGGTAGCGGGGTCTGCTATGCCCTGCAGGCGGTTACAGCTCAGGGCTTTTGTCTGACTCTGATTTAAGTGCCTGGGTCCCCTTTGCTCTTGCTTCTATAGTCTTGTCTCCTTTCAACCAGGTATTTGTGAGAATAATGCAACTGTTGGTGGGTCTAATGTATAGATTATTTCTTTCAATGTAGAGACAAAATGGTTGGATACGTCTCCCAGGATTGCTTGGGCGTGCCCAAATGTCAGAATGGGCAACCTACCAGCGGAGTGTTTCTTGGAGCGGTGGAATTGCAGGTTACTGGGGAATTCGTTGTATTTGGGTCGTATCCTACTTCTGCCGGTAGACCATCAGTGTTAAAGGGCACACCTTTGTTTGTTTATTCCCTTATCAAGGGTTTGCAACTACATAAGTGTTCGGTTCACCTAGGTTGTGGTGGTGGGGGGTCCCAACCACCAGTTATTGTGGTGCAGGGTAGGGGGCAGTCTCTGTAGTGGCCCTTGTGGTAGGCACTTGAGTGCCAATGTTCCAGTATAGAAGGTGTAGGTGGCACCCCTTAGCAACTTAGTGCCTTTCAGTACATCGCTATGTGCTGTATGCCTGTTGATTGCTCTTCGTTTCCCCTCGGTTCGTTTGGATCGATGTCCAGCTGTTTCTTCCACTCTGCCCCTGCTAATTATGACCCAGAGGGGCTCACTGTCAGGGGATTTGGTTGTCCACTTTTTGTGAGCAACAGTGGCTCGTTACGATGACGGAACCCACCTGGCCTTCCCGCATAGCTCCTGATTGTTAAACGGCTTGATGCCGTATACAGCATTCAGTTAATGTAGTGGGGGGAGCAGTCCTGCCTCTTCTGACTCCTGTGGCGTGGACACCTGTCCCCTCCCTCTGGCTCTGCAGTCCGGGGATAGGGTGCACGGTGTGCTGAGGAGAGCCTGCTACGCTTCGTGTGGCTGTGTATGTGCAGGCCGTTGGGTTGGCTGGAAGTGGTATGAGCAGGGGGGTGGATCTGTCTTACTCACTCCCGCGGCCGACTGCCAGTTCTTGGGTCTGCGTCACCACTCGTTCTGGTCCGATGTTGAGGGGGCCCGTCAGACCCGCTTCTTCTTGTAGATCGCCTTGCATTGTAGCTCCTCCCACGCTTTCCGCATTGGGCTGCCATCTCTTGTGGAGCCAGTAGCTGCTCTCACTGTGCTGATACTGCGTTTTCGTAATGCCGAGCAGCAGGGTGAGCAGAAATGATTCTGGTCTGCACCCTGCAGCTTGTGATAGCCATTCGCAGCATTTCTGCCGAGAGCCACACAAGTGAAAGTGCTTTATTTAGCGGTAATACGCCCGCTTTCTGTGGAGCTCTAACACCAGCCCACCGTCTTGCTCGGGCTCTCGAGTACCCCCTCACTCTGTCAGTTTGACCTATTTTACCTGTCGCTCAAGTGGTAAGAATCTCTCTCTCCTCTTGCCTGACGACGTTGTCTTCTTTGGTCTTACCTCTGTTCATCTCTACATGGGTAACTCTTCTCGTAGAGTAGATCTGGTAGTTCTGAGAACTATTGCTATATGTATTTGTCAGATCTCCAATGACACTCTTATTGGGATTGCTTATCCTCGAATTTAGGAGGAGGTGGAGGGTCATTTTCTTGGTAGTTAATCCTAGGAGGTGGTGATTGGCTTCTATCCCTGGAATTCAGATTCAAATTTCCCTGCGTACCTACTCCTGGGATCTGAGTATTTCTCTCTGCAGGATGAGCATATTAGTAGCCGAGGAAGGCTTTGAGCCTAAATACCAAGGACTTATGTATGTCTCTGTTTTCGTGAGATCATTATTTCGCATGTCAGGTGGAGGCCTAGTCAGCTGGCTTTCAATGGAGAGTCTGTCTGGTAGGTTCCTTAAGAGTAGAGGCATCGTTGTTTGACCCTTCTGTCTCTAAGTCCAACTGTGGTATACTCTTCACCATGCAGGAGTTTGTTTGGGGTTCTTTTGTTTGTTTTTGGGAGTGGTTGGATACTGTACTTAATAGATCCTTGTAACCTGTGTGATTATACACTAAAGGGTTCTGTATTGTCGTACCTGGTCTTCTGGCTCACAGGGGTGTTGTGGACACGGATTAGTACTTACTGGTAGCTGCTTCTGCCATCCTCCCCGATTGGTTTCCTGCCAGCTGGCCAACACTACAGCTAAATGAGTGCCAAATTGGGGAGTAGAAGGGCTGATGGAAGTTTTGCCTGTTTCCTTTAAAGGATGCGTGGATGTCACCTCTTCGGAAGGGTTGTTTAATGCCCTGCATGTTCCCCCTACAAAGAAGATAATAGAATTTAGGTGGATGTCTTTCCAGTATGGCTGCCTCCGCTGACCACCTTGTTGACCCTGTTACCCCTGTGTGTACCTGCAATTGTGTTGAAGATGAACAGGAAGACAGTGTCCACACCACAAATGCCTTGTCCAGCAACAGCGGTTGCGGATTCCTGTGAGTTGACTGCAGTGTTTAACTTCACTTTACGGTCTACACAAGGAAAAGACACATTGGTGGTGGAAAGCCACCCCAAGGTGTATTGCGTGTGTCTTGAAATTAAGTGTCCTCAGAATGATTTCTGTTGTTTTCTTGGTTTTCTCAAAATGTCTTTCGTATGTTGTTTTGTTTTCTCATTTATGAATGAGAGTGTTCACCTTTCTCAATCTTGTAGTTTCTTGAGAGGCACGGCAGTGTGTGTTCTCATACTGCGGACCTGAGTATCAGTAGGCCTGTAATAAGGTATGTGAAAACATAGCATGATATGATAGGATAGGTTATTTATAACGCGCTTAATACCCAGAGGTTTCCAAGCACGGACCCGGGGATCGAACCTGTGTTGCTCCGTGTCGTCTTGCTTCCAAGGTGAGCACGTTGCTGCTGAGCTATCCTCCTGAGAAACAAGTATTGCGCTATCAATGACCTTGTTTTTTGTTTTTTCTTGTTCAGGGTCCCGACATGCAGGGGAGTTGGTGAGGTGAAGAGGAAGCATTGGAAAGCGGTCTGGAGGCAAACCCCAAATGGAGAGCAAAGACTGCAGTAAAAACATGTTCAGGTGAGTTCTAAAATGCCATAGCTACCAGGCACGAATCCTGGAATAACTGGCTCCACACATTCAACTGCAAAAACATTCAACTAGGAAGCATGCCACTATTTCTATCCCAGGCAAAAGGACGAATTATCTGGACCAGATTGCTTCTCCCAATGGTACGTCACTTATAACGCACTTTAGGTTTGGCTTTCTGCCAAGTGGTAAGTTATTCAATTGGAGAATGCACACCCCTTTCCAAAGGTCTACCTGACACACTGCCCACAGGTAGAGCAGAACACTAAGCATGTTATGCACCTATGCATGTTTTTTAAATGAAACTTAGGCAGAAGACCGTTTTCCCCCTGTTTAGGCGTGCAGTATCAGAACCATTAGGTGGGATTTGCAATACTTATTTAGTTGCTGCAGAGCGGACAGTGTTAGTAGCACTACAGAGCTATTTCTGTATTGCACTAAGACTGAGAAATCGATACATAGATATAGTTATCGACTCCCCCATAAGCATGACGTTCTACTTTGAAACTTTATACGGTATGATGTGTCAATAATTCTCTATGTATTTTATCATGTTGTTTTAAATGTGATGTACTTTTAAGGCTCATGCCAAATAAAGTTTTATGATTAGGATGATGATAAGTGCCCTTTTGAGATTTCAGAAGTCTCACAGGATTTCACTAAATCTCCTGTTGTCCTGTGGCCTTGCCTTTCTTGGTCTCTTTGTGTGCCCGGTCTTTCTGACCCTGTGAAAGGAGCGCTTGATGTTGGACACTAGGCAATGTGTGCAACCCACTAGCCCAAGCAAATGGCTTTCCTGCAGGCTCCATCTCAGTGAGCACAATGGTCTGGTCCCTTAGTGCTGCCATGACAGTATCCCTTTTTTACATTTTTTGTATTTTATTGTGCATTTATTAGGTGCTTATACAGTAAGTCAATTCTGTTTCAAAGCGCCCCTCCAATAGAACATCTTCCCACCGTGTTCCGGGTTTGTGTGGGTGCTGTACATGGAAGGTATGAATGTTGCTAGAAGGTGCTCAAGAACGATTTTCCCAATCTAAGAGGTAATAAACCTTCCATCTCACTCTCTTTGAATTCAATATTCTACTAACCTCATATTTGGGAATACCCTGTACTACGTCAGGGGTTGGAACAGGTTGAGACTGTCGATTGGGTCGAGATTTCTTAAGTAAAGATACATGTAACAAAGGGGGAATGCAGAGTGGTGGGGAAGGCACTGGTCCTGTTTTCCTTTCCATGGGAAACTGACCAATGTAACAGGTTTGAAACTTGTGGGGACCCTTCAACTGCAGATGTTGTGTGAAAAACCAAACCTTGCCATCTAGGCTCAATCGCCTCAGGTTGTCTGCAGTGTTTGTCTGCCTATTTTGTATAGGTTTATTTTGTTTTTCCAAGATTTGTCTTCAGTTGGTCGAATTTTCATTGCAGATTTTTATAATGCTCTGCTACAAACGGTATGTTTCAGAGCAGAACCTTATGAAAGTCTGTGTCATTGGTATGAAACCCCCATAGGGCGTAAAATACAGAAAAACCTGTAGAGTCCTGGGCTGAGTTTTTGTAGGCAGACTTGGCTGCCCAATGCAGGTCGGTTCAGTCCTCGTTTATCTGTGGTAGATGGAAACGCAACTATTGTTCTAATATCAAATTTGTCTATCTGTTTGTGGATGGTAAGCAGTATACAGTAAGACATTGGCCCTTATCCGAGGTTGGTGCTAGTCATGGCGCTATTAGCGCCATGACTAGCACCAATAGCGGTACCGCAACCGACTTGGTGGTAAGGGGACTTACCGGTCCAGTCCGACCTTGGTGGGACCGGTAAATCCCCATTCGTAAAGCCTTTCCCCATTCCCATTTGAGCCAATGGGAAGGGGGAAGGCGTCAATAACGGTACCGCCAATTGCGGTACCGTTATTGACCCCGGTATCCCTTTGTGGGTCCCGTCCTTAACGCCTGGTAAAACCAGGCGTTAAGAGAAGGAGCCACAAAGGGACCTCGGAATAACAGGTAAAGGGATTGCCGGCACCGGTGTCATTACCGGTGCCCGGTATCCCTTTGCGCCCACCTTGTAATGAGGGCCATCCACTCCTATGGTGGCACCAAAGGAAGCCCAGAATAGAGACACAAATTTGCTATCATAAATGATGACTGCAAGGACAGCATGCAATTTCATGACGTTGGATAGGAAATGCTGTACAAGCTCGGCAGCAGTTGGACGTTTTGCAAGTGGTCTGAATGTGCTATCTTTGAAAGTAAGTCCACAACTACGAGGACAACCATTTCTACACAGCTCTTGGGCAGATCTGTGATAAAATCAATGGCGATGGAGTGCCATGGTCTTGGAGGTAGTGGCTGCAGGAGACCCTAGGGTCGTGATGGTCACTCCTACATCATATACATGATGTTAACGTTTGTACATATTTATGAACATCCTGTCATAGTGTAGGCCATCAGCAATGTCATGGTGCATGGAGCTATTCTGTAGTTTTCTTTATCCCGGGTGCCTCGTAAGGGAAGTATCATGCATTTGGGGGAGAGCCTAGTTGGTAAGTATAGCCAATCTTGAAAGAATGGCAACCCGTTGCTTTGTGATTGATCCTGGTCTTGTTCAACCCAGTCTTCTAGTGATGGCCCTGTGAAAGATTCACGAATATCCTCTGGGATGTTTTCTTCATCTGATAAAGCCCCAATGAAGCTTTCTGGTGATAGATGGCTATCATTCATTGTGAAATAGTTTATTTGGATCAAATCCATAAACCAATACAATCCCACAAAAATGCACAGTCAAATAAAAAACAATTTACATACATAGTATAAAAATAGAAAACACGTTCCAGACTAATAACACACAATTTATACAAACATTAAAATCAATCAACAATATAAAACCTTGGGTCAACATTTGATGAAAACCCAATTTATGTTCAAACGTCCACAGAGCATTTTCTATTCCAAGCCTTCCTCAAATATTCTGACAGACCCCAGGCAACAATCAGAGGTTCAACTCGCAATAAAAACATAAGTGCCGGATGGCACTGCAATAGATTGGCTTCTCTTAAGAGGGGAAGAAAGGTTTGTTTCCTAATATCATGATAGCACGGGCATAACAAGACAAAATGTACAAGGTCTTCCTTCACAGCCCCATAGCCCGGGCAAATTGAGTTCTGCTCATACCCCTGGCATTTCTTTGTACTGTGTCTCAGCAGCAGTAAATTAAAGCTAGCCCAGGTCAGTGCCCAAAGATCAGCCTGTTTATTGCTTTAAGTCAGATAGGGCTGAATAATGTCCAGTTTTGGGAGGGTCAAATATCGCATAATGGACTCATGGGAAAGATCAATGGATTCTCATTTTCTAAGAATAAGAGAGCAGAAAGCCCTCTTGTACATTCTACACCATGCTATTGCAAGAATTTTAACACTGTAAAGTCTAGGCATTCAACCGTTTCACGTAATCTGAAATACATTTTAACCATGGTCATTTTTGCCCATAAGAGCATTGCAACAGTGATCTGACAATTTTGCGTGTCATTGAAGCTCGTCATTGAAGCTCTTAAATTTAACCAGATCCCAGCCAGTGCACAAATAGAGCTTCATACCAGTCAACAACAATGTGGGTAATGCCCAATTCTACGTGCACTGCATAATTAGGGGCAGAACTAGGTGGGCCCAACAGTTTAAAAAAATAGTTGTTCTCAATAACTTCAATGGCCAGTGTGTTTTCAATTCCCCACAGTGCCCCCCCACCCCCACATAATTGGTGACAGCTTTAGTTTGTGCACGATACACTTCCATAATTGGACCCAGTGGTTGACCTTGACACATTTTCATAAATCTTCCAACTCCCCCCAGAAACTGCTTCATTTTAGTACTTTGTCTATGAACATGGTTCATCCCCCTCCAGTTTTCAGTGAAGCAAATACCTAGATAATAAAACTTGCTCACCATGGGAATAATTGACCCGTTACTCGTCTCACAGGGCTGCATGCCATCACTGCCGACTTGCTGGTGTGTATTGTTAATTTTAAATCTGCCATAAAATCAGTGTATGCATTGATAAGCTTTTGGAGAGCTATCAGTGTCCGAGCAAGTGCTTTTGCATTCAGCAGAGCTTTAAACAACTCGTTTATATAGAGGATAAATAGGACTGGAGCAAGGACACAGCCCTGACGTACTCCAGTATCAACCTCAAAATAACCAATACATCCCCCTGTTCCCCAAAGTGGGCACAAGCCCTAGTGTCCTCATGAAGCAGTTGTAGGACCTTCAATAGCTCTGGAGGGCAGCCCATGGACTCGAGCACCCGCCATAGCGACGCTCTGTCCACCTTGTCAAATGTGGTGCTCAGGTCCATAAAGACTAAGTAAATCGGCTCCCCTTTTCCATAGACAGAAGAAGCCCCCACAAAACACAAATTAAGGGCCTGGTCCCGAGTACCCAGACCAGGTCTAAAACCATATTGGATCTCCGAGAGAACTTGGCTAGTTTGGATCCAATCCTCAACATATTGCAATATGACCCGACCAGAAACCTTGAAGGAGGTGTCCTGCAATGAAATTGGCCTATAAGCCAAAGGGCTTCCAGGATTGCCCTTTTTGAAAATTGGGTGAATAATTGCAGTTTTCCAGGACCGCGGAAAAGTACCACTTGCCAAATAAGAATTGAAACAAGCTCCCCCCACAAGTCCACTTCTCCCTTAAATAAATTTGCGGGGACTGCATCGGGTCCCAGGGCTCGATTATGTATCTGTTGATTAACTGCCATTTCCACCTCCTTCAAAGTTAGCCGTTTCGAGGAGCAGCGGTCTTCATCCACATACCTGCAGGCCTGTCCCCTATATAAAGATGAGAAGTGATCCAGCCAGGCTTTGGCTGCAATATGATTCTCCGTGTGTGTCTTGACTCGTTTATATTGCGGACCTCCCGGAACAAACTCCCAGAATGTCTTAGAGTCTCTTTCGGAGACGGCCAGCAAAAGATCTTCCCATGCTTATTTTCCAAGTGAACTATTCTTTGTTCCGCAGTCCCTTTATAATCAGCCCTTGCCTTAACCACGTCTCCCCTGGAGCTTTCCATGTTTCTCATGGTTCTTAGTAGATTATTTAGCGCAGTCCTACATGACTCATTGAACCAGCCTACTATTCTTTTGCTTGAACTCATACTGGAAGGAATCAGTCAGAGCCCTCCATAAGTCCTTAGACCAGGAAACAATCTAGTCGGGGGGGCCTCTTGGTCAAGAATTGACAGAATTTGCTGCAAGTTAGATGTCACCACTTTGCATAGTACTGCTATAGGAGCACACCGAGGACAATTTGATTCTATGTTTGCAGTGTAAGTTCACTTTGCATAGATCCAATAGCTGGAAGACAGGCCCGGAAACCTTCAAAGGAAGCTATTCCAGGATCAGTTTAAGTGGGAAGTGATCACTTGAAATTTCCCGTACAAAGCTGTAATCCAATATTAAATTCCATTGTTGGACGTGCATGTAGAAACAGTCACTGGTCGATGAGCCATTTATGTTTATGAATGTTAATTTACCTGACACATCAGACTTTTTGCGTCCATTAAGAGAACGCATTCCTCGTTCCATTAACCAAATGCCCACTTGTAGACCCCTTTGCATACCCGAACATCAGTCACCTGCGGGCACAAGACCCTGTAGGCATTATCCTCACCAGGGTCAACAAGATCGGGTGGAATCCCATTCCCCATCTTGACATAAAAGTCCCCTCCCAGGACCAGCACCATGCGGTCATCCAGCTGATCCAAAATCGAACCATCCAGGAAATCTTTCCAAAACATGTGCCTATCATAAAAATATTATAAAAATGTACCAATAATAGTGTACTCCCTTAATCAGACATCGCAGTGACGTGTTGTATGCAGGTGGTGTGAGTGTCACTTGTCCTAATGTGATAGTTCAGAGATGATTTCAAAAGAGTCTTTAAGCCCCAATAACAACATCCTCTTTTGTTCTTGCATGCCGGGACGGAAAATGACACACATCCATCTAACAGCACAGGTTCCAAGGCCCAAGTTTCCTATAGAAGGATGATATCATACAACTTCATGTGGGTCACAACATCCAATCTCTCCAATTTGGTAGTGCCCCCTGCTATATTCCAACTAAATAACGTTGCAACATTCCTTTCAGGTGTAATAGTCAGTTCAGTGACCTGAGAGGAGAGTGCAGCAGTCCCCTGGAGGTCTGAGGATCCTTATGCTTGAGGCTCCTAGTCAGTCAAACTCTTCGATTCCTCACAGGGACTCAAAGCGATTTGATGTTATCACAGCGCCACTCTCCTTCCAAGCCCTCGACCCCTCATGCTCCCACCAGGCCAACATTTACCCCTTGCCTGCCTCTCAACCACCTCCCAGTTCTCCCCCTGCAAACCAAGCCGAAAAGGGCCCAAGTGTGCAGGAGCACCAATTGGTGGATAGAATGCAGCCAATGGGACAAATCTGCTCCCCCTACTTGAAAAAGGCCCACTATACACATTGTAATCAAGGGCAGACATCAAGTAATTCAATGTGGCCAATGTTGCTGCTGTAACAATCACACATTCCCCCCCTCCCCCTCGGATTGGGCCTCCTTACCAACCCACAACACTCTTCTAGCCATCAAAATGTCTTGAGGATTGATTTTCATGACCAATAAGTGTGTGGCAATCCAGTGGGTAGTTTCATTCATTAGTGAGACAGTTCACTCCTCCAGTTGACTAGGGGTGGAATCCCAGTGATAACCCCAACTAGTAGAGCAGCTTCAGGTGGGAGATCAATAATTACCTGGTTCGCCCAAGTTCTAGCCAGGCCTAGGTCTGGTAAGGGTCTAGTTGGGTTAGTAAGGGTGCGTGGTTCTGAAACCTTTATTTGCAACATTCCGGGGTTATGGGCGGACATTGCTGCCAGGTTTGTTGGCCTTAAGGACATTGCACTTACCTATGATTTAACCTGGGCCACAATGACCGAGCCAGAGCTCATAGGAGTAACAACTTTGCTTCTTAATGTTACCTGCTTGACCTCCACAAGGTCATTCTTAATCCCACTAACAAGGTCATCTAAAATTGAGAGTGAGGTAATTAGGGAATGCTTAAGTTGGGAAATGCTAACCAATATTGGGGCCAATTTCCTGTCCATGACCTCCTCTAAAATGTTAAAGTCTCTGGAGACTGATTCCAGAATATCTTCTCCTTGTGAGGGCTGTGAACTACTGCTCTCATTTACCAACTGCATAGGATCCACACTACTATAAGCCATAGCAGGCATTGGTGGATTAGACAACGGACCTCACAGACCCTAGATATGAGTACCCTTTGTGCTGTATCAATAGCCCCCCTTGATTACCCAAGTTATGTCTTGTTGGGACCTTTAGCGTGCCCTCCAAATCGCCTGTATGACTGAATGATTCCTCAATAGCCCTTTCAGTATTTAGGATGCGTTCCTCAATTTTCCCTGCCATCTCTTTTAAGTATTCATTCAGGGTGGGTTGCTGGAGGATATTGGGGCCCCGCGCCTTACCACCATTCACACCATTTTGGCCCTGCTTACTTTTTTCGTGCTGCTTTCTACAGGCAGCTGGTCTCTTGCTTTACGTTTAGCCATAATGGCTGGAAATATAAAAACAAACCCTCTAGACTTTAGCATGCAAGGTTATACCCGATTGTGCAAAAAGTGCAAACGTGTGCAATTACGCAGTGAAATGTATGCAATGTGTGCAAAATGTGCAGAAAATGTGCAAGACAGCCAGCCTTTTGGCCAAAACGATGCAACTGGCGTCTGTGGTCTGTGAACTGTGAACCTGAATAAAAATGCAGTTAACTAAATCAAATACAAAATTGTAACGATAACAATACAGATCTGGACTAAGAATTTAAGCTAGAAATTCATGCATTACAATAATTCCATACATCTCATGGAAACTCTGCATTAAGAAGATATTAAAACAATTCATCAATCCAATGTTACACAAAAAAGAAAATGATGAAACAGTTATAAGCGCCCAGGGCATGCCTGACTGGCTAAAAGGGTTGCCTTAGATGCTTATCAGAGACTCCACCGACCTGGTCTCCACCATGTCCCTCATACACGCCAACAACATCTTCATAGGCAACTTCAACCTCCCAGGCAAGAAAGCCACCAAACCGATGAAGGGAGCTCTCCTTGGCCTTCTCGATACCCTCAGCCTCACACAGCACACAAAAGACCAAACACATGAGAAAGGTAACATCCTTGACCTAATCATCGCCATACTATCTTCCCTCCACTACATCTCTCCTCTCCCGCTTGACTGGTCTGACATGGCACCGCTCCAGGACGGCATCCAACCGGGCGCTCCTCAAGGAACTGTGAGCTGCCTTCAATGCCACATTTTATACAGACAATATCCTCCCAGCATCCATCCTCAAGACGCTACCTGCATAAGCTCTCCTTCCCTACCTAGAGATCATCAACAACTCCCTAACTAAAGGCACCTTCCTGTCAACCCTAAAGACAGGAAAAATCATCCATCTACTAAAGAAACCCACACTGGATCCCGACAACCAAGGTAACTATCGCCCCATCACCCATCTTCCCTTCCTAGGTAAGATCATCGAGAAAGCAGTAGCAGCACAACTACAGCAACGCTTTGAGATCAACAATCTCCTCCAAACCTACCAATCCGGGTTCAGACCCAGATGCAGCATGGACACAGCAACCACACCGGTGGTCGATGGTGCCCTCAACATCCTTGATGGCAGCTACCCTGCCTCCTGGTTTTACTCGACCTCTCTGCTGATTTCGACACAGTAGACCACCAGGCACTTACGGACATCATGCATTGTCGCATGGGGATCAGCGACCTTGTCCTATGCTGGTTCAAGTCCTACCTCACCAACCGCCAGCAGCATGATCGATTAGATCGCCAATGCTTCTGGTCACCTGTGGAGTCCTGCAGGGTTCCATCCTCCCTCCAGTGATCTTCAATCTCTACACGGAGCCACTGGGAGCCCTCCTAGCCACACACAACATCCACATCCACCAATATGCCAACAGCACATAGCTATACTACAAGATCGACTCCATCAAGGACATCCATAGGCTCAAAACATGCCTCTCGCTGATCCAGTCTTGGATGTCCAGTGCATACATGAAGCTCAACCCCTCCAAGACCGAATTCCTACTCGTCACCAACAACATCGAATACCCAAACATACAGGCCTGGCTATCAACCATGAATTCTCAGGGCATCACACCCGAGCTCACCTCCTGTGCCAAGTCCCTTGGGTTCTACATCGACAAACACCTCTCTTCAACACACACAGAGCTAAGAAACTCAGCTTGGTATAAGCTATCCCTCCAGTGGAAAGTCAAGCCCTTCAACCCTTGGGGCAGCTTCAGATCCACTGTTCAAGCACTGGTCCTATCTCACCTGGATGGGGACAGTACACTCCTCGAAGGCCTACCATCATCCCCCCTTGTGCCCCTGAGAAGTGTCCTACACATGGCTGCATGCCTCATCAAGGATCAACGCATAGATGACCACATCACCCCGGCCCTCATCAACATTCACTGGCTCCCACTGTATGCATGAATCACCTTCAAGTCTTGCTGCATCAACTATAAGACAGTTTCCTAGCTGCGTCGCAGAGAAACTTAGCATTGGACAGAGCAACACCACAAGCAAGGACACATGCAGACTTGAAAAGAACCCAAAAACAAGCCTTCTCTGCCTACACCCCAAGACTATGGAACCTCCTCCCCATCAGCATCAGACTCGCCCATGCGCTCTTATAATTCAGAAAAGAACTCAAGCCCTACCTCTTGAAGGAGCCTCTTCGTCTCATGACCTAGGCCATCACATCGCCCCTCGTGCCACCTGACTTGCTAGACGCCATCTGCCCCTCTCCTCCCAGCCACCTGATACAGCTCTGCCCCTCCTCTGCTCCCTTCTGTATCCTACCCCTGCTGTATATCTGTTTATTTTATTTATTTATTGGACATTTGTATGGCACCTGTACAACAGTGTTTCCATGCGCCACAAGACAAGATGAGGGGGTGGGGGGAAACATGGGAATCACAAAAGTATGACAACAAAAACCGGTTATATTTGCCTTGTGACAATCGTACTGTGCAAGTGTATGACAAGGAGTAACTGCGGGGGGAAGGGGGTAGAGGGAGAAGTGCAGGAGTGCAGAGTCCCCAAGGGTGGGGGCGGGCAAGTGCTGGGCGGGCCAAGGCGGCAAGTGCCAGGGGAAGAGGGGGGAAGGGAGGAAGAGTGCGGTGGACAGGTTGGGCTTGTGCTGGAAAGGGAGCCTGAGGGCAAGCCCTAGTTACCTGTCTAACAAATTCCACAGGAGAACATCTCTTAGACCAACTAGAGCTGGCAACTCCAATTGCTTGACAATACCGAACTTTAGACTCACTACTATTGGAGGAAATAGTTTCCTGGTTATGGCAGCCAAAACTTGGAACTCACTACCACAAGACCTTAGAGCGGACCTGCCCTACCTCTGTTTCAGGAAAAAAGCCATTCAATTCCTTACCTCGACTGACCTCAGTTGACCAGTAATACCTACTTCCTACTGATATTTATCACTAGACCGTCATTCCATATAGTTGGAATTCTGATTGACCTACTTGAACTTCTATTTTTTGTAACTATTTGTGTGACCCTACTGTAATTTCTAATGTACACTGTGCTATGATGTAACCTTGTAAGTTTCGCATTTTCTATTACTATTTTATCACTATTTGTGTGACCCTACTGTAATTTCTAGTGTACACCGTGCTATGATGCAACCTTGTGACCCTACTGTAATTTCTAATGTACACTGTGCTATGATGTAACCTTGTAAGTTTCGCATTTTCTTGTCATTGCGTCCTGCTACCCTTGGGTCTAGCGCACACAAAAAATGAATCAAACAAACAAACAAACAAACAAACAAACAAACAAACAAACAAACAAGTGCTGGCAAGGGATTCTGGGGAGGATGGTTAGGAGGCGGTCTGGCCCCTGTATGACTCTCAAGGGACCAGGCCCCAGTCCCAGTAGCAGAGGGAGAGTTAACACAGGAGGGCAAGAGGGAAGGAAGAGGAGAAAAGGAAAGTCTTGAGACTTTTCCAGAATTTAAGAAGATCGGGCTGAAGTCTGAGAGGGCGAGTGAGGCTGTTCCAGAGGGAGGAGCCAGCTGAGGAAAGGGATCTACCTCCCACTCTCTATTTGGAGAAATGTTTGATGTGCAGAGAGTTGGAGCCAGAGGACCGAAGGACTTTACTCGGACGGTATTTAGGGAGGGAAACCTGGATGTAGGGAGGTCCCATGCCCCAGACAGCCTTGTGGATGATGCAAAGGGTCATGAATTTGATCCTTACGGTCACCGGGAGCCAGTGGAGAGATTTTAGGGCTGGAGAGTCGTGGTCCCTGGGCTTGAGGCCAAGGATTAGTCTTGCAGTCCTATTCTGGATTAGTTAAAGGGGGCGAAGGGAGGAAAGAGGCAGATTGAGGAAGAGGCTGTTGCAGTAATCTAGCCTAGAGAAAACCAGGGCTCTGGAGACGTTGAGCTTCTGGGGGAAGGTGAGGAAAGGTAGAATTCCCCTGAGCAGCTGCAGCTGAAAGATGGACTTCTTGGCAAGGTATGTGATGTGAGGAGAGAAAGAGGGAGAGTTAAAGATGATCCCTAGGCTTTTTGGCTCACAAGTGGGTGAGGGGAGCGCACCCAGAGTCTGGCCAGAGAGTGAGGGGGAAACAAGGAGCAGGCATCCCAATGAAAAGGATCTCTGTCTTACTGGCATTAAGGCAGAGATCATTGGCAGAGCACCATACCTGAATAGCAGTCAGGCAGTCAGCTATGAGGGAGGAGCTGGAGGAGGAAGAGGATGGCAGCTTGAAAGAGAGCTGTGTTTCATCTGCATAACACTGGAAATGAGGGGAGAAGGTGGAGCTCAGGTGGGCCAGAGGGGCTACGTAGATGTTGAAGAGCCATCGCAATAGACTAGAGCACGGGGGGATGCCACAGGTAGAGAGTGAGGTGGAGGAGATAAAAGGACCCATTTGCACTGGGGATGGTCTGTTTGCGAGGAAGGAGGTAAGCCACGCCAGTGCCCTCTCTGTGATGCCTAGGGTATCATGGAGACGGTTTATGAGAATGGAGTGGTCGCCTGTGTTAAATGCAGAAGAAAGATCGAGGAGGATCAGAACAGAGGGAGTGTCTGAGTCCAGATTAGAAAGTAAGTCTTCACGGGTGTTCAGCAGAACAGTTTCTGTGCCTCTGGCTGCCCTGAAACTGGGCTGGTGGTCATGGAGGCAGCCAGCCACCTCAGTGTGGAGGGTCAGTTGGGGGATGATCAGCATCTGATAGTTTGCCAGGCAAGAAGAGTCATCAAATAGATTTTCAAGAATGGGGTGCATAAGAGAGTACTTGAGGGGTTGAGGGAAGGAGCCAGTAGCAAATGAGTGATTGTAGAGGCCAGCCAAGGCTGGGGCGAGAGAGGGGATGTTGTCATTGATGGTTCTGGAGGAGCAGGGAAGAACCTGTTGAGACTTTCATAGAGCAGACAACTCTAGAGATCTTATCTGGTGCAATGGGAGAGAAGGAGGAGAGTATGGATGGGAAAGTGGGGGGCCAAGGGAGGCGAGAGACGGGAGGGGTGGGGGGATCAGCTGACAGAGAGAACAGGATGTCCAGAGTTTTGGAGAAGTGGGTGGCCAGTGCAGAGCAGAGGGACAAGGGAGGCGAGCGAGAGAATAGGGGCCTGGGGAGTGGGGGCAGCTGACAGATAGGACAGGATGTTCTGTTGTTTCCTCTGAAAAGGGCTCCATTTTGTATCTGTATTGTTGTATACCTCTGTAAAGTGGTCCATGCTCTATAAAAACCATAATAACAATGATTTTAATAGTATAGGAAGTGGTTCCTCTTTTACAATGTATTCTTCTGCCTGGGTCTCTAAGTGTGACAGATAAATGATGATGTAGTCGTATTCTGAAAAGTCCACCTCAATTGACGAACTGTTAAAACCCTGGCCGAATGTAGAAACTAAAGGTTATGGCAATTTGTGAGGATGATAACCTTATGGGTAGCTCCAGTAAATAATGACTCCACTCTTTGAAGGCATACTTGATCACCAGTATTTCCTTTTCAGTTATGGTATAGTTGCATTCTGCTGGGTTACATTTCTTTGACCAATAGGCTATGGGATGCACCTGGTTGGTTTGCTCCCATTGCATGGCTGTCTGCTTCCACTACATAAGGATAAGCTGGATTCTCACGTTGCAACACCGGTGCCGAAGACCAGCAGGTTTTCAAGTCTCCGCTGGCCTGGTCAGTCTCCGCTGTCCAGATAAAACAGTGGCCCTTTGTCAGGAGATTGGCGATGGGCCGTACTACAGAAGAGAAGTCCAAAATAAAACGATGATAAAAATGCGCTAACCTCAAAAAGCTCTGGATCTCCTTGACAAACATGGGTAGGGGGCATTGTGTGGCAGCCTTAACCTTTCCTGGGTCCATGGTAATCTCTTCTGGAGTTAGGACGAACCCCAAGAATTCTGCACTTTTGACATGGAAAGTGCATTCCTCCAGTTTCACAAACAGTCGATGTTTCCTTTGTTGAGTTAAGACAGCTCTAACATGTTCCACATGCTCTTCTGGGGTCTTTGAAAACACTATGATGTCATCGATAATACACCATAGTACGCACATCGATGAGCTCCTGCATCACTTAATTGATTAAGTATTGAAATACTACTGGTGCGTTGCATAGCTCGAAGGGCATCACTCGATACTCAAATAGACCATATTTCGAGCGTAAGTTCATCATTGTTAGGAAAGATTTCCATTTATGGCTAATTTTCCCTGCAGTTGTAAACCCCCCACCATGTTGCTGTTGTCTGTTCATCCTAGCCTGACTTTTACCAGAGGAGCCCAGCCTTCTGCTGTACCCCGCTTGGCTTTTGCTCATTTTGTTATGGGGAAACTGACATGCCCTTAAGACTTTCAGTACTGGGAGACTGTGTTTCCCTTAGTCTTTCACTTTGTCGCTATTTCTTAGCAACATTTTATCAGTGAACAATATTCCTTCCAAGTATTTTTGGTGAATGTACAAGTGTGTCCAGGACAGAGCTGGTGGCAGCAGTTACTTTTAAAGCATTTTTGACTATTGTCTATGGTGCAAACCGCATTTACCGCATTTGGCCCAGGACAGTGGCCAGTGCCTAAAATGGCCATGCCACAAGGTCCTTTGTTCTGTCCTTTGTCCCTTTGCCTTAACCAGGTCGGTCAGACGTATGAAATTCCTTATTTGGTCATGCAGACCACCGCACAAACCGAAGCTTTCGAGGGCTTCTGCATGCCTTGTGTGTGTGCCTCCAGGATGTGGGCTGGAGCTGTTTAGTTCCAATACACATCCTGGTTGCCAGGATGTCTGGTGTGCTGGGATGACTGGGACCACTGTGGTCCGTGATTGGTCCACGTTTGGGATGGCTGAATGTGAGCAGATCTCTTATTGGTTCCTCTTTGTTTTGGTGCGAAGGAGATTTTGGATAGGAGAAGGCACCTTACACCCATTCCAGGTCGATCTTCTGAGTTCACACCAAACTTAGTGAAGGAGTTAAGTATCCTGAAACGAAGAAGCAGATCTGTGGAACCTTTGGGGACCGTCTGGAAGGTTTGGCACCCTAACCCCACTTTTGTCCCATCTGAGCCCCTGTTTCTGATCGAACCTAGAAGGCCTGCAACGGGGCTTCGACCCGTTGGAGTAGTAAGACTAACTACTCTCGGTACCTCCTGTAAGTGAGCCTTTTCGGAAGAGTTCCTGGACCGCCCAGTGAACTGACCAGCTCGTACTGGACCTTTGCCCTGGAACCCCTGCTGTCTCGAGTTTTGACTTGAGCCTTTGGAGACTGTAAATTCTGGGTATAAGGCACTCTCCCGCCGAGTTTCGTACAACTGGCATTCCTAGGTCTGGAATTAGGAGAGTACGCCTTAACCCGATCATACACGGTCCCTGTGTCACCCAGCTGTGGTGAAGATCTTCGTGGGTGCCTTGCTGCTGTGCCAGCCTGTGCCCTAAAATGAGCTGCAGTGGAACTGGCCTGATCCCTTCACCAGGAGCAGAGAAATCGCCACTGTCCCGCCACGGACTGAGTCCCGGAATGCTGCGCCTGAAAGCCGCAGAGCCGTGCAACTGCAGGATTTGAACCTGCGAACAAACTGGACTTGACTGGCGAAGTTTGGTCTGGAGAGCGCAGAGAGCCGGTAAGTACTTGCATCCCTTACCGGTGTCCCCTGGCACATCCATAGACTTTTACACACAAGTGTTCCCTGGGGGCCACTCTCCTTTGTTGAGGTAGCCTGTGCTACCCAGCTATTCCCAATTCTTGGAACCTGCTCTGCCCTCTTGTAGAGACCCTCCTTGAATAGTGGGAAACTATTGTTTATCACCTCACCCACCTTCCTGAGTCACTACAGCCCCTTGAAGAAGACCCATTTTGAACTTAACTGCACAATTGAGTGCTCCTGCACTGAATGTACATTTGAGCGCAAGGCTCCACACTTTATAGGGACTGGACTGCCTATTAGTTAGGGTTTGAATTGTTGAAGGACTGCCTAAAGTATATTTGTTCACACTGTGTGACCCCTTTCTTTGTAGGTTGTGGATCTCTACCTGTGTAATATTCCTTTAAACCAACAGGTTATTGTATATATGTTTCATAGTTAGTGTTGTGTTAGTTTTGTTAATAATTCTTTGACTTCACTGTGTGTTTGATTTAAAAGGCCTTTAATAAATGTATATGTTTGGGGTGCTGTTGAGCGGCTGGGAAATGGCCGTTGCCTGAAAGAGCTCAGACTTAAGCCAAAGACATCCTTCCTGACATTCTGCTTTCCTGCGACACTGAATTAATTAATAGTGATTACGGTGAACCGGAGAACATCATACTGCAGTGGGGAGGCCCTGGACCCCCCACATTCCTGCAATCTGCTGCTTGAGCCTTGGCCCTCCCAAGAGCAGGATCTGCCATGTCCTTGGAGTCTGCGGCGTGGGCCTGACGCACTGTACCCACCCACCTCCTTAGCCCCTCATCGCCCGCGTTGGATTAGGGACGCTTCCTCTGCTCGTACTTATTCGACCAGCGGCCCAGTGGGGATTGGGACCCGGCTTGAGCATGTGGCTTTGGTCGACTGAGCTGAGGCTCCCTCCCATGCCCTGGCATTGCAGGCGTCCTGGCCTTCTCCTTGCCCTCGTCTGCGCGGCATCCGGACCCTTGGACAGCACCTCCTCGACCCGCTGGCACAGGGTTTAGCGGGGAGGCTGTGTCGCAGTGCCACGCCTGGCCGACAGAGGTGAGACTGGCCATAGGCCCGGACTGGAGTAGCCAGCAATACTAGTCCTGGGCCCACCCCTGGACTCCCATAGTGCTCAAGTTGGCTTGTGCTACCCTTCCTAACACCCTCCTTCATATTTGACTGGCACTCCTGGGAGGCTCACACAACCTGCTGTCCAGGGCAGCGTAGGGGTCCCCTGTGCTGGCCCTTCCCCCAGTTAGAGGCCCAGTGCAATCGACTGTCCGGTGGACCCAAGCACTGGATTGTGGTGGTTGCTGCCGGATGTGGGTGCTGGGATGCCCTGGGTATATGCACTGACCCTCAAGGCCTACCATACCATTCTCTCCTGAACCTCTACAGACACAGACTGACCTGGTCACCGCAGCGCATAAGCGACCATCAACACCACTGCCAAGAGTGCGGATTATCGGCTCCTCTGCGCAGCACCACCACAGCTCACCCTTCTGAGCAGTGGAGCATCCCTGGCTGGTTGACCTGGCGGATTGGGAACTGAAGAGACCATATTGACCTTGTAGTAAGTGAATGGGGTTGGGGCTTTACTCATTACCTCTGGTTACCTTCTGAGGCCCCACCTCCCCCACCTGCCCTTCTTCAGCTGGAACCATCTGCATTGAGAGGAAGGGAGGCCTTACATTTTCCACTAGATGGGTCCCCTTCTAGACTATACGCACAAGGCTTGCATTGGCTCTCCACCCCTTGCTGACCCTGGAGTACTTTGCGTCTCCCCTACAGGCTCAACAGTAATCTGCCCTCTACCTATATTAGCCTAGAACTGCTTATTCCTCAATTAAGTCCCTGTCCCCTGGTGAGCAAATCGTGAGGCTCCCCTGGTCCGCTGGGTACGGAGGAGATTGACTTTGTAACGCCAAAGTGCATTTTGTTGTGAATAGCCTCATCCTTTGCTCTTTCCCCATGGTTCAGCGGGGCAGATGGCTTATCTGGCCTCCCCATGGGTGGCAGGAGCAAACCTATCAAAAGGTCTCCACAAGCCCTACCAAAAGGGACAGCGCATACGTCAAGATCCTTTTGTGCTCTGTATAAGACACTAACACCCGTTGGCCCAAATGTGGGCAATGCCAAGAAGCAAGCTAAAATTGACCAATTTGCCAGATCTGATCAGATGTCCCCCCCCCCCCGTTGAAATTCCAGGCCCATCCCAAATGGACGTTTTCATGCTGAATCAAATGTTACTAGCTTTGAAAAACAGTACTGATAACATGGGCATGAAGATCAACGCTCTCATTTGCAAGGTAGATACCTCTGCAGTCCAGATTTACAAACTTTGTAGTCGAATGTCGGAAGCGGAACAACACATTGGTGATGGGGAGGAGAAAATAGTGACCCTCCAGCGAGAAGTTTAAACCCTTCAACAAAATGTGAAGAAAGTGATGGCTAATAATAAGGATTAAGAAGGGAGATCCAGGAGAAATAACATTCGCATAACCGCGATACCCTAGTACACCCCCATAGACAATATGAAGTAATTCACAGAGAAACTGCTTAAAGAGGTTCTCGGAGACCCCCCAGTCACAAATATGTTCATGGTGCAGCGGACGCATAGATTGTTGGCAGCCAGGCCCGCTGTGGGAGCACCGGAAAGGGCGATCATAGCTCGCATTTTTTGCTACAGAGACAGAGATATCGTACTCCGAGCAGCCAGAGAAAAGAAGGATTTACGCTGGGGTTCCACCACCATCCAACTCTTCCCTGACTTTAGCCCGCAAGTACAGGATCAGAGAAAAACTTTTCAGGCTGCAAACAACATTCTAAGGAAAAAAGAAGTGCGCTAATCAATGTTATTCCTGGCCAAGCTCAAGTTGGTCCTCGACGGCAGGGTGTCATTCTTTACATCACCAGAGGCCACAGAACGCTTTGCAAGTGACATTCCAGATGGGGCGGCTCCCCCCGCAGGTCCCCGCAATGATCTAATTTACTGGAAATGTGTCCCGAATTAAGCCTCTCCTAACGCACCTAACCCTACGAACCTAACCCTAAGACGAGAACTGGATCTGTACAGTTAGCAGTAAGGTGTATGAAACCCACCCAAGGGGCCGCAGTTAAGCAACAAACGCAGCTTTCTGCCTCTTTCATATGGAGCGACCCGCTTGCGCTCGCTCCCCATGCCTGACAGCCTATGTTACACTGTTTGTTTTTGGTTTCTCCTTCTTCTTTTGGGGGAATGCATAGGGTGGGGTCCAGGGGGCCGGTAAGTTGTTGTTTCTGGCGTGAGTGGGGGGGTGGAAGTGTACAGGGATTATGTTTGCAAGATGATATTGCTTGTTGTTCTGGGTTGGGGAGATAGGAAGTGCCAATTACTGAAGCGTATGAATACAGTTAATGTCATGAGTGGGAGGAAGATGTTATAAATACACACAAGGGATCTTAAACAATTCACAACATAGGTACCCATGATGCACCTCTAGGACACAATACGACCCTTACATTGTTAACCTGGAATATACGGGCTTCACTAATGGGGAAAAAAGCACGGTTGATCTCGAACTACACCAAAAATCATGGGGCTAATATCCTTTGTCTGCAAGAAACCCACTTAGCACGGGATAATACACTTCCCAACCTGCCGGGATGCGGGGTCCATAGATACGGCTCATCATATTCGACTCACTCCCAGTGAATAGCCACATGTATACATCAGTCGCTAGAATTCAAATGCATACTCAGATTGGGGACGGGAGGGTAGGTACCTATTGCTTGCAGGGGAGATAGCGGGCTGGTGGGTCCTTATCATGAACATATACGCCCAAATACTGACAACCGGGACTTCGTTCAGTGATGTGGCGCTCTGTTACATACGTTTCCAAATTATGAGGTCATATGGGTGTGGGACTTCAATGTAGCCATTTCCTTGGACCTAGATAGATCCTCAACGACTTAATATGCTCTCCCGAAATCCGCCCAGAAATGGGCAGCCATAGCTGACTACCATGACGTTCATGATTCCTGGTGACTCCTACACCCCACTACTTGAGAATACTCGTATTACTCAGGGGTGCACGACAGTTCCTCTCGGATCGATTATGTTATGGTGACTGCAGACTTAGCCCGATGTTTTTGTGACTCGATTCGTCCTCCTAGACACATGAGATGGTGCTTTAGAGCTTGCGCCCTAGAAGATACTTTCTTTCGCGATGAGATCTGGCAGGATATTCAAACATTCTTTGAAGTAAATGTAGGTTCTGTGTTAGAGTGATATGGGAAACCTTTAAGGTGTATATTAGGGGGTGCTACCTGGATAAAGAGGGAGACGTATTGAAATCTATACGTAATTCCATATCCTCCCTTGAATGAGAGATGACGGGTTTAGAGGCGCGACAGCGGCTCCAAGACTCTCAGGAGGTTCGTTCGCTACTCCAAACAGCCAAGGAAGAAATGTCCCACCTGATGACTAGGGAGGAGCGCTACCTGGGGGACCCCATCGCAGCAGCCTCTTACGCCGAGGGTGACAGCCCGAGTCGTACTCTGGCCTGGGCGATCAAACGTTGTCAATATAATTACATGTGTCTCCACAATCTATAAACACCATTGCCACCTATGGTTTTCTGCTTGCTACAAAAAGAGCCACCTGTGGGAATAGTTCTTTGTTGCAGGCAAGTGTCAGGGGAGCACAAGGAAATACAGGGATGATTTGTTAGGTAACACTTAGCATATATATCGGAAATCGGGTATGTAACAGGTTGATCTATGATCTATGAAGAGCCAGGTATTCACAGGAACTGCAGGGCAGGAACTTGCTGTAAACAAAAAGCACACAGAGAAACAGGAAAGGCAAGCAAATATACTGGGTAACAAGGATTGATCAGGTTAAGGGGTGTACTGGAATGTGATAAGGGGTCTCCAGTGTTTAGGGCGAGCCCTTGGGATTGATATCAGCAGATTACTCTTAACAACAATTTTACAGTGGCGTCATGGGTTGGATGTGCTGAAAAGACGGTTGTACTCAGTGTAAGGGTGAAGCTGGAGACCATATATTGGGAGAGGCAAGACTCCAACGGACTAGGCTAAGGCAACAGAAGTCTTTCCCTTATATGATCATAATGTAGACCAACCAGGTGTCATACTCTATATGGATACGGAGCTGAGGCACAGCAGCCGATCTATTTGCAATGAAATTGGAGCATAGTGGATAAAAGAACAAGGTACAGGATATGCAGAAAAGGAAGCACCAAGCAGAGACTGTAGTCAGTGGATGAAGTTGGAAGCTATACAAGCAATAACTCAGAAGGCACATAGGAATGTTGGTATATGGGACAAGAATCAAATAAGGTATCAGGGACTAGCAGGGAAGCAGGCAAGGAAGGCTGCAACATCAAAGCTCAGAATCCTAGCATGCTAGGAATATTAGGATACACAAAGCACTAGTCACAGATAAAACAGGTTGCTGCAAACTCAGCAAATACTTGGAACAAGAAGGAACACAGCGTCCGGGGTGTAGGAGACACATAAAATCTTGGGGGACAGGGGACACCTTAGGGGCTTTGCTACAGACACAAACGTACCACAGAGTAAAATCTGCCATTTTCTTGGGAGTGAGTGATGATCATGCACATGTGTTAAAAAAACAAATATCTTTTTGCAGCCTTCGGTACGCATCACAAATGCTTTCTGTTAATCAACTTTACTAACTTAATGTTCTGTGTAATCTGTCCGCTTTCCGTGTGAGGTCCGTCTGCTGTAAGTAATCAAAAATCAACTCTGGTTTTGCTTTCTTCAGGCACATGAGTTTCACTTCAAAGTTCCTTTTTGCACTAAAGACATATGAAGCACAATGTTATGATGCGCACAGCACAACATATTTATTTATGAAGTTTTGGTACATGCACATTGCAGTTACTAGCATTCAATCACCTGACCCTTGCCTAACACTGCAATGTGCACAAGAGATCCAGTGTTAGGCTCTTTTTAACATCACTGACTCAAGAAACAAAGGGCCCGAAGCATTTTACAATGGAGGAATCCCATTAAAAAACGCTTTGTAAATCAGGCCCAAATAGTGCTATATGATATGATATTTTATTTGTATCGTGCCCATACACAAGTGTTTCAGAGCGCGATACAATATAGGATGGTAGGTAACACATACTAGCTTATTTGAGAATAGCATGACTTTAGGGAGTAGGACTCCTGACACTGGCATATTTAACATCATGTTATTGACTGCACTGCAACCTGGTTCATTTGCACAATGCTTGGAATATAGCAACCGCTGGGGACGTTAACAGACGGGCTCCTCCAAGCCACTGTTACCAAAAAGAAAGGAACCTGTGTGTGACGATGTAATAATATTCGGCCAAAAAGATCAGTTTTTCTATTTGCATTTCCCACTACTTCATCTGCATGTACACCACAAAAGAACCAAACATTACCCTGATGGGCCCCTACACAAAAACGTTAACTGACCACGACCCCTTACACCGCTCTGTGGATGGAAATGGATCAAAATGCCTGAGAACAGAGCATTCGACCTATGTATCCCGGAATTTCCACATCTCTTGCCAAATTAGTCTCAGTTAAAGCGCCTCAGTGAGGTGTGATTTTTAATTGAGTTAGGCTCTGCAGTTTAAATACTTACCAAGGTTTTAAAATTATAATCCCAGAAAGACAAAGAAGGAACACTGTGAGATGATTTACTGGTCACTTTATGTGCCAAACCGAGCCTGAACCTTTCAGGCCTGGAGTGATGTGTACACAATCTGGCAACGATTGCCAGATAATGAATTTAAAAAATGTATATTCACTTAGTGACTTGTGTCAGCGATGAATAATGGAATAATCAGACACTAAAAACACTTCTATTGAACTGCATTTTATAATTCCTACATTTTCAGGTAACAAAGGAAGAATATGCGAGCGTAGGATGTGAATTTTGTTTTTTTGTACAATACGTAGATGACATTAAAATATTTTTGGGCAGTGCAGAATCTGAAGAGTAGGGTTCTGAATATAAACGCACACCTCCAGAAAACTAGTCAAGAGTCCACACAAGAACAGTGGCCTAGTGCGTAAACAGCACTTTCTAATCACAAGCGCTAGAATTACTGCTCCCACATGTCATACAATATATTAACATTTACACAGAAAGCACGTTAATCTTGCAACTATTTGAGTGCTATGATGCAAATCATTTTGACAAGTGGCAAATGGGTGAAGAAAATGCTGGCGATGCCAAAGGGAGATTCCTCTTGGAATATTGTCGCTTTTGGGGGCGGGGGGTGGTTTCTCAATTAAGAAACATTTCAGAGTCAATCGCTAGAAGGTTTGGCTGATAAAATGTGTCACCAAAACTCAATCGCTTCAGTCCTGGACTTAAGTTTTTACAAAGGAATGGGATTAGCTGCTAACATGTTAATGCATATACACACAAGTCGTAACAACTCCCTCCTAGAGATGGTTGGTTCTGTGTAAGGCAATCGCAAAGTATGCAGTGCCGGAAGGATCCTGCTTGCAACAAGGGCAGCCTCAGCACGATTTGAAGTCCCTTGCAGGGGAAATGCAGTCGACTACAGACTGCACGCTAAAATGAAGACGGCCTGGAAGCTGGAAACACCTTACTGCAGAGCTTCCTTAAGGAAATACATGGAAAATGTAATCCCGAAAACCCACGTTTGGTATTTAGGAGTTAGCAGCAAGTAGAAATAATCTAGTCTGTTTTTGGCTTTTAAAAGTTCTTATAGGCATGCACACACTAATGCTCCATCTGCTTAGCCTCTGCGGTCAAATTGGGGATTGCATAGGGGTACGAGCGTTCTCCTTTCAGCCACCCATAAAGCAGGCGGCTGAGATTATAGCAAAACGAAGGTATTATCCTTGGGACGGTGCTGTCCATTTAACCCACCTAGTAACTTGCACACTCATGTAGCATATTGTATGTTTTTCCCCACACTACTACTAACCTTTAGCTTGTCTCGCTCTCAGACTCAGTCTGAGTCTGTCTGAGTCTCGCTAAATCAGACAAACTGGACTCAAGAGAGTCATCAACATCCACCACCAGCCAGCAACCACTTGAATTTCGATTGCTGCAAATATAAACCCAGGAACGTCATTTAGGGGTCGCCAGAGGTCGCAACTGCGACCTCTGAGGTCTCCCTTGCGACATCTGTGGTCTCCCTTGTGACCTCTGTCTAAAAAAAATGACCATTTATTTTGGTAATGCAAGCTCCTGGGCTGAGGCCAGCACCATGTGGCTCTTTACTTCTGGAGTGGTTGCTTTCTTGTTCAGGCCCCTTTAAAAAAAAGAAGAAAAATAAGAATAGGAGTGCCACAAGTCTAACACTTTCAGCATTGACCCTAAATAAGAAAGAAACAATAATTGCTACACTCATAAAAGGTTTATTTCAGGCACACTTCGGGGGGCGAGTCACTGATTTAGTCTGTTCTTAAATGCCTCAAATCAGTCTTTCATCCTTCTGAGGTTGATAAATGAGTACCAACACAGGTTGGGTGATTTTGGGTGTACATTTTTTCTATATAAAGCGCTCAAAGGTCATGTTCCATCGGTTCCCGCGATATCACTTTGGGGCGGGGTCAAAAGACATCACTTCCTGTGATGTCATCAGGGGGGTCAAGGGTCGTGTGATGTCACTTCCGCTACCCCTGGCATTTTGGTGAAATGACGTCCCTGTATAAACCCAGCCGGAGACTGACTAAGCACAGGGCACGTGTTGCAGCCTGCTCCTGCTCTCTGCCACCTTGTTGAATTTTTATGGATCAGTTAGCAGCAGACTCAAGACGCACCCGGGCTGTGCTGCAATGCACTGCGCAGTGCACATGCAGTTTGTTCCCCGGCTGGGGTGGTGGCAGAGTCAAACGCGCAGGAGCTGAAGCACGCGCCGCAAGCAGAACTGGCATCATGTTCATGGTGGTAACTGTCTCCAACCAGGAATATGCAGCAGCAGTGACAGTGCACAAGGCACACCTCAGAGATTCCTGGGGGGATAAATGCCATTATGTCCCCCTGCTTAAAATTGTGGGGGGGATTTATCCCCCCCTATCCACCCATGTCCTACGTCCATGGTCACTGCAAAGGACTAATAAGTTCTAGGGGTCCCACGATGTATCAGGTGTTTTTCACTTTACGCATATGTTTTCTACAGTTTGGGCCTCATTCCGAGGCTGGCGCAAAGGGATTATGGGCACCAGTAAGGACACCAGTGCCGGTAATCCCTTTGCGCCCTAGTCCGAGGTCCCTTTGCGGGTCCCGCTAATGCCGCCTGGTTTTACCAGGGGGCCTTAGCGGGAGCCGCAAAGGGTCCAGGGAGCAAATAACGGTACCGCAAATTGTGGTACCGTTATTTGCACCTTCCCCATTCCCATTGAGCCCTATGGGGGCTCAAATGGGAATGGGGAATGGTATTTTCAATGGGGACTTACCGGTCCCACAAAGGTCCGAATAGACTGGTAAATCCCCGTTGAATGAGGGAAGACTCGGTACCGTTATTGGAGGCAGCCATGCCTCCAATCTCGGAATGAGGCCCTTTGTCTGGGAATTATGTTGATTATATTGGCTTCATTACGACCCTGGCGCTCCCGTAATGAAGGGGGCCCGTATGGGACTGGCCTCCTTAATTACGGGAGCGTCAATTACGAGTTTCCCTTTGCAGGACCCGGATCAGACGTCTGGTAAAGCCAGACGTCCTTTCCGGGTCCTGCGAGGGGAAGAGGGAGGTAACAACAGGACACTTGTAATGTGCCCGTTGTTACCTCCCTCCCCATTCCCATTGAGCCCTATGGGGGCTCAAATGGGAATTGGGAATGGTTCCTGCAAGGAGGAATTACCGGCTCCTCCTATGTAGGAATGACCCGATAAGTCCCCATTGCAGGAACCCGGTAATGGAGCCCGGGTGGAGGCAGCCATGGTGCTAATAGAACCATGGCTACCCCCAAACTTGTAATGAGGCGACTTGTGTTTTATGAATTTTTGATCATATGTTGATGTATGTATATGTCAAGTCATAGATGTGTTGTTTGTTGGTTCACATATGTACACACACCTATGTACATGTTTTAACTTTGATAGACTAATAAATATAGATCATTTTTGCTAAATTGGTTGACTAAGTCGTATTGGGTGGAGACGATGTCACATTGAGTCCTTGATCATGTTCGTTGTTTCTGCATAGTATAGCCTGGAAGATCAAGACCTACCAGGCACCCTGAGTGTATAGGAAAGATTTACTGCCTTGGTCACCCAAGGATAATAGGTATAATATCCTTGAGTACCACCAAAGGGACAGAGTCAGAGGGAGCCGCCGATTTGAGTTGATTAGCTACTCGGGATAAATCTTTGATAGAGAACTATGGAAAATGAGACCAAGAATGCAAAGCCTGAGTTCCTTTTTTCAACTGAAGTCGTATTAACGGGGCAGTGCCCATTCATACTAATAAGCTTACGTTTATCCACCATTTTTGTGGTGAAGAATTCTTACAGAGACTCACAGAGATTTTGAGCGCGCCCCACAGTTGGTGTAAAGCGAGCAGAGGAGAAGAATGATTCCACTTTTAGCGTGAAGAAGGTCCGCTTTGCCTCTCCAATGGTTTCATGATCATTACGGATAAGCTGTAGATAAACTGCTTTTTTTGCCGGATCATACGACAAGCACCACTTATGTTCAGCTTGCCTTAGCTTCAGATGGGCTGTTTAGAGCCCATCCGAAAATCATGGGGCTGAATGGAGACTTTTGGGGTGGACAAGCTGCAAAGGGGCAATTTGATCAGCCACATCTCACAGTGTCTGTGATGCAAGGCATAGGCCTGCCAAGGAAGAGTTCTGAAATTTTTCATTAATCAAAGATGACATATGAGAGTGATCCACTGAGCAATAGTTGCGCTTCCAGATAGCAGCTGGGCTAGGTTTAGATAATAGCACAGCACAAAATACGTCAAATGGAATTCAATAATGGTCAGACCACAAAAATTGTCTAGTCAGACCCACAGTAATGGTGGATTCTCTGGGAAAAATAAGGTGTAGCATTCCACCAAGCAGATGAGTTGATTCATGTACTAGTTGGTAGAGGCCAAGGCCTTGTAATGATTAAAAAAATTGAGCCTGTATCGGGCACTGAGGGGCATTATATTTAATATTAAAATCTCCCAACATCACAAAATTGGAGAACTTGACATGAAGAGATGTTACAAGTTCAACGAAAGGATTCACAAACTCTGAATAGGAGCCTGGCTGCCGATAAATAACAAGAAAACGAATAGAGCAAGCACCAAAAACAGCCAGACGCACCAGCAACTCTTCCCTTTTTAAAATATATGACAAAGGAATCACAGAAAACGACAGGGCAGTTTAAAAAATAATAGCTACCCCACCACCAGGGTGCAAGGCTACCCGAGTCAAGATGGAGTATGCTATATCCATCTGGAAGTGCCTGCGTAAAGGTGGGCGCAGGCCTGTCCACGAGCCACGTCTCTGTAAGGCACACAGCATCCGGGGAGCATTCCCGTAGGAATTCATGAATAGACGTTGCATGCGCAACAAGAGAGCGTCCATTAAGTAAAAACTCCTTCAGCCAGTGTATGGCCCTGTCCTTCAGACTATCAATGTTCTGTATGTCCGTCCATGGGGTTCTCTGGACTTTCAGGCGTCTCTGAGTTTTCTGTCCCCTCAATCTCGCACAAACCCTTGCAAAATGGAAAGTAATTCCAAAACAATATGTCGTGTGAAATGAACAGCAATCGTGAACGTTGAAAGAAATGCCGTTGGGTTTATTTCAACTATGTTAGCTAGCAGAAGGTGGCATAGAATCCCTTTACACTAGATGCCACGAAAATCAGGTTTTATCACTGTCCTTTTTCCGTCAAAATTCTTCAGTCAGTTGCTCTTAATGCGAACTCCAGCTTTATTTAGATGCAAATTTACCGCAATATTCAGATTTCAATCTGGGGGTTGCTTTCAGGATCTCCTCTCTAGGTTATAGTTGGGTGTTGTGATGTGCCTCTCAGGACCGTGTAATAATAATAATTTAGCATTTATATAGCACTACGAACCCTCAGGTTTCTGAGCTCACGTTATTATTACCCACAGTGTGTGGTGCTCATTTATCAACCTCAGAAACATGAAAGGCTGAGTTTGGCCCTGCCGGGATTCGAACCTGCACAGATGTCAAAGCAAGCCTCTACTCGCTGTGGTATCGGACCGGCTGTGCAGAGCGTGTGTCTCAATTTTTGAAATGTGAGTGTGCAAAGAGCCCCCAGTAATTCACACTCCAATGCTAGCACCGGTGCTGAATTGACCCAGCCATACAGTTACTTTAAAAGCATATTGTCATTATTTTCTCCGAAAAACATCAGTGATTGCTTTAAGAACGTAGCAGCAGACCCCCCACACTCATCAAAGGAACAGAACAGATTTGATGGGCTGGCTTCAGTTTCACTGTCCAGGCCTTGCACATTCAGAAACATGGCTTAATATTTGAGACCATCATATACTACTTACAGCAACGACCAGTAGCCTAATTCTTTTGGGAGATTGTAAAATCTGACTGCAGATATTTATTCCCCAGTTCAGTGTAAATGGAAGCAGTTCAACTTGATAAAACAGCAATTTTTTCCAGCAATATATAGCTGCATTCTTTTCCCTCAGTAGGAAACGTTCTGGCGTATAGTGTGACAAAGATGAAGTGGAAAATATGGCCTCTGTGTGCGTATTGGAATGCTGTCGCTATTGGATACGGTCAACGAAAGGCCTCCTTTTCTGTGTTGGCCTTTAACTCAAGCAAAACACAAAATTGCTCTATTCAGTGCGGTCACTCAGGATTTCTTTTTTCAAGGAGTTTAGTCAGACAACATTTTTCCTTTGTAAAGCAGTACAATGAAGTCAAAATTGATTCCAGGATTCTTCTATTTTCTGTAATTTTGTCTCGGCCAGATAGAGAAGAACTGTTTTCCAGTTTACTTCCCTTTGTGCACTTCGAGCAGTGGAGAACAGTGTAATGTTGACTTGCCATTATTTGGCAAGCAGTAGGTTTTGGCTTTCCGCAGTATTCTGCGTTTTCTGCATGAGGTCATTGATATTCATCAGACACTCATTAATATCAGAACACCAGCTTGTGGCTCCCAAATCATCTCCTCTCCTCCCCTCCCCTCCCCTCCCCTCCCCATCCCTTCCCTTCTTCCTTCCTTCCTTCCTTCCTTCCTCAAATACCAAGAGGCCCTAGGAGAGACCAGCGTGAGGTATCAAAGTGGTCATACAAGGTCAAGCCAAACCCCTTGTACAACCGAAAGTCTTTGACACATTGCCAGGAGGAAGACTAAGGAAAGTGAATCCCGCATAGTGGAAGTGAACTGAACTGTTGAAAGCAAAGTGAACTGTGTATTTGGCAAATGTGAACACGGCTGAGGGATGCCTGCGAATCAGGATGAATCATGATACACCCGTGAACATAGTGACGACAAGCGTGAACCCGGCTGGGAGATGTCCACAGTGAATGGTTGTTTAAAAAGGATTTGAGACTCTTGAATGATACAAGTTGCTGAGATTTTGAATGAAAGGCTGGAGTGAACACGACTGAGGGAGGCCAACATTGCTAGAAGCATCAGAACCCAGTTGAGGGGGATTCAAGGGTGAAGAGAAATCACCCGATGTGAAGATTACTGAGAGGAACTTTTTTAATTTTTGTATTTTTTTTATGACACATCAGGCCCTCTGAGGCAAGAGACTTTGTGTGGAAAGAGACTTGGCCACAGAATTTCCTGATATTTTGGAAACGAACTGTAAGATCGTGCTGGAGAAGCCCAGGAGTGTGCTGTGTTCAAGAGTCCTGCCTTGTCCCATGCTAAAAACATGGGGTAATGGGAGACCCCAACTATACCATCCTGACTTATAATTTTGGGAACAATTCTTTATTTTCTTGTGAACATTATTCCACACTATTTTGTAGCATATCGGTAAGGATTGGCAATCTTTTTTTTAGTATAGGCCCTTTTTATTTGACTTAGACACCACAAGGACTGTATTATTATTATTTTATGGTGGGTGCCTGCTCCCATCTTAGATTTAGGTTTAGATTAGGCGTTTATCTCACCCATTTTTACAGTTTAATAAACACCCCTGAACTGTTATCACTTGTGTCTATCTTATCTTGACAC
This sequence comes from Ambystoma mexicanum, assembly GCF_040938575.1. Lineage (NCBI taxonomy): Eukaryota > Metazoa > Chordata > Amphibia > Caudata > Ambystomatidae > Ambystoma > Ambystoma mexicanum. The sequence continues at coordinate 951,330,427 of NC_090939.1, forward strand.
CATGCCTTCCTTACATATGGTGTACTCAACTACTCAACATGCTAAAGGGTCACGTCCAAGGTGGAAAGTGGAAAGCTGAAGATCTGTCATGATGCCTACCCCCGGGGACCCAGACCAAGTCCAGCAACCCCGGAAGCAGGCATCAAGTTATTACAAGCAAGCCCAACAACCCCTGCTAGGGGCTATTTGGGTGCAGTCCTGGCGTCTATGGTGCCAGGCTCATATGAAGCCATAGGCGCCAGGCTCATAGATTACCTGATGCAGACCATGCTGCAAGAGATCCAAGCCAAAGGAGGCTTGGAAGGGACTATTTTACCTAGGGACTATTTTTTACTCGGGTGGGGCTAGGGAGGAATACTTACCTGGGACTACTATTTAAACCACGCCCGAAGAGCAGCACGCGCTTCGCGTTATTCTGCATCCAGCAGCGTAACGCTCACCGTGCCTGCGAGTCTGCATCCAGTCTTCTGCCACGCCCGTCTCGAGTCTGGAGCTCCTAGAAAAAGGGAGAAAGAAGGAGAAAAGGTTAGAACAAGAGCAATACCTTTGATCCTTACCTGAATTCCCGATCCATCGCGCCTTCGAGCTGGAAGAAAGAAGTTACTTTATGCGCGGCGCCTCGCCTGCTGCAGCGCCACGCTGAACTCACCGGCCTTCGCAGCATCTTCACATTCCACCGCATCCTTCTGCATGTTCCCGCCGCATTCCGGCACCTAAGGGGAAGACAAGAACAGCAAGGTGAGCCAAGGGAATACACAGAGGCAATATTAGTTACCCCGGATAGACTTACCTGATTTTACCACCGGGGGTACTATTTCTCTTCACGGGTTTGCGCAGCTTCCACTGCATCTTCGCCGAACCCCAGGCCCTAAGGGGAAACAAAAGGACAGCAAGGTGAAACGAGGGACAAACAAGGGGAAACCTCCTCACCAACAATAGACTTACCTGATTTTACCGCCAGAGGCATTATTCCCCGAGACTTCATACTTTCTCTCAGCGCCTGAATAAGGGAGAAAGCAACAGGTTACAAATTGACATTATTTTATCGAACTGTGTTGGATAATACAAATCCTTACCTGAATATTACCGGTTGCCACGACGAACTCTTCGCTAGGGTCAAGCTGCAACCTGCAAGAATCGGACAGAGTGAAAGTCAGACATTTGAACTCTTACGAACTACATACTTACGGCGTCTTGCCAGGAATCTCAGAGTCAATATTGTTCTGGAACTCACCAATTCCTTCGAGCCAGTGAAGCAACTGGTTATCTACGCTCCCCTGCGCTCAATGCAGGATGGAGAGCTCATCTTTCGAAACCATCAGGTGAGACTATAAGAGGGGACATAAAAAGTTATCAGTGGGGAGAACAGCGGTAGTGGGGGGGGGTTAACGCTCAGCTCCACGGTGGTTAATTCCCTTTCTCGATTTGCAGAAGAATATTTCTACGGGCCAAGCAAACAAAGCTAGGTGGGCTAGTCCAGTCCGTCATCTCGGCACTACGCGTCACATTGGTGGAGACCGCAGCTGTCCAGTTCAGATCGACGCCCCTGTGGGAGCCAGGTGAGTGGAACAGAACGCGAAGCCTACCCACAAATTCCCACCTGGGCGTTATGGATACCTCAGAAACTGACCAATTGGGCCAATTATTAGGGGAACTGAGGGCTGAAGTGCATTCTGCCCGTCAAGAAACTAATGCTCTTAGGAGAGAACTGATTTTGTCAAAGGAGCGAACTGATGACCTTGCTAGGCAACTACTGCAAAGCCAGGCTGGACAAGCACCCCTACCAGGTCCCGGGGGAAATCCAGCTCCTGTGTCATCGAGTAACCCTGTGCAAATAAACCTACCAGGAAATATTCCATTAGCTCCGCCCGAACGCTTTGCCGGAGATCCCCAAAGGTTCGCCGTGTTTATGAACCAATGCTGCTTGCCCTTTTTATGCAGACCTGGAGCCTTCCCAAACGATCAAGCCAAGGTAGCCTTCGTATTGTCATATCTCAGCGGCAGTGCAGCTGATTGGTCAATTCCACTAGTTACTCAGCATGACCCAATTCTTCGGGATTTTCAGGGCTTTCAAATGAGCATGGAAAGACTATTTGCCCGGCACTCCCAAGGACAGGCCCTGGATAACGAACTTTTGTCCCTACGACAGGGTAACCAGGACCTTCTATCCTACATCGCAACCTTTAATAGGTTGATAGTGGAAACTGGATGGCCTGAGGTAAAACTAATCACGTTATTTCATTGAGGGCTTTGAGGAGAACTCAAGGATGTCTTGGCTCAAGTCGTGAACCCACCTCAAGACTGCACTGAATATATAGACTTAGTGGTCCAGTTAGATCACAGACTTCAGAACAGAAAGGCTGATCGAGCCAAGTTTGAGAATCGGGTGTTGGTCAAAACCCACGCTAACCCCAAAGGAGCAGATGCTTCAGAACCCATGCAAATCCGAGGGGATAAAGGACCCCTAACCCAGAAGGAAAGGGAAAGGAGACAGCAAATGCAATTGTGTCTATATTGTGGAATTTCTGGGGATTTTCTATGGGATTGCCCTGTAAAACCACCCAAGAAGGTGGTAGGAGCTGCTGATAAAAGCCATATGGAGTCAGAGTCGGGAAACGAACACGCCCGACAAGCGTAGAGGTCCGCTTGCCGAGCTTGAAGAAGGATACTCAGACCTCGCATTTCATCATACCAATGGTCCTCGTAGATCCAAGGCAGCCATCGCGTATGCACGCAGTAAGGGCATACATTGATAGTGGGGCCATAGGAAACTATGTGGACTACGAATTGGCTTCCAGGATGAATCTACCTCTCTGCCGAAAAACCACCTCAGATGTCATCACCACAGTCGATGGAACTGAAATTGCCTCTGGGCCTGTAACTCATTCCACCGCAGAGATGACACTATTGGGTCAGGATGGGCATAGAGAGACTATTGTGTTTGATCTAATCAAAGCCCCACAGTTCCAAATAATACTGGGGATACCTTGTTTGGAAACACATAATCCTTGTATTGATTGGTGAGAGAAGAGTATAACCTTCCCGGATTGTGCACAAACCTGTTACCCAAAGAAAAATCTGAACGTAGGCCTAGCCACAGTAACCGCAGCAGTCGTGCAACTACCTCCAGAATACCAAGAATTCCAGGATGTCTTCCAAAAAGGACAGGCAAACACCTTACCTCCTCACAGATCGTACGATTGTCAAATCAATCCCATAACCGGTGCACAACCCCCTTGTAGCAGGATCTATGCCCTTACGGAACCTGAGAACCTTCACCTACGACAATACTTAGACCAGTACCTTGCTAATGGCTTCATTCGCCCATCCAAGTCCCCTGCATCTTCAGCTTTGTTCTTCGTGCCCAAAAAGGAAGGTGACCTCAGAACGTGCATAGACTACCGCGCATTGAACCAGATAATTGTTAAGAACCGATACCCATTGCCTCTGATCCCTGAACTACTAGACTAAGTGAAGGACGCTTGCATATACACTAAGTTAGATCTCCGGGGGGCATACCATCTGGTACGTGCAAAAGAGGGCGACGAATGGAAGACTGCTTTTCGCACTAAGTGTGGGTCATTCGAATACCAGGTGATGCCTTTCGGGTTGTGCAATGCACCAGCAGCCTTCCAATACTTCATGAACGATGTCCTTCATGAACTCATTGACGTTTGTGTTGTCGTATATATCGATGATATTCCAGTATACTCCTCTTCAGAATCCGACCATGTGAAGCACGTCCGAGCAGTCCTTGAGAAATTGCGCCAGCACAAACTATTTGCAAAACTGGAAAAATGCGTTTTTCATTCCACAGAAGTTGAATTCCTTGTGTTTATCCTGACCCCAAGAAGAGTCTGAATGGACTCACGAAAGGTGGACGCAATCCTTAAGTGGCCATCACCAGGTTCAGTTAAAGGAGTACAAAGCATGCTCAGCTTTGCCAATTTCTACCGCAGATTCATCCCGGATTTTTCACATGTTGTACATCCCATTACAGCACTCTTGCGAAAAAATAAACGCTTTATGTGGACTGAAGAAGCTGAAAATGCCTTCCAAGAGCTGAAAGCGAAATTCACATCTGCACCTGTATTAAAGCACCCGCGCCCTGACCTTCCACACATAGTGGAAACTGATGCATCCAGTCTAGCCATGGGAGCTGTCCTGTCTCAAAAGGACCCTGAAACTGGCCAGCTTCACCCAGTAGCATTTTGGTCCAGAAAGGTCTCGGCACCCGAGTTAAACTATGCGGTTACCGACAAGGAGTTATTAGCCATTAAATCTGCCTTCAAGGCTTGGCGGCAATATCTTCTCGGTGCCAGGCATACCATTACTGTGATCACCGGAACTTACAGTATTTAAAGACAGCCAAGACCCAATCTTCACGCCAACTCCGATGGGCATTGTTCTTTGCCAAGTTCGATTTTGTGATAACGTATCGACCAGGTTGTAAGAATGGTAAAGCAGATGCCTTTTCCCGAATAGGGATGGGAGAGGCAGAAGTGAACCCAGAACCAGTACCTATAATTTCCGAATAAAGGATTCTTGGCATGACTACTCTACAGACACTAGAGGACATTCAGGTAAAGATCCAGCAACTCTTTGATCCTACAGCCCTGCAGGACTGGGCAAAGAAAGGCCCGGACTACTCTGTCACCAATGACCTGCCTTATTACCAAGGGCGGCTATTTCTGCCACACAAGGAACTACAAGAGCTAGTCATTTCCCGTTATCATGATACCCTAATGGAAGGGCACCCAGGTATTGCAAAAACTGAAACTAAAATTAAGAGACAATTCTGGTGGCCCACCTGGCGAAAGGATATTAAATCATTTGTGATGTCTTGTGGCATTTGCGCCCAAAACAAAAGTCAAAAGAAAAAACCAGCTGGACTCTTACAACCTTTAGACATTCCGCCTACACCATGGCACACCTTATCGTTAGAGTTTATTACTGATCTACCCCAATGCAATGGATTTAACACCATTCTAGTTATTGTGGATCTTTTTTCCAAGATGGTCCACTTTATTCCTTTAAAGGGATTACCTTCAGCTTCAATCCTGGCCAAGGAGTTCCTCGAAAACATTGTTAGCATACACGGATTTCCGTCCGTATTGGTCTCTGACCGGGGCAGTCAATTCATTTCACATTTTTGGAAAAAATGTTGTCAATTGGCACATATCGATGTGAGGTTATCGACCAGTCACCATCCCCAAACCAACGGTCAAACGGAAAGGACCAACCAGACTCTCGAACAATACTTGCGTTGTGTGTTACATCAGACTGAGAGTAATTGGAAAGACATTCTTTGGATCGCCGAATATGCATACAATAATTCAGTACATTCTGGAACTGGACAAAGCCCCTTTTATACCTTATATGGGCACCATCCTCGAACCTCAGACCTTGACTCACCCCAACACTTAGAAATGCCCGCATTGGACCATCTGCACGTTACGATTACACAAGCCTTTAAGGAAGCAACTGCACATTTAAAACAGGCGAAAGAAAAATACAAGAAAGATGCTGATCGGCATAGAAGTGATACTCCACAATACCAGAAAGGGGACCAAGTATGGTTAGCCACAAAACATATACCTCTAAAGGGAACACGGACCTTTAACCCCAGATATTTGGGACCTTACTCTATTAAGGCCATTATCAACCCGGTGGCTGTCAAGTTGGACTTACCTGCTAATATGCGAATTTACCCCGTCTTTCATGTGTCACTTTTGAAGCCAGTGCAACCAGGGACAAGACTAACCAAGCCACCAGACCCCATCCTTGTAGACGGGGAACCCGAATTTGAAGTTAAGAACCTCCTGGACTCCAAGCTGATAAACTCAAAACTTTTTTATTTAATCGACTGGAAAGGTTACGGACCACAGGAAAGGTCATGGGAACCTAGTGACCACGTTCATGCACCCCGATTGGTGAAAAAATTCCACCGAAATTTCCCAGACAAACCGAAACCACAGGGAAGAACGACTTTAGGAGGGTCCTTGGGGGGAGTGCTGTCATGATGCCTACCCCGGGGGACACAGACCAAGTCCAGCAAGCCCGGAAGCAGGCATCAGGTTATTCCAAGCAAGCCCAACAACCCCTGCTAGGGGCTATTTGGGTGCAGTCCTGGCATCTATGGCGCCAGGCTCATATGAGGAGTCAGTCCTGGCGCCATAGGCGCCAGGCTCATAGATTAAAACTTACCTGATGCAGACCATGCTGCAAATTTACCTGATGCAGACCATGCTGCAAGAGCTCCAAGCCAAAGGAGGCTTGGAAGGGACTACTTTACCTAGGGACTATTTTTTACTCGGGTTGGGCTGGGGAGGAATACTTACCTGGGACTACTTTGGAGGCTATTTAAACCACGCCCGAAGAGCAGCACATGCTTTGCGTTATTCTGCATCCAGCAGCGTAACGCTCACCGTGCCTGCAAGTCTGCATCCAGTCTTCTGCCATGCCCGCCTCGAGTCTGGAGCTCCTAGAAAAAGGGAGAAAGAAGGAGAAAAGGTTAGAACAAGAGCAATACCTTTGATCATTACCTGAATTCCCGATCCATCGCGCCTTCGAGCTGGAAGAAAGAAGTTATTTTATGCGCGTCGCCTCACCTGCTGCAGCGCCGCGCTGAACTCACCGGCCTTCGCAGCATCTTCACATTCCATCGCATCCTTCTGCATGTTCCCGCCGCATTCCGGCACCTAAGGGGAAGACAATAACAGCAAGGTGAGCCAAGGGAATACACAGAGGCAATATTAGTTACCCCCCATAGACTTAACCTGATTTTACCAGCGGGGGTACTATTCCTCTTCACGGGTCGGCGCAGCTTCCACTGCATCCTCGCCGAACCCTGGCCCCTAAGGGGAAACAAAAGGACAGCAAGGTGAAACGATGTACAAACAAGGGGAAACCTCCTCACCACAATAGACTTACCTGATTTTACCACCGGAGGCATTATTCCCCGAGACTTCATACTTTCTCTCAGCGCCTGAATAAGGGAGAAAGCAACAGGTTACAAATTGACATTATTTTATCGAACTGTGTTGGATAATACAAATCCTTACCTGAATATTACCGGTTGCCACGAGGAACTCTTCGCTAGGTTCAAGCTGCAACCTACAAGGAATCGGACAGAGTGAAAGTCAGACATTTGAACTCTTACGAACTACATACTTACAGCGTCTTGCCGAGAATCTCAGAGTCAATATTGTTATAGAACTCACCAATTCCTTCGAGCCAGTGAAGCAACTGGTTATCTATGGGCCCCTGCGCTCAATGCAGGATGTAGAGCTTATCTTTCGAAACCATCAGGTGAGACTATAAGAGGGGACATCAAAGGTGATCAGTGGGGAGAACAGAGGGAGTGGGCCTGGGGGTTAACGCTCAACTCCACGGGTGGTTAATTCCCTTTCTCCATTTGCAGAAGAATATTCCTACGGGCCAAGCAAACGAAGCTAGATGAGCCAGTCCAGTCCGTCATCTCGGCACTATGCGTCACATTGGTGGAGACCGCAGGTGTCCAGTTCAGATCGACGCCCCTGTGGGAGCCAGGTGAGCGTAACAAGATCTTTATGACTTTTGTTGATCTGGTCCAAGCATTTGACCAGATCAACCGTCAGAAACTATGGGAGAAGCTTGAGGCAAAGAATTGTCTGGAATCTCTTTTGGAACCTATAAAGGCCATGCAACTGGGTACTATCTTAAGAGTGCGACAGGATAGGTCCGCCCTTCTGTCTAAAGAAATCCCAACATTCAAAGGAATAAAGCAGGGCTGACATGAAGGAGCCGACTTAACAATAAGAGCTTTTCCACCCTGCATACTCTACGCAGATGATGTGGTCTTAATAGATCAAACTCCAGTAGGACTCAAAAGGCAACTTGACACCTTGCAGATTTTCATCAAGTCTAATGGTCTGGAGATCAATAAGACAAAAACCAAGATCTTGAGTTTCGGGAATTCCAACAGAGGTAAGAACCGCCATTCATGGTTCTTGGACGGCCAGCCTATCGAGCAAGTGAACTCGTTTAAGTACTTGGGTGTTTGGCTTAATGATGCACAATCAGAGGCCCCTAGGGTCTCCCACTTGCGAGACAAAACTAAGACCCTAGCCAGCTAAGCATGTGCTGTGCCAACAATAAATTATGGATCAGAAACAATGCCCAGTATTCCAGAATTGGTATGGCCTCAGTTGGAAGGCCTATTCTGGAAAAATGTTCTGGGTATCCCACCATCTACCCCAATCCAAATCATTCAGCGGGAGCTGGGTCTGTCATCACTGAAACTAACTGTGGATTGGAACAGCTTTGTTCTCTTTAGGAAGTGTTTCTCATCACCACGTCCTGAAACTTTGGAATTGCTACACAAAGAAATAATGGCATCCCAAAAAGCCATGCTGAAGAACTGGAGAAGGAAAATGTGTAGCAAACTGGAAGAAATCGGGGGTTAAATTAAGGTGCCACTTGACAATCCCATGTGGATTAAGACTAAACTGAAAAATCAGGATTGGATACCCACTTTGAAATCGGCAGGCAGATACAAATTGGTTGCACATATCCCGCCGGAACGACGTAAACTGGATGCTGTTTGTGCATATCTAAAACAGTTCCTGGATAGGGGATTTAGAGACCAATTCCTTCGAATTCATCTCAACCTCCATCCTATAAACGAGGTCCATGCGATTCATGGTCTGTCTGAAACAAACTAGTGCAGTTTTTGCAAAAACAATGCTACTGTGGAAACATTAAAGCACTTAATTACCTCTTGTCCAGCCCTTAAGGAGAAACGTACTAAACACTTTGGTCTTCTACTATCTGATCATCGGACACAAGAGACAGAAGTATGGTGGACTGCTTTGATGGAAGGGAGCAAGCCTCGCTTTATGATAGCAATGCTTACATTTGTGGACAATTTGGTTGTTTTATGAGAAAATGAATTTTAATGGACTGAGATGTACTGGAATTGTCTGTTTTGTTGAATAGGGCATTATGTAGGAATGTGTTTTCTTTGGTGTTTTGCTAAATAATTGTTTCAATTATGTAAATAAAAAAAGAAATATGGTGTTAAGAGTGGGGTGTGACTCAATTGAAACTAATTGGAGAACTCTACAATTTCCAAAACGTACTCATTAAGCTTCTAACCCCTCTGTTGCCACAAAAGAATCAATATGTTTCGATATCTGTAGCAGTAGGGAAGCTGTCATCCCCACTGGGAAAAGAGGAATGATTCCTACAGATTTGGTTTTGATAGCCCCGCTGGGGTGTTACATCAGATTGGCCCCAAAATCTGGCCTAGCGTGGAAGTTCGGTATAGACGTCTTAGCAGGCATCATCAATCACGACTTCTGGGGAGACATAAAGGTTCTCTTACAGAATCATTGCGAATTCCCATTCGAAGTACATCGAGGGCATCAAATTGCTCAAGGAATTTTGGAAAGGGCTCTATTCCCTCAGTGTGGAGAAAGTGAACCAGACAAAACAGAAAGAGGTACATTAGATTTTGGGGAAGCTGATACATCTCTTAACATCGAAGAAAGGAAGGTAGAAGAGCCTACCATCTATCCTGACCTAGCCTTCGCTCAGCGAAATGATCCAGCTCTTGCTGAAGCTTTTTTACAAGCTATTCCGGAAGGAAAAGGTATAGAGAAGGGGAGCCCCTTTTTCTTCTTAAAGCAGGGATTGTTGTACAGATGAGAGACATCTACAGAAAGATTAGTGAAGACGCAGTTAGTAATCCCCAAGACCAACCGAAAGGTTGTACTGGAGATTGCGCATTCCCATTTTACCAGGGGCCACTTTGCACAATCCAAAACACAGGTACATATCAGTGGGAAGTTTTACTGGCCAGGTATTCACGCCAATATAAAGACCTTTATCCAGACATGTGAAATATGTCAAAAAACCAGCACGCACACCCCACTACCTTCCCCTTTGAATCCATTACCAATCATAGAAGTCACTTTTTCAAGAATTGGGATGGATATTATTGGACCTCTAGAAACATACAGACTAGGCAACAAATATGTCCTTGTGATTGTTGACTATGCAACTAGATACTCCGAAGTGTTCCCAATGCGAAATAATACCACACAGAAAATTCTTAAACACCTTCTGCCGTATTTTTCCATGGTTGGCTTTCGCAAGGAAATATTAACCGATCAAGGGTCAAACATCGTGAGCAAGCTTATGGCAGAAGTCAAAGAGCTACTCCATATAACCACCATACGAACTTCTGTGTACCATGCCCAAACCGATAGCTTGGTAGAAACATTCAACAAAACCCTGAAATTAATCCTGCGAAATTTGATAGACAAAGACGGGAAAGACTGGGACCGAATGATCCTGTGGCCACTATTTACAGTGAGGAAAACCCCCAGGCCTCCACTTGATTCTCTCCTTTAGAACTACTTTATGGCAGAGAGCCCATGTCCTAGACATGCTCCTGGAAACCTGGGAAGAGCGAGAAGAGGCACCTATTCAGACTCCGCAAACCGATACATATGAGACTTGTTCGAGATCTAGTCTGCACTAAATGGAAAAAGCCCTGAGCCAAAAAAAATCCATTTACAACAAGAAAGTATGCTTAAGATTGTTTTCCATAGGACACAAAGTATTGGTCCTATTACCCACTTCAGAAAACAAGCTTGTTTCTAAGTGGCATGGCCCTATGAAATATTACAAAAAACAGGAACCTGTACTTATAAAGTAGCCCAACCGGACAGAAAACAGAAAGTCCATTTATATCACGTAAATCTCTTCAAAGTGTGTAAAGAGAAGCCATCAGCCACCCATGCCAAAGTACTATCCTGTTTGGGTCCAGAAGAAACAGACAGCTAGGAAATAATTCCTCCAGAGCAATCTATTCAACAACAATGATATCTAAAAGATGTAGCTACATCATTCCCTTGTGCATTTTCTGAAAAACCAGGAAGAATAAAAGGCACTTACCACTATATTAGAACACCCAAGGGAAAAGTGGTTCATTTAAAACTGTATAGACTCCCAGAGGCACATAAATAGATAGTGGTTGAGGAAGTAAACACAATGTTGCAAGCAAGTATTATCAAGCCTTCTTCGAGACGATTGTCCACCCCTATCATATTGGTCAGTAAACCTGACCATTCATGGAGGTTTTTCATAGATTTCCATCAAGTTAATGCAATTTCTGGCTTTGATGCCTATCCCATGCCACGCATCGATGACCTAATTTATAAACTAGGAGCAGCCACCTTTCTATCCACCCTAGACTTAACAAAAGGGTACTGGCAGGTCCCAGTATATGGGCCAGATAAGGAAAAGACAGTGTTTTCAATGCCTTTAGGACTGTTTCAATTCAAAGTCCTCCCTTTCGGTTTACACAGCGCGCCAGCCACTTTCTAATGCCTAATGAATAAAATCTTATGACCCTATTCTGATTTCTATGGAGCTTATATTGGCGATATCGTCATTTATAGTAAAACCTGGGAAGACCACCTTTTCCATCTTCAAACTAGTATGAGAGTCCTCAGAGAGACCGGCTTAACTGTTAGCCCATCCAAATGCAGACTGGCCCAGTCAGTCGTGAAATATCTTGGCTTCTTTGTAGGGAATGGGAATGTACAGCCCCAACATGAGAAAGTGAAAGCCGTACTAGAAACACCTATTCCCAAAACTAAAAAATAAAAATGATGTTAGAGCCTTTCTAGGGTTAATAGGATATATATTTTTTTATTTGTATATGGTTTAAATGAAACCTTTACAAAATGTTTTACAGAAAAAAGAACAAGAAAGCTACAGAAAAAACGATTTGAAATAACTCAATTCATTGCAGACATTTAAATACAATCCAATGTACACATTCTCCTAAAAAAAAAATCTTCAGTATAAAATACTCTGAATTATATCACACAATTAATAATGGTACTGAAAAGAAAGAAAGTGATAGGATATTACCGTAGGTTTATCCCAAACCTTTCGGACAAAACTGAAGAACACCGAACCCCAGAAACTTCATTGGACTGACAAGGATGATATATGTTATAACACCTTAAAGCAAACTCTGTGCCAGGACCCGATCCCAAAGGTAGTCGATTTCTTGAAAGATTTTATAATGCAAACGGACGCCTTCCTTACAGGGCTAGGAACAGTCCTATCTCAAGTTTGTGACGGATTGTAACACCCATCTTGTCGCAAACTTTGCCCACGTGAAAAGAAATGCATCTGTGCTGGAATTAGAGGCCCTGGCCATCAAGTGGCCCATCATTAATCTTATATACTTCCTCTTAGGAAGAAAGTTCACATTAGTCACAGACTTTTCTCCCCTAGTTTGGATTAGACAATGCAAAGACTCCACCCTCGGGTCATGCGATGGTTTCTAGACCTGCAACCCTACTGCTTCACAGTGGAACACCGAAAAGTTAACGACCAAGGGAATGTAGATTTCCTTTCACAGTTCCCCTGTGAAGCAGATGCAGCTACATCACACGGAGGGAGTGTGTGAGAAACCTGAAGGTGTCTTACTCGCTAGTCCCTGGAGATCTGTCATCCAGGTGGCCAGGACACGGCCATCGCTATTGGATCTAGTGCCTGGGGGTGGACCAGTGGGGGAGGATCAACTGGATGGGTGGTCTTCGGGGAGTGGAAGTGGGACACCGAAGGGTGAGACGCGGTACCCCCTTCCTTATAACACCTTTTCCCCATCCTATCCCGTTGGATATTTAGAAGCTCTACCCTCTCCCTTTCCCGACACAAACACTTTCTCACACTGTGAAAGACAACAGACTAACACCAGAGCAGTTTACCTGGCACGTCCTAAATCAAGGGTCAGGTAGAGTCAGGCAATTGACGATAATTACACACACCTGACTGTCCTTTCCCTTCCCCACAGAGATAAAAGGCAGAGTACGAGAGCACACTTTGAATGCGGCCAAATGCACAAGCAAGCAGCTATTCCAGGACGGCAGTTCAAAAGGAGGAGAAAGGCGGTGAGACCTGAAAGGATGACAAGGAGGGAAGTGCCCTTGCCCTTTTCAACCCCGAACCGCAAAGCCTCTGTGAAAGAAACAATAAAACTGGGAACTATAGCTGGCGTGTGGTGTGACAGATGTCAATGGTGCACGGAGCCTTCCCGCACTGATAGCCAAGGCAGGAGAAGCGCGTGCCGCTGTAGTACTGTCCTTGACTCCAGAGGCAAGAAACACCAATGAGCTCAACACAGCCGGTGAGTCGGAGAAAGCTGTTAGTAAACCAGACTGTGTTGAGCCCAAGGTTGCAAACGGCAACGTTAATTGAACAAAGAACTTGTATGTATTGAATTTTTAAGAAAATTCAGTAAAGGAACAGCTGCAGAGTGGTCTGGCACCATGTGGGCGCTCATTCCAAGGACCCTGGCTGGTCCTCTTTGTTGAAACTACAAATACCAAGAGGCCCTAGGAGAGGCTGGGTGTGAGGTGTCAAAGTGATCATTCAAGGGTCAAGCCAAACCCCTTATACAATCAAAAGTATTTGACACGTTGCCAGGAGGAAGCCTAAGGAAAGTGAATCCTGCATTGTGCAAGTGAAGGGAACTGTTGAAAGCAAAGTGAACTGTGTATTTGGCAAATGTGAACACGGCTGAGGGATGCCTACGAATCAGGGTGAACTATGATACACCCGTGAACATTGTGATGACAAGTGTGAACCTGACTGAGGGAAGTCCACAGTGAATGGTTATTTAAAAAGACATTGAGACTCCTGAATGATACAAGTTGCTGATATTTTGAACGAAAGGCCGTAGTAAACCCAACTGAGGGGGGCCAACGTTGCAAGAAGGATCGGAGCCCGGATGAGGGGATCCAAGGGCAAAGAGAAATCACCTGACATGAAGATTACTGAAATGAACTTTTGTTTTGTTGTTTATGGCACATGAGGCCCTCTGAGGCAAGAGCTTGTGTGTGGAAAGAGACTTGGCCACAGAAGGTCCTGATATTTTGGAAACAAACTGTAAGCTTGTGCTGGAGAAGCCCAGGAATGTGTTGTGCTGAAGAGTCCCGCTTTGTCCTATGCTAAAAATTTGGAGACGCCAGCTAAACCATCCTGACTTATCATTTTGAGAACACTTCTTTCTTTTCTTGTGAACATTATCCCACACTATTGGGTAGCATGGTGGTAAGGATTAGCAATTTTATTTTTAGTATAGGTCCTTTTTATTGAACCAAGTCACCACAAAGACTGTAATATTATTATTTGATGCTCAGAGCTTGCTCCCATCTTAGATTTAGGTTTAGATTAGGTGTTTATCTCAGCCATTTTTACAGTTTAATAAATACCCTTGAACGGTGATCACTTGTGTCTGTCTTATCTTGATACCATGCCTTCCTTACACACCTCAGGATCACTGTCCCCAGCACTACCACCTCAAGTTCCTCTTCGTTCACCACGCCAGACATGTGCCACTGGCCTGTCGATATGGAGGAGAAGGAGAAGGAGAAGGAGGAAGGGCCTGTTGCGTGTCCCCGCTGGCCAGCCCTGGGCATAGGAGGTGTTAAAGGGGCCGAGAGTGCAGGTGACCTGTGAGGCAAAGGAGCTGTCTGTATCAGTGACATATGTTGTTGGATGACACTTGCAACATCCTTAATCGCCTTCTGTTCTCCCCTGTTTGCCCTCAATTCGGCTCTTAGCCTTATCACCTCCACCCTCAAAGCCCTCTGTCTCTGCAACTCTCTTCCATGCTTCTCTCACCTCCGTTGCCACCTCATGCAGGCCCTCCAGCAACAGTTGTTTGAAGTCCACACTAGCACCGCCAAGTGTGGGGAACTGAACCATGCTGATATCTGGTTGGTCCCCTGAAGGTACAGTAGAATCTGTCACTGGGCAGTCACAATTACCTCTATAGTTGACCACGCTGCAGCCCGCACAGATGGTCCATCCAGCGCAATAGGCAGTGTGGTCCCCTCTCCTGCAAGTGTCGCAGGACACAGATGTGCCCCAGGTTGGGTTAAAAGAAAGGTATACTCCCTGCACCCTTGTGTTGGCCTGCTCTGGAAATGTGGTAGGTGTCACAGGGAAACAAGGGCGCAAGACATTCCAGTTAGGGGAGCTGGCCTCATGCAGTTGGCTGGTAGATGCACAAGTGGTGGGGGGACAGGTGGAGCAGGAGGAGGAACTGGAGCTGTGGCAGATGGAGTTACGGTAGTCCCTTGGGCTCTACATGGCCCTGCATACCCTGCCTGTTGCTGCTCCTTTGCCTCCTCATGCCTCACTTCTGCCTCCACCTCTCACAACTCCACCACTGCCATTCCCCTAATTGTGTGTGTCACAGCTCTAGCACACTGGTGTCATCATGGGCCACAGGCTCACTGGCAACAGAGGTTGCAAGAGAGGAGAAAGGGACACATGAGACAATGCACACACCAAGGGACATACACCACAAATATGTAGCACACAGATTACGTGTACATGGGCAACAGACACGAGACACATGTGCACATGGAGTCACCAAACCAACGCTACCCTGTGTTGGCTTTGAGAGAACATGCATGTGACACACATACCCTGGGAAGGATAGGCAGGTTGTAGTGGCCGATAAGACAGAGAACATCTACTGGGCATATACAGGTGGTGGACTATGCACTCAACCCTCTGGGAGTCCTCTGGGCAAATCCGACATAGGACCTGAAGTTCCGGGTGGCTGATGTGTGCCCGAATCATGGGCCAGGATGGATCCTCTAGCCCTGCCTCCAGCAACCTCTTTGCCTTCATGCCAGTCGTCCCATTGCTTCTTGACCTCCTCCGCGTTGCACTGGTAGACCCAAAGCACAGTGATTTGGTGTGCGGTCTTGGCCCAGGGCTTGGCCCGTGTTGCCACCTTGGTGTGTAGCGAGCTGCGACCGGTGAGGTACTGTCAAGACTATCAGACTTTTTTACTGGATTGACCAAAGAATCTGCTATGTCCTCCTCACTGCTAGAATTACTGCGCACCCCCAGAGTCCCTTCCTCCTCCTCACCCAATGAGGTAGAATAGTTCAGCTTCTTTCGCGCTGGAGACTTCTTCTTTGTGAGCAGATACGGTCTGCCTTGAAAGGAAGCCACTGTGACTCTATATAGAGAAATTCACAATGACTTTTCTCTGCGACAGCCAGATATGTTTCGGGGGAAAAAGCCACTAGGGCATAAAAAAAAAACACGATGCACCGAAGAGGACTGTCGATAGGCTGATCCGATGAGAGGTAACTTGCCGTTACTGAAGCAGAAATCTCCAGAGGAGCACTCCAAAGACGGGTGTGAGGATGCAAAACACAACTCCCACGAACGAGCAGAACGTCGAAGAAGGTGGAGAGCCAGGGAACCAAGAAGAAAGAGGCAAGGTAAAATGGGTAGACTGTAGCAAGGAAGGATGTTAGGAAGCGGGGGAAAGGAAAAATGAAGGCGGACTAAGACCGCAGAAGGATTCACAGAAAGGAGCGCACGCAACACGGGAAAGCACTGTTGCAACGCGCTGAGCCACCGAGTAACGAATGGTGAAATACTCGACGGGCGGCCATGTTGGAAAAAGACTAGACCGCGGGATAGCGTTTCGAGGAAACGTGGCGGAACAGTCTAATGGCGTCGGAGTTTCCACCTCCGCCAGATTCGCCAGCTTCCAGCAGTCGTGACAGTATGCCCCCTTCGAAGACCGCTTCCTCCCGGTTTACCTGGATGAAGTCTGTGAAACTGGAGTAGAAGTCGGGGGCATGGACCTGAGCCGCTGGTTCCCAAGTATCCTCTGAGGAGGGATAGCCTTTCCAGTGTATGAGATACTCAAGGCGCCCTCGATGGTATCGAGAGTCACAGATTTGTGAGACTTCGTATTCATCCAAGGCAGAAGTGGGCTGGATCATTAACTTGGGCGAAATTTGATTCATAGTATCACGTACAAAAGAGCATAAGAGAGAGGAATGAAATACCGGATGGATCCGTCTGAGGGTCTTTGGCAACTTTAATCGGTATGCAACTGGATTGACTCTGGACTCTATTTCAAATGGTCCGATGTACCTGGGAGATAGTTTGGAAGGGCGAACCCAACGGGGCAAGAACCTTGTGGACAGCATAACCTTTGTGCCTGTACCCCAAGTAGGCACTTCCCTTGTTTATCTAATTGCTTCTTATACCATCTGCTGGCCTCCTGTAGGCTTTGTTTAGCTGTGTCATGAGCTTCCTTAAGCTGTTTGAGGGTAGTCCCCAAAGACGGGATGTTGGTCTCTTTCCAGATGGTAGGTATGATGGATCGAGGATGGAAACCATACGTACAATAAAAGGGGCTGAGACCCATAGCGGAATGTACCGCATTATTGTATGCAAACTCAGCGGTAGGAAGTAGGGCTACCCAGTTGTCTTGTTGTTAATTGACAAAGCATTTCAGATACTGTTCCAATGTTCCGTTGAGACTTTCGGTCTGGCCGTTTGTTTGGGGATGAAATCCTGATGAAAGGGCTCTCTCCATGCCCAAATGTTTACACAAGACCTCCCAGAATCGGGAGGTGTATTGGGTACCTCAATCCGACACTATCTTCTGGGGCAAAGCGTGTAGCGTAAAAATATCTTTGAGAAAGACTTCCGCCATGACGGAGGCTGCCGGTAACTTGGACAGCGGAGAGAAATGAGCTAGTTTGGAATAAGAGTTCACAGTGACCATAATGCATGTACAACCCTGGGGACTAGGCAGTTCAACGATGAAGTCGGTAGAGATGGACTTCCAGGGACCCAAAGGGATCGGATCTTGGTGTAATAACCCCAATGGTCTTTGGGTGGAATGCTTGTTCTGCTGACACACTAAACACGATTGTACGTAGGTCTGTGTATCAGTCTTCATGTTTGGCCAATGGAAAGAACGTTTAAGCAATTCCAGCGTTCCTCGAATCCCTCGATGTCCGGCGGTTTTAGAGTCATGACACCATCGAAGAACCTGTTGGCGGAGGCTTTGTGTGGGCAAGAAGAGTCTTCCTTGGACAAAGCATAGACCATCTTTACAGCTGACTGGCAGTCTACTAGTATCCAGTGTTTACCCATTCAGAGAGGCTTCTCTCACTTCCTGCATAAAGGAGGACACCAAGGTGATAATTCGGGTGTGTGGGAACATCATCTCCTTCCTGTAGGTCAAGTTAGTGTCGTCTTGGCGGGACAATGCATCCGCAATCTGGTTCTGGGTACCAGGTATGTAGGTTATGGAAAAAACGAATTGAGCAGAGAAGTGAGCCCATCTGGCTTGTCTGGTGTTGTAACATTCTTGTTGTTTGAGGATTTGTAGATTCTTATGGTCTGTACTTATTTGGAAGGGATGAAGACTCCCTTTCAGTAGATGTCTCCACTCAAGGCAAGCCAGTTTCATAGCAAGAAGTTCCCGTTCAATGACAGAATAGTTCCGTTGACTTGGGGTCAAAGTCTTTGAATAGTAAGCCACAGGATGTTCCCGGCCTTGGTCAGATTGAAGGAGAACGGCACCTACGGCCGCTGCTGAAGCATCAGTCTCCAGGATAAGGGGTCTTAGTTGATTTGGCTGCTTAAGAATGGGTGCTGAACAGAAACTCTGTTTCAAGCTGAGAAAGCTGTTCTCAGCTTCTACTGACCAAATAAAGGGTCTGGAAGATTTCTTTAACAAAGAATTAATGGGAAGAGTAAGTTGTGAGAACTCTGGAATAAACTTCCTATAGAAATTTGCAAGTCCCAAGAAACGTTGGATTTCTTTGATGGAGGTGGGTGACGGCCAGTCTAGTATGGCTTCGACCTTTTTGGGATCCATGGTGATTCCTTGCTCAGATAGAATAAATCCCAGATAGGACAGGGAGGATTGGGCAAAGGTACATTTCTCTGGCTTTACCAAAAGGTGGTGTTGTTGTAATCTGTGTAAAACCTCTTTAAATTGGGGGATATGGTCTTCCTGATTGCGGGAATACACTAGTATATCATCCAAGTAGACCACTGTATTTTGTCCCAATAGATCCGAAAACAAATGGTCCATGAACCTTTGGAAGATTGAGGGTGCAGTAACCAGGCCAACGGCATCACCTGATATTCATACAGGCCGTAGGGTGTGCGAAAAGCCATCTTCCATTCGTCCCCCGCTCTGATCCGAAGTAGATGGTAGGCATTCCGTAGATCGAGCTTGGTGAAGACTACTGAGCCTTGGACAGCTTCCAAAATTTCGGAGATGATGGGCATCGGGTAGCAGTCCTTGATGGTCACTTTGTTAAGTCCCCTGTAGTCGATGCACGGCTCAACTCCTTGCTGTCTTGCTTGGGGATAAAAAACAATGAGGCTCCTGCAGGTGATTTAGAAGAGCGGATCAGTCCATTAGCTAGATTGCCATTGAGGTAACGCCTGAGTACAGCCTTTTCTGACAAAGAGAGGGGATACATCCGTCCGAAAGGAACCAAGGCCTGAGGAACCAGGTCAATACTACAGTCCTCAGGTCTATGCGGAGGAAGTGCAATGGGTACCTGTTCCTGAAATACTTCAGAGTATTCAGAAAAACAACCTGGAATACAATAAATGGAACTCTTCTCTGTAGCGCTTACCGTCTTAACGGTTTCATGTAATGGTTCCGGGAAACACTCCCTTTGACAGTACTTGGAGTGAAAGCTCATTAGGTTGTTAGTCCAATCCACCGTGGGGTTGTGCTTTCGAAGCCAACCGATTCCCAAGATGACGGGGAAATGAGCAGCACGTATTATGTCAAACAGTATCTGCTCCTTGTGTTGCTTTATAGAGACTTGTAACATCTCGGTGGTGTGGGTTATGAGTCCAGAACATAAGGGAGTACCGTCCGCCCCTTCAACCTTCTGATCTTCTTTCTTGGCAATTCTGAGTAGACCCACCTTATCTGCCCACAGGGTGTCCAGAAAGTTACCTGCGGCTCCGCAATCCAATAACGCCTGAGTGTCGACCTCCTTATCTCTGAAACGAAGTTTGATTCCTAT
This sequence comes from Ambystoma mexicanum, assembly GCF_040938575.1. Lineage (NCBI taxonomy): Eukaryota > Metazoa > Chordata > Amphibia > Caudata > Ambystomatidae > Ambystoma > Ambystoma mexicanum. The sequence continues at coordinate 951,350,334 of NC_090939.1, forward strand.
TACCATCAGTTGCAGGTCTTCGGATGTTTTTGCAGTGGTTACCAAGAGTGTGGTGTAGGAACAAGGGAGAGTCCCTCGGTAGTCTGTCCCACCAACTACCGAGGGCGTTCGTTTCCCGACCTTCTGGGAGGCACATCTGGGCAATCCCTCAATAGATGATTTGCCGAACCGCAATACAAACAGAGATTCTCATCTCGTCTCCTTTTGTTCTCTTCTGCGGTCAAAGGAGGTCTGGTGGTACCAATTTGCATGGGTTCATCTCGGACATTCCGGGTTGCAGGTGAGGAGGCAGGAGTGTGAGTGTCCGGGAATGAGGTAGAGCTACGACTCTTCTTCCATTCGTTCTTCCGTTCGGTTAAACAGAAATAAATCCGTAGAACCGCCGCTAGTAGATCCGAGAAGGAGTCAGGACGAGGAATCCTGGCAAGTTCGTCTTTAAGCTCTTCCCGCAATCCCTTGCGGAAAATCGTGTATTGGGCTTGTTCTTGCCAACCAGCCTCAGTAGCCAATTTCTTGAAGGTGGATATGTAGGAGAGTAGGTCGGAGTTCCCTTGGCGAACATCCAGTAAGTCCTCACTGGCGATGTGGGCACATTCCGTCCGAAGAAAGGTCTCTTTCAGGAGGTCTTTAAAAGCAGCATAACCTTGTAGGTCCTACAAGGTCCTACAAGGTCGGACTGGGAAACCAAAAGGGTTGCCCATGCCAAGGCGTTCCCGGTTAAATGCGTTATCATAAAACCCACCTTAGCATGGTCCGTGGAAAAGGCATTTTGTCTCAATGTGAAATGTATATTGCAGGCTTATAGAAATTCCTTTACCTTCCTTTCGGAGCCATCAAACGTCCCTGACACAAGGGGTAAAGGTGTTAGATCTGTAGACTGTTGTTCTCTAGCGGCTACTCTCTGCTGGAGAGCCGCATTATCGGTCTTGAGTGTCTGGACCTCAACCTGGAGGTTCTGGACTGCTGCCACCAGCTCTTGTAATTGCTGTGGCGTGGCCATGTCTTCACTCTGGCGTTGCAATCTGTCAAGACTATCAGACTTTTTTACTGGATTGACCACAGAATCTGCTATGTCCTCCTCACTGCTAGAATTACTGCGCACCCCCAGAGTCCCTTCCTCCTCCTCACCTGATGAGGTAGAATAGTTCAGCTTCTTTCTTCGGGGGTGTCGCGCTGGAGACTTCTTCTTTGTGAGCAGATACGGTCTGCCTCGAAAGGAAGCCACTGTGACTCTATATAGAGAAATTCACAATGACTCCTCTCCGCGACAGCCAGATATGTTTCAGGGGAAAAAGCCACTAGGGCATCAAAATAAAAAACACGATGCACCGAAGAGGACTGTCGATAGGCTGATCCGATGAGAGATAACTTGCCATTACTGAAGCAGAAATCTCCGGAGGAGCACTCCAAAGACGGGTGTGAGGATGCAAATCACAACTCCCACGAAGGAGCAGAACGTAGAAGAAGGTGGAGAGGCAGGGACCCAGGAAGAAAGAGGCAAGGTAAAACGGGTAGACTGGTAGCAAGGAAGGAAATTAGGAAGCAGGGGAAAGGGAAAATGAAGGCGGACTAAGACCGCAGAAGGATTCACAGAAAGGAGCGCAGGCAACACCGGAAAGCACAGTTGCAACGCGCTGAGCCGTCGAGTAACGAATGGTGAAATACTCGACAGACGGCCATGTTGGAAAAAGACTAGACCGCGGGATAGCGTTTTGAGGAAACGTGGCGGAACAGTATAATGGCGTCAGAGTTTCCACCTCCGCCAGACTCGCCAGCTTCCAGCAGTCGTGACAGGTACCCAAGGTCTATGAGCTTCTCTCCCCACAGGACGTCCACCCCCTGTTGGGTGAAGTTGGGGTTCTGCAACACAGGAGGTGAAGAGGAGTAGACATCCTCAGAGGGTGTGGCGTCATCCTGCAGGATGGCGGAGGTCAGGGTGGTAGGTACAGACTGTATAGTGGGAGCAGTCATGACTGGGGGTGAGACAGGAGCCACCTCCCCACTGCGGGGATCCACAGTTGCCATATGGCTGGCGGTCCCCCTCCCCTCATCTTCTTCATCGTGAATCGGAGGAGGTTTTATGTAGGAGTACCTGCGTTGTACTGGGCTGGAACGTTTGAGATGTTGCGCACGGCTGGGTACACCAGTGCACGTGGGCCTGGTGGTGTCTTTCTAGCCCATGGTCACGCATGCCTCTGGTGCTCGAGGTGCTGGCGTCCTCTGCAGTGACCTGCCTGCCACACCTTCCGCTTGTGGCCCTCCTGTAAAGACCAGAAGTGTCATCCCTGCCTCCAGAGTGTTTCATTCTCCCTTCCACATCAACAGTTAACCACGTGTACTGGCACGGCCCACTTTTAAGTGACAACGGAGGCCTATGGTTGCTGGGCATGCTCACTGATGGCATGGCGTCAGACTACAGTGGAAGTCACGGCATGGGTTGGCATGCAATCCATGTCTGCATGGATGTGTTCACATTCTCCACACGTATTGCAGGAGTGGTGTCTTCATGGAGCTTGGATTCTACATGCAAGGATGATGTACACACATGCACACATGCCGATACCCAAGGGCATGCAAGGCAGCGTTGCCATGTTCGTGTGCCACCTGTGCTTGCCGCTTCTACTTGCGATCAGTGGTTTATGTTTCACGCTTTGGACCGACATGACATTGCCATGTACTGGTCGACCTGTGTACATGCTGGGAACAGATTGACCCATCGGCACTTGTGTGAGATGGCGCAACTTGCATATGGTGTTGGGCCACTCGTCATGCATACAGCATCATCTGTGCTTGATGTGTGTCATGCAGCAGACATGGTCCACTAGTGTGGATGCCTGACATGAATGGCTTTGCATCCACCCGGGGGGATGTCTATTAGTAGTGGCTGAGTGTGATGTCTTTTACTGTGTATGTCATGTAAAAAATTACAATGTAACACAGGCTGACTAATGTATGTTCGGAATCATGACATCTCCATTGGTGTTGGAGTGTTTGAGGCCTGGACTGCTGAATCTCTTTGAGTTCGATCTGCACACGTTGTGGCCCTGGCTTTGTGTGCTTGACACATGTTTGTTTGACGTCAACGCTATATGTGTTCGATGTGTGCATCTCGAATATGATAGGACCAGCATTTCCATGCATGCACACGCATCATGGTCCTGACAACGGTGTGTGCCCTAGATGTGGAATCTGACTGTCAACTATATGTTGTGCAGCCTTGCATGTTGCACAATGCCTGCCATGTAGTGTGACACAGTTGGCTCACTCTGGCTTGTGACAATGGGCTTGTTCAGCATATGTGCATGAGCCATGTGTGTGGCTGAATGGAATACTGATGTTGCTACACACAGGGATGGGACTAGAACGCTGCACAGCTGTCATGAGGCCCGCTCCCGGGGAGCCGGTTCAAGCCCTGCGTCCCCGAAAGCGGACATCCAGTCACCAAGGAAGGACCCAGCAACCCCATATAGGGGCCCTTTGGACAGTGTCCTGGCGCCTATGGCGCCAGGCTCATAAAAGACATTAGTCCTGGCGCCATAGGCGCCAGGCTCATTATGGGAGTGCTTGGGTGCACTTACCTGATGCAGACCAGGCTGCAGGATCCCAGCCTCCTTGAGGCCTGAAAGGAACTACTTTACCTGTGGGACGAATTTACCATCCGGGTGTGGTCGGGGAAGGATACATACCTGATTGGAGGAAGGATACATACCTGGAACTTCTTCCAAGGCTATTTAAACCCCACCCGAACAGCCACACGTGCTTCGCGTTGTTCTGCATCTAGCAGCTGGACGCTCCCCGTGTCTGCTCCTGCATCCTGACTTCTGCCACGCCTGCCAGCATCCTGGATCACCTGCAAAGGAAGAGAAGAAGAGAACAGAAGAAGGAAAAGTCCTTACCTGCTAAATCCGCATCCTGGAGACATCTCGCCGACAATCCTGAAAAGGAACACTTTTATTTAAAAGCTCATCGCGTCGATCGCTGCAGCGCCGCATTCCACTCACCTTTACAGGGCGCCTCAATGTTCAGCAGCGATCATCCGGATTCGCAGTCACGCCCCAGCGCCTAGGGAGAAAAAGACCAGAACAAAAGGTGAGAGAGAGAAGGGAATAAGGAAAGCAAAATCTCCATGTTAAGACTTACCTGTTGATTCATTCCCTCTTCATTTCGGGTCCGCGCCGCATCCTGGCATTTCCGGACCCCGACCCCTAAGGGGAAAAAGAGACATCAGCGTTAATGAGCGAATGAAAAGACATTACCAAAAAAACGCTCATTAAAGACTTACCTGATTTCTACAAGGATTTCACCTCTCATCTCGGGTCGGTGCCTGTTCCCCGGCGTTCCCTATGGGGAAATAGACACTAGCATTAGTACATTAATGCATGGACACAAGGGGAACCTCTTATCTAAAAACGTACCTGGAAGCCAAGCAAGTTTGGATCTCACCAATCCAAAAATCCAGTGAACTAACTGGATACCAACGCGTCCCTGCATCAGAAGCAGGATGGAGAGCTCGTCCTTCCAGACCCTAAGGTGAGACGCTACGAGGAATCACAGAAGGGTTTCGAGGAGGGTGAGAGGGGAAAGTGGGAGGCCGATTGCATTACCCCGCAGGCAGTTAATCCCCTATTTTCGCCTACAGAAGGATACTTCTGCGAGCCAGACAAGCCAGATTTGGGGGCCCGGTCCAGTCCGTATTCCGAACCCTGCGCATCACCTTAGAAGAGGTCACAGCAGCGCGAACCAGGCCAGCGCCTCCGTGGGAGTCAGGTGAGCGTAACAACAGCATACACTGTCATTAGACAGTTGTATGGATGTGTTGAATGAACGCATGCCAACTGCTGGAAAAACACCGTACATGGTACATTGCAGTGGGACCGGTCAATAAGTGATGTGAAGTTGAATGTGCTATTTACATGCGTGGATGTGGCAACCTGGTTACAATGTGTCTTGCCCCAGGGCTTCACATACACAGTTTCAACTTCCCTTCAATCATTGGCAAGCCATGACTCTGCATCTTGTAAGTCATGACAGACAAGTTTTGTGAAAATGATTTTATTTTCTAGTTGCAATAAAAACAGTTAATCTGTCCTCATGTGCAGCGCTGTGCAAGAGGCTGACCTGAGGGGCCATCCTGGCCCTGCTTTGAGAAGACATGCTAAACCGAGCATAATTTATATGAGAACCCAGAATAATTGAGGTGCATGGTCTGTTTGTTTTGTGAGCGCATTTTACAGACAATTGCAGACTGGAGAATTTTGTTCTACATTTACAAACATAGACAGCAATTTCTCATGTGTTTTATTCACTGTCCAAGTAGCAAGCTTGAAATATAACAGAAGGATTATAAACTGCCAAGATTAGTAATAAGCTTCAAGGCAGATTACAATTGTAATGCCGCTATCACTGCTATAACCCCACTAATTTGGACAGACCACCATCTGATAGCATTTACATTAGATGCTAAATTTATCTCATCTAAAAATAACCCAACCACTCCCCCCACCTTAACGAGGAATAAAAAGAACATTACTACAAACAAACTCATACCCCTAATACTACCAACACTCAATTCTCTACCAGAAACCTCTCATCCCACCACCCTAGTTAATGAATAAAATAAAACTATGACAGAAGCCCTAGACAGAATTGCCCTTCTAAAAATGAGAAAAAGTAAACCTAGAGCACAGCTGAACTCTTGGTTCAAAATGAAATACTCTGTACCAAGCAGGAAACATACAATAACAGGATCCTGCAAGACAAATCTAATACAAAGCAACTTTTCATCACCCTAAAAGAACTTGAAGCCCCCATCCCTGTACCTGACAAATGTGTAAAGGACAAAACATGGTGCTCTGACATAAATCAGCTTTACTGCTGCTCCTTGATCTCTCGGCAGCGTTTGACCTGGTGGATCACAAGGTCCTATGTAATCACCTTGACACAGCAGCACATTTCTCCCAGAAGGCCATAGTCTTGATTCAATCCTTTTTGAGCAACAGGACATGAGAGTCTTCTCCCCATCAACAGCAGCAGACCCCATTCGCATCACTTGTGGAGTGTCTCAGGGTTCATGTGATTCACCCATAATGTATAACATAGTCACTAAGCCCCTTTTTGATGATCTGAATTGTCTTGGTATCACCTATACTAACTATACAGATGATACCCATATTCTCATACTACGTACTGGGGATTATGATAATGATTTGGCCTTGGTAAATAAAATGTACCTCATCATCCAGGCATGGATGGCGGTCCATGGTCTATGTCTGAATGATGACAAAACTGAACTCATCATATTGGGAACCACATCCAATCTCAACAGACTTGGTCACAAATACACCTCCTTTATTATTGATGGTAACATTATCAAGGTCGCCAAAGAGGTAAAAATATTAGGATTTTACATAGAATCCACCCTAACATTTACCAAACAGGTTAATTCCATTGCCTCTGCCTCTGCTTATACTTGCAAGCTGATCAGAGCTGGCAAACCATTTCTATTCACAAACCGCTGTATTACTCTGTATTACTCTGACCAGAGCTCTAATCCTGTCCAAATGGGACTGGACTACTGTAACGCCCTATACCTAGGAGCTAATAAGTATATTTTCAGAAAAATCCAGACCCTTCAAAATAATGCTCTCAGAGCAGCATTAGGCATAGCCAGGAAAGAGCACATCTCTGAATTGAGAAGACAGAACAATTGGCTTTCCACTAGCGACAAAATCCAGCTTAAAACTGCCTCACTAACTCATAAGGGCCTAAACAACGCTGCACCCCGCTATGACATAGAAAGATTTAACAGAAAATCTTCCAACCGGCCTACAGCTTGGTCATACAAAGATTCAAACTGACAAAAGCTGGGGGAGGCAGCTTCCCAGTCAATGCCACACAGCTTTGAAACTCCCTGACCCCTGCTTTGAGGGCGTACCAAACGTACTTGAAATTCAGACAAAACATCATCAACTGGTTTAAAGAAAACGACCACTAAGGCACTTCAGCCTCCTTCCCAATATCCCTAGTCTTCCGCAATGTAAATAAACACCACTAGGCATACAGCATATTGATCTCATCTTTGTCATGTAATGCCCTCAGACTATGTTTACTGTGTGTATATACTTTACTGCTGCATCTGAACTTCTGAATGTATTATAACTGTGTATTTGTATTATAATTGTGTAACCTTGCAACTCTGGAACCATAAGCTGAAAATATTCCTGTACCTTGCACCCTGATACCCTCGGGTCTGGCGCGCATTACAAATAAAGAAACAAAGAAACAAACAAGCAGATAACGCTGTCTCGGTCCGATGTTTGGGTGGGAATCCAACGGGAATTCGTCCAACAGTCCCTCTCTATCCACAAATCCCTGAAATTGGGAAGACACCACCTTTTACAAAATCTTAGCTGGCTAAATCAAGCTGGCCACCGGTCGATAGTTCTTCGGCTCTCCTGGATCCAGTTTTTTTTTTTTGGCAAAGTTTTCACCAATGCTCTTTTTAGAGCATTAGGAACCTGGCCCTCCAGCAGTGACTTGTTCACAAATTGGGTTATGAACAGTGTAACATTAGTCGCCAGATGCTTGGCGGCACATGCAGGCATTGCAAATTCCAAATCATTGGTTGGCTTCAATTGTAGAATCAGAGAGCGTATCAGTTCCTCGTTTACATACTGAAAACGGAAACACTCTTTGCCTGAATCCTTCTCCCAAATATCCTCCTCTTGTGCAACATCCCCCTCTTTCTCCTAACCCTCCCCCTGCCCCCCCGCCCCTCCACCCCACTGACAATGTTTTTTTGAATATACAAAATCTCTTCTTTAAAAAAGAGGTTAGACTTATTTGTTTGATCCTGTGAAGGGGTAATGGAAGCCACAGTGCAAGCTGGGCTCCCAAACCTAGAGACCACAGTGAACACCACCCTTGCTTGGTTCCCCGCCTGCTCAATCTCTTTGTGCAGGAAGTCTCTTTTTGCCTCAAATAGGGCCACCTTATAGGATTTGAATGCTCCCTTCACTCTAACTACATCCCTGCTCAGTTTTGTTAACCTCCAAAGCTTGTTCGCCAACTGCACCTGTTTGTGGCAGCAAAACTAGGGTGAGTCCAAACCAGGGTTTAGGTTGCTTTGTTTTTTTTTGCTTTTATCAGGGCATACTTGGAGCATATGTCTTCTAGAATACTCATTCCAGTATTAAAAAACTCTTCGCTTGGAAATGTAGCATCAATACCTGCTAATCTTACCTGAACCTCTACTCCTGGAATTTTAGCCAAATCCTCTATTTTCCAAATCCACACTTCTGTACACTCTCTACCATCTCCTCCCTGCACCTCCTTACCAAGTAGCACAAATAATTGATGTCCTGCAGTTTTCATGTGACCTTTGGTATTGGACGGTGAGCCCTCCGGTACGTACGGTCCCAGTCAGGTTCCATAACCGCATTGAAATCTCCAGCCCATATTATTTCCCCAGAAGGAAGCCCTCCCAATTGGTGGCCAATCCACTCCAGGGTCTCTGTTGAGTCCTGATTTGGGCCGTAATAGTCAACCATTGTATATCAACCTCACTTTGCCACACTTGAATGAGATTCAGGAAAAGCAGATTCCATGGCAGAAATATTGGCACAGCGACTGGATGTTAGAGGAGTACAAGCACATCAAAGAAGATCACACAGCCGTGCTGAAGCAAGCGAGAGAGGCAGCCTCTGAGCAGGGAAATACGAAGCAGGGAAACAGGAATGAGCAGCAAGTGCTGCTAGAAGGGAGAGAGAGGGCACAGCCTCAGAGGAACCTGTAAATGGAGCTCCCGGAACTGAGGAAGAGATGGAACTAAACAGGATAAGGCACAGCAGGGTGTAGTGGAGAAGTGGAGAGATATGAGCCGGCAGTGCACCACAGGGCAGCTGGACTGAGAACTATGCACAGCTAGAAAGGTGGAGAGAACATAGGCTCACAGGACTCAGGAGCAGAGCTGGAGGAGTGGAGAACAGCCACTGTATCCATGTAAACCGACATTAGAATAAACAACTGAGCTAATACTGATGATGTCAAAACTAACAAGCTTGAATATTCAAAGGTCCTAAAACTCCCTAAACATCCTTGACACTGTCAATCTCAGATAAAATGCCTGGATCGAAAACGTCCTCCTCTAATGCTGCTCCACAGACCTGGCACTTTTCCAGCAAAATCCCTACAGTACCTTCAACCTCGGTGCAATTAAAGTCCAAAAGACACTCACTGCGCATAGCATGCTCAGATAGGGCAGTAAGAAGGACCAGAGGAATATGAAACCTGATCTGCACTGCCAAAGCGTATCATTGTGTCAATAATCCAGGCTTCAGGCAAACAGTGAAAAACATTGCCCGCTGGCTCTGTTTGTCTTTGTTTCCCATCAGGTGGCAGATGTGGTGCTGCCCCTTTAAGGGTTCAGCACGCGGCGGAGTGACGTTTCGCTCTGCCTCGTGCCTATAAATTAACGGGGCATGTCCTGGCCACGCAGAGCGACTGGGGAACCGGAACTAGGAACATCTCTCCATCTGAGTGTGTGACTGGGAAGGGGCTCACAGCAGCGTGTGTGTACGGTCAGGATGCACATGTAACAGTGGCGACGAGTCGGGATGTGCAACCCGGACCCGGCGGTGAAACCGGCGGTGATTTAATTTTTTTTATTATGATGATTTCACCGTTTGAAATGCTGCGGAAGGGGGTGCAGACCACGCGGCCGAAGGCCATTTTACACAACAGGCCCAGGATGGTCGCGGCTCGATTTTAGGGCGACGGTGAGCCATCCAAGCCCAATTTCTGGACACTTTAGCAGCAGACAGCTGCTACTTGCACACAATGACCTTTCTGGAGTGAATTTGATCCATTTATATCCTGTGCCGCAAGTGATAGCCCCGATGAGACCACTAGGGGCGCTGCAACCAATCCCTGAGTTTGGCATCTCGGTGCCCCGTCCAGCCTGGGGCCCAGATGGAAAAGCTGGATAGATCGGCTGGACATGTACTTTTTGGACCACTATGCAAACTAACTAAACTGGCAACCCTCTTATACTCTGCTGGGCCTGCGGTGCACAAAGTCTTTGAATCCCTACAACCGGCGGACCCCTCATATGATGCAGCGAAGGCTGCGCTTCACAATTTCTTCCTGCCTCTGGCAAATGTAGACTGTGAGCGGTTTGTGACAACTTCTATAGCCGACTGCGCTGGCTGTCAGTGACATGCGCCTGGGACAACCCTGACACGAGGGTCAGGGACCAGCTGATCCAGGGGTGTGTATCTGGCAAGCCACGCAGACAGGTACTCAGGGAGCCAGGCATCACCCTGCCACGCATCCTTGAGCTGGGACAATGCCAGGAAGTCTCTGAAGTGAGGGCATCCAGGATGGAGGCTGGGGTGCGGTCTGGCAAAGCTGAAGAAGTGTGTGCCATAGGCTGTGGCATGGGTGGCAGAGGCGCCAGAAGGTCAGGGGGCAACATCCGTGAACGGGGTGGAAGGTTGGGAGAGTCGTGCCTAAAGTGTGGGTATGACCTGCCCCACCTTGAGGGGTGCCCAGCGGAGGGCAAAGCGTGTGGCCGGTGTGATCTGGCCGATCACTATGCCCGCATGTGTCAAGCTCCCCTGCCCGTGGTGATGCCGAGAGGTCCAGTCCAGTCTGGCTATTTTCGTCAGGCACCCCCGCCCAATGTCGCCCAGGTGGACCAGGGAGAAGAGGGCGCACGACTTGAAGAAGATGAGGAGAAGGAGGAAAAGAACATTTTCTTTGTGCCTAGCATGGGAGACCTGCGCTCGAAGACCAGGCGGCAACCGAAGTGTCTGGTCACCGTGAATGAGTCATCTGTCCCGGTGCTGGTTGACACTTGGGCCTCAGTAAACGTAATGGCGAGAGAACATTATGATGCCACCCCCGCAGCTGGCTGCCCCCAAGGCGCGTATATTCACGTTTGGAGGGTCGCAACCCATTCCACTGGACTGAGCTTTTTTGGCTAATGTGGGACATGGGGACTCTCGCATAAGAGCTCGCTTTTATGTCACAACTGTGAGCAGCAATACCCTGCTGAGTTGTGCAGCGGCATAGTCCCTGGGAATTGTCAGTTTTTTATACTCTGTGTATGTTGAGGACATTCAAATACTACTGGCCAAGTATTCCCGTTCTTTTTTAGGACATTGGGCGTATGGCAGTAGACCCCGTGAGGCTGCACACATTGATGAGTCGGTTCAACCCATCGCTCTGAAACATCGACGTGTGCCCTTCCACTTACAGGAATTGGTCGCTAGGGAGCTGGACAATCTGGTCAGCCTCGACATCATCGAGAAGGTTGAAGGCCCAACCCTGTGGGCGTCCCTATTGTCATTGCCAGGAAGCCAAAGCAGCCAGATGCGGTGAGGATCTGCGTCAATATGCGCCTCCCCAATAAGGCCATCATGAGAGAGCAGCATCTGACGCCCACCATCGATGCCATCATCACTGAGCTGCAGGGTGCCCGCTTCTTTTCCAAATTGGACTTTATGGCCGGATACCACCAGGTCATGCTGCACCCCGACTCGAGGTACAGCACCACATTCACCACACATCAGGGATTGTACAGGTACAAAAGACAGAGGTTTGGGGTGTCATCAGCTGCTGAAGTGTTTCAAAACATCATACGTGACGGACCTGGATGGCGTCCTCAACATAAGTGATGACATCCTAGTCTTCGCCAAGTCTGAAACGAAGGATCTACGGAAGCTGGCCAAGAAGTTTGAGCGGCTCCAGTCACTGGGCCTGACATTGTACTGTGACAAGTGCGACTTCCTCAGGATGTCTATTGAATTCTTTGGGTTCGTGTTCAAAGAGGGTGGCGTGTCACCTGACCCCCACAAGGTTAAAGACATCAAGGAAGCACAACCGCCATAGAATGTATCAGAGGTGCAGAGTTTTCTGGGCATGGTCACATACTGTGGCCGCTTTATCAAGAACTTAGTCGCTCGGTCAGAGCCCTTGCAAGCCCTCATGAAGAAGGACACTACGTGGCAGTGGGGGCCGCTGGAACAGGCAGCATTCAAAGACATCAAGAGTGCCCTCACAGCTGAAGACACCATGGCCTTCTTCGACCCAGCCTTGCAGTTAGAGATTGTGGTGGACGCTAGCCCGTTTGGCCTGGGGGCAGTTCTAACCCAAGTTGACGCCAGTTCGGGTGTCTGGCTGGTGGCGTACGCAAGCAAAGCCCTCTCAGAGCCCGAGCAGCGATACTCCCAGATCGAAAGGGAGGCCCTGGAGGTCTGGTGGGGCTGTCAGCATTTCAGGCTTTCCATCTTGGAGAGGTTGTTGACGGTATTAACAGACCATAAGCACCTGCTGCCCATGCTGGCAGACTCGTCCTCAAAGCCCCCTACGAGGATTGAGCGATGGATGTTAGTGCTACTGGAATATGGGGTCTCGCTGTTCTACAGGCTTGGGAGCAACCATGCAGCCGATTACTTATCTTGCCACCCCAGAGGGGACGGGGATGATCGGGAGGACACCGGTGCAGAGAAGGCGGATGCCCATGTCCAAGTAGTGGTGGAGGCGGCGACTCCCAACTCAGTGCAGCTGGCAGACCTAGAAGTGGCGGCGGCCCAGGATAAATGCTTCCTCATCCTGAAGTCAGCAAGGGTCTGGGCATGGTCACATACTGTGGCCGCTTTATCAAGAACTTGGTCGCTCGGTCGGAGCCATTGCAAGCCCTCATGAAGAAGGACACCACGTGGCAGTGGGGGCCGCTGGAACAGGCGGCATTCAAAGACATCAAGAGTGCCCTCACAGCTGAAGACACCATGGCCTCCTTCAACCCACCTTTGCAGTCAGAGATTGTGGTGGACGCCAGCCCTTTTGGCCTGGGTGCAGTTCTAACCCAAGTTGACCCCAATTCCGGTGTCCGGCCGGTGGCGTATGCAAGCAAAGCCCTCTCGGAGCCCGAGCAGCGATACTCCCAGATCGAAAGGGAGGCCCTGGAGGTCCTGTGGGGCTGTCGGCATTTCAGGCTATCCATCTTGGAGAGGTCGTTGACGGTATGAACAGACCATAAGCACCTGTTGCCCATCCTGGCAGACTCGTCCTCAAAGCCCCCTGCGAGGATTGAGCGATGGATGTTAGTGCTAATGGAATATGGGGTCTCGCTGTTCTACAGGCTTGGGAGAAACCATGCAGCTGATTACTTATCTTGCCACCCCAGAGGGGACGGGGATGATCGGGAGGACACCGGTGCAGAGAAGGCGGATGCCCATGTCTAACTAGTGGTGGAGGCGGCAACTCCCAACTCAGTGCAGCTGGCAGACCTAGAAGTGGCGGCACCCCAGGATAAATGCTTCCTCATCCTGAAGTCAGCGAGGGTCTTCAGGATGAGGGTCGTGGAAGGCTGTGCTCGACAGTTTTTCACTACGGACTCAGGAGGCTCGAACAGCTATGGAAGGTGAGAGATGAGCTGACGTTCTCTAGGAATGGTCTTCTGCTCAGGGGTGACCGGATCGTGGTCCCGCAGGTGAAAATACATCCGGTCATTGAGTTGGCCCACCAGGGACATCAAGGCGCTGCCAAAACAAAAGCCTGGTTGCGCCAGAAGGTCTGGTTTCCCAAATTGGAGAGGCAAGTGGAAGTGTTTGTTTCGTCATGTGTGTGGTATCAGGTAGCCTCCCCAGCCCAAGGGGAGCCTGTCATTGAGATCATGCCTTGTGGCACGACACCGTGGGAGGTGGTTCATGCGGACTTCAGCTCCACGACCTGTGACACGCACTTCCTGGTCAGAGTTGGAGTTCGTTGAGTCTGTCACCTTTGAGAATGTGGTGGTGGCGATGAAGAAGATCTTTGCCGCACATGGGCTCCCCAAGGTACTGTGCTCGGATAACGGAGCACCCTTTCAGGGGGAGAGATTTGCCAAGCTGATGGAGGACTATGGCATCCACCACCGGAAGGTGGCCCCGCTTTGGCCCAGGGCGAACGGGGAGGCAGAAAGGATGATGAGGACCCTAAACAAAGTGTTCCGCATCACTCAAGGGCAGGGTGAGTGTTTGCAGAGGGCACTGTGTCAATTCTTGCGCGTATATCGGGCCACCCAGCATACACCCACAGGGTTGGCACCGGTGGAAGCTCTGTTCAAAAGGTGCCAACAAGGACTGCTGCCCAAGGTGGGTGAGAAGGAGCCGGCGTGTTCCATAACCAGCAGGTGGAAATGGACAGGAGGCTACGGACGGAACAGGAGAGTCCTTCGGAGGGGACTCAGGCCCCAGCAGCTTGCTCCTGCAGATGAGCTGCTGGTAAGAAACAGGCACCCGCACGGGAAGCTGTCATTGACATATGAGCCGGGGCCGATGGACATGGTGGCGGTGAAGGGGTTGATGGTAACGGCCTCGGATTGGAACTGCGTCTGTCACTCAGAATGCCAGCTTCTTTAAGAAACTGGGGGAACCTCGAGCGGAGGTGACCCAGAGCCAGGACATGATCGAGGTTCCGGATGATGGCGGGGGTGTGGACTTCTTCCCCAGCTCTCAAGCCAGAGCAAGACCCGCCGAGGGAGTTCCCATCCGGGAGGCTGGCAGGGCCAGGTCGAGCCCTGGCGCAGGAGTACCTATCCGGGAGGCGGGCAGGAGGTATCCCCTGAGGACAGGGCGAGGGAATCCTGTCCACCTCAGTGACTATGTACTGGAAGCTTGAGTCTGGAGCAACCTCCAGTTGGTGCCGGGATCCGGGTGGTTGCCATTAAAGGGGTCTTTTCTGAAGATGACCGCCGACACCAGATAGACGTGTGTCGACGGCGCTCCAGAACCTCCAACTCATTTAAGTGGTTCCACCACCCCTTATGAGCCGAGGAACTCAGGATAACAGCGGCCGGCGCCCTCCCGCACCCTCGACCACCCGGAGCTGCCATTTCACCCAGCAGGAGCAGGGGAAAATACCGCAGCGCGCGCCAAAGGCCCGCGGGCGAAGGGAGACGCTTCAGGCCTACAGGGAAGAGCAGGAGAGGGGGCGCTCCAGGTGAGCGAGATCGCAGCCCCGTCCCTTCCTCACGCCGGGGTGCGACACGGCTGCCTGAGCTGGGGAGGAGGAGGAGACCTCGGGAAAGGAGGTACCTTCGGGACACACCGGAGGACCTGATATCGGCCCGGCGGCAGAGCCTCGGATCGAGGGGCCTGCGCCAGTCCTTTAGAGCGGTGGCGAGCCCCGGGCAGTGACCCCACCAGTGAAGTGGAGCACGGCCCCGGGCGGCGAGTGGATACTACCAGAGCAGTGCGGTGAGCGGCAAAGGGAGTGGGGCCCGGCGACATCTGCGCCGGGCTGCGGGGCTGGCGTCGGTTCCCCGCGCGGCCTCACGGAGGTACTGCCCTACTACACGCAACCCCGACAGGCAACGTCAAGCACTGCAAGGCTGGGGACTCAGGCCTGGTCGGGAACAGGGAGGCAAGGAATTCAGAACCGGGCGGGGGTGACCCCTGGGAAGGCACGGGCAGGACTGGGCGGGACCCCCCGACCTCCGAGCTACAAATATGGCAGCTAAAAACAAGGGCAAGGCCAATAAGGACGGCCAGTCGCAGCCAGATGCCTCAGGCCCCATATGGCCCTCTGGGCAAGCAAGGATGCAACCGAGGAACGCAGGGCCACACAGGGGGGGAAGTACGGAGCAGGAGCACGGCGAGACCCTGGAAGCGTCCACCCAGATCTCACGCCAGGACCTGCACGGGGAGCTGCTCTCATTCCAAGCATCTTTGGGGAAAACCTTTCAAGAGCAATTTCAATTAATAAGATCTGACATTAACCAAGCGCTGGCCGAAATCAAGCAGGAAGTGGGTCAACTGGGGGAGAGAACAGACATAGTCGAAAAAGGCCTGCAGGAGATAGGCAGAGAGACCACAGAGAACAGTGAAGCTATCGAGAGGCTCGACATGGCGACGCGGAACCTGGAAATACGAATGGAAGACATGGAAAACAGGTCCCGGCGGATCAACATCAGGTTGAAGCTCCTGCCGGAGAGGGTGCAAGATAGGGACCTGAAGGAAACGGTTCAAGGAATTTTCGCAGAACTATTGGGCGAGTCCTCACCTGATCGGATCGAACTGGACAGGGTTCACAGAGTGGGTTCCCTCAATAGGAACCCGAAGTCTAGGCCGCGAGACGTGTTAGCGGCGTTTACAAGATACGCTCAAAAAGAGGCAGTACTCAAGGCTGCTAGACAAAAAGAGCCGATATCTTTTAATGGCCAACGTATTGAGCTGTACCAGGATCTCGCCAGCTGCACCTTGCTCAAAAGGCGACAATGGAGCCCCCTCACCCTGAAGCTTAAAGAAAAGGGGATTAGATATAAGTTGACCTTCCCATTTGGACTTGTATTCGATTGGGCTGGTTCTCAGAAGTGGATAACCACGATGCAGGAAGGTGCGGACCTACTTCAACTTGAACTGGACCAAGAACTGGTTGAGGAATCGAGGGTGGTGGTCCCGAGCGGCTCCTCGGAGGCGAGGAGTGGTGCCCGAGCCAGGCCATGGGAATGGTCGCTGGTCGTGGAGGGGAAAAGGAGGTCCCCCGGGAAGGGAACTGGGGAGGGGGAGAGGGTGCTAAGAGCAAACATCATGGGATCATCAAGGGCGAGGAAGCCTAGGGGGGGGGACGCGGGCGGACCAAGTTTTAAGGTCATTAAGGGTTGGGGGGCAGGGGAAGGGGGAGAAGGGGGGAGGGATCCTCAGATGCTGCACGAGGGGCGAACTAGAAGTGACCCACGCACCCGGGTAACAGGCATGGGGTAAATGAGTGGGAGTGGGGAACTGTCGGAGGGTCTTGAACGGCGGGGACAAGTGTCTAACTACAATTCAAGTGGGTAACGCATAATGTTAGGGGCCTAAATACCCCGCTGAAAAGGAAAAAGCTGGAACAATTTACGAAGCGGGGAAAACCAGGCTTTCTGGGATTACAAGAGACACATCTGCTTCGCTAAGACCAGAGTCGCTTAGGGTTGAGAAGGTTTGATCAGGTGTTTCAGGCATCTGGTCCCACGAAATCGGGGGGGGGTGGTGCTGGCCATCAGGGACACAGTGAACTTCCATTTGGAAGACACCCTAAGGGACAAGGAGGGTAGGTTTGTTGTGGTAAAAGGCACAATTGCGGAAGAATCGTACACAATAGGGGTGTTTTATGCGCCCAACACAGGGCAAGAACCCTTCCTCTGCGATCTCATGGGGAAAATAGGTGGCTGGGCAAGAGGCCAGATAATCATAATGGGGGACCTGAATATAGCTTGGAACAAGATCAAAGACAGGTCAGGAGGGACCAAAAGCCGTGGGGGAGGGGCGGTAGCCTCAGCGGAACTCCGGGACAAAGTGGAGAGCATAGGGCTGAGGGACATCTGGAGGGAATTGAGGGGGGACGAGGAGGGCTACACATTCCTTTCTGAAGTTCATGGGACCCAGTCCAGAATTGATTACATCTGGATCTCGGCCAACCTGATGGGTAAGGTCAAAGAGATGGTGGTTGGGCCCATGCGAATAGCAGATCATAAAACATTGTCGATGCAGCTGGAACTGGGAAAGAGGAGGAGAGAGCTGTGGGGTTGGAAATACCCGGAACACCTGCTGAGGGACCCTGTGGTAAGAGAGGAGATAGAGGGCAAGATGAGAGAGTTCTTCGATAATAACAAGAGAGGGGACACGAGGGAAGATACAAGATGGGACGCATTTAAGGCCACACTGAGGGGGGAAATTATAGCAGCT
Organism: Ambystoma mexicanum; assembly: GCF_040938575.1. Classification (NCBI taxonomy): domain Eukaryota; kingdom Metazoa; phylum Chordata; class Amphibia; order Caudata; family Ambystomatidae; genus Ambystoma; species Ambystoma mexicanum. The sequence goes on from NC_090939.1 coordinate 951,368,042, forward strand.
AAGGCACAGAGACAAAAACAGCTACAGGCCTTGGAGTCCCGGCTGGAAGCGGAAGTTGAGGAAGCGAGAGGTAGGGTAGCGGCGAACGCCAGCAGGATTAACCAGAAGGACTACAGTAGGGCAATAGGACAATTGGGGATCCTTAGGACCAAAAAAGCGGAGGGGGCCATGATTTTTGTGAGGCGAAAATTCTATGCAAGAGGGAATAAGGCGGACGCCCTGCTAACTCGCCTCCTTCGGGGAGCTGCCTCCAGAAACACAATCACGGCGCTAAACTCAGATAGGGGGGAAAGGATTACCCGAATAGAAGATATCCAAGAGGCCATGGCCGATTTTTACGAGACCTTATATGCTTCACAGCACCCCTGCGGCCAAGCTCAAGAGAAATTCCTGGAAAGGGTTAACCTACGTAAAATTGAGGGGGATGCCCAGATTGGTCTACAACAAAAGATAACGGAGGACGAGGTGAGGGGGGTTATTCGTAAGCTGCCTGCGGGTAAGGCCCCCGGCCCCGATGGGTACACTGCGTCCTTTTATAAGACCTATGCGGGAGTGCTGGTTTCACACCTGACCTACCTTTTCAATTCCTTTGTAGATAGTGGGAAAATCACCCCGTCTATGAAAGAAGCCAAGATCTCTCTGATTCTGAAGGAGGGCAAGGACCCCCTTGAATGATCCTCCTATAGGCCAATAGCGCTCATTAACGTAGACGCAAAGATCTACACTAAGATCCTGGCGAATAGGCTCGAGGGGCTCCTCCCGGATTTGATCCATCAGGATCAGGCTGGATTCGTAAAGGGGAGGCAGACAGCGGATAATATCAGAAGGGTGGCCCACCTGGTGGAAAAGGCAGAAAAGACTTGCACACCGGCAGTACTTCTGTCCCTAGACGCTGAAAAAGCGTTCAACCGGGTGGAGTGGTCCTTCCTCTTCAAAACCATTGAAAAGATGGGGTTAGGAGGCGCTTACTTGTAGATGGTCAAGGCGAACTATGAGGGCCCGCGAGCAAGGGAGGTGGTAAATGGTTTTTTAACTAGACCATTCCAACTCCAAAGAGGTACAAAACAGGGATGTCCCCTATCACCCCTGCTATACGCAATTTACCTGGAGCCCCTCCTGCAGGCAATACGGGAATCTGAAGGAATACAGAGAATACCGTTTGGAGGAAGGCATCACAAGGTGGCGGCCTTCGCAGACGACATGTTGCTCGCCCTGACCAATCCCATAGAATCGAGTACGCAAGCCAGGTTACTACTAGAAGACTTTGGGGAAGCATCCGGACTACGCATTTACATGCACAAGTCCGAATTGATGGACCTGACATTGGCAAGGGAAGAGAGGGAGGAGCTTAAGGGCACGACGCCCTTTGCCTGGCGACTGGGGGAATTACGTACCTGGGGTGAGAATTACGCCGGCTCTACGCAGATGGTACGCAGCAAACTACCCCCCACTCCTGCAAAGAATTAAGAAAGATCTCCGTAAGTAGTGGAACTTGCGGATCTCCTGGTTGGGGAGGCTAGAGGCACTTAAAATGGTTACCCTGCCGAGGCTGCTCTACCTCTTCCAAGCTATCCCTCAAGCAGTCCCAGCTAGCTTCTTCAAGGAGCTCCAGGTAATAACAAACAAGTTCATATGGGAGGGAAAAAGGGCAAGGGTGAGTAAGATGCAACTTATGGCCCCAAGAAAAGGGGGGGGACTAGCTCTTCCCAACTTCCGTCAATACTACGAAGCAGCCCAACTAAGGGTGATTAGGGAATGGCTGCGGGAGGGGGAAGGAAAACACTGGGTTCAGATGGATAGAGCGGTCACGCGACACAAACTGGGGGAGGTTCTGTGGCTACCCAGACAGCACCGTCCGGGCCATATGTATCTTAGCTCGATCACTAAACTAGTTGCAGATAACTGGGACAGACTGGTCCAACGGAAGGAAATTACAACCTTCCCGTCTCCTTTCACCCCCACCTTCAATAATAAAAACTTCACCCCGGGGTTGGAAAGAGGGGCATTCCGGAACTGGTGGGAGAGAGGTTGCCGTTGAATGCGGGACATGTTTATAGGAGGGGAGATCAGTTCCTTTGTAGATTGTAAAAAGGATTTTGCACTGGGGGATGGTGAACGACTGAGATACTCACAACTTCGACACTGGCTTCTACACCCCATAAATAAGGAGGCGGCCACTAGATCACCAACCCTTTTTGAAAAATTCCTGATGACCAATGACGGCTCGAAAGGCCTTATTTCGCAGCTTTACAAGATCTTGGATGAGGCTACCCCGAGGCCGCAATGGGCATACATGGGACGGTGGGAAAAAATTCTGGGCAGGGAAATAGAGAAGACAGAGTAGGAAAATCTATGGAGGAAGATCCACAAACTAGCGAGAGCCTCACAAACCCGGGAGGCCTGATATAAGATATTATATGGGTGGCACTATACCCCAACTCGGCTATGCAGGATCTACCCAGACTCATCGGGAACTTGCTGGAGGGGATGCGGCCAGGAGGGCACTGCGGAACATATTTGGTGGCGATGCCCAAAAATAGTCCCGTTCTGGGGAGACATCAAGCAGGCGATGGAACAAGTGTTTGGGGCAGAGGGAGGTATACCCCCAGAATGGTCAATATTAGGCTTGAGGCTCGCAGAAGGGCCGGCGGGTTCAAGGGGCAGGGAAAGAGCGAGGGTGATGCTCACTCTGGCAGCAATGACAATCATAGCCCAGAGATGGAAGAGTTCGATCATAACAATGTTTCAAGACTGGCTGCATAAAGTCTGGGACATAGTAGCGATGGAATGGGCCTCCTACGCAATGAACAATACAATACAAAAGTTTGCGGGCGAGTGGGGTAAGGTCCTTTCCTTTCTCAGAGACGATTTCAGGATCGGGTGGCGCCCGCAACGTCTAAGACTTCTGGACCTGGAATAACCCCGACTAGACACTTTGTGGTGACAGGGAGCTACGGAGACTTTGGAACAGCACCTGGGGGAGGGGGGATGAGAGGGGGGGGGAGTTATGGGGATTGTTAATGTTGTTGAAAAATTCAATAAAGAGAATTTAAAAAAAAGGGGTCTTTTCTGGGTTTTGGTTTGAAGTGATATTGATATTTGAAGTAAGCGGGCCGTGTTCCGGCTGCGCAGAGCGGCCGGGGAGCCTGAACTAGGAACATCTCTCCGTGTGAGTGTGTGACTGGGAGGGGGCTCACGGCAGCGTGTTTGTGCGTTCAGGATGCACATGTAACAGCAGACACATTTTGACACAGCAGTTGCTCTAGAATCATCAGAAATGGGAACACACCAAGCATGCTGCCCATCTCCCCACAGTGATGAAACCATTCAGCAGGCACAGTGATGTTAAGATTGAGATTTGATTTTGCTGAAAGTTAACCTAAAACATTCTAAAACATCTTACGCTACATGCCAACTACAACGCTAGTCACCCGTTCTGTAGCCTAAGGGGATGCTCTGATCAACAGAACTTGGAAGCATTTGCGCAACTTCACTTTATACTTGTTGCTATTTCGTCCTAACCTGTCCTGCCGTTAGATGCGCTTTCGTCCGACCTGCAAGCCATAAACATTGACTCTGGCAGCCTGTTACTGCACCTGGACTTGATTGAGAACTTACCTTAACTTTCTTCTCATATACAGAATCATCTCATCATGCACATCTTCTTGCATACCTGACGTAGCCCCCTGCAACATGAGGACTGGTTTGCCAGTTTATGCTTCTACAACCACCTGTATGTTGTTCCCAATTTATGTGCCCTTGCACCTTTATTAACATTACTTCACACTCAATGTAACTAGCACTCTGCTAGCTAAGGATTTGGGGCGCTTTTATATGTTACCCACCGATTGGTCCTACAGCCTTGTGCTGTTCATCTATTCTGTACTTGCCTTTAACCTATCTGACTTTATCTACAGCATCTCGCTGAAGACTTAACTTTACCTACCTGTATGACCTTAGCACGTTCCATCCTGTTTCCCACACATTATTTACGGATCTACCTGCTGTGCATAATGTGTGGTTTTGACCTGCAGCCCCATGCTGCTTAAACCTAATTTATTATGTCTGCAACCTACCTAATTGTGCAGTAACTTACGTGAGCTTACATAGCAGTCTTACGCTGCACCACTTGCCTATTGTAGCTTACTTTAACTGTAATGTAACCATAAGCAGTGACAGTAACATGTATGTAACTGCAACCCAAGCACTGAGAGCAACATGCATGCAACAGCAACCGTAACCATATTCACTTTGAGTAACTTGTAACTGTGATGCAACCTTAAGCAATGAGAGCAAAATAAATGTAACCATAACCCAAGCACTGAGAGTAACATGTATGCAACAACAACCGTAACCATATGCAAAGAGAGTTACTTGTAACTGTAATGCAACCCTAAGCAATGAGAGCAACATGAATTTAACCGTAATTTAAGCACTGAGAGTAACATGTATGCAACCGTAACCTTATGCAATGAGATTAATATGTATGTAACAGTGCCTTGATGCCTAAGGGTTTAGTGCGCTATACAAATATAAAAAAATATATATAAATAATCAGCCCAGTATTGTGCCATGTACCACCAGACCCTTCCACTGGTGATCTCTGGCCAACTTATCATCCAGAACCCAATGGAGTTGTGCAGAAGAATGCACACCCCTCGAGAGTATGAGGAATAGGAGGAGAAATAGCAATGACACCCCCAATTCCGCCCAAATTCAATTCCCGGCCCAGCATTAAATGCATCTCTTGTAGAAACGCAACATCCATATGATGTCTCTGCATGTACAACAATACCCTGCAGCACTTAGACGGGCAGTTCAAGCCCCTCAAGTTCCATGTGATAATTCTAAGCGACCCTGCCAGTTTGTACCCTTGTTAGTGTCTCTCTCAGGAGATGTACTACTTGCATAGTTCGAATAACTGTGACCCACCATTGGTCGTGAAAATAAAGCAACCTTCGATTCCTGTTCTTTCTTAACAATAATAATAACCCCTACCACAATCCCGCCACCAGCAACCCCAACCTGCCAGTTCCCCTTTCCCCAAAACACCAAACTTGAGCTCCCGTATGGGGCTTGCCAGGGCCAGTCCTCTGGGCAATCCTCAAAACTGGAATGTGCCCCGCCTGTAGCTGCAAACCCAGCGTGTCTTAGCTTGGAGAGGGAAGGAACTCCCTGCGTTGAGGGTAGCCTCTCAATAAACTGTTACAAATTGAGGGCTCATGGCCGAGATTTGGCAGGCTGTTTTTTAGTCATGACAAGTTCAATTTGTCAGACTATTCATCTTGATGTAGGTGCCCTAACGTGGAGGGAAAGTCATCTTTGCCTTGTTAAAGTGGCACAGGTACTTGACCTCTGAGTTCCAGGGAGGTGTATAGGTGATAAATTAAGATTGATGTAGAATGGATTTTTTTATTTGGAATTGTGAGTGGAAATTAAGCGGAACTGGGTGATTCTTTGCCCCTGTGCAAAGGAAATTCTACAGAAATTTTAAAAGGGCATTGTTAAAAATTAATGCAATTGAATTTGATGATGCCAGGAGACACTTCATTACTAAGGTGTTCATTCGTGGTGGGTGGACAGAGGCGGATGAAGGGAGCTGGCAAGCTAAAATGATGCAAGATTGTACATCAGAAGGAATTGACATTTGGTGTCAAGGTGGGATATGGCACAGAGCATTAGAGGCATTTTATGTCATCCAAAATGTTCAAGAAGAACTAAGCCAGGTGGCTCAGTTTACAGCTTATCTATACTTCCACTTGTAAATAGTGGAAGCGCGAGTGCCGAAGAGTGAGGCCTGTGCACGGAGTGAGACTGGGATTCTAAATGAGGCACAGAAATAAGTTAGAAGATCAAGCACAGCAGAACCATCATTTTGGTTTAAGCAAGAAAGCCTCAAGGAACAACTCAAAAATTAGTTAAAAACCCAGCAGCAAGAGAGTGTAGAGCATGGAACACAGTGTTCTGCACTGCAAGATGCACATAAAGAGTGTGTGGAAAATGTGAGCAAACTGCAACATAAGTTCAATGATCAGACTATTTATAATTGAGGGCTGTTAGGTGACCTTATGGCTTTTAAATTACAAATAAGGAGTGCACCAACTAGTGCTGTGTGGCTCTGAATGTCAGCACTTGGTCTTTTGGACTCGTGAAATGTAGACTCTGAACCTGTAGAATGTACACTCATTGGAATGACTTGATTGGGATAATAAGGTTAAGAACAGTGGCCACAACCACTGCCCGCCAAAACTCTTCAAATACAGCTGCGCGTAGGCACCAAGGAATGCACCAAGGAGTGCGGTGCGGCTGTGAACGTCGGCGCTTGGTCTTTTGGACTTGTGAAATATAGGGCCTCATTACGAGTCAGGCGGTCCGGAAATAACGTTGGCGGTAAACCCGCCGCCACCATTGTTTTCGGATTGCCTGATCTCGAGTCCTGCAGGCGGAGGTGTCATTCCCGCCAGGTCTGACCTGGCGGGTTTAACACCGCCCGCCTGCAGGCGGACATGGAAACACTGTCACCATCACGAGATGGTGCCGGTGTTTCCATGGCCCCCATTCCCATTGAGTCCTATGGGACTCAATGGGAATGGGGATTTACCGAATTCCGCCTCCGGAATTCCCCGGTCACCGGGATTGTAATGCCCCGGTAATTCTGGGAATCACGGAGGCGGAATGGTAATACGAGTCCGGCGGTTACCGCCGGAAAAACCTGCAGGTTACCGCCAGACTCGTGATGAGGCACATAGACTCTGAACCTGCAGGTACATGCAAAAACATTTACCTTTGACTTATTCAGACTGAAGACAGATTAATAATACACATCCCTTTTGTTTTCCTATAGAATTTACACATTGAAATGACTTGTTTGGTATATTAACATTAAGAACAGTGGCCACGCCCACCTCCCGGCAAAACTCTTCAAATACAGCCGTGCGCGCGTGCAACAAGGAGTGCCCCAAGCAGTGATGTGTGGCTGTGAACGTCGGCGCTTGGTCTTTATGGACTTGTGAAATATAGACTCTGAACCTGCAGGTATATGCAAAACCATTTACCTTTGACTTACTCAGAGTGGAGCCGGATTAATAATACCAATACCTTTTGTTTTCCTATAGAATTTACACTCATTGGAATTACTTGTTTGGGATAATAACATTATAATAACTTAAGAACAGTGGTCATGCCCACTGCCCGCCAAAACTCTTCAAATACAGCCGTGCACACGCATCAGCACTTGCGCACCAAGGAGTGCATCAACGAGTTCTGTGTGGCTGTTTGGCGGTGGGGTGGTGTAAGGGGTAAGGGCACTGTGATATTACTTCAAAGATTAATAAAGCCTGAAAACTTAGGTCAGGAAGGCTGCTAAGATATAGTGGGAAGAGTAGAAATGTCAATGTTAAAGAGATAATGGTGAGACGCTCAATAAACATTGAATTAACACAGATAGAATACCGCCTATTGCTAGAAAGGGGATTGCGAGAGCTGACACTCACTGGTTTTAGCACTGATTGCAAGTGTCTTACAGTGAGACTTATACCGAGGTAGACCACTTTAGTTAAATATAGTCAGCGTGTTCTGCCGGCAACCAGAAATAAATACCATATTAGAATTGTGGCCAAAGCGGGAAGTAGCACACCCTACCTTGTGAGGGGGGGAAACAGGAAGAAAAATAATAATAATAAAAGCAGCACAGAACAAATAAAGGGTAAAGAGGAGGAAATGAGTGAGGGATCAGAAACAATAGGCGACAAGAGCAGACCAGGGCAAGAAAAACTCACCACCTTTTAAAAACCAATCAACAAAACACCTTTAACAACAATCATGTTGGATATGATACCTTCGATTAGCAAACAAAACAGCGAGGAAGTATCAGCTACGGAACCGATAGACAATAATTTACTGTTAAACATGGTTATCAGCCTAAGAGACAATACTTTGATAGATCCTAGCACAGATACTATTGTTCAAACTAGTGGACTAATGATGGATACAATTACCCAAACAAATCTAGAGAGATGCCCAGACTTAGCAAGAAGCACATCAACAGTTTATGATCCGCCATCTTGGGATAACACATCAGTATCGTCAATGGAGTTGTCAATCGACGATGTTTTTTACGAACCAGAACATTTGAAGATACTAAAGGCACTATGTACGTTGTGCAATTCAAAGCTTAAAGAACAAAAAATAATAAAGAAGGGTATGACGATGTTGGTGGATGTGGTACTATTTAACTGAATGTTGATGACCAGAATATGGAAACTGATAAGGGGGCAACAGCAAGAGCACACAGAGCCATAGTGGCATTGCTTGTAGAACACTCGAGGAGGGGTAGTTAATACCGAGGATTCTATACTAACTATAAATAATGATGATGAGAGACTTGTGATAGTACATGAGAGTTCTACCCCAGGCACAGAGAAGAATGATAAATCAGCTAGAGACATGGGCAATGACCCTTCTCGGCAGAAAGGCAAGAAATGTCAGGCCAAAAAATCAATTTAAATGCAACCGGTATAAAGAACTTTGTTACCAATATAAAATCGATGGCGCTCGCCGAAACTTCATCGGCAATAGTAACATGCATTGAAACGGCAGATGCTTTTGGGGTAATTAAGGAGATGGGGTTTACAGCAGGACGCAAGGGGTATAGAGCACAGAAAAATAACAATAACAAAGAGAAGACAAAATAATCTATAGAACACTGGCTAAATAACAGCACCCGGAGGGTAGAAGGGAAAACTAGCGTTTCATTTGCCCAGACCTACGAAAAGAACAAGCAAGAAAGTGATGACGAGAATGAGGAGAACTGGGATAATAATGAATTGGGAAAAACAGGAAAAAACAACGAAGAGGATAATACCCAGTAAAGAAATAGCAATCAAAGACCTCTTAGCAAATACAGAGCTAAAAACACCCATAATTAGAATTACTGACAAATTTGCCACCTCTAACAGCCCCTTCTTGAATAGGAAGAGCACACTGGAGCTCATCCACCAGGTAGAGGACATGAAGATTATAACTGGCAAGAACATAGATTGGATGGAAATTCCATCTACATTCCAGGAAGCTAATTGGGCAATTGTACATGGAGTCTTTCCCATTATCACAGAGCTTATTCTGATTTATAGGAAGGAATTCTTAGAGATGGGTTATGACCTCACATAGGTTGCCCCAAAGGTGATGAGCAAATATAAGGATAAAGAGGGGACAACCAATGAGGTTATGATCAAGGAAGATGGAGTGGATATTGATAAGCTAGGCAAAAGTATTCTGATAGAGCTATCAAAACAGCAGAGCATCAGCAAGAAGAATATGAGATCTAACTTCTTCATCGATGTAAGTGAGGAACTGGATTGACAAAAAAATAATGACAAAGATGGATGGAGGTCCTGTCATGGAATACGAGAGGTTTTCACTCCTTCCTAGCTAAACTTGAAGGGCTGGCATTCTTGATGGATGCAGATATTTTTGCTCTTCAAGAAACATGTCTTATGGGTAATTGGGCCCAGCATGGTTATAGTATTATGCAGAGGAAAGTGATTAGAAAGGAGAAAGGTCGACCTTTGGTGGGCTAATTTTGGGGGTAAAAAACGATTGGAAACTAAGTATTACAATCTGCATAGGCACCAGTATGTGCTGGCAGTAATACTGGAAGTACTTGTGAAGGACAGGGTGTGTAGAATGCTCATCATCAATGTCTATAATCCTCCTGACAATACCCATACATGGGGGGTTATAGAGAAAATACACTTTCTTTGGGATAACTTATCACACGGGTCGGAAGTATCCTCTTCCTCCGAAGAAAACTCTGTCTCCCCTCCTTCCCCTTCCTCCTCACCTTTAGCTTTAGATTTGAGGTCTGTCTTCCTCCTTCCTTTCAGGCCAGGTCTCTCCTTTTTTTTTGAGAAGATAAGGACGGCCATGGAAGGACACCACAGTGCCACTGAATAGTGGGCGGTGGTCGATCCCCCGTGACTGCCGGGAGTGGGGAAAAAGCCAGAGGCACAAAAAAACCCAAATAAGATGTGAGATGGCAGAAGACTCCAACTGCACCCACCGGGACGTAAGCTAGAATGAGGATGAATGATGGCGAGAAAGCTCACTGACAGGCTAATAAAGGCACCAGGCAAACGACTCTGAAGAAACAGAGGTGACTAAGGAGGGAGAGCGGTAAGCAAAGGATGCGGAATGCACAAAAGCAGAGCAGAAGGAAGAAAGCAGGCGTAAGGCAAGAAAGCTGGAGGACGGAAGGAGAGGGAGGAGCCACACGGCGGCGATGGAGAGAGGAGCAGAAGAATGTTAGCAAAAAGACAAACATTGCAGAGGAAAAAACAGATAAACTGGCGGAATACGCAAGGAGAAATGATTCGGAGCGGTGCAACACCGGAGGAAACCTAGAAAGTTGCAATGCGTCCGTCATCCGGAAGTAGCTGGAAATAAATTACTGGTGACGGATGCGATGAAAGAACTAGACCGGTAAAAGGACGTATGTGAAAATGTGATGGAGCAATCAACGGCGACCCCCTTTCCAGCAATCCCAAATGCGCCATTTGCTCCATGGCATCACACTATGCCCCCTCCGAAGGCACACACCCCCTGGTTTTCCTGGATGGTACCAATGGAATCTACGCCCCAGCAGCGGGGCGTGTATGTGAGTCTTGGGTTTCCAGGAGTTTTCTGACGATGGATAGCCCCTCTAGTGCACTAGGTATCTAATCTCCCCCGATGGTATCTGGAATCACATATTTGAGTGACCTTGTATTCTTCTCCAGCGGAACCAGAAGGTATAGAAACCTTCTTGGGAGTCCGTGTCCATTCATCTGCCTGGAACGGCTTTAGTTGGGAGGAGTAAAATACGGGATGAACCCGTCGTAAACCCTCTGGAAGCTTAAGGCGAAAGGCCCAGGGTTAATCTTATGTGTAATCTCATAGGGCCCGATGTATCTGGGGGATAACTTGGAGGGGTGTACCCATCTGGGTAGATATTTGGTGGAGAGCATGACCTTGGAACCAACTTCCCAACCCGGGACTGCGGTGTTTGTCGGCCTGGATCTTGTTACGATTGGCAGCCTTCTGGAGACTTGCCTTGGCCTTGTCTTGTGCCTCCTGAATTTGAGCTAATGAGGAATCGATAGCAGGGATACCGGATGATAACCCGGAAAGGGGTAGAATGGAGCGTGGGTGGTAGCCAAAGGTGCAGTAGAAAGGACTTAACCCTAGGGCTGAGTGAATAGTGTTATTGTAAGAAAAATCGGCAGTGGGTAAAAGTGCAACCCAGTTGTCTTGTTGTGTGTTGATGAAGCAACTGAGATATTGTTCAAGGATGCCATTTAGGCGTTCGGTTTGCCCATTGGATTGGGGGTGGAAGCCGGATGACAGAGCTCTCTTTATCCCCAATCTTTCGCAGAAAGCCTTCCAAAAGCGAGAATTATATTGAGAGCCCCGGTCGGAAATGATCTTGGTAGGGATGCCGTTGAGACGGAACACATCTTTCAAGAATACTTCTGCCCTCTCGGTCGCAGTAGATACTCCCGGCAAGGGAGAGAAGTGAGCCATCTTAGACAAGGAGTGTACCTCCACCATTATGCAAGTGCAGCCTTGAGATTTCGGTAAGTCAACTATGAAATCAGTGGAGATAGTATCCCAGGGAACGGATGGTACAGAACTCGGCTCTAACAGTCCCAAAGGTTTTTGGGTGAGGCTCTTACTTCATAGACAAATGGTACAGGACTGAATGTATTGGGTGGTATCTTTCTTCATGTTTGGCCAGTAGAAATATCATTGGAGGAAATCCAGTGTACCTTTATACCCTCTATGTCCGGCGATCATAGAGTCGTGACACCAAAAAAACACGATCTTCCTCAAAGGTTGCGTGGGTAGGTACATTTTCCCATCTTCAGTGTAGAGTCCATCTTTGATGTCATAATGTGTGTTCTTGGGATGTCTTTCTACTTCAAACGATCCACATGAGGCTTCTCTGACTTGCTGTAAGAAAGTGGAGAGTACACCGATCTTTTTTGTTTGGGAAGACATAAGTTCCTTTGTCGGTTCCGTGTCTGAGGTGTAGTCGCAACGTCGAGAGATGGCGTCGGCCAGGAGGATTTGAGCACCAGGTATGTAAGAGATGTTAAAATCAAACTGTGTGAAGAAGTGAGCCCATCATGCCTGGCAAGTATTATAACATTCGAACTGTCTCGGTACCTGTAGGTTTTTATGATCCGTACGGATGTTGAAAGGATATTCTCCTCCCTGGAGTAGATGACACCATTCCAGACAAGCCAGCTTCATGGCCAAAAGTTCCTGTTCAATGAAGGAATAATTATTTTGACTAACGTTGAGTGTCTTAGAAAAATAGGAAATGGGGTGTTCCTTGCCTTGATGATTCTGTAATAACACTGCCCATACAGCCGCAGAGGATGCGTCGGTTTCCAAAATGAGGGGAAGGCTTTGATCAGGCTGACGTAATATCGGTGCCGAACAAAAGGATTGTTTGAGGTGACAAAAACTGTTTTCGGCGTCCTGGGACCAACAAAAAGGAGTTGATAACTTCTTGAGGAGAGTCGTGATGGGCAAAACCAGTTGAGAGAAATTTGGTATGAACTTCCGGTAGAAGTTTGCAAGTCCGAGAAACTTTTGAACTTCTTTGACCGTCTTCGGAGAAGGCCATTCAAGAATGGAGGAGACTTTCTGGGGGTCCATTGAGACGCCAACCTCGGACAAGATAAAACCTAAGTAAGGAATGGAAGAAGCGGAAAAAACACACTTGTTGAGTTTGACGGAGAAATGATTCTCTTGTAACCTCCGAAAGACTTCCCTGACATGTCCTTCATGTTCATTTTGGGTTTGAGAGAAGACCAAGATGTCATCCAAGTAGATGATGGTTGTTTGACACAGTAAATCAGAGAAGAGACAATCCATATACAGTTGAAAAATAGATGGGGCATTAACCAATCCAAAGGGCATTACTTGGTATTCGTAGAGCCCAAAAGGGGTACGGAAGGCCGTCTTCCATTCGTCACCCTTCTTGACTCGGAGCAGGTGGTAGGAATTCCATAAGTCTAGTTTAGTAAACACCGTGGAAACTTGGACTGCTTGGATTATTTCGGAGATGAGTGGCATAGGGTACCAATCCTTGATGGTCACTTTATTTAAGGCCCAGTAATCAATACAGGGTCGTAATTCCTGGGACCCCCTTTTGGGGATGAAGATTAACGATTCTCCCGCCGGGGATTTGGATGGTTGAATCAACTTGTTGGAGAGGTTATTATCTAGGTACTCTCTAAGGTATTTCTTCTCTTCCAAAGACGGGGGTACATGCGACCAAAGGGCACTAAAGCTCCAAGTGTTAGTTCAATACAGCAATCTTCTGCCCGATGCGGTGGTAGCTCTAGGGGAATCGTTTCCGTGACTACTTCCGCATAGTCCTTCAGATAGTTTGGCAGACAATGTATGGCACTCGACTACGAGCTTCACACTGTTTTAATAGTCTCAAAATGAGGTTCAGGAAGACATTTTGACTTACAATAAGAGGAATGAAAGCTCAGGATATTCTTGGGCCAATCGATAGTAAGATTATGCTTCCGTAACCAACCAATGCCGAGAATTAGGGGAAAATGAGCGGCACAGATGATGTCGAAAATGATCTTTTCCGAATGTTGTTGGATGCTCATAGTGAGTTCCTCTGTAGTAGGGGTTATGAGGCCGGAACTTAATGGTTCGCGGTCCACACCTTCTACTTTCTGGTCTTCCTTCTTGGTGATTCGGGGTAGTCTCATATTCTCCACCCACTGTGTATCGATAACATTTCCGGCAGCTCCGCAATCCAGTAGGGCTTGTGTCTGGATGTCGGAATCTCCTATCTTTAATGCCACAAGAATCACCATGAGACGGGTATTAATAAATACACTTTTGTATTTCAAAAATTAGCATTTTTGGCGCAGTGTGTCTTGGCATTTCCTTGTCTGTATCCACTTTGAGTGACAGTCTAGATACAAACTTTGTTCTGAAACAAGGTTGACCCATTAACTCCCACCCTGTAAAACATATATGTGTTTGACATGGGCTCAGTACTGGATATATGCCACAGCTTTTCCCCTAAAATAGGCACTCTACAATTGGAGTGGTTGGCATATGCTGATGACACCCTTTTGCTGGACAAAACACAGATTGGTAATCCGCTCATGGAAAAAAATATCCCCACCCGATTCGATATGGAAAATAGATCAAGAAAGAATTGAGATTGTTAAATCATATATATATTTGGGTATGTATATATCTGATAAAAATGAATGTGGCACAAACAGAAAGATATGTCTCACAAAAAATGTAAACCAAATGTACTACTATAATGAATTTTATGAGAGATAAATGTGGTTTCTCCATGGAGGGATTTATGAAATTATAGAAAAGCTGTCTTATCCCCAGTATGTGCTATGGCTTAGAGATATTTACCATGAGGGAAACCGTCTGGTTGAAGAAACTAGAGGGAAAACCTTGTTTAACCGTGAACTTGTGTCACTTCACTCACCACTCAAAGAAATATTTTGATGGGCATATTGTATGTACGATTGGTGCATAATGGATATCCTCCAGACTCAATACTTAGCAAATTTAAAGCTATTGCTGATAATTGCTCGAAGGACAAAACATTAACTGAATGGTCTGGAGATGTAAATATGTTCTTTAATGACATTGGATTTATAATTGAGGAAAATATGATCATAACAGATATGGAGAAAAAACTGGAAAAGTGTGCTACAACATGGGACAGGGATACTAATGTTACTATTTTGGGCAAGCAAAGGAAGAATCATATTTCGGTGCAACAAAGCTTTCCTATAGATATCCCCTGTAAATATATCACTAACCATTTCAACCACAATGTGAGAAGATTTAAGTCCGGCCTAAGCTACTGCTTAGGCCGGACTATCTGCCAACACTGTCTAGAACTGAAGCGTGGAAAATAATTCCTCACAAAAACTGACATGTAGATTGTGTGCTCTACAGACTGAGACGACGAGGCATCTTTTTTTTTTCAAAATGTGTTTATTTGAAACCAATGCAAGGTGACAACAGACAAACATATCAGCAGGTAGCAGGAATTATGCAAATACCTCCCCCGTTACCCCCCTCCTTTACCGTTCCTGCATAGAGCCTATCCTCAAGTTCAGGTGTCCAGATCTGTCCCAGGCTCCATCTCCCCCTGGGGCTCCTTTTCTGTGCCGAGGACTGTCTGGGCATGTCAGGGTTTAAATGTTAATGCCGGATAGGCTTCATCATTTTCCAAGAAAGGGACCCAGATGTCCGAGAAGTAGTGGAGAAGTCCTGCTCCCGCTGCCATCACTTTCTCTGCAATTAAAATGTCCCACATCTTTCCCCACCACCGGGTCATTAGGGGACCCCCTGTTGTTTTTCCAGGTGCGTGCCACCTCAGTTCTCCCTGCAAGGAGGCACTGGGTTATCAATTTGGCTTTTCTGCCGGATCGGGGGTACACCCCCGGACTTGGGGCACCCAGGAGAACAAGCTTGGGTTCCAGTGGAAGCGCCATGTGGGTAATGTTCTCAATGGTGGCTAGACACTGTGTCCAGAAAAGTTTCACTTGGGACAGAGCCACCACATATGGTAGAAGGAGCCTGGTTGGCCGCACGGTCTCCAGCAAGCAGGGTCTAGAACACAGTTCATGTGGTGGAGCCACAGGGGAGGGTAGTACCAGCGCAGGAGGATTTCATATGCACATTCCCTATTCGTGATGCAGGGGGAAGAGGTGTGAATTCTCGTACATATATTCACCCATTCTTGGTTTTCTATATGTCTACCCAAGTCGGCTTCCCATTGTGCCATATAGGATGCTTTGGCAGAGAGAAAATCCACCTGCAGGCATCTATATAGGGTGGACGTTCTTCCCCACGCCGGGGGCTCTAGCAGGGTAAGTTCGAGAGCTGTTGAGGTGCGTGTTGCAGCCTGACGAGTGTGGGGATAGGATCACCAGTGACGGAACTGGATGTAGGGGAATCTGTCTATCTCCAAGAGGTGAAAGGACTCCTTGCATTGTTCGAAGTTGCAGGGCTCGTCCCCCACGAAAAGCTGTCTCAGAGTTGTCAGGCCTCCCACAGTCCGGTTTTTTAAAATTTCCGGGGTGAAGACCTGGGAAGAATGCTGGATTGTGAAAAACCGGGGCGGACGGGCACAGTCCTCTTGGGACCCCCTTGTGCCTCAAGGCTCAGTCCCACAGACGAAGGGTTTGGGTGGTAGAAGATAGCAGCTTGTCCCATAGCCGGTGATGCAGAGGCTCGATGTGTGCAAGAATCGCAGCGGCAGCGGGAGCTGCGATTGTTCCACTTCTACCCATCTTGGAGGGTTGTCGGTCAACATCGCGGCGTGAGATTGGGCTAATTGAGCTGCCTTGGTAGTTTCCTAAATTGGGGACTCCAAGCCCGCCTAATTTGGGGTCACCCATCATTGTGTTCTGCGAGATCCTTGATTTTCTGCCCCTCCAAATGAACTGAAGCATTTCCCTTTGTAATTTGCGTATTGCCGGGAGGGGGATTGCGACGGGTAGTGAATCACTCGCATAGAGGAGCCTGGGAAGGTTCATTTTGCAGGCTGTAATGCGTCCCATCAGGGAGATTTTCTGTGCCAACCAATGTTCCAGGTCCCTTTCGAGCTCTTTGAAGAGGGGAGGGAAGTTTACTCCATATGTATCCTTCGGGTTTGCGGGGATCTGCACCCCCAAGTACAAGATCGATTTCTTTTCCCATTGGATGGGGCTAAGGGAGCTGAGAGTTTCAATTTCCTCAGGGGACAGGCCAATCCCCAGAGCGACATATTTGCTCAAATTGATGGTGAAGCCTATGAGCCTCCCAAAGACGTCAATTTCTGAAAGGGCCTGAACCATTGAGGAGTGCGCATCTGTAATGGTCAGGAACACATCATCAGTGTAAAGGGCTATTTTGTATTGGGATGTGCCCACCTGTAGGCCCCTAATATTGGTGTTCAGTCTGATTCTTTTGGCAAAAGGTTTCCATAACCAGGGCAAATAATAGGGGGCACAGCAGGCATCCTTGTCTAGTTCCACAAGTCAGCGCAATTGGGTTACAGAGTGTGCCGTTAACCCTGAGGAGGGTCTTCGGGGATCTGTAGTTGGCCATGACCATATCTCGGAAGGCTGGCCCAAAGCGGAACGCCTCCAAAGTAAGCTGTATAAATTCCCAGTTAACTTTATCAAATGCCTTGCTGGCGTCTAAGGCCAGGAGTGCCATTTTCTGTGAATCCTGGGCTGCAATGTCAATTACGTTCAGGGTTCTGCGCATGTTGTCCCCCATGGATCTGTTCAAGATGAATCCTGTTTGGTCGGGATTGATTATATTGTGCAAGATCTGTGATAGGCGGTTTGCGAGAACTTTGGATTAAATGCTGGCGTCTATATTTAGAAGGGCAATCGGTCTGTAAGAGGCTATTTCTTTTGGGTTCTTGCCTGGCTTAGAGAGGAGAATGGTGATCGATTCCTGCATGGAGGGGGATACTTCACCCGAGTCCCTAAAGGAGTTGAAGATTTGGACCAAGGAGGGGGATCAGCTGCATGGGAAAAATCTTGTAGAACTTGGTGGAGAAGCCATTGGGACCTGGAGCTCGGGGTTTAAGAGCCTTGATAACTGCCTCGATCTCCTCCCCTGTGATTGGCGCATCCAGGGCTTCCCGGGCCGAATCATTCAGTTGTGGGAGGGCTGCCTTCTGTAAGAATTCTCGCTGTTCGTTAGAGTCTCGTGGGGGCGCGTTCATCACCTGATTTGTGTGGTCTATTGCGATCTGTAGTTTCTCCTGATCTGAGTATCTCACCACCCCCTGATGGTCCCGGAGTCCGGTGATGGTGTTCCTCCTACGTACTTTGGCTAGCTTTGCCACCATTCATTTGTTTGCTTTGTTCTTTCTGGAATAATAGAATTGTTTAGCCTTCGCCAGCTGGTGCACCGTGTATTCCGCATAATGTGCTTCCAACTTATTTTGGGCGATGCGGATGGCGCGTTGGGTTTTTGGGGTCCAACCTTTCTGCTTATGGATCCCTTCCGCTGTTCGGAGTTCCTCCAAAAGCGCAGAGCGTGCCTGGCATAGGCGTTTGTGGTAAGCTGCGCCCTGGGCTATCAGCTCCCCTGTATGACTGCTTTCATGGCATACCAAGTATTCGGCGGAGTAGTGTCTTCGTAAGGGTTTTCCCTGAAGAAGTTCTGGATGGACCTGGCGGTGGAGTCTCTCAGTGCCATGTCATTGAACATGGGATCGTATAAGGACCAACAGGGTTGGGGGTTCGGAAAAGCATCATGTGCTCAGAGTGTCATGGAGACCGGGGTGTGAACGGACAGAGTCCTATAACCCATGGAAACCTCATCGACATAGGACAGGACTTGCAGTGATGTCAGGAGAAGATCAATCAGTGAAAAAGTTCTGTGGACATAGGAGTAGAAAGAATAGTCCTTCTGGGTGGGGTGAAGCATGCACCATGCGTCCACCACATCTAGAGCCC
This sequence comes from Ambystoma mexicanum, assembly GCF_040938575.1. NCBI lineage: Eukaryota > Metazoa > Chordata > Amphibia > Caudata > Ambystomatidae > Ambystoma > Ambystoma mexicanum. The sequence continues at coordinate 951,386,563 of NC_090939.1, forward strand.
TAAAGCGGTAAAGGGGGCTGAGGGCCTGTTTGAAATCCTTGGGAGAGGGTAGATGTTACCTGTCCTTAGAGGGATCCGGAACTCCATTAAAGTCCCCTCCAATTATAACATGACCCTCCACGAAAGAGGCCAACTCCTCGGCCAGGGTCTCGTGGAAGTTGGCCTGCCCTTCGTTCGGTGCGTACACCGAGATGAATGAATATATCTGATCCAGTGTCATGGGTGCTAGTCTTGGACTCTCCACTACTATGCCTCTGGGTTATAAGGGAGCCTGGTCTGAGCAGTCAGGGGCCATTTGGGTTAGGGCCTGGTGAAGTAAATCATTGGCAGCATCACTTTGGGCTGGGCACACTTCTTCTGTCACCCGCATTAGCCACAGGGCTTAGAGTAGGCTTTTGCACACTTCCGGCCCCTCCAACATGGCGGTATGCCAAAGGAAGGAGAAGTGATATGTGCTTTCCAGTCCCTGGGCATCGTAGACTATATAAGCCACGCCCAGAGACTGTCCCGTGCTTCGTGTGGAATCCTGTTCACACGCTCACCTCGACTCTCTTCAGCTCCTCCCGTCTTCTTCATTTCCCCAGAACACCTGAAAGAAGAAGAAAACTCGTTGCGCATCTGATTTCCCCAAAGCTACTATCCATGACCTCCAGCTTCTGCATATCTCGGCTCTTGGCAGCGCCGTTGCTCCTGTCACTCCAGCAGCGCCGCTGCTCTCAAACTCTTCTTGGCAGCACTGTAGCTCCTGTCACTTCAGCAGTGCCGTCGCTCTCGAACTCTACAGCAACAACGCCACACTCAAACTCTTCAGCAGCGCCGCCGCTCTCGAACTCTTGAGCCCGCCGCCTGCTTCTGGCATCATCTGCTTCAGCACTTCCCGGGGTCCAGCAGCTTCGGCAACTCTCGGCGGCATCCTGCATAAAGGAAAAGACAGTGAGTTTGAAATTTCTCAAAAAACACAGCGCCTTTGGACTACGTGCGCACTCTGATGCCAGTCACCTGACCGTAAGGCAGACTAGAAGTAAACGTACCTGCATTTCGCAAGCCCAGTGGAGCAACTGGGGTTCACAGAACTCACCTGCACGCCCAGTGGAGCAACTGGGATCCCATAGAACTCTCCTGCACACCCTGTGGGGCAACTGGGATCCTGCATACCCAGTGGAGTAACTGGGGTTCATTGAACTTACCTGAAAGCCCTGTGGAGCATCTGGGACTTGTTATAGAACTGCATTGTGATCTACAAACCCAGCACATCAGCTGGGCCTTCATAGAACTTATCTGCAGCATTACAATCCCGTGGAGCAACTGGGCCATAAGAATTTATGCTGCGCTCAGCCAAACTCGACCACAACTCAGCGCCCCTGCGCATCGCAGGATGGAGAGCTGGCCAAACCAACAACGGAGGTGAGCTTAGAACCTACCCCATAGCACACAGATACCAGAGCGAAGGGGGTTCACAGATTAGGTAGCAGAGCACTGACCCTGTTGCGTTTCACTGACAGGTCACCCTGTTCCAGTAGATGAGGGAAGAGAACCAATTTCGGGATAGCCGCTAGAGGGATTCCTCGCTCCCGCAGAGTAAGCAGGTGAGTGTGACACCCAGTAGAAGGCACTTAAGAGCCACGTAACAGCCCTCACGTCATGGTTTCTTGTCCAGGATTTGGGGGTGCAGAGCTTTTGCAAGGAGGATTGCGGTTCCCCCTTTTTTGGTGCCGTTGGATTTTAAGAATTGATGCAGGAAGTGTTTGTTGCACAACCGCCCAAAGTCTGCCGGTAGGAGGTGGGTCTCCTGTAAGAATGCCACATCATTCTGATGGTCCAATAGCATTTGTAGTATAGATTTGCGCTTGGAATGGGAGTTCAACCCATTGATGTTGTGGGAGGAGAACTTCAGGGTGCGGAGGGTTGAAGTGGAATCCGAGACCTTCCTGGAATGTGGTTGGGGGGTTGAGATGCAGGTAGATCAAGCTCATTTCGGGGGAAAGATAGCTGGGAGGCACCTTGCATTTGGAAGTTTTTTAACTTCCGCCACCAGGTGACCAAAACTGTAACTGTTCGGGGAGCCGAATTTTTGGTGTCGGCAGTCCCACTGGCTAACAGGGCCAAACGTCCACCCCACGGCAACAGTGCCGGGGTGGCTGTATATCTTTCCAAGGACTTCATGATGGAGTATACCCTGGAAGTGGGCATGGGCCGTGGGAAGCCTGATGCAGCCTTTCATGCTTCATGTGTCGGCTTCACTGAAGTCTTCTTTACCATGGTGTAGGTTTTCTGGGTGTGACTCTATGCATCATCTCCCCCTCTTGTTCTTATGTACCTTAGACCAGGAGGCCCGCCTTGGCTTTGGTAGTGCGGGAACCGCTTCTCCCTCCGTGCCCCTGGGAGTCGGACTCGGGAAGTCTTCAGGGGAGCCCGGAAGTAAGATCTTTTCTGCATCTTTAAGGTGGCTAATTCTCTGGATAGTGCCGTTATAAGAAAATTGCAATGCTGTAGGGAAGAGCCATCTGTAGCAGATCTGGTGGTCCTGCAGGAAGAGGGTTAGTGGTCGGAGGGCTCTTCTCCTCTGCAAGGTGAGAAAGGAAAGATCCTGATATATTTGGAGGGGAGAGACCTGGAAAGTGAGCTCATCCCGAGACCGCCCAATCACAGAGATAGCTTCCTTCGAGGTGAAGAAATGGACACTTGTTATAACATCGGGTGGAGCATCCGAGTCCACTCCCCGACAGGGGCGTAGACTGTGTGTGTGATCTAGCAGGAGTTGTTGTTTATCCAGCTGCGGCACCAGGGACTGGAAAAATTCCCCACATATTTCGCCAAGTCTTTGTCCAGCACTGTAGACGGAATGCCCTGGATCCTAAGATTGTTGTGCCGGGCCCTGTTTTCGAGGTCCTCTTGCTTGTATTCGAGGATCTTGCACCTGTCCTGAGGGGCCTGGATTGAGCGCTGGACCTTCCCTAGGGTAGTAGAAAGATCCTGGGAGCAATCCTCTATCTCCCCGAGCCTCTGCTCCGCTTCCGTGAGCCTTTGATCAGTTTGCTCTAGTTTTGCGGCGAGTTCGGTCATGCAGGATCTAAATTCAGCCTTAATGTCCGACATGAATGCTTGTATGTCTTCTTTAGTAGCCAGAGCTCCTCTGCCGTCTGCGGTTTTTAGAGGCGTGAGTTTCAAAGGCTCCATTTACTTTCCTTTATCCGATGAAAGTAGCATAGCAGCTATGTCCGGGTTCTTGGTGATTTTAGATTGTCGAGACATTGTGGCTTGAAATGCTGGGGTGGCGAGGGCGATGGATTTCCCCAGGTAGGGGAGGTGCAGCCACGAGAGCCAGCAAGGCCCTACTTGTGAGAGCCCCCGATTAGGGGGGGAGGAAGAGGCCACAGGCCCTTATAAACCAGCCTTGTGTGGTCTGTTGAGAGCCGCTCGTAGTTATGTATGGAGCAGGCAGTAGGGCTCTAGCAGACCAGAGGCTGTGAGAGAACAGGGAGCCCGCCTGGGTGGGGAGAGGGATGAAGCTCCTACAGGTTGCGTGGATGGGGCCACCGGTGCCGATGTCCATGCGGAGTCCGCCCGGGTCCCGAACAGTTGCTTGGTGCTCCCAGGTTTATGATGCCAGGGAGAGTTGTAGAATATTCTGCAGCAGCTGAAGACCAGGCTAACTCCCCGTCAGATGTGAGGGTAGTGGTGTTGAAGGCCAACTGGGGCCAGAGCAGAGGGGGGTTAGCCAATGGGGAGGAGAAAGGATGATGTGTGGGCAGGGGCACCCCTTGGTCCCAGGTGAGCCCTGGCGTGGCCTCCTGGCATGGCAATGAAGAGTAGGAGCCACTCTCTCACCAGGCCCCTTGGTAGTACCGGTTAGTTGCAGCAGTGTGGCCCACCGCCCACAGACACCAGGCCAGAGACCTCCCAGGGACCGCCTCTGAGTCCCCACCGGCTTGGGGGGGAGCTCGAGGGAGCCCAGCTTCTCCACCGCGGCTCCAGCACCAGGTGCCCCACAGGGGCGTGGGCCACAGCAGCGGACCGTTGTGAGGAGAAAGAGGAGCATGGAGAGCCGCCAGAGTCACAGAGGGACTCAGCGCCGCCAGCAAGAAGCAATACAGAAATCCCGGGGAGGAGGTCTGGCAGCACAGCCCAGAAGAAGGAGCGGAGGCGAAGGAGGAGCGCAGAGAGCCGCCGGAGTCACGGAGGGACTCGGTGCCGCCAGCAAAAAACAACGCAGCCGTGCCGGTGAGAAGGTCCGGCAGCCCAGCCCAGAAGAAGGAGCAGAGAGGTCGACACCCACCCAGAGGAGTGACGGAGACCTGCAGTACGCACGGCGAGGAGAGCCGTACCGCACAGGAGGAGCCGAGACACGCCGCCAGCACCCGGGGAAGAGGTCCAGCTGTGCAGGAGTGAACGAGGAGGAGTCGGGGAGTGCGCCACCTGCCAGGAAGGCAAGAGACGCGGCCCATGGGATGAGGCCCAGCCGCATAGAAGGGAACACAGCGCATCGCCTGCCGAAGGAGCAGAGGACACAGGAGGCTCGTGCACAGCATCCAGGCCAGGAGGAGCCACGAGCAGGTGGAAGGAGACACTGCACAGGTACGGAGACACGGGGAGGAGTGGCACAGAACAGACATAGCAAACACAGCAATAAGCCACTTGAACGCGAGGAAACAAAGGAACGCATCAGACATAGCGATAAGCCGGTTCAAAGCGAGGAAACAGAGGCACGCATCAGTCATAGCAATAAGCCACTTGAAAGCGAGGAAACAAGAGCACGTATCAGTCATAGCAATACGCCACTTGAAAGCGAGGAAACAAGGGCACGCATCAGTCATAGCGATAAGCCACTTGAAAGCGAGGAAACAAATTCACGCATCAGTCATAGCAATAAGCCACTTGAAAACGAGGACCTTGGCACTGGTGCCACGACCACGCCCAGACACTATTAACCATGTCACAATCAGGAAGTGCAGCGGTAGATGCCACTGCACCCGCCATACCAAGGGTAACTCCCACCAACCATGTATCATTCCTATGCCGCCCGAACCCGTTCCCACTAGAACCCCAGGAGAATGAGGGCCAGAGGTGGCAGGAGTGGATGGACGAGTTTGAAGAATTCATGAGGGCTGTAGGAAACCAGGACGCACCAAACAAACTACACATCTTCACAAACCTGGTCAGAAAAGACATAAAGAGCGTCATCAAAACCATCCCGCTAGCAGAGAGGACGACATATCAAAAACTCATCGAAGCCATCAACAGCTGCCTAGTAGTCGTCCCAAATAGAGACTATGAACGCTACATTTTCAACCAGTGCACCCAGATGCCTCAGGAAACAATTGGTCAGTTCATACTATGGGGTCATTCCGAGGTTGGAGCTAACCATGGAGTAATTAGCTCCATGGTTGTCTCCGAAACCGTCCCAAATCCGGCATGGTGAATGGAGTAATTACCGGTCCATTCCAGGGTTGGAGGGACCGGTAATTCCCCATTCACCTTTTGCCCTTCCCCATTCCCATGGGGCTCAATGGGAATGGGGAAGGAGGTAATTACGGCACCGTAAATTACCGTACCGTAACTACCTCCGAGGTACCTTTGCGGATCCCGTACTTAACTCCTGCTAAAAGCAGGAACTCGGAATATGGAGGTAAGGGATTACCGGCATCGGCACCCTTACCGGTGCCGGTAATCCCTTACCTCCAACCTCGTAATGACCCCCTCTGTCTTCAGAGGAAAATCACATATTGCAACTTTGCCAACTTCAATGACGATGAAGCCCTCCGCCTAAGAGTTATTCAGTTATTCCTCAATATTTCGTAAGCACCTGCTAAAAAAGGTGTTACCCCTGAAGGAGATAGCTGAGCTAGCCAGAGTATATGAGAGGGTGGACATCCAGGCTGCCCACATAGAGACCCCAAAGAATCAGCCAAACCGCCAACCCTGCAACACGTACAGACAAGACCAGCGGAACTCCACAAGACGAACATCACCAAAAAGACAATGCTACCGCTGCGGTTTTGAATTTCCACACAAAGGTCAATGCCCCGCAATAGGCCAAATGTGCATGAGGTGTGGCCAAGAAAACCACTTCCAGAGCATGTGCCGGGAGAAAACACCCCTGCTATCAGCATACCAGCCACCAAATCTACAAACACCAGTGAGACGTTTTGAACCGCCGAGGCCTTTCAACCCATGACCGTACCCCGAGCGGGAGAGCACCAAGAACAACAACCCCAGAACTATGGCCAACTCCGGATTCATTAGAGCAGAAGAGAATCTACAAGTAGAACCGGCAAATGAAATTTACACCAGCCACGAACAAATATACCACATGCAATCTTACCCTGACGAAGAACCCAGAAGAGAGAACACCACCAGGGAACTGTATGAGAACCCGCCCCTCGAGGAACAACCACCAGAACCGGAACAATACGCGGAGTACGATCGATACAGCAGAGAATACGTCCGCCGCATCTCTGACTCCTCAGACGACAGCACGGTGCCCCGGGTGACAGTCCGCCTTGGGGGAATTGACACCCCATTCCTGGTAGACACGGGCGCCACCGTCAACGTCATGAGTCACCAAACATATGAAAACCTGGCCGACAAGTTCCCGTTACAACCATCACAAGCCCACATCTTCCAATGGGGTGCAACACAACCACTGACCTCCAAAGGAGAATTCATATGTGACCTGATACATAGAGGGAAAAGAGTTCAGACAGCAATACATGTCATCCACAGCCCGAAGACAGGAAGGTGCCTCCTCAGTCACAAAACAGCTGTCACTTTACACCTCATTGATATCCACTATGACCAGTCGGAAGCGATTCAAGGGCTCCCACCTTCCTCCCAATACATACGAGCCACTAAAAACCGCTTATCACGGCCTGTTCGAAGGAGTCGGCATGCTGAAGGACAATGTAATCAAACTGCACATTGACCCGTCCGTACGACCAGTGCCACAACATCCCAGAAGGATAGGGTTCCATCTACAAGCCAAAGTCACCCACGAACTGCAGACACTACTAAAAAACGACATCATAGAGAGAGCGGCGCGACCCACACCATGGGTGTCCCCACTAGTAGTGGTCCCCAAGCAGATGGTTGCCTTTGCCTCTGCGTCGATATGAGGATCCCCAATACAGCCATTCAACGGGAAAGGCGCCTAGGACCGAACATAGAAGATATGCTGATAAGACTTAACCAAGCCACCAGTTCTCAAAGTTAGACCTCAACCAGGGCTACCACCAGCTAGTCATCAATCCCGAATAAAGACCCATCACAACCTTCACTACTCACGAGGATCTGTTCCGCTACAAACGGCTGAACTTCGGCATTTCATCCGCCACCGAGATCTTTCAGGAAACAATTTGCAGGTTAATCAGCCCAGTCACCAACATATTCAATTACAGTGACGACATCCTCGTCTTCGTAGTCACCCAAGACCAACACGACAAGGCACTACACCAAGTCTGTCACATCCTCCAGGACGCTGGACTTACACTCAACAGCCAAAAATGTGAGATCAATACTCACACCCTATGCTTCTTCGGCCACATTTTTTTGGATCAGGGCATCAAAGCTGACCCGGACAAAATCAGCGCCATAAGAAACCTGTCCAGCCCGAGGGGCGTGTCTGAACTCTGCTCATTCCTGGGTATGGCAGGGTACTGCACCCGCTACCTTCCCCAATATGCCACACTCACATGCCCGCTACAACAACTGTTGACGAAGGATCAACCCTTTACGTGGACTGACCAGTGCCAACAAGCATTCTCCTCCATAAAACGGGAACTGGCAACCAACCGCCAGCTGGCATACTTCAACCTACATTGGCGCACCAAAATCACTGTAGATGCCAGTCCGGTAGGGCTAGGGGCAATACTGGCCCAAATCGACCTGCAGCACGACACCACAACCCACATCGTAGCATATGCCAGTCGCGCATTGAACACCCCCGAGCAAGCCTACTCACAGGCAGAGCGTGAGAGTCTGGCCGCCGTGTGGGCGTGCAAAAAATGTCACCATTTCATCATTGGACACACCTTCACGCTAATAACGGACCACCAGGCCCTGCTGGCTCTCTTTGGCAACCTGAAAATAAAGATGCCGCCACGCATCGAGCGATGGGGCATTCGGCTCCAGGAATACGATTATACCATCATTCACAAACCTGGTGGCAATGCCAACCCCGCAGATTATTTGTCGCGCCACCCGGACGGGGCGTCCAACACCATGATGCAAGGAGAAGCTGAAGAGTACATGGCGTACCTGTCACTGAACGCACGTCCCCCAACGATCACAGCACAACTGTTCGTGGAAAAAAGCAGAGCAGACCCCACCATCAGAGCAGCAATACACCTCACAAACATGAATAGGTGGCGACAGGCGGCCAACGAACACTTTGAGACGGGGGGAAGTAGACAGAAGAGACCTAGCGAGAATGGAGAAAATACACAATGAACTAGCCACAACAAGCCAAGGCACCCTACTCAGAGGGAACCGCCTCGTAGCACCCAAGAGCCTAAGGAAATCCCTGGTCATGATCGCACACGAAGGCCATCGAGGCGTGGCCAACACGAAAAAGATATTACAGAACCAGGTGTGGTTTCCCCACATGGACACCATCGTAGACGACATACTGAGACATTGCAGCCCATGACAAAAAATTTCAGCCAGCCCACCACCATGCCCACTGCAGATAGTTCCCCTCCCGGAAGGACCATGGCAGCGCGTGGCACTTGACTTTTATGGTCCACTGGAGGAGGGAGGCCACCTCTTGGTGGCCATTGATGAGTACTCCCGATTCCCACTCGTGAAACATGTGCAGTCCACAGCCTTCCATCACGTAGTGGGCACGGTAGATGAACTGTTCAGTGAATGGGGCATTCCAAACACTGTGAAAACTGATAACGGATCCCCGTTCCAGGGCCAGGAATTCAAGAAATTTGCGGCAAACCTAGGGTTCCACCACCAAAGAATCACCCCACTATGGCCACAGGCCAACGGAATGGTGGAACGCTTCATGGCGAACATCAAGCGCACACGCCAGAAAGCGGCAACAGACCAGGCCTCGATGCCCCAGGCCATCTCACAGATCCTAAAGAGCTATCGACACACTCCACATGAGGCGACCGGCCGCCCCCGGCTGAACTCATGATCAAGTACAAACCACGATCCCGGCTTCCCCAACTCGAGGACTACACGGCCGAGGAAGACGAGGAAATAAGACAGCAAGAAGCAGAGAAAACACAAAAGGCCAAGGAATGGGCCGACAGGAAACGGAAAGCCAGAGAACCACTAATTCCTGTTGGGGAGACAGTGCCAGTCCGGTAGGCCCAGCACCGGAAAACTGACTCGACACATCGGCCCGAGCCGATGATAGTGACTGAAGTAAAAGGGCCCATGATCACCGCGATAGGGGATCAAGGCGAGATAACCAGAAACGCATCATTCTTCCGCAGGATGTTCCAGGAAGATCCAACCGAGGACATGCCCCTAGAGAAGGAGGAGCCCGAGGACCCGAAGGCTCCCCCAGATCCACCCGAGGCGCCCACGTCAACAGACCCGGGCGACGATAGAAGTAACCAGGCCGAATGGCCCCACAGGACATACAGAAGGCCCATCCGTCTCATTTAAGAAATGTAGGTCACGGACTTACTCGATAAGTGAGGGGGGGGGGTGTTGTGAAGAGAACAGGGCACAGGGCCCCGTTAAGGGAAAAACAAAAGCAGGAGAGCGGGAGGGGTAAGAGGAGGGGAGGCAGGAAGGACAGAAACGGCAGTGGGTGTATGAATAAGGAAGAGTTAAGACGCACATTGAGTTTGCATCTTTATTAGGGCCCAGCGCGCCCACAACAATGGCCCACCGGCCACAGACGACGGGCTCAGACACCTCCCCGGGACCGCCTCCGAGTCCCCACCGGCAGGCGGGGGAGCTCGAGGGAGCCCAGCTTCTCCACTGTGGCTCCGGTACCAGGCGCCTCACATGAACGTGGGCCGCGGCCGCGGACCGCCCATCTCCCGCTCCGCCGCACCCACTCACTGTGACCGCAGGCAGAGGCGGACCAGTCAACACCGATGTTTCACGAGCCGGGCAGGCTCAGGATGGTGGCGTGGCTGGGCCTCTTGGGTGAGGGTGGGGGGCACCAGGCAGGTGAGTCACTGTTGATTGAACCCTCAGAAAGAGGGGCCGGGAGCTCCGGGGGTGCGCCTCACATCCCATTGCCACTGCCCGGCTCTGTTGCCATTTCGGAGAGGCGTGGCGGCAGGCCTGCAGCGTCCATCAGGCTCAAACATTAGGGTCGGGGTCTGCCGAGGGCTGAAACTTTGGCCGTCGGGGCACAAGACCTTACTACACCAGACCAGTCACGGGAATGCAGCGCTGGACCACCAAAATGTTATTTGAGGCAACGCTGCATCAGGTTCTCCACGGAGGCCATTAAAAGAGCGGCCGCATCGCAGGCGCTCTTGGCCACGCCCCTGACGAGGCATCTTTTAACCAATTGCAGCAAGATGAAGGATGTTTATGCCAAAGGTTACCTGAACTTAAAATATAGCATAGAGAACTATCATTTGGACCAAGTATGGAGCTTCCTGTACTCAGGAGTGTGCAATAGTGCCAACTTTGCACTATACCACATCTGGTTGGAAATAGACAAAAGGATAGATAAGTGCTCCGAAATAGATTCATACCATAACTGATATGATGAGAGTCAAGTGGTCTACATCAAGTACAATGCTGTTTGGTTTTTATTATTTTAATATGTGGAAACTGACTAAAAGAAACAGTTTTAAAATATGTTATTGATATTATCATGTTTGTTTGTAATGTAATGGTCGTAGGGAGATTGCAAGCACACCAAGAAAAAGTTGTTTAATGTGTTAAAAGGTTTGATTAACCAAAAACAAAAACAAATAAAAAAAATAAAAGTACAAATAAAGGAATTGAAATATGAAAACATTATACGCGGATGATATGCTTTTGTATACGAGGAACGCCCTAACCTCCATACCGAGGCTAATTGGATTGCTTGAGCGGTACAGAGATCAGTCAGGTTTTAAGATTAACAGGGCTAAATCAGTCCTGCTCCCCCTGGATAGGGACAGGGACAGAGAGATAAGTAGGTTCTCTTCAGTGGGATTACTGGTCAATCTGGGCACACTGGGATACCTGAGAATTAACCTCATGAGAGACTTGGGAGACCTATTAAAGGCCAACTTCCCCACACTCATGAACAGATTTCAGGCTGATCTGGGAAGATGGGAAAAACTGACCATATCATAGCTCGGACGCCTCAATGCCCTTAAGATGGTGTGCTTACCAAAGTTCCTCTATGCGTTCCAAATGCTTCCAATTCAGGTACTGTAAGGCTTTTTTCTTGGAGATAAAAGAGGCTATGGTGAAATTCTTTTGGCAGGGGAAAAATCCAAGAAGATCTTTTGAGGTTCTGAACCTTACCAAAAGATTGTGCGGGTGGGGCTACCGAATTTGAAACTGTATTATAAGGCGTCACAGCTAAGGGTCCTCATACCCCATCTCAGAATGCAGAAGGAGTACCAATGGGTCGGTTTGGATAATCACCACTTATACCCCACCTCAGTGGGGGAATGCCTATGGGTGCCCAGAGGCAGGCTCCCCTGCAGAATCTGCGATCACCCAATTCCGAACCCTGAACAAATTCAGGCATGGTTAGACGCAGGCCTTCAGAGGGTTGGCCAGTTTTGGAGGGACGGCACCTTTATCACTCTAACAGACTTGAAGGAAAAGTTGGGCTTGGGTACTCTCTCTGTTCTCTCCCACCTCCAGCTGAAAGGGGTGCTCACAGGGGGGAAATGGAGGGACGGGATACAGAGGGGCCTTACTCCCTTTGAGATGCTCTTAGACAAAAGAATTGAAATGAAGGGCCTGATCACGGTCATGTACAAAGAACTGGTGGTTGCAGGGAACGGGTCCACTGAAAAGTTGAGACAGAGATGGGAAAGGGACATGGAGGGGGAAATAGACTCAGAGTTGTGGTTGAGTTGCTTCCCAGACATCGATCTCGAGCCAATATAAACTGCATGCCATCAAGAGCCACCACTGGTGAAAATACGATCCTGTCAGGCTCTCAAAGATGTTTCAGACAGTGAGCCCCAATTGCTGGCGCCTATGTGGGGACAGAGCCGACTATTGGCATATGTGATGGGGTTGCCCTTGAGTAACAGCTGTTTGGGGTGAAGTGCTGGGTTGGATCAAATAACTGAACGGGGTGTGCGTAGCCAGCGTGCCCCTCCTGATTCTGTTTGGGATGGAGGAAGTAGAGGGAGAACTATGCAGGGTGAGGGGGCTGGCAGCGGCCCTGCTGCTTGCAGTGTGGGCCTGCTTAGTGATGAAATGGAAATGCGCTCCAACTCCATGTAAGAGGGACTGGATCAATGTGGCATTGAACATATGTACCATGGAAAGAATACTGTAGGACTTCACGGGAGAGCTGTGACTCATGAGAGCATGTGGGTGGAATTTATGAACAAATATTTGAACAATTGAATCAATAGGATGAAAGAAACATAGCCGGAGGATACGAAGGCAAGTTCTGTGTTGACTAGGAGGTCAAAGGATAGAGCTTCCTCCCAGGGGGATAGTACTGGCCTGACTACATCCCATGGACGAATGAGAGGCTCTAGAGGCAGCCAAAGACATATGTGGAGTACATGACTTTATAATCCTTTATCTCCTAGACATCCGAATGTTGTTTGTTATGGTTTTTCTCAGTCAAAGACGCTGTTACCTGGTGGGATGGGGGTGGGAACAGAGTGCGGGTGGGAGAAAAGAAGGTTGATTTGTAGCCTTGTTCGCAAAGTTTCTATGTTTATGCTGTGCAAAAACCCTTAATAAAATAACATGCAAAAAAAAAAGAAAAATGAAAACAGTTAATAATAAAAAATGGTTGATTCCCAAAATGACCTTGATCAGATATATCAGAAGGTATATATTTCTCAGGAACTGACTGGAAATAGGCAAGAACATTTTGAATTCTTGGAGCGAGTGAGGCAAGCGCAGGCTGACCTGTTACAGGCAGCACATTGTAGAAACAGCCAAGAGAAAGAGATTGGTGTTTTGAAAGCCAACCGCTTTGAATATATGCGCACAATGCAGGCTGCACAAAATGAAAATTAGTCAATTGCAAATGAAATCAGGGACTTGAAAGGTCAATTAATGACCCAGAGTAAAGTGCTTGAGGCCAATCAAGCCCTGGTCTCGGAGTTAAAAAGCCAGCTCTACGAACACCATCAGAAAATAGGGACAGAGAGAAGCAGGTGTGAGAGTTTGGCAAATGAAATTGAAAAACACAGACAGGCATTGAGGCACCCTGACCAATTAGGATATGTGAAAGGGCCCTCTGATCCAGGGGTGATGTCCTCCCCATCAGGAACCACATGCCAGTTAACCACAACTTCCTATGGGCTGGCTCCGACTGACCTCATGCTTTCCACCTACCAAGCCCAAGGAAACACGAGGCACCTAGACTTACCCAGGCCTAGCCAAACTGATCCAGAAGGTGAGTCGTTATCTGAGATTGAGGGGTTATCACCTCACAGAAGGGAAAGTGGCCGAACCAGTGTGTCCTGGGAAGTAAGGAATAATCCATTGAGTACTTCAGACTATGAAAACTCCCTTGATGAGAAAATTAGGGATTTGGCCGTAAAAGAAATGGGATTGCAGAGAGACCACCTAGCTCGCTTCGCTGTAGAAGAACATTCAAAGCCTCAGCCCAGATGGGGCATTCTAAAAACCTCATTACATTCGGGGGAAGAGGGTGGAGGGTTCCCCAGATCCCCTAGAAGGAGAGACGAGGAAACTGAGTTCTATCCTGGGCCTAAAAGTAACTACAGGAGAGGGACCCTGAGAGTTCACTTTTTTGCCCAGGCGAGAGAAGTCCAGACCCTTTGCTTCTGTGAGATATTCCCAGTCTCATAGAGAGTGCAGTGAAGACAGGGAAGGGAGTATCAGTAGCAGTTCTCAGTCTGAAGGTGAATGGAATCCAGTGCAAAAGAAGAAAAAGACGGGGAAATAGATCAAGGGTTTTGTGAAAGGCCCAATGAGACAAATCAAGGCTATAAAGAGCTTGCTGACCCCATACCACAAGAATGCCAAGTATTCGGTATGGGAGCACCTCGAACTTTATGAGAAGATGATGGCATCATTGAAGATCAGAAATTATGTGAATTGTATAGCATTTGCTAAATGGATTTTCTCACCTGAGTACTCCAGTTTCTTTGCAGGACTGGAGGACCAGGATCATTATAAATGGTCCACCTATAAGGCGCCATTTAAAAAAATTTCTCCTCACTCAGAAACCAACAAGAGGTCAATAAGGCTGCATACCATTTGCCTAGGGAGTTTGTGCAGGAGCTAAAGCGTGCATTTGCTCAGAATTCCCAGCGGGTGACACAAATAGTGAGGAATTCATAACTACATATTTCCATGTGCTCCCCAAGTACATAATGACTCAGTTGGTAAGTGGTTTTCACAAGCACAGGACCTTGGATTGGGTGATTGAACAGACCACCAGGATCTCTGAGGTTCAAAAGCTCACTGAGAGTAAAAACACCCCCAAAATCCCAGATCCATCTAACACCCCTGCTGCTGCGAATGTGGCAGAAGTAAAGAATACCGCTTCATTGGATCTGGAAATGGGTGGGCTTAAAAGTAACCCCCCTGGCAACAAGCAAAATGGAAGGCAGAAGGGACCCCTAACCTGGCCCAATCAAGTGGTAGTCAGGCAGGGGGCCAGAACAATGATCCCTCTGACCCTACCACCTATGTAAGCACTAGGTGCAAAGGTACCAAACCAATCCTGGGGTATGTATGCAATCCTCTGGCCCAAGAGGGGGGGAATCAATCAGGAAAGTACTTCCCCCGGGAAACTTTCCATCCAGACTTCCTTCAGGAGAGAAGTATCACTCCACCTCTCAATTTGAACTTCTTCCCCAGATATCCCCCGAATCAGAACTTCCAAAATAATCCTCCTTTCTCTCCCGGGTTCCAGGACAATAAATCCCTGAACCCAGTAGAAGGGAGATTCAGGTTGGAAAATTATGGGGAAAATTTCCAGTACCCACGCTATTCTGGTAGAAGGGACAATTACCCTTTTAAGATGCCAGCAGAGGTATAACTCAAGACCTCCCTACCACCCAGAAATGGTCTTGCAGCTGGAGCAACAGGTCCACCACCTGACCAACAACCTGGTGTGTATGCTGAGGGCTCAGTCCAACTCTCAACCTAACCCGGCTTCCCAGCATTTCCCAACACCCAGGTTTGATGCCCCAGGGGGGAAATGATGGGAGGAAATGTCTGACAAACCACAGGTTCCTGAGAAGGGGGCCAGGGTGGAGTGAAAATGCCAAGCCTAGAGGAAGCTTCCTTTCCCACCCAGACAGAACCCCTAAAAGTCTCTCAGCCTGAAAGTGTCTCTTCTACCCCCGAAATTTTAGAACCCAAAGAGCAATGGGTAAGTAGGAGAGGTCAAAGAAGCACTCACTTTGTTGAGGAGATCAGGATCATCCCCTTTGAAAGAGAACAATCCCTGGAGGATTCAGGTAAGCAGACCTTCTCTTTCAAAAATGGGGGATCCCTCCCAAAGAAAAAATGGGTCCCAAAAGACCCTGAGTGGGACCGGGTAAGTATGCAGATGACCTAGAACACGAAACTATTCAGCCTCAAAAATGTAAGCTAGACAGAAGTGAAACGGACGGGATTGGGGGTGTCCTCTTCCCAAACAGGTTCTGAGAACTGTCACCAGGTAAAGGTGGACAGCCAAACAGCCAGGGAGAAGGAGGATTCCCCAACGACTCCCCTTGCGAGTTGTAAAGTTTTCTTTACAGATTCCCAAACTCCGACATTGAAAATTACCTGAAATCACAGTGTTGGAGTTCAATATTAAGAAAATGACCATCAGGCTGGCCAATAACTCACACTTTCTTTGTATCCTGGAGGAGATGATGGCCAAATCTATGCACCGGTCTGGGTGCAGTGTCAGTTTGAATTATCAGCTCTGGTGGACACTGGATCCCAAGCCACCCTTCTGTCCAAAAAAGCCTTTGACCAACTAAACTCTGGAAGGGGGATGGCCACTAAATTCCCCTCACACCACTTCCAGGACAACTCCAAAATTTCAGCGGGAATGATATTTCCATCGAAGGAACTACGGATCTGGAAATAAAAATTGTGCAACATCGCCTAAAACATCCGGTGATAGTTATGATTCCAGAGGGCACACTTTTTTTACTGGGGAATTATATACTGAGGAGGTTATCACCTCTGATCGACTGTGTAAACAAGGTCCTCTGGACCCAAACTAACCAGCCTATAAAATTAAGAATGAGTACCAATTATGTAACCATGAATGGTACATGTCATTTAATTGATTAACGTTCTGAGAATGTAGAATTCCATTTCAAGAACAACCAAGTCCCAGGCATTACTGTCATCTCTGTAGGAGAAGAAACTGGTGATGGGAACCCTTCTCCATTTTTGAAAATCAACCTTCCTCCCAGTTTTAAGTGGCAATCCACAACGGAAGGGAACAACCTAAAATTTTCCACCAGTCCAAAATCAGAAGAAACCTTGAGTCCTGACAAGGAAGAACCCGCTCAAAGTCTAATGGACAGTCAGAAAAGGACAAACAGTTGTTTTTACCCATTCAGTTAAATGAGGGGAGGAGCCAATGCTCAGCAGATTATGCCTGAATAACCGAAGGAGCTCCATCAGCAAAGGATTATTCAGGAAACTCTGAAAAGATCAGACCATTCTCACATTTAAATTGATTGACGAATGAGAAATAGGTCTGGAAACCCCAAATTCCAAACATCTCCTGCCTATTAGGTGTATGCTAAAAATGTCCATTGGTGACAAAAGCATAGAACATAGTTGTTGGGTCATGAGAGATGTCCCTTCCACCTTTTATTTAGGCTGTGACATTCTCAATCGATTCACAATCAATTTGTACCTAATTAATAGTAAAGCCTGGTCAAGACTGGGGGTAACCCCATGGGCTTTGACAACACGGAAAATGAATTTTGGTCAGCTGAATTGCTGCCTTAAATCATTGAAGTTCAAGAAGAGGTTACCATCCGAAGACAGGAGCGACAATTCAGTATTCCCCTCAAAATTAAGCGAGGACAGAACCTCAAATATCAGGACGCCTATGTAACTTTAAATTCCATCTCTACCACCAAGGTTTGTATTTAAATCAGACACCTCTAGTATGAACATTGGTGGTTAGCAGCGACCCTAGAAGTATCACTTTGGGAGCAAACACCTTTATTGGAATAATGCCCAACATTATTCTATTGTTTTAAGTAATTAAATCATGGGACAAAATCCCAAATGACTGTTTCGACATCAGCAACAGTATTCCTCCAGAAAAGATTTTTACTAGGCATGGGAGGAATTTCATAGTATACTCTTCCTGCCCCAATGGTGTGGAAGAGGTGCCCTGTGACATTAGGAGGGAGGAGGTAGTGTTCAGAGTCAAGGACCACTACCTCGAATCCTGGAACCTACTGTCTAGGTCAACACCATCAAAAGAGATCTCTCCATCCAACCAGAGGATAGTGCAGAAATTGCCACTCCTGAGTTCTTTGCAGGTTTCAAGCAGATGGTCGAGGAGAAGGTCAATCTTGTTGATGTCTGTCAGACCGGCAAGCAAAGACTAAAGCTGAAACAGGTCTTCCTGGAATTCCAAGATATATTTTTAGTGGACTCAAACGACTATGGGCGCACATGCATTCATTCAATCACCATACTCACGGACCTACGCGATGGCTACAGTATTTGTGAAACAATACCGTATACCACTCATGTCCATGGAGTCACTCACAGAGATCATTAAGGACTTAGAATCCTGTGGGATAATTCGTCTGATTCACAGTACCTTCAACAATCCGGCACAGGGGATGCTCAAACTAAACGGCCGATGGAAACTATGTGCAGACCTGAGGGAGTTGAACAAACAGGTACACATGTCAGGGTGGCCACTTCCCTACATCGATCAAGGACTGGCAGAGATCCAATGGTCAAAGGTGTACACCACCATTGACCTGACCAATGGCTACTGTACAGTACCCATGAGTAGGGAAGACCAATACAAGCTTGCCTTTACCTTCGGGGGCAGCAGCACACATTTATCCAAAACCCCTTTGGATAAATAAACTCTGGCAATTAGTTCAACATCTTTCTACATAAGGCCATGCCCAACTTGGGCGGAAGAGGAAACCTGGGCTATGTAGATGATGTTCCGATCAACTGTGGAGGGACATATAGCAGAGATCTGCTATGTTTAACACAGTTGCAGAGAAAGCCGGAGCAAAACTGTCCTTTCAGAAGGCACAGTGGTGTAACACCCAAGTGAACTTCTTAGGGCACAAGATCACCCCTAAGAGTCTTAATCCCTAGACAAAGAAGGTGGGAGCCTTCTTGAAATTAAAAGGCCCTACTACTCTGCAGTATCCTACTACCCTCTGCTGCCGACTTCTCAGCAGAAGCCTCCAACTGGATTGCCTCCTTCTTGTAAAATAGGTCATCCAGAGTACTTTCGGGTGAGACCTCTGCCTCACCGACACCCAACTCTTGCGGGGTTCCCCCAGGCTTTTGTGTTTGTCCTAGTCTGTATAATCTATGCATTAAGCCCTTGTTTAACCTTCTCGACTCCCTGGGAATCCTTTATACTAACTACACAGACGATACCCAAATCCTTATGCCCCTCTCTGGCGACTACTTGAAAGACACCCTCAAGATATGTGGAATCTATGAAACTATCCAATCCTGGATGGCTACACATAGGGGGTAATTCCGAGGTTGGAGGTAGCCATGGTGCTACTGGCTACTAGCACCATGGCTACCCCCATACCGCATACTGGGTCCGGGTTCCCTGAATGGGGAAATACCAGGCTATTCCAACCTTGGAGGACCTGGTATTTCCCAATTCAGGGAACCCATCCCCATTCCCAATCGAGCCCCCATAGGGCTCAATGGGAATGGGGAGGGAGCTAACAACGGGCCCATTAATAACGGGCCCATTGTTAGCTCCCTGGTCTGCTAGCGGGACCCGCTAAGGGCACCTGGTTTTACCAGGCGCCCTTTGAGGGTCCCACGAGCAGACTCGTAATAGGGCGGTAAGGGGCTAACGGCGCTGGCACCATTACCAGCGCCGTTAACCCCTTACCACTCAGCTTGGAATGAGGCCCATAGCCTTTGCTTGAATGGCGAAAAGACTGAACTTCTCACTGTTGGGCCCCCAGCCCGCCTGAAGAGTCTCCCCCAGGAATACACATCCTTTGACATCGACGGACACAAGATCCCTGTCGCATCCTCGGTGAAGACCCTTGGGGTCTACCTTGACTCTTCTCTCTCCATGTCCCTCTATATCAACCACATTGCCTCAACATCAGGGTATGCGATTAAACTAATCAATGCCAGCAAACCATTCCTTTCTACCACTAACCATCTGGAAGTTGCACAAGCACTTATATGCTCTAAACTTGACTACTGCAACTCCCTGCTGTGCGGTACTTCTGAAACAAACCTACGCAAACTACAAACAACCCACAACAATGCGCTCAGAGCCACCCTTGACATTAGCAAACGGGATGACTTTTTAGATGCCAGAATATCCGTACAATGGCTCCCTGTCAAGGATAGAATCATCTTCAAATCTTCAATTCAATACCTCAGCCACCATTGTCTTTCAAATGACGCTCCTTGTTACCTTGTGAACAACTTGAAAAAATGTGCCTCTGTAAGACCTACCAGAGCCGCCTACAGTCACTGCCTCGTCAAACTACGTTTCAAATGAGCTAAAGGTGGGGCCTACAGTTCACCAGTCCGTGCACCATCTCACTGGAACAAGCTACCCCTACATCTACGTAGAGAACCTTCCTACAATGTCTTCAGAAAGCATCTCAAAATGATCCTTTTCAACTGACTCTCCCATCCTGCCCTTTGGCCACTGAACCTTGTCTGCTTGTTCTGTAACTAGCACCTAGATGCCTGTTGGCTACGCGCGCTGCGATAAATGTATATAATAAATAAATAAATACTCTGCGAGAATTAAGAAGCCTTCTAAGACTAACTAATTATAGTCAGAGGTTCATTGAAGACTACGCAGAGGTCACTCGACCCTTGGCCCATTTATTAAAGGCCAGTGTCAAGTAGGAGTGGGGTCTGGAACAAGGCGAGGCAGTTAAACAACTGAAAAGAAGCCTTTCCCAGGCTTACTCCATAAAGAGCAATGTGTTCTTCTTGGAGACAGGGTTTATAGATACCTGCAAACAGCAGTGTTGTATCAAAAGCATGACAAGGTCAACAAATCTCGTACACGAGCAAGACTTTGTCCTCTGTGGAGGAAAAATTCAATGACTACAAGAAGGCACTCATGGAAATGGTGTGGGCATTAAATAAATGACCGCCCATTTATCCAGGGGGAGCACATAATTGTTGAGACTTCTCACCATCCCTTGATGATTGTGCACAAGAAAATTGTCTCAAGGACAAAAGTCTTATGACCAACAACAACATGGAGGCATACGTAACTTCCCCACACAAGGTCCATGAAGAAGATATGGGTCAGAGGATACCCAGGCAGTTGTATAGGTGATAAATGAAGATTGAGGTAGAATTTATTTTTTGATTTGGAATTGTGAGTGGAAATTAAGCAGAACTGGGTGATTTTTGCCCCTGCGCAAAGGGTATTCTACAGAAATTGCAAATAAATTCTACCTCAATCTTCATTTATCACCTTACACCTCCCTCGGTATCCTCTGCCCCGTATCTTCTTCATCGACCTGGTGTGGGGAAGTTAAGTATGCTTCCATGTTGTTGTTGGTCATAAGGAGACACTGCCTTACTAAACTGTTCATTCGTGGTGGGTGGACAGAGGCGGATGAATGGAGCTGGCAAGCTAAAATGATGCAAGATTGTACATCAGAAGGAATTGACATTTGGTGTCAAGGTGGGATATGGCACAGAACATTAGAGGCATTTTATGTGACCCAACATGTTCAAGAAGACCTAAGCCAAATGGCTCAGCTTACAGCTTATCTATACTTCCATTTGTAAATAGTGGAAGAGCGAGTGCCGAAGAGTGAGGCCTGTGCACAGAGTGAGACTGAGATTCTAAATGAGGCGCAGAAAGAAGTTAGAAGATCAAGCACAGAAGAACCATCATTTTGGTTTAAGCAAGAAAGCCTCATGAAACAACTAAAAAATTAGTTAAAAACCTAGCAGCAAGTGAGTGTGGAGCGTGAAACACAGTTTTCTGCACTGCAAGATGCACATAAAGAGTGCATGGAAATTGTGAGCACACTGCAACATAAGGTCAATGATCAGACTATTTGTAATCGAGGGCTGTTAGATGACCTTATGGCCTTTAAATTACAAACAAGCAGTGCACATACTAGTGCTATGTGGCTTTGAATGTTGGCACTTGGTTTTTTGGACTGGTGAAATGTAGACTCTGAACCTGCAGAATGTACACTCATTGGAATTACTTGTTTGGGATAATAACGTTAAGAACAGTGGCCACGACCACTGCCCGCCAAAACTCTTCAAATACAGCTGCGCGTACGCACCAAGGAGTGCACAAACTAGTGCAGTGTGGCTGTGAATGTCGGCACTTGGTCTTTTGGACTTGTGAAATATAGACTCTGAACCTGCAGGTATTTGCAAAAACATATACCTTTGACTTATTCAGAGTGGAGACGGATTAACAATACCAATCCCTTTTGTTTTCCTATAGAATGTACACTCATTGAAATTACTTGTTTGGGATAATAACGTTAATAACAGTGGCCATGACCACTGCCCGCCAAAACTCTTCAAATACAGCTGCATGTACGCACCAACGAGTGCGGTATGGCTGTGAACGTTGGCGCTGGGTCTTTTGGACTTGTGAAATATAGACTCTGAACCTGCAGGTATTTGTAAAAACATTAACCTTTGACTTATTCAGACTGTAGACAGATTAATAATACAAATCCCTTTTGTTTTCCTATAGAATGTTTTCCTATAGAATGTACAATCATTGGAATTACTTGTTTGGGATAATAAAGAACAGTGGCCATGACCACTGCCCGACAAAACTCTTCAAATACAGCTGCATGTACGCACCAAAGAGTGCACCAACGAGTGCGGTGTGGCTGTGAATGTTTGCGCTTGGTCTTTTGGACTTGTGAAATATAGACTCTGAACCTGCAGGTATATGCAAAAACATATACTTTTGACTTATTCAGAGTGGAGACAGCTTAATAATACCAATCCCTTTTGTTTTCCTATAGAATTTACACTCATTGGAATTACTTGTTTGGGATAACATTAAGAACAGTGGCCATGCCCACTGCCCGCCAAAACTCTTCAAATACAGCCGTGCACACACATCAGCACGCGCGCTCCAAGGAGTGCATCAATGAGTGCTGTGTGTCTGTTTGGCGGTGGGGCGGTGTAAGGGGTAAGGGCACTGTGATATTACTTCAAAGATTAATAAAGCCTGAAAACTTAGGTTAGGAAGGCTGCTAAGATACAGTGGGAAGGGTGGAAATGCCAATGTTAAAGAGATAACGGTGAGCCGCTCAATAAACATAGAAGTAACACTGAAATAATACCGCTAATTGCTAGAAAGGGGATTGCGAGAGCTGACACACACACTGCTTTTAGCACTGATTGCAAGTGTCTGACAGTGTGATTTACACCAAGGTAGACCACTTTAGTTAAATATAGTCAGCGTGTTATGCTGGCAACCAGAAATAAATGCCATCTTAGAAGTGTGGCCAAAGCGGGAAGTAGCATACCCTACCTTGTTGGGGAGGGAAAACAGACTGGAAACAGGAAGAAAAATAATAATAATAAAAACAGCACAGAACAAATAAAGGGTAAAGAGCAGGAAATGAGTGAGAGATCAGAAACAATAGGCGACAAGAGCAGACCAGGGCAAGAATAAATCACCACCTTTTAAAAACCAATCAACAAAACACCTTTAACAACAATCATGTTGGATATGATACCCCCGATTAGCCACAAAACAGCGAGGAAGTATCAGCTACGGAACCGATAGACAATAATTTACTGTTAAACAGCCTAAGAGACAATATTTTGATAGATCCTAGCACAGATACTATTGACCAAACTAGTGGACTAATGATGGATACAATTACCCAAACAAATCTAGAAAGATCCCCAGACTTAGCCAGAATCACATCAACAGTTCATGATCCGCCATCTAGGGATAACACATCAGTATCTTCAATGGAATTAACAATCGACGATTTATTTTACGAACCAGAACATTTGAATATACTAAAGGCACTCTGCACGTTGTGCAATTCAATGCTTAAAGAACAAAACATAATAAAGAAGGGGATGACGAGGTTGGTGAATGTGGTACTATATAACTGAATGTTAATGACCAGAATATGGAAATTGATAAGGGGGGGCAACAGCAAGAGCAAGCAGAGCCATAGTGACATTGCTTGTAGAGCACTCGAGTAGGGGGTAGTTAATGCTGAGGATTCTATACTAACTATACATAATGATAATGAGACAATTGTGATAGTACATGAGAGTTCTACCCCAGAGACAGGGAAGAATGATAAATCAACTAGGGACATGGGCAATGACCCTTCTCGGCAGAAAGGCAAGAAATGCCAGGCCAAAAAAACAATTTAAATGCAACCGGTAAAAAGAACCTTTTTACCAATAAGAAATCGTTGGCGCTCGCCGAAACTTCATCGACAAAAGTAACATGCATTGAAACGGCAGATGCTTTTAGGGTAATTAAGGAGATGCAGCTTACAGCAGGATGTGAGGTGTATAGAGCACAGAAAAATAATAGTAACGAAGAGAAGACGAAAGAATCTATACAACACTGGCTAAGTAACAGCACCCGGAGGACAGAAGGGAAAACGAGTGTTCCATTTGCCCAGACCTAAGAAAAGAACAAGCAAGAAAGTGATGACAAGAATGAGGAGAACTGGGATAATAATGAATTGGGAAACACAGGAAAAAACAGCGAAGGGGATAACACCCAGTAATGAAATAGCCATCAAAGACCTCTTAGCAAATACAGAGCTAAAAACACCCATAATTAGAATTATTGACAACTTTGCCACCTCTAACAGCCCCTTCTTAAATAGGAAGAACGCACTGGCACTCAACCACCAGGTAGCGGGCATGAAGATTATAACTAGCACGAACATAGATTGGATGGAAATTCTATCTAAATTCCAGGAAGCTAAATGGGCAATTGTACATGGAGTCTTTCCCATTATCACAGAGCTCGTTCTAAGTTATAGGAAGGAATTCTTAGAGATGGGTTATGACCTCACATGGGTTGCCCCAAAGGTGATGAGCAAATATAAGGATAAAGAGGGAACAACCAATGAGATTATGATCAAGGAAGATGGAGTGGATGTTGATAAGCTAGGCCAACGTATTCTGATAGAGCTATCAAAACAGCAGAGCATCAGCGAGAAGAATATGAGATCTAACTTCTTCATTGAAGCAATCAAGGAACTGGATTGACAAAAAAAATATGACAAAAGAGGGGCGGAGGTCCTGCCATGGAATACAAGAGGTTTTCACTCCTTCCTATCTAAACAAGAAGGGCTGGCATTCTTGATGGATGCAGATATTTTTGCTCTTCAAGAAACATGTCTTATGGGCGATTGGGCCCAGCATGGTTATACTGTTATGCAGAAGAAAGCGATTAGAAAGGAGAAAGGTCGACCTTTTGGTGGGCTAATTTTGGGGGTATAAAACGATTGGAAACTAAGTATTACAATCTGCATAGGCACCAGTATGTGCTGGCAGGAACACTGGAGGTACTTTTGAAGGACAGGGTGTGTAGAATGCTCACATCATCAATGCCTATAATCCTCCTGACAATACCCATACATGGAGGGTTATAGAGGAAATAGAATTTCTTTGGGATAACTAGACCTGGGAGAATCCGGAGGCACTATACATAATCCTACGAGATTTGAACTATCAGTGATTCAACAAGTGTACCAAAATGGGCTTGGAAAGCATGACAATGGGAGTCATTACGAGTGCCGGAGCCGTCAACCACTTACCGCCTCATTACGTGTCTGCTCACGGGAACCCGCTAAGGACGTCTGGTTTTACCAGGCCCACTGAGCGGGTCCCGGGAGCAGGTCAGGGTGCTAACAATTAACGGGCCCGTTGTTAGCACCTCCCCATTCCCATTGAGCCCTATGGGGGCTCAATGGGAATGGGGATGGGTTCCTTGAATGAGGAATTACCGGGCCCTCCAAGGTCGGAATGGCCCGGTAATTCCTCATTCAAGGAACACGGTACCTGGTAAGGGGGTAGCCATGCCGCTAATAGCAGCACGGTTACCTCCTACCTTGTAATGACCCCTCATGTATTTGCCTACTGACCCTTGACCATGCATCTGTATGTTGTTTCCGCTATGCAACATGTAACTGGCACCATGTATTTGCTCACTGACCCTTGACCATGCATTTGTGTGATGTTGCCGTTATGCAACACTGGCACCATGTATTTTCCCATTGACCCTTGACCATACATCTGAGTGTTGTTGTCGTTATGCAACATATAACTGGCACCATGTATTTGCTCATTGACCGTTGACAATGCATTTGTGTGCTGTTGCCGTTATGCAACATATAACCGGCACCATGTATTTGCCCACTGACCCTTGACCTTGCATCTGTGTTGTTGCCGTTATGCAACATGTAACTGGCACCATGTATTTGCTCATTGACCCTTGATCATGCATTTGTGTGCTGTTGCCGTTATGCAACATGTAACTGGCACCATGTGTTTGCCCACTGTCTCTTGACCATGCACGTATGTGTTGTTGCTACCATGCAACATGTGGTTGGCACCATGTAATTGCCTGATCAACGCATTGTAGCTGCTGCCGCCCTTCAAGATGGGGATGTGCATCAGGGCTATGCTACCTATACTTACCTTATGCATTGTTACGCTGCTGCCGCCCTAACACTAGGGTGCAGCAAACTGTATGTCTATGCTAGCACTCGTGTAATATATGTTTTGTCTGCTTCTCGTATGCACTTATGTAACCAAGTAAGCCTTCATAACAGCACCCTTTAAATATATTACTAACCATTTCAACCACAATGTGAGAAGATTTATGTTACTGCTTAGGCCGGACTATCTGCCAACACTGTCTAGAACTGAATCGTGGAAAATAATTCCCCACGAAAACCGAGTCTGTAGATTCTGTGCTCTACAAACTAAGATGACGAGGCATCTTTCAACCAATTGCAGCAAGATGAAAGACATTTATGCCAAAGGTTACCTGAGCTTAAAATATAGCATAGAGAACTATCATTTGGACCAAGTATGTAGCTTCCAATAAACACAGCAGTGTGCAATAGTGCCAACTTTGCACTATACCATATCTGGTTGGAAATATACAAAAGGATATATAAGTGCTCAGAAATAGATTCATACCATAACTCATATGATGCGAGCCAAGTGGTCTACATGAAGTACAATACTGTTTGGTTTTTATTACCATTGGTTAACACAGAAAGGGAATTCGCTCGCGTTTAACCTCTACTTACTTCGAGCAGCGAGCGCAAGCGGAATAACATGCTACACACTAATAGGACCAACAATACAGGTACCTACCTATCAAGCAACAAACTATATGCGCTAACGATCAGCCCCCTCAAGAGCCTTTTTGACCCAAGAAACTCAAGGACAAAACATGAAGATCACTATTTGAAGGAATAATTTACAAGCTCTACGCTGCAATTGTAAACCTAACGCGGTCTACCTCACGACAAAATAAACACAGCGAAATTCCTAACTACACCTAAGAAGGGTCAAGAACCGGCCTATTACTGATATCAGATTAGGAATAGTTTCCATATAGAAGGAATATTTTCCTCTTAAACAAATGACATTGGTCTCTTCACAAGACAATGAACCACGAAGGACTAGTTCCAGTAGTATAACAAGTTATACCCACGAATTTGTGAGCAATACTTCAACAAAAGAAGAAAATGATCTTTCAAAATTGATATTTGTATTTCTATACATCTGTGTTTAAAATGTGTTTGTGACCACTCCTGACGAAAGACCCACAGTTACCAAGAGGACTGAAACATGTTGAGTTCTTCTCTTTAAATGTCAGCTAAAATTCAGTAATTGACCTACAAACCAACTCAAGGTTGAAACAGTAATAAGTAACTAATTAACATCTCAATTGCTGTTCTATCTGAATAATGGACGCATAGAATATCCAGTCTTCCATTGAGAAGAATGTATTGTCACACACAATACAAATGTATGTTCTTTTAGAATTGTTTTATGAATTGCTATGTACTCTGATCTCATATTAAGAGATATTTTCAAAGATGTGTAATAAAATATGTTTGAAATTAACACCGATAGTGTTTGATGAGGTAATAACTGTTGATATTTTAATTTCTACCTTTCTCTTTCATGAAATAGATTCCATAACTGAGATGATGCGAGCCAAGTGGTCTACATGAAGTAAAATACTGTTTGGTTTTTATTATTTTAATATGTGGAAACTGACTAAAGGAAAAAGTTTTAAAATATGTTATTGATATTATCATGTTTGTTTGTAATGTAATGGTTATAGGGAGATTGCAAGCACACCAAGAATTTTTAATGATTGTTTTAACAATTAGCTGCATACATGAAAATGTAAAGTTGTTTAATGTGTTAAAGGTTTGATTAACCAAAAACAAAACTAATTTTAAAAAATGTACAAATAAAGGAGTTGAAAAATTGAAACATTAAACGCGGATGATATGCTTTTGAGGAACCCCCTAGCCTCCATACCGAGGGTAATTGGATTGCTTGAGCGGGTATAGAGATCACTCAGGTTTTAAGATTAACAGGGTTAAATCAGTCCTGCTCCCCTGGATAGGGACAGGGACGGAGAGTTAAGTATGTTCGCTTCACTTGGATTACTGGTCAATCTGGGCACACTGTGATACCTGAGAATTAACCTCATTAGGGATTTGGGAGACTTATTCCAGGCCAACTTCCCCACACTCATAGCCAGATATCGGGCTGATCTGGGTAGATGAGAAAAACTGAACATATCATGGCTCGGACGCCTGGATGCCCTTAAGATGGTGTGTTTACCAAAGTTATAGCAATGTATATGGATGGGAAAAAAATCTTCAATGCACCAACCAACATATTCAATTTGGTTTAAGGATCCTATCAATAGGTCAAATAGCTCTCTGACACAAATTCAAGTTTCAAAAAGAAAAGTTTATTAGTGGTGACTGTGATGATTGTTAATAAAGTTGTTGCTTCACACTTTCACAATTTCTTAGCAAGCAGAGTTGGTTTTCATAGAAATAATCTTTTTTTCGTATTTACTTTCATGTGTCTCAATTTCCAAATGTCATTTTTCAAAGTTAAATAGGTTCAAAAGTAAACTTAGGTGGTTTCCTCAATTGTGCTGTATTTTTCTGAAAGCCTCAATATCCAAGTCTCTCAATTTCCATATAGTTAAAGATTCAGTAATGAAACAAAGTTATGAAGACAAGACTTTTTTTGAGAGGCTAGTCTGTCAGGCGAAACTTAAATTTGTTGTCTCACAATTTGATAAATTGATTTTATATTTGTTTTAGGATGATGTTGTTCTGTTTGTGCTGTCGCGTCTTATCCGAATTTGGTGGTTAAAAAGTCTATTAAACCACCATCCAATTAATAGTTTCTCCACACACTCAGAATATAAGAGAAGCACCAGACTAGTTTGTGCATTATCCCAAGTTTGTAATATTTGCCCTTAATGATGACACGTGTTTCGGCTGGAAAAGCCTTCTTCAAATCAGGGCTGCTGGAACATTTGTTATTTCATGATCCATTAGTATACATGTTATTGTTGATCACAAAAAATTGGTGTAAAAAAATAACAAACACACAGAGATTAGGGGATGGAGAAAGGGAGGATTATAGGTAGTTAGGAGAAGACAAACATAGAAGAAATAATAATATAATGAGACTTAAGTAAGTTACAGTGCACATAATGTTATATTCATTCCATATTCGTATCATATGGATATGCTTGCATCATCTGTTCCGTATTACCTTTAAGGCGTAGTTGCATTGCCAATTTTGTTGAGTGGTTTTACCAATCTAAGGGTCCAATTCCTATGGGTAGATGCCATAGTATTGCATTTAGTTTGTATTTCTTGTTTTATAATGTCATTTTAATATCATGGTTTTACATCCTGTGCAAGATATTCAATTAAGCTTGCTTATTACATTTCCACAACTCCGTTCAGAATTGTTAAATATACACTTGGCCGGATTATCATCATCTGTACATAAAATGAGGTTCAGCTATGTTTACTTTCTACCATTTTTAATTCTGATATTTACATCATTTGACTCTGTTGATTTTTTAGCGGGGCTATCCTTAACACAATATTGCGTTCTCTTTATGCTCAGTGGAAAATGTCTAGGAAATTACAGCAGTATCTATGCCAGCCAGATTGTGATATCTCTTCTTTAGAAGGAGATGATATAGAGACGCTTATATGTTCTTGGACTGCTGACGTTTCCTCAGATCGAGGTATTCCCATTACTGTAAAAAATAAGAAACATGTGATGCCCTATGACAGAGAAGTGGTAATCAGAAGACGACTACGTCAAAGCGCACTTAGACAGTTGAAAAGATTGCCTTTATCGCCTACTGAATATGTTAGTCGCTGCACCCTCTTGAAAACTAGATATAGAAGCTGGTGCAAGCGTCATCATTTTGAATAAATGAACCTGCAATGGCAGGGACTAATCTCGACCCTTTATAAGGGAGACACCAGAGCAATATGGAAAGTGTTGAATAAAGCCAGAGCCCATAGTTTACCTCAACCCCTTAATGCCATTGGAGAACAGGCATAGGACAGATATTTCACTACTAATATGTATGATAGTCAGATATTAGAACACGTTCCTAGATCTGAAGGAGCTTGGCCCCTGTCATTTAGAAGATGTGATATCCTTGGTATTATAGGTAAACTTAATAATTCAAGAGCGCCTGGCCCTAATGGTCTGTCCTCAGCGGTTGTCAAATATGATCCTCTAGGTTGGTCTTTGTATTGA
Organism: Ambystoma mexicanum; assembly: GCF_040938575.1. Classification (NCBI taxonomy): domain Eukaryota; kingdom Metazoa; phylum Chordata; class Amphibia; order Caudata; family Ambystomatidae; genus Ambystoma; species Ambystoma mexicanum. Next base: position 951,416,686 of record NC_090939.1, read on the forward strand.
TGTATCTATATGAAAAAGTGTGCATAGAAAAAAAGAAACCTAAGTCTTGTTCCAGTTCAATTCTTGTTCCTGTATATAAAGCAGGTGATAGATCTCTGCCTGGCAATTACAGAATCTTATCGTTGCTCGATACGCAGCTATAGTGATCCACCATCTGCAGAGCTGGGTTGATTCAACTAACATCGTTTGGGATGGGGGAGGTAGAGGGAGAACTATGCAGGGTGAGGGGGTTGGCAGCGCCCCTGCTATTCACAGCGTGGGCCTGCTTAGTGATGAAATGGAAATGCACCCAGACTCCATGTAAGAGGGACTGGATCAATGTGGCGTTGAACATATGTACTATGGAAAGAATTACTGCAGGGCCTCATGAGAGAGCTGCGCCTCATGAGAGCATGTAGGGGGAATTTATGAACAAATATTTGAACAATTGAATCAATAGGATGAAATACGCATAGCTGGAGGATACGAAGGCAAGTTCTGTGTTGACTAAAAGTTCAAAGGGTAGAGCATCAGGGGGCTACTACTGGACTGACTACATCCTGTGGATGAATGAGAGGCTCTAGAGGCGGCCAACAACATATGTGGAGTACATGACTTTATAATCCTTTATCTCCTAGACATCCAAAGGTTGTTTGTTATGATTTTTCTGAGTCAAAGACACTGTTACCTGGTGGGAGGGGGTGGTAACAGGGTGCGGGAAGGGGGAAAGAAAGTTGATTTGTAGCCTTGTTCGTAAGGTTTCTATGTTTATGCTGTGCAGAAACCCTTAATTAAATAACATGTAAAAAAAAAGAAAAATGAAACCAGTCAGTTAATTATAAAAAAGGGTTGATTCCCGAAATGAGTTTTATCAGATATATCAGCAGGTATATACTTTAAAGCAACAGAAAATTCAACTGGTGAAGGAAAATACCTCTTGACCAGGAGAATAGTGTCCTTGCACAGCAGGTGCATCAGTTGAAAATGAATGCAGAAACGAGTAAGTCAGATTCTGAGGAACTGACTGGAAATAGGCAAGACAATGTTGAACTCATGGAGCGAGTGAGGGAAGCAGAGGATGATTTCTTACAGGCAGCACACTGTAGAAACAGGCAAGAGAAAGGGATTGTTCTTTTCAAATCCAACCGCTTTGAATATGTGGGCACAATGCAGGCTGCACAAAACGAAATCGAGTCAAGTACGAATGAAATCAGGGACTTGAAAGGTCAATTAATGGCCCAGAGTAAAGCCCTGGTCTCAGGGTTAAAAAGCCAGCTCTCCGAACACCATCAGGAAATAAGGACAGAGACACGCAGGTGTGAGAGTTTGGCAAATGAATTTGAAAAACACAGACAGGCATTGAGGCACCCTGACCAATTAGGATATGTGAAAGGGCCCTCTGATCCAGGGGTAATGTGCGAGTGAGGGAAGCAGAGGATGACCTCTTACAGGCAGAACACTGTAGAAACAGGCAAGAGAAAGGGATTGGTCTTTTCAAATCCAACCGCTTTGAATATGTGGGCACAATGCAGGCTGCACAAAACGAAATCGAGTCAAGTACGAATGAAATCAGGGACTTGAAAGGTCAATTAATGGCCCAGAGTAAAGCCCTGGTCTCAGGGTTAAAAAGCCAGCTCTCCGAACACCATCAGGAAATAAGGACAGAGACACGCAGGTGTGAGAGTTTGGCAAATGAATTTGAAAAACACAGACAGGCATTGAGGCACCCTGACCAATTAGGATATGTGAAAGGGCCCTCTGATCCAGGGGTAATGCCCTCCCCATCAGGAACCTCATGCCAGTTAACCACAACTTCCTACAGCCCAACTGCGACTGACCTCATGCTTTCCACCTACCAAGCCCAAGGAAACACGAGGCACCTAGACTTACCCAGGCCTAGCCAAACTGATCAGCATTTCCCAACACCCAGGTCTAATGCCCCAGGGGGGAAATGATGGGAGGAAATGTCTGACAAACTACAGGTTCCTGAGAACTAGAGGAAGCTTCCTTTCCCACCCAGACAGAACCCCTAAAAACCTCTCAACCTGAAAGTGTCTCTTCTACCCCTGAAATGTTAGAACCCAAAGAACAATGGGTAAGTAGGAGAGGCCAACGAAGCACTCACTTTGTGGTGGAGATCCAGGTCATCCCCTTTGAAATAGAATAATCCCTGGAGGAATCAGGTAAGCAGACCTTCTCTTTCAAAAATGGGGGGATCCCTCACAAGAGGTCTCCAAAGACCCGGAGTGGGACCGGGTAAATATGGAGGCGACCTAGAACACGAAACTATTCAGCCTAAAACATTTACGCTAGACAGAATTGAAACAGATGGGGTTGGGGATGTCCTCTTCCCAAACGGGTTCTGAGACTGTCACCAGGTAAAGGTGGATAGCCAAGGAGCCGGGGAGGAGGATTCCCCAATGACTCTCCTTGCGAGTTGTAAAGTTTTCTTTACAGATTCCCGAACTCCGACATAGACAATTGCCTGAAATCACAGTGTTGGAGCACAATATTAAGAAAATGACCACCAGGTTGGCCAATAACCCACACTTTCTTTGTATCCTGGAGGAGAAAGATGGCCAATTCTATACACCGGTCAGGGGGCAGGGTCAGTGTGAATTATCAGCTCTGGTGGACACTGGATCTCCTGTCCAAAAAAGCCTTTTTACCAACTAAACTCAGAAAGGGGGAGGGCCACCAAATTCCCCTCACTCCACTTCCCGGACAACTCTAAAATTTCAACAGGAATGATATTTTAATCGAAGGAACTACGGATCTGGAAATGAAAATTGTGCGACATCGCCAGAAACATCCGGTGATAGTTGTGATTCCAGAGGGCAAAACTTTGTTTACTGGGGAATTACATTTTGAGGAGGTTATCACCTTTGATCGATTGTGTAAACAAGGTCCTCTGGACCCAGACTAACCAGCCTATAAAATAAAAATGAGTACCAATTATGTACCCACGAATGGTACATGTCATTTAATTGATCAACGTTCTGAGAATGTAGAATTCCATTTCATGAACAACCAAGTCCCAGGCATCACTGTCATCTCTGTAGGAGAACCAACTGGTGATAGGAACCCTTCTCCATTTTTCAAAATCAACCTTCCTCCCAGTTTTAAGTGGTAATCCACAATGGAAGAGAACAACCTAAAATTGTACACCAGTCCAAAATCAGAAGAAACCTTGAGTCCCATGAAACGGGCAAAGAAGAACCCGCTCAAAGTCTGACGGACAGTCAGAAAAAGTGCACATTTTTTTTTTACCCAATCAGTTAAATGAGGGGAGGAGTCGATGCTCGCCAGAGTATGCCTGAACAACAGAAGGAGCTTCATCAGCAAAGGATTATTCAGGAAACTCTGAAAAGATCAGACCATTCTCACATTTAAATTGATTGACAAATGGGAAATAGGTCTGGAAACCCCAAATTCCAAACACCTCCTGCCTATTAGGTGTATGATAAAAATGTCCATTGGGGACAAAAGCATAGAACATAGTTGTTGGGTCACGACAGATGTCCCTTCCAACTTTTATTTAGGCTGTGACATTCTCAATCAATTCACAATCAATTTAGACCTAATTGATAGTAAACCTGGTCATGACTGGGGGGTAACCCCATGGACTTTGACAACACGGAAAATGCATATTGGTCTGCTGAATTGCTGCCTTAAGTCATTGAAGTTCAAGTGCGAGAAGAGGTCACCATCCGAAGACAGGAGCGACAATTTACTATTCCCCTCAAAATTAAGCGAGGACAGAACCTCAAACATCAGGACGCCTATGTAACTTAAAATTCCATCTCCAACACCAAGGTTTGTATTTAAATCAGACACCTCTAGTAGACCTAGAACACGACACCATACAAATATTGGTGGTTAGCAGCGACCCTAGAAGTATCAATTTGGGAGCAGACACCTTTATTGGAATAATTACCAACAGTAATTAAATCATGGGACAAAATCCCAAATGACTGTTTGGACATCAGCAATAGTGGGAGGAATTTCATGGTATACTCTTCCTACCCCAATGGGGTGGAAGAAGTGACCTGTGACATTAGGAGGGAGAAGGTAGTGTTCAGAGTCAAGGACCACTACCTCGAATCCTGGAACCTACTGTCCAGGTCAACACCATCAAAAGAGATCTCTCCTTCCAACCGGAGGATACTCAGAAATTGCCACTCCTGGGGTCTTTCCAGGTTCAAGCAGATGGTCGGCGAAAAGGTCTATCTTGCTGATGTCTGTCAGACCGACAAGCAAAGACTAAAGCTGAAACTGTCACGCTCACCTGGTCTCCACAGGGGCTTAGCATGTAGTCGTATGACCGATATCTGTACTGGCGTAGTCCTGATGGTATGATGGTGTCTTCTCCTCTGTTATCTCCCCAGGAGGCGTTAGCCTGCAATGTTGAAACAAGATGTTAGCTAATGAGTGGGTTGGATTGGTCCCACTTCCTGCAACATCCTGATGCCCGACTCCTCTCCGGCTCACCTTTGAGTTTGGTGAGGTAGGCTCTCCGTCCTGCTTGACCTGCAGCAGGGGCGCAGCAGTCTTTCTCTGGCACAGTTACTTCACTGTTTCTGAGTGCCTGTTGCTGTGTTTCGGGAATGCTTGGATTAATCAGGTAAGTCTCTATCCCAATGACAGCTTGGTATAGATGCTCAAGTCTTATTGTTCCAAGGTTTAAACGTGTTTTGTCTTTCTTGCAGATGCGGTCTCCTACGGAAGGTTAGAAGAAAAATTGACTCTCCTAGAATGCTGAACTGGCGGTCTCCAGGTGAGTATGAGTGGCGCTGGATGGCTGAACAATCATTCGTTTTTCTTGCGCGACTAACCTGCTGTTTTCTCTTCCCCTTTTGCAGGTGCGGTGCGGCCCCAAGCTGAAGAATGGAAGAACCACTCCGAAGTAACCCGGAGGAATGTAGAATCCCAGGTGAGTATTGGATGCCTGCGCAGAAGTCCTTTTCCAACGGGGGTGGCGATCAGAAGTCCAGCTGCTGGAGACGGAACCGATGGACGGAATTGCAGGTAAGGCCTTTGTCGCTGAAGTTACATCTGTTCCTCTCCTTTTCTTCTTCCAGGCACCAATGGATGGAAATCTCGGACGGGCGTGGCTGCTGAAACTCGAGGACTGAGCAGATACGGTGAGCGTTACGCTGCAGGAGTGCAGAATAACGTGAAGTGTGTTCTGCCTGCAGGGTGTGGCTTAAATAGCCTTGCAAGTAGTCCCAGGTAAAGTGGTCCCTTTACCACACCCTGTATTCTCAGGAAAATTAGTCCCTCTGCCACACCCTGGATATACAGAAGGCTCAGCCTCACAAGGCAGATTAAATAGTTCCATGAGTTCACCCCATTTCATGAGCCTGGCGCCAACGGCGCCAGGACTGAGTCCATGAGGCTCTGGGGCACTCCCTTGGGGGCTTACAAGTCCTTCTGGGTGACAGGGGCTGAGGTGGGCCCAACTGCTCCAGGGGTTTCAGAGTCTTCATGACAGGATCAAAGACACATCATGACAGGAACAGGTCTTCCTGGAATTCCAAGATATATTTTTAGTGTACTCATACAACTGTGGGCGCACATGCATTCATTCAACCACCATACCCACAGACCTACATGATGGCTACAGTATTTGTGAAACAATACTGTATAACTCTCACATCTATGGAGTCACTCACAGAGATCATTAAGGACTTAGAATCCTGTGGGATAATTTGTCTGATCCACAGTACCTTCAACATTCCGGTACAGGGGACACTCAAACTAAACGGCCGATTGAGACTATGTGCAGACCTGAGCGAGTTGAACAAACAGGTACATATGTCACGATGGCTACTTCCCTACTTCGATCAGGGGCTGGCAGAGATCCAATGGTCAAAGATGTATACCACCATTGACCTGACCAATGGCTACTGTACAGTACCCATGAGTAGGCAAGACCAATACAAGCTTGCCTTTACCTTCGGGGGCAACAGTACACATGGACCCAAACCCCCTTTGGATAAACAAACTCTGGCAATTAGTTCAAACTCTTTCTACCTAAAGCAATGCCCAACGTGGGCGAAAGAGGAAACCTGGCCTATGTGGATGATGTTCTGATCAACTGTGGAGGAATATATAGCAGAGATCTGCTATGTTGAACACAGTTGCATAAAGAAGGTGGGAGCCTTCTTGAAATTAAAAGACTCTACTACTCTGTAGTACCCTACTACCCTCTGCTGCCCACTTCTCCCCAGAAGCCTCTAACTGGTTCCCCTCCTTCTTGTCAAATAGGTCCTCCAGAGTACTTTCGGGTGAGACCTCTGCCTCACTGACACCCAACTCTTGCGGGGTTCCGCAAGGCTCTTGTGTTTCTCCTTCTCTGTATAATGTATACACTAAGCCCTTGTTTGACCTTCTTGACTCCCTGGGAATCCTGTATACTAACTATGCGGACGATACCCAAATCCTTATGCCCCTCTCTGGCGATTTGAAAATAGTTGGCGAAAAGAATAGCTGCGACCTAGACTTGCTCAGAGACTGGCCTGAGCCGTGATACATGAAATTTGGTAAATGGACCTTGGTTGCGCTTTTCTAAAAAAATACAAGAAAATACATTGTATATACTTCGTTTATTGAAATTGGAGAAACTCATATGTATGCATCATGTCCAAAAAAATAATAAAAGATCAGTTGAAGTGCACTGGTCTATAGTTGTTGCTTGTGACAGTCCAGTTAGAATTCACTGGTTGTCAGTAATTGTCGCTTGTAGCCTCAAATACAGTTTAAGTTCACTGGATTTTTGTAGTTGATACGTGTTCCCTCTAAAAATGTGGAAACTCACATGTATACATTGTGTAAAAAAAAAAAAAATAACGAAGGATCAGTTGAAAAACACTGCTCTATAGTTGTTGCATGTGACTATCCAGTTGGAATTCACTGGTTGTCAATGATTGTCGCTTGTAGCCTCATATGTAGTTGAAGTTCACTAGATTTTTGAGTTGTTGCGTGTACCCCTGACACGTGTTTCCCTGCTGTATGTTGTAACCGGTTCCTCAGGAGGAACCCAATTGTGCTTGGATTTTATGAGAATGATAAATGGTAAAACGAATCGCCCCAAAAAATGTAACTCCTACAACCTCACTTATGAACAAAACAAAGCATTCAAGGAACTCCAAGAAAATCCAAACATCACAATCAAACCATCAGACAAAGGAGGCAACATTGTATTTTTATTCATTTTTTTTACATGATGTATACATATGAGTTTCACCATTTTTAGGTATCAACTACAAAAATCTAGTGAACTTAAACTGTATTTGAGGCTACAAACGACAATTACTGACAACACGTGAATTCTAACTGGACTGTCACAAGCAACAACTACAGACCCATGCACTTCAACTGATCTGTCATTATTTTTTGGACATGATGCATACATATGAGTTTCCCCAATTTCAATAAACATTTTGATGAAGTATATACAACACCCTCTCTAGCGACTACCTGCAAGACACCCTCAGGATAAATAAAATCTATGAAACTATAAAATCCTGGATGGCTACACATAGCCTTCGCTTGAATGACGAAAAGACTGAACTTCTCATTGTTGGGACCCCAGACAGCCTGAAGAGTCTCCCCCAGGAATACACATCCTTTGACATCGACGGACACAAGATCCCTGTCGCATCTTCCGTTAAGACCTTTGGGGTCTACATTGACTCTTCTCTCTCCATGTCCCGCCATGTCAACCACATTGCCTCAACATCAGGGTATGCGATTAAACTAATCAATGCCAGCAAACCATTTCTTTCTACCACCAGTCACCTCCACCCCATGTAACACTAATTCTAGGAACATGAGAATCAGATCTAGACTAGCAAAAATATATGAACCCCTTGCTAGATGCACAACTACATTTAACCAAAATAATAATAACCCCACAAGCCAAACGATTACCAATACTAAACACAGTACTACATACTGTATAGCCACTGCTAAACACTGCAATCAGCAACCTAAAGAAGACACACCCTTACTAAAGGGGGCCCTACTAAATACTAGGTCCCTGGTGGTGCATGCCATTGAAATTGCAGACTTGATATTAACTAATAACCCTGACTTTCTCGCCTTAACTGAGACTTGGTTACATGATGCAGCAGGCCCTATACTCATGTTAGCAGTACCTGATGGCTACTCCATCCTCAGACATGATAGACAGGAGGCCTGAGGCGGAGGTTTCGCCTTTATTTTTAAATCCAGCCTAGCCAAGAGACTTGTCCCATCCCAAAACCTCAAGTCATGTGAAACGCTCACAGTCAAACTCCCACTTGTCAATTCACAAACTTTAACCCTTCACTTGATCTACAGACCACCAGGTCCCATCGGAACATTTGAGGAGGATATATCTATTTTACTCTCAAATAACCTAAAAAACACATCACAAGTCCTACTCCTAGGTGATCTAAACCTAGGATTTAATGACCTGCTTGACAAACCAGCCACCAATATTGCCACTATCCTGACGGAATTTGGCCAATTCCAAAAAGTCCTCTCACCGACTCACAATAAAGGAAGAATACTAGACTGGGTGGCAGACCTTAACTGCCAAGCCAACATCACTTCCATTTCCCCTCTAACTTGGACAGACCACCTACTGGTGTCCTTTGTGCTTAACACAATTAGACCGCTTCCAACCCTGATACCCACCGCCCCGCCTACCTTAACCAGAAATAAAAAGAATATTACCATGGACAAACTCATCCCAGCCATCCTCCCTACCCTTAACTCTCTTCCTGACCGTACAGATCCAGGCACCTTGGTTGACGAGTACCACAAAATCATGGCAACCTCACTAGACTTAATTGCCCCATTAAAACTAAGAGCAAGTAAGCCTAAAACCCTTTGAATAAATGGTTCACCCCATACCTAAAAGAGCTAAGACAAGAAAGAACTTGGGAGGCCACATGGCAACTATCCCCTTCAAGAGATAATAAATCCAAACTCACTGAGATCTCTACCATCTACAAAAAAGAAATCTGCCTGGCCAAAAAAGAATCTTACAACAATCAGATTTCTCAAGCCAACTCCAGCATGAAGGAGCTATTTACAATCCTCAAAGAGCTAGAAACCCCCATCCCCAGTCCAGATATTTGCACCAAAGATAAAAGCTGGTGCTCCAGCATCCAACATGTGCTATCTAATAAAGTAGCCACGCTTCAAAACAATATTAAAAAAAGCATCCCTGAACTTATCTGCAAATGAACCACTGCCTAATACCCCACCATTAACACTACACACCCTTCTCCACTATCTCCTCCTAAGACTCTTATCAACCCCCCTCCCACTCGCTTCAACTTCTCTAAAACATCAATCCTGGAGGTTGAAAAAATCATGTTTTCTTTAAAACCGTCCAACTGCCAGGGAGACCTTTGTCCAGCTCAGCTTATCAAGGTCGCAGCAAGGGATCTAGCTCCCTTTATCTCCAAACTAATAAACGCCTCATTTACATCTTGCGCCATCCCCACCAACTTAAAAGAATCATGGGTACTCCCACTGTTAAAAAAAACAAATACTGGACCCACTGATACCCACCAACTACCGGCCCATTACAACAGTACCGTTTCTCCTAAAAATTCTAGATAAGGTCGCCTATACACAAATCCAGAAGTTCTTGGAACTACACCACCTCCTGGGTGCACGCCAATCTGGTTTCCAACAGCAACACGGAACAGAGACAGCCCTCATCGACCTGAAGACCCAGGTTGATGAACTTAGGGACAAGGGGAAATCAGCACTCCTTCTCCTCCTCGACCTCTCAGCTGCATTCGACCTGGTGGATCACAAGGTCCTGGCCAGTCATTTGGACTCAGCAGCCCATTTCTCCAGGGAGTCCATAGCCTGGAATGAATCATTTCTGAGTGAGAGAACCATGCGAGTATTCTCTTCCCCAGCAGTGGCTGACCCCATCCCTATAACTTGTGGGGTCCCTGAGGAATCATGTGTCTCTCCTACGCTATACAACATATTTACTAAGCCCCTCTTCGATGAGCTGGACAATCTCAGTATGACCTACACCAACTATGCAGATGATACACAGATTATCCTCCCACTTTCAGGGGATTACGATGAGGATTTGGCCTTGGTGAATAGGGTGTATCTCATCATCCAGGCAGGGATGGCAACTCATGGTCTATGCCTGAATGATGACAAAACAGAGATCATCATTCTGGGAACCCCCCACAACCATAAGAAACTAGGACCTGAATACGCATCCTTCATAATCGATGGCAACCTTAATAAAGTGGCTAATGAGGTTAAAACCCAGGGATTTTACCCGGACTCAACCCTCTGCTTCTCCAAACAAGTCAACAGTATGGCTTCCACTACTGCGTATACCTGCAAACTGATAAGAACCGGCAAACCTTTCCTATCCAGCAATAGCTGTATTATCCTGGCCACAGCCCTCATTCTGTGCAGGCTTGACTATTGCAATGCCCTCTACTTTGGATCCAACAAATCAATCATCAAAAAAATCCAAATACTTCAAAAACAATGCCCTCTGAGCGGCCTTGGGAGTAGCCAGGAGAGAACATATTTCTGAAACTAGGCGTCAAAATAATTGGCTCTCCACAAATGACAAAATCAAGTTGAAAATTGCCTCACTAACATACAAATCCCTGAATAATGAAGCACCTAGTTATCTTAAAGAGAGATTCCATAGAAGGACCTCCACCAGACCATCCAGACTACCCCAAACTAATTGCCTCCACATCCCCAGTTTTAAACTTTCCAAAGTAGGAGGCAGTGCCTTTCTGGTTAAAGCAGCCCAACTTTGGAACTCCCTGCCACTTACCATCCGTGAAGACTAGTCATATCATAGCTTCAGATCCAACTGCATCAACTGGTATCTACTTTTCTCTGCCCATGTATATATCTACAATGTTTGTTTGTTTGTTTGTTTATTTCATTTGTAATGCGCCCCAGACCCGGGGGTAACAGGGCGCAACAGTTATGACGGATGCAAAGCTTAATTTACAATGTTACAGTGTTACAAGAAATAGTCAGAAAAACAGTGAATGTACAAGTTGTACACACAAAAGAATCATATAAACAACAAGATATACATTGAATGACTGTACAGGCGTAGTACCAGAATGTGAATAGCCCTAAAGTAAGGCCTACAGGTCAGTAGATTTGAGCAAGTTAATGTAGTTGCGTCTAAATTCATGTAGGGTTGATCCTCTCTAAGTGGGTGTGACAGAGAGTTCAAGAGTTTAGCTGCTTTTAAAGGAAAGCTGCAACATCATGTATATATCTAAAATGTATATTTGCTGTCCTACTGTGCATTTTGTTATGTATAGAATGTATTGTATTTATGCTATCCTACTTTGTAACTAAGCTTCGAATTTTACTGTAACCCCTGCACCCTGATACCTAAGGGTCTGGGGCGCAAAACAAATAAATAAACAAACAAACTAACCATCTGGAAGTTGCACGAGCACTTATATGTTCTAAACTTGACTACTGCAACTCCCTGCTTTGCAGTACTTCTAAAAAAAACCTACGCAAACTATAAACAACCCAGAACAATGCCCTCAGAGCCACCCTTGGCATTAGCAAATGGGACCACTTTTTAGATTCCAGAATATCCGCACCCTAGCTCCCTGTCAAGGATAGAATCATCTTCAAAATGCTATCCCTCACCCACCATTGTCTTTCAAATGATGCTCCTGGTTACCTTGTGAACAACTTGAAAAAATGTTCCTCGGTAAGACCTACCAGAGCCACCTACAGTCACTGCCTCGTCAAACTACGTTTCAAATGAGCCAAATTGGAGGGCTCCAGTTTACCAGTCCGGGCACCGTCGCACTGCAACAAGTTACCCCTACATTTACGTAGAGAAGCATCCAACAATGACTTCAGAAAGCACCTAAGAATGTTCCTTTTCAACTAACTCTCCCCTCCTGCCCTTCGGCCACTGAACCTTGTCTGCTTGTTCTGTAACTAGCACCAAGATGCCTGTTGGCTACGCGCGCTGCGATAAATGTATATATAACTAAATACTCTGCGAGAATTAAGAAGCCATCTAAGACTAACTAATTATAGTAGGAAGTTCATTGAAGACTACGCAGAGGTCACTCGACCCTTGGCCCATTTATTAAAGGCCAGAGTCAAGTAGGAGTGGGGTCTGGAACAAGGCGAGGAGTTAAACAACTTGTTTGGCTTACTCCATAAACTAACAAGGAGTTCTTCTTGGAGACAGGGTTCTCAGATACTTACAAACAGCGGTGTTGTATCAAAAGCATGACAAGGTCAACAAATCACGTACACGAGCAAGACTTTGTCCTCTGTGGAGGAAAAATTCAATGACTACAAGAAGGCGCTCCTGGAAATGGTGTGGGCGTTAAATAAATTACCGCCCATTTATCCAGGGAGAGCACATAATTGTAGAGACTTCTCACCAACCCTTGATGATGGTGCTCAAGAAAATTGTCTCGAGGACGAAAGTCTCATGACCAACAACAACACAGAGGCATACTTAACTTCCCCACACAAGGTCCATAAATAAGATACGGGTCAGAGGATACCCACAGTTTATGTGGATGGGTGTTCTTACCATGTTGATAACAACAGACAAAAAGAACTGGTGGCTGGAATTGGGAATGCCTGGGTGAATGATACCCCAGAACGCTCTGCTGGTTACAAAATAGTACCCCAAAGTAATCAGGTTGCAGAATTGATGGCCGTTCACCAAGCCATCATCACTGCAGTGCACCACCAACTCAATGGACTGGTCATGATTACTGACTCTGATTATATCAGGAATGGGTTTGTGGAGCATCTGATCAACTGGAAGAATAGAGGCATGCTTTGTTCCAACAATAAACCCCTAAAGCATGCCAAACTGATCCAGTCAATTGATCTGATGACCTCCAATGAGATGGCCATCTATTGGATGAAGATAAGAGGTCTTTCCAAGATAGAGGGGCCAGATAAGACTGGGAATGACCTGGCTGACCAGCTGGCCAAAACCAGAGACCTGCAGGGGGATTTCATAGAAACGGAATCCCTGCTGGGTGAATTCCAAGTTGCCACTGTCACCAGGTCATAACCTTGTGTGAATAAGAATGCTCGACTGACAAGTGGAGTAAAGATACCTCAGATGCAGATTTGATCACTGCACAGGAAGAGGATCTGATCATTGTAAGATTCTATCAACACATTGAAGACCCTGTGAGTGTTCTTCTAACAGAGTCGGATTATACCGGTAAAGAGGATCTCCGCATGCTGATGAGGTTTTCCAAGATGTTCCGGATCCAAGAGGGTTTGTTGGTAAGGAGAGCCCTATCTGGCTGTGACCAGTGGGTGGTACCTACCCCAATCTGAAGCCTGATGTTCAAGCCTGATTTTGAACCACACCCATGACGCAGCCACTGCCAGTCATAGGGGGTTTCACATGACATTACAAATCTTACGCAAGGTTGCCTACTGGCCACACATGAGCCAGGACCTTGACAATGATCTAAAGGGGTGTCTTGTGAGTGTTCAATTTCAACCCAGTTCGCTCACACACAGGGCTCCCCTACAAAAAAAGGGGAATGACACTGCCTTGGTCAGATTTGCAAGTCGATTTTATTGGCCCAGTGATTCGCTCCTCTAGAGAAAACAAGTACATGTTGACTGTGACATGCTTGTTCACAAAGTGGGTAGAATGTCTTCCAGGCCCGAAATGTAAGGCAGAGACAGCTGCTGCACTAATTATCAATCACATCTTCTCTTGTTTCGGCCTCCCACAAAGGATTGAGTCAGATCGAGTGTGGTATCCTGGTATGACTGTGATGAATGGCTGAGTGTGTGCAAAGGCCGCCTAGAATGTTTCAGTGGAGCTTGGAGTGTGGGGGGCCTGGAGATTCTAGAGAGTGACGGTTGGGACTGGGAGATGGACTCGGAACCAGGGTAGAGGCTTATCACCTACTCTCCTACTTCGTATGACTATGCTATGTAACCAAGAAGAATAAAGCCTGTTTCTTTTTACACTTACATGAGTCAGCCTGGTTCCTGCTCCCTGTCATCACTGGATCAGTGATACATCATTTGGCGACGAGGATTTCTTGAACCTGGAATTACGTGGGAGAGCGGAGGAGAAGTGAAGGAGAGAATACCTGATGCCTAGGTACCAGCATGGAAAAACGCTGGTTGGTGAGCTGGCAAACAAACTGAAGCTGGTGCCGACTTTGGAGATGGCTGTGTCATCAGTGAGACTTGGAGAAGGCCATGGCATCGAGCTGGCTGCAGGGCAGTAAGCCTGTAGCCTATCCAAGGGTCTGGAGTAAGATTTGAACCTTGAAGAAGGCATAGAGGCAGTGTGCCTTAAGGAAGCTGTCGGCTGTGAGGAGTTAGCGCCGACATTTATGTGCCGAGCGGCGCCGCCACTGATGGACCGAGCGCCGTTGCGCTCCTGCAGTAAGGAGGTTTGTGGGACCTGTAGTCCTGTATGGCCATAAAGGTACTTTAAAAAAAAAAAAAAGAAAAAATGATTACCGCGTTTTTGGGTAATTGTCGGGGGCCACTGGGGGCCATGGGAGGCGCGCGCCCAAGAGCGAGCCCCCCGCGTTCCAGCTGTGCCGTTGGGCTGGAACCCATTGGATCAGCCCCTGCGCCATGTTCGAAGCTCCGGGGCTGTCTTCTGCATTGTTGTGCAAGAGATTAGAAGAGCGGCCCTTGCAACGTGCCTTGCCGTCTCGACGCGCATGAAGGAAGTGGAAGGAGTTCCATTGGAACGAAGTGCTTTCTTTTTTTTTTTCATCCAAAATGGAAGAGTTCACAGTGGCAGGAGTTCTTGCTATTTGGAGCGAGAAACGCTTGCATCAAGGAATAGAGGCAGCAATTGGACTGCTTGAGGATATGGCAAATAACGTTCGCTTTATGGATGGAAGCTGCGGTGGTCCGACTCGAGATTTATTATTTTATGAGGTAATGTTATTTTTTACATCGCTGTGTTTGATTTATTTATGACCGCCTCTCCTGGCATTTCGAGAACAGATGGAGTTTGTTTAAGGAGCGGGGCGTCCTGTGTGTCTTGCCAGAAGTGCAGAGCACAATGCTAATGAAGTTAATTTATGATTAATGCTTTGTTTAGACAGTGCCTGGGGGCAGATGGCACATTGACTTTGAAGAGCACGGAATTTGAGATGAACTTGAGCATTCAGAATAAATGTTAACCTGTTTGTTTTCGGGGGTAAATGCTGCGGTGTATTATGCATCTTAAAGTTTGAAGTTGAGGTCGCATTTACATGGTCATGTTGTTTTTAGCATTCACATAAAATGTATGCAGTGATAACTATTGCATTGAGAATAATAATGCATTTTATGGTTTGAAGTTTACCCCATAAAATTGGTTCATATGTGAAATTAACTAATGGGGAAGTGAATGCTAGTCGGAGTGCAGAGTGTGTATGAAGTTGAAGTGAAGTGACAAATGTATTTTAGGTAAATATATGCACAGTCAGTTATATGTATTCATCCGGGAGGTTTTATATGAAATTTTAACAAGACAATTATGTTTTTAATAATATGATGAAGTTAATGTCCACAGGAGTTTTATGCAATTACAGAAAAAAATGTATTTTGAAGTTAATATTGCACAAATAAGGGATTGTTACAAAACGAAAATTCTATCTCTGAGATGACACACCTCCAGAATGGAGCCTGATCAACACCATGTCTGTTAGTGTCCATCATCCCTTTTAAGGAGGTTTAGTGGGCAAATGTAGAGTGCATATGTAATGTCTAATGTAATTTTAGTGAAATTACATGCGTATGACGTGGCATTGGTAGAATGCATTTTGAAGATGATTGTGCATTTGAAGCATGCAATCTGTAGGTATGTGTGAGATACATGTGTATGTTGGGTGCGTGTGTGAAGTAGCACGTTTGAAGTGAATGTTACTGCAATGGGTGTGTGCAGTCGTGAGTACGTACGTTGGGAGAAGTAGGCGTGTAAGAGGTAGCACGCATGTAATTGAGGGTGAGGATCACATGCTGGCCAGGTGTGATACCTTATGGAGACCCTAGAGAGACCGGTGTTTGGAGGTTAAACACAAATAGGTGATTTGTGTTCGGGGAGGATCTTTCGATAGAAGCATCCTATTCGGGGAGGATCTTTATATATAAGCATCCTATAGTAGGATACTATAGTAGGAGACATTGAGGCGTAAGTAGTACGCATGAAGTCATGGAGTAGGCTCTACACTACATTAGTTAGTGTTTCTGTTTTCATGTCTCCTGTAGAATGTTATAGTGTTGGGGTTAGGAGTGATTTTTTAGGAGTGATTTCTTTGGACTCCTAATGTCTGTGGTGTCAGGAAGTGCAGTTCATGAGAGATGTTTTTTTTTTTAATGCCTAGTTAGGCTGAAGTTACTGCGAGTTGGGCACACAGACAGTTGAGTTTAGTTTTTGAGTGTCACTGGGGACACTATGTATTTATAAAATGTTCTATTATCAAACAATTTTAACATCGGAGAAGCACTACATTTTTTCCACCTTGTTGTGCTTGCACTGAGTTTCAGTGTTTTTTTTGGTAGTGGAAACCTGTAGCAGGTGCCACTGTTGGTGCTTGGACGGAAGTTTCGTTTTGCATGGTAGTGACTGTGCACATTTCACGCACCACGTCTTTTGTGGTTGTGTTGAGGTTTATGTGGTCTTTGTCCAGTTAGTCTCTTGCTTTAATTTTCATCATTTTCTTTGTTTTCTTTAGGGGAGAAGGGATGGGTGTTTGTTTTGGATACTGTTGGTTTTGTTGTTGCTAGCATGTTAGGATTTTGTTCAGGCCAATTGTGTACGTTTTGGCTACACTATATGTAGGAAGGTATGTTGGTCTCGTTGAGACAGGGTTAGTGCTCAAGTGTGGCAGGCCTGAGGCCAGGAGTGGCAGTTCTGGTAAAAGGTGGTAGGTTAGGAGGGTTTATGATGGTAGTTTAGATTTGATTGTCCATGTGGCAAGGTATGCGCTCGGTGGTGGCAGCACTGAGACCCCGGTGTGGCAGGCCGGGGTAGAAGGTGTTTAGTTTCTTTTGATTGTGATCCTACATGATGGTGAGAGGAGGATGTGTAGCATCCTGGTATGACTGTGATGAATGGCTGAGTGTGTGCAAGGGCCGCCTAGAATGTTTCAGTGGAGCTTGGAGTGTGGGGGGCCTGGGGATTCTAGAGAGTGACGGTTGGGACTGGGAGATGGACTGGGAACTAGGACAGAGGCTTATCACCTACTCTCCTACTTCTTATGACTATGCTATGTAACCAAGAAGAATAAAGCCTGTTTCTTTTTACACTTACCTGAGTCAGCCTGGTTCCTGCTCCCCGTCATCACTGGCTCAGGGATACATCATCGAGGAAGTCATTTTACCAGTGAGTTGATGGAGAAGATATGGGATATTATAGTGGTAAAAAGAAAATGCCACATTGCCTAACCCATGGCCTCAAGCCGGGGGTAGAGAGATACAACTAAAATATTGTGAGTATCTTATAGAAGTTTGTGACAGACTCTGGACAGAGATGTGACATCCAATTGCCGCTTGTCCTGATGGATATTGGGTCTAGACCATCTTCTGCAACAAAGATGTCTCCATTTGAGGTCATACCCGGATGGAAAATAGTGTTACCTCAGCATCTGCTCTACAGAACTCAGAAGCAAACCCTGATAAATGTGTCCACTACTCATGAGTACATTGAAAATGTAAGGAAGAACTTCCAGCATGCTTTTTCTTATGTTAAGCACAATTTAGGAAGGTCAGCAGAAGGAATGAAAACCTATTATGATCTAAAGACCACCATGAAAGAATATGAAGTAGGTGACAAGGTTTACGTTTACAATTTTCAAAGTAATCAGGCCAAGGAACGGAAATGCCTTCCATCTTGGTGTGGTGCCTTTGAAATTGTAGATAAAATATCACCTGTTGCCTAGAAGATCTGCATTCTGCATCCTAAAAGGAGAATAGACAGAAGAAAAATGGGTCCACATCAATTAGTTGAAAAGCTGTCATCCCAGACACACTTTACAACTGATTGAGGAGCCAAAGGTCGAGCAGAGGAACCATCTGAGAAGTGAAAACCCCAGATGGAGAATTATAACAGGTATTTTAATTAATATTATTTGAAAATGTAAACAACTATTTACAAAATTGATGTTCACATGTATTGTGTATAGTTTTGTTTAATATTCTCCTTTTTCAAATGGAAGTTGCAAAATTCATGTCTATTTCTATGTAAATATTTTCTCTCTAATGCCATGTCCATCTTCTGGGGAAATGTGGTGTGTAAAAAGTACTGAACCTGTTTTTATTTCTATTAAAGATAACTAACTTTCTTAAATTCCAGCCTGGAGGCCGGAGGGGTGTCTGGAGAAGACCCGAGGGGCCCTGGAAGGAAAGAATAAAGAGGGCTCTGTGCTACACCCCCTAAACCAAAGATGGAAGGGAAGGCTGGAGTGCCCACTCCCTGATGAAGGAAGAAAGGGGGTGCTGTGCTACACCCCTCAGCCCAGTGACTGAAGGGGAGACTGGAGTACCCACTCCCTAATGAAGGAAATTGAGCCGGATGGACTCCAATGAAAACAAAAATATAAGAAAAAGAAAAGGGGACTTCAAATGAAACCCCACTCTGCTATGCTCTTCTGCACCAAAGAATCCTGGAAGAACAGGGAGGAGGCATGTGGGGTGTAATCAAATGCCCCAAACCAATGGAACTGAAGGGCCCACTGGAAAACTGACCTGCCAGCATTCAGAAACCTGCACGCTGAAAAATTGGGCCTATTAAGGCAGACTATGCAGGTGTCTTTCTGCAGGGGAAATCCAGAGAAGGCTAAAACAAAAATGTAAGCATTAGAGTTCAGATTTCAAAAGCACATCACATTGTGGGCTGAGAAATAAACGCAGCACGTTTTTTTTAACTGAAACTGTCACCCATCAAAAGGGGGTGCACTGTGACTATTCAGACCCACCTTTCAGCAGAAAAACGAACATCAAGTAATTAAAAGTGTATTTTGTAATGACTGAAAGAAACAGCCCTGCACTTTCAGCACAAAAGAAAGTGAACTCTAATCAGTAAAAAACACAGTGTGCCAAAGAATAAAAGCTGATTTTAGAAAATGCAATATGTGAGTTCATTTCAGCCAAGGACAATGAGCAACATTCACAATTGGCTTCCCCAACTGCCAGTCTAGTTTGGGCATCCCATCAGTTTACAACTGCAATAAAAAGTGTGGCTGCTAAGAGGTGTTGAAAAGAGACTTTCCCTAGACCTGCTGTCTCTGAGAGCAGTTCAGAGCAGATAGATGGACTAGCTAGTGCATGACAGGAATGAGGGGAGGGGGATCACATTGTTGCAAAGGCTCCATGTGTTACAACCGGCAGCTACCAACTTCAAACAACAAAGAGGATAATCAAAGAAATAAAAGCTCTGGTCACAGGCTGACCAGGAGAGAGAAATGGCATGGAGGAGGGGAAGCTCATATTTGCACATATGAAGATTCCCCTTAGTTTAAATGTACTGTCACAATTATTGCTGTTTCTTGGAAACTACAAATCACTCTGCACCCATGTATGTTTTATTTTTTAGATAATTTCAAGGCAATTTTGGGTGATATCAAATTCCTCCACCTGTGACTTGGGGAATTGTAATGATCAGCTAAAAGGTGTTCATGGCTGCTCTGAACATGTTCCGAATTTGAGAGTTGACGAACGGGTGGAGGGTAAAAGTAAGAATATGGATAATACATAACATGTTCCTAACTCTTTTGCTTTTTGTAAAAACTGCGGGAAATTGCCAAACAGTCATGTAAAATAGTGCTGACCTGGCTGTCATTTTATTTAACACTGCATGATTAGCTGAAGCTGATTATATACATATTATGGCAGTTACTAGTAAATCACAAGGTTTTTGACACACAACTAGATTTTTGCCCAAAAGCTGACTTAGAAACAAAAGGTGATTTCAAAGGGAAGTTGCCATATGTCTGTTCCAGACTCCTAAACCACTCCTTAGATAGAGGCTGGATTTGGGAGGAGAGAGAAGGGTAACTGTCCAATCCGATTTGTGAGAACTCTTGCAGGGTACTCCCCAAGATTGTAAGGTTGATGGTCTCATCAATGCTATATAAAGTGGATGCACTATGAGGAAATGGGAGAGCTGCTACAATTCACATTGCCTCTGAGTGGAGCTGTATATTGCTGGAAAGACCTGAAAGCTGACTGTTTCTCATGGCGGAGAGCTGGGGGCCATCCTTGAGAGTGGAATGACAAGACCCTTGCCCTATCTATCCAACGGGTCCTGAAATGCAGCTGGCTTTTCTGAACTTTAAACAGAGGTTTTCAATGAAAATAGACTTGAGCCCTTTGTGACCAAAAGATGGGGGAATCTGCTGGACTTAAATGCTTTCCCTTTATATTGGGCTGAGGGCAACCAAACTGTGCAGATCCTTAGCCTATTTAACTAAAAATGTTAATTTAGTTAATTCCCCTTGGTGGAACACCACAGGCAATTTTTGTTAAAATTTGAAATTAACAAAGCTTATTCCGAGTGCGGCTCAAAACTGTAGACTGTAATTTAATTGGGTACTCTTTCTGTTAAGCTTCCCCAACACAGGAGGGTCTGAAATCCAAAATTCTCAAATCATCCCCATTTTTACCACCCTCCTTCCCCAACACAGGCCCTTAAGTGGAGGGAGGTCTGAAACCCAGACTTCTCAAATTATCCCAATATTTACCATCCAGCTTCCCCAACACAGGCCTTTAAGTGGAGGGGGGTCTGAAATCCAAAATTCACAAATCATTTTACCATCCAGCTTCCCCAACACAGGCTTTTATGAGGAGGGGGGCATGGGTTCTGAAATCCAAAATTCTTAAATCATACAATGTGTACCCTCCAGTTTCCCCAACACTTGCCTTTAAGTGGGGGTGGGGGGGGCGGTCTGAAATCCGAAATTCTTAAGTCATCCCATTTTTTCTGTCTGACTTCCCCCACAATGACCAAAGTAGGGGTGGGAGCTGAAAAACACAGTGCTGAATCACCTTGTATTTATTTTGAGCAAAGGTGTAGGTGAAATAGTAATTGCCATATGCATTTGATCAAATCTGTAAGCCAAACAGCTGGCTTTTTAACGGCGCAGGAAAATCGAAATTGCACAGCAGTACATCTGTAAATTGATTCTGTTCACCGACCAGTGCTAATTATTTCTTGAAGTGAAATCTGTAGAAAGAAAAGTATTGTAATTTGTGTTTTCCAACCCATTGGTTTGATTTCTGTATCAAGCGTTATTTGTGACCCACAAAGAAGGTGGTGTGTATAGTTTAGCGATTTCCATTACCTATAATTCAAATAAATACAAATATATTTCCTGTACACCGGCCTAGTTCTTGGCTCATTGGTAGCTCAATGGAGGAATCCAAGGGGCATTATATGTGGCTGAGATAGGGCTGAATAAAAGAACTCACATTTGACAATTTTTTTGCGTGACACTTAGCTTGGGAAGGGAAGGAACTACCTGTGTTCAGGGTGGCCTCTCAATAAACTGTTACACACCCCCACACACTCAGGGTGTAGCAGGAGGTATCGTCAGACCTTTAAAATTGATTGCCCAACATGTCACATCTGAATATTCTTAATTTAGACCCCAGCAAGTATTGTCTTGTACCTGTTTCACCACAGCTCCTACAATATTCAGTGTCCAAATTGAGATTTGCCCTGAAGAGTTTTTATCACAGATGTGTAATTATTATTGACGAGCATTCGGTTACCAGTTCCAACTCCCCAGCTCATTACGAGAGTTACCATTGTGAAGGTGGTCAACATATCTGACGTTTTCGGCTAGTTTGATATGCAATTTGTGCAACACGGCCATATCTACGGTGGAGTGTTTACCGTTTAGAGAGTTACAGTATTTGCTCATTCTCGTACCCTGCCTCTGGGAAACCACCAACGGCATCATTCTAATTTGTTACTTTCGAGTAATCCTAAAATATGTAAAATACGATATGTTCGGGGTAGTTACGAGTTAAACTAATGGACAACAATAAATAAAATTGGGCTTTTAAGCTGCCACATGATTGTATTAAAAAACGTTTTGGGTGGATGACAAGATCTATAACATGGGATGTAATTACCCCAATAGGTGAAACTGTTTGAGAACATTTACCAGTGTTTCCTCCTTACACCAGTACTACTGTAAACATGTGCAATATACCAGTATGTGCCTGTAGGACGAGGTTAGCCCAGTTTATGTACCTTTAGGAGCACATGTCTTCCCTAACTCAGAATGTTGCTTATCATATAGCAAACACTGTTACCTCTCAAATTATTCTGTGTAGGTGCCATCGTTGAAAAAGTTGTAATGCTTTCACAAACAGCTAATCTCTGTTTCTCATACAAAAGTCTATTCCAAGTAGAACTGGTTTCACCAAGTAAAGGCGCCACAATTTTAAAGCACAGCTTTTATTTTATCGTTCAGCATACATTTCATTATTTTAAACAACACTGCATGAATAACATACCACTTAAAGCAGAGGTTAGAGGTTGAGGATCTATATATTTACGAATATATAGAATAACTTAATTCATAAAGATGATTTGTTTTTAAATAATAAAGCATGTAAAAGGCATCTAACAACTTTTGTGGCTTTTGAGCTGTGTAAGGGGGGGAAATGCTTGCCGTTGCAGGCATCTGCCTTTAACTTCAAAATACACTTCTAGCACCATTTTGAATCCATATTTGTGAACCTGAAAACACTCAGAGCCTGATTTACAAAAATGTTTTAACATGGGAAAGCCCCATAGAATTTTTTTTGTAAATCAGACCCTAAGACTCACTAGGGTGAAAACGCTGCCTGAATCCTACTCGATGGGTAAAATCCACAATGTCGCTTGCGCCTTTTCGGCACATGTAAAAATACCAGGGCCTCGCCTGACATGGTCTTTAGAGTTCAAAAACATAGGTGTGCAAACACATCTATCACTGTCTACTATGCTATTGCAAATGCACCGGGAATGGCAGCTGCTTCAGAAAACAAAATGAGTACATCCTGGTGGAAGCTCTATTATAGCAGCAGCCCACTGCCTAAATTGGGGAGAGATTTGTGAACGGTACCTTTAAAAGCTTGTTTTGTTTCCCCGCTGCATGGCACATTGTTTTCTTTTAATTTTGTGCTGCATGACATTGGGATTTTTGTTCTTTTTCTAAAGCCGGACATGCACTACAGGACAAAGAAAATCTACATTTATGAAAATTGACCTATTTGCCTAGTCAATGTCTGTTTTCTTTTAACAGACAAACGTTCAGGGGACTTCATGCAGTGCTTTCAACCCGGAAGTCAGAACTGAAGTCCAAACATGGTGTTAGTCATGTATTGTTAAAAGTGCAATCTGGAGGCAAAAAAACCTCTATCCCCATTAGGGTGGTCAAAAAAGTCTCATAAGTGTTACATGCTCTTCATGGGGAGACGTACACTGATAGAAATGCCTGTGCTGCTCAGGCAATGGGCGACCTCTGCCTTTGCCTCGAGGCTGCGCACTTACGGTGCGGCGGTAGTAAATGTAACATAGTCATACATCTGCAACAAATGAATGATCGCCTACTTAGCATATATGCAGGATATACAAATGTTTTTGCCCTTCTAACAGACATGAAATCAGTTTCACCTAAAGCAAATATAGCTAACAGTACATGTGACAGAATTGCAATTTCTTGGTAAAAGTGCAAAGCAGATTTGGGGCGAAAACCCTTCAAGATTACTCAGTGAAAACCCGTTGTGAGGGGAGAGTGATTATGTTTTAACTTGATAACTCTGATCACACTGCATACAGTAAAGCAATACATTCTTTGTTGGGTTTGCTTCGTGTCTAAGCTGGGCTAGCAAGGTGCCCTTTCCTAAAAGTTTCTCATAAAAAGGGGACGTAGTGGATGGAAAGGAAGGTAGATGAGAAAAATATTATTGAACTTCTGCTTGTTAAATAATGACAATAATATTAATATTAATAATAATAATAATGGTAATAATAAAAATAAGCAAAGAGAAAACGCCTTTAGATCTTGGGAGACAAAGTCTATTCAACAACAATATACAACCTTTCACACAAAAGCCTCCAAGCACAACACTTTGTGTGGTGGTTTATTGGTTGGTTTCCATTGGGGTATAATATCAAGATGTTTTCTTGTGAACAGTACTTGGATAAACATACATTCCCTGGTTCCTTCTCCAAACTAAGTTGAGAGAATTTTGGACCCTCTCCATCTAGGGGTGCTGTGTTTTTTCACATTTTTAATCCATGCTTTCTGTCCGAGTAGCTTATCTCAATAAAGAGTGTGGTCAGCTAAGGCAAATACATTGATGCCATAAAGTACAGCAGTAGCAAATTTCTGCTGCACTTGCTGAATTGATCTGCACGTGGAGGTGTAAAGGTGTCGTAGTCTCTGTTCCTGAGATCTAGTCCAAGGCATCTGGGTCCTTACTACTATACTTCATCAAAGGGGAGGCCTCCCTGAACACCCCACACAAGGGATGCTATGCGTAACGGCATCCCTCAACAAAGTGTGTGGGTGGAAGGGGGAGAGTGAACAGAAAGGGGGGGGGCTGCACATGGTTTATTTCCTTCTTGGTATTACTTTTCATCTTCATCACCCTCACTCATGCTGCTGATGGAGGCAGAGGCCCCTTTAGGGGAAGAGGGAGACAGAGGTTTATTGGGTATCCATGTGAAAGGGGGAGATGGTGAACGAGATGTAGAGCCGGATGGAGAGCAGCCGCGCGTTGGACTGCCAGTTGGGCTCTGCCTTGGTGAGATTGTCTGCAGCATCCGACTACTTCTCTCTTGAAACATCAGCTTCTGGTAAAAGAAAAGAATGCATTGTAAGTCTGGTGTGCCAGGCAGAGAAACTTAGCAAAACAATATTGGATCTAAGACATATCTCCTTTGGTACATAACACAGTATGGGTGTGCCTAAGAGGTGGAGAAGTCAGGTGCTACAATGAATGGTGCAACCTGTAAGGACAATCTGGCAACAGACATCATAAAATATTGTGGGCCTCATCACAAGTCTGGCGGTATCCTGGCAGTAATAGCGCCGTCCTGCAGTAGGTGGGCATGAATCTGTCATTTCTAGTGTCTCCACCTGAATTTTTAAAAGAAAAACTCACAAACCACCTGTAAGGAACATTCAATTGTAGCAGGGAGACATTTATAAGTAGGAAATCATGACAGAAAACACTCAGATTTACATGTTACCACACTACCAGAAGGACATGGTAGGGAGCCAGTATGTGTGCGACAATATAGGTTACCCCTGGCATGTTTGGAATCACTAGCTGAGATAATCAAAAATTTAGAATATAGTGGGATCATTAGGCCTATTCATAGTACATCAAATACCCTTATATTAGGTGTGCTAAAACCTAATGGCCAATGGCGGTTGTGTGCAGATCTACAGGAATTAAACACAAAGGTACCTGTTTCAAGTGGACCCTTCCATTTATTGATCCGGGTCCTGCACAGATTCACGGGTCAAAGTTGTTTACCACATTAGAACTTACAGTTGGATACTGGTGTGTGCCACTAGCTGAAGATATTATAAATGTGTTTGCATTTTCTTTTGACAAATCACAATATGCGTGGTCCCGGACACCTTTTGGGTATATCAATAGTGGCAGTGAGTTTGAGATATTCCTGAGCAAGGCACTCCAAGATGCAGCTGAAAGGGGGACGATAGTTTATGTGGATGATGTGCTAAGGAAAAATGAAGATTTGTAAAGCCAATTCAAAGAAGTAAGACATGTGCTTAGCCAGCTGCATAAGGCTGGGGCAAAGGTATCTTTACAAAAAGCACAGTGGTGTAGAAAAAAGGTTAACTTCCTAGGTCATGAAGTAACAGAATATGGATTAAACCCACAAAAGAAAAAGATGTAGGCGATTTATGAACTAAAAGATCCCACTAATTTGAAACGTTTAAAGTGCTTGTTAGGAATGACAGGAAATGTATTAAGAATTATGCAGAGATTACACAACCTTTAACAAGATTACTGAAACAGGGTGTACCCTGGAAATGGGAAAAAGAACAAAGTGAGGCACTAGCTAGGTTAAAAGAGCATCTAATGAAAGCACCATGTTTGACATACATAATAAAAAAAATAACAGGATTTCTTTGTAAAAATATGATTCACTAACCAATGCACATCAGCAGTGTTATATCAAAACATTATGTGAATAACAAAACTATTGCATATGCTAGCAAAGCATTGTCACATGTAGACACCAAATTTAGTGAATGCGAAAAAGCGCTTCTGACCACTGTCTGGGCGTTAAAACACTTTCACTCCATAATTCAAGGAGGCGGGTGATTATTGAAACAAATCACCAGCCTCTACAATTTTTGCAAAGTAAGAGAATCAGATCTGGGAATTTGGCCCAGTCAACAGTTACTTCCTGGACATTAGCGCTTAAGGGATTTCCTGTAGAAGTGAAATATGGACAAAATAAAAAGAGCCTGTTGCTCAAGGACTGGCATAGTTGCATGATTGTGCAGCTGTATGTGCACCTGATGACACAGAGTTAGAAAAACATTTGAAAGAATTTAAAAGCATTCAAAGAAGAAACATGTAAGGATTTACCAACTGTGTATGTAGATGGATGCGCATACCATGTAAAAAATGATACAGAAAAAGAGCTAGTAACAGGAATAGGAATTATATGGTTTAAATGTGACAACATTCCAAGAGTAATCATGAGGATAGGTCCCAGAAGTAGTGAAGTGGCAGAATTGGCCGTTATTTATAAGGCAATATCTACAGCAGTAGAAAATAAACTCAAAGAAATAGTTCTAATAACTGACTCTGATTATGCACTGAATAGTTTTGTAGCGTATTTACCTGGCTGGAAGGTAAAAGGCATGCTCACCTATAACAAGAAACCACTTAAACATGGCAAGATGATTCAAGCCATAGACAAGCTAGTGTCAGAAAATGACCTGATAATCCATTGGAGGAAAATATGTGGTCATTTGAAAACACCAGGTGGGGATAAGAAGGGAAATGTTTAAGCAGATCAATAAGCCAACTTTGGAGCTCTAATGGGGGAGTTATTTCCTATTGAACACCTGCTTGGTGAAATACAGGTAGAGGCGATAACACGCTCCAAGACTCCAAAAGCAGCTAAGCAGCCTGTGGCACAATGGAGTTTTGATACTCCAGATCAGGACCTGATCAAAGTGCAAAAGGAAGACCTTATTCTAGGCCTATTTTATAACCATTTGTAGAGACAGAACAAAATCCTCTGACTGAAGAGGACTGCAAAGGGAAAGATGTGGGATGTTTTTACACCACTCGTCCAAGCCCTGCAACATTCCTGTGTGCTGCTTGCATCAGGAACATCAGAATGGCCGCTGGAAAGCATTATGCACAATAAAATCACCGAGAAGTGCGCAGGAAAAATCTGAAAAATAGGCCGCCATCCACTTTTGCCTATGTCAGTGGTAACACAGGAGACCACTTCCAAACCCCATCATTTGGCCCACAGAGCAAAATGACTGCAAAGGAAACACAGAGCTGTGTGGAAATCCGTTTTTCTTGGTTGTAAAATTTGCAAAAATCATGGCTCATAAACCACCCAAAAGATCCAACCTCCTTGTTGGGTGTCGAACATCATTCTACTTCAAGAATCCACATAAATATAATGTCAGCAGAAGTATATTTTATCAGAACAAAATCCACTTTTAAAGATGCTTGCTGGTAAGAAATATGTCAAAAAGGGTGCAATACCGTTATTCGCCTCTGTCAGACGCTGGCGATCTCTAAATCTGTCAGGTGAAACTTGTGTCTCAAAAGCTAAATATGCCAAAGAAGGGACTTCCATCAAATGCAATATATTTGCCACACATTGATTTTCATGTTGAAAAAGACTGGAATTGAAGATATGTTTGCTTATTTCAAATTTGTAACTGTAATTTTTCACAAGGAACAATGTCACAATTGATCATAAGGTAACCTGATTCAGCTAAAACTTCAAAGAGGTTTTTCTTCACTGAGAACACACCACTCTGTTCATTCCCATAAAAAGGAGAGAATATCTCAGGGTTGCTAATAAGAAGAGGAGGAGACTTCCTCTGCTGCTCTGGGAAAAGAGACAATGGGTTCCTTGAACTGAAAGAAAATGCTAATTCGGTGTGAACAGAAACCAGCCCTGGCAGGAAGGCAAGCCCATGTGACTCTCTAGCCCAGCTAAGACCTTGGAGGCGGAGACAAACCATTGTGTGTATTCAGAGAGCCCAGAAAATATTGTTTTGGGAAAAGACTTATAAAATATTGTACCGAACTGACAAAAATATGGAACTTAGAGATTATTAAAATGAAAATATTGCTCACAAGTAGAAACTTCTCTGGAAATGTTGCGACATTCAGAGACTGAACCACGAAAAAGTTCATATTCTAGCAATTGTGATTATGTTAGGAACATGAACATTTCCAGGAATATGCCCAGATGGTGTGTGTATGCATGTGTAAAATTTGGTACAGAAGTGACACTGAGTAACCACCCAAAAGCGCGAAAATGTGTCATTTGTTAATCAAAACCCGTAGGAAGAGGAGGCTTGGACAGAAACGTACCTTAGTCAATCTGTCATATAATTATGTATTATTAACAAGTTGTGCATATTGGAAATATGTTTTTTGGGAAAAATTGAATTTCTCGGTAAGAACAAAGGGGAGGGATTTTCTCTGGACCCTAAACACTGTGTCACTCAGACACATGATGACACATCATGGCACACTGTTCCCTTCTCAAATCAGGAGAGGGGGAATTCTCTGACCTATCAGATCCTTAGAGGGTTGGGCATAGTATAATCAGCCTCCTCACCCTTTGGAAGATGGATAAATAGGGACTGTTGAGGACCCAGACAGACACACACATTCACTCATCACTGATCTACCGGCGAAGCGCTCTGCAGGAAGAACCCATCTCCAGAACCAGACTCCAGAACCAGACTCCAGAACCCTGAAGCAGAGGCCTAACCCAAAAAGCTGAACCCTTTTCAGCAGGCCTTTAAAATCTTGCAACCTGATTTAACCCCTAAACTTCCATGGGACCTAATCAATTCAACAGCCTGGCTGTGCTGTGTTGGCTACCTCTGGCCAAGAACCCTTGCTAGAACCCAAGATCCAAATCAGTCCAGCAGAGCTGTAACCCAGAACCCGTCAGATCCAGTCCAGGAGGCCGTGCAGACCAGAGTGCCTTGCTGAGAGCAGAACCCAGTGCCTGAGACCTGTCCGGTGGCAAGCGAATTCCAGCCAAACCTTTGACCAGATCTTTGACGTGCCCATTCCATTCCAAAGCCATAGTAGTGAGTATTTAGCATAGAACTGTACATAGTCATCTTTTAGTATTCAGTAACCCAATCCAACCCATTCCAACATATCCATAACTGCATTATAGAATCTCTTTTGTCCATCCTAAATTCTTCTCTCATCCACATAATCCTGTGATAATTGTAGTGATAATCATCTAGGCGCTAATATATATTTTCTGGAGAAAGGCAATCGTCTCATAGAAACCATCCGGAGGTGCCTCTGGATCGGTGGGTGTGCTGTCCGTGTAGTTTGCAGCTCCATAGACTCCCTAGTGTTAAGAAATCCTCGTTCCAAATCTTCAACAGTGCATCTTTAATTTTGAAATCTTGACTCTTGAGAAAAATTGACCTTGACTAAAACATCTGTAACGTCTGAACCGTACGTGCTAGGAACGAAAGTTAAATGTCATTTTGAAGCTAACATCCTCAGCTTTCAAACAAACTAACACTTACAAAGAGCAATTGAGAGTGTTATAAAAAAGAAAACCAAAAAATTAGATTACAAGATGGACTGATGATTAGAGAATCAGTGACAGGCCAAATTCAATGGGTAGTACCTTTGTCATTTGTGGGATTGATGTTACATCATGCCCATGATTCCATAACTGCAGGACAAAGAGGTTCACAAAAAACTTTGGGCATTTTAAAAGATTATGCCTACTGGCCACACATGGCCCAAGATGTCAAGCTCTACACCAGAGGGTGTTTAGTGTGGGCACAGTTTCAACCTGAGTCACCTGCTCATAGAGCACCGTTGATGAAAAGGGGTTTGAAACTCCCATGGTCTGATTTATGAATTGACTATGTCGGGCCCATAAGAAGATCAGCAAGGGGATACAGGTACATGCTGACAGTAACTTCTCTAATGTCCAAATGGGTGGAGTGCATTCCAGCCCCAGCTTGTAGTGCGCAAATGGCAGCCACTTTACTTGTAAATCATATTTGTTCAAGATTTGGTTTACCTCAAAGAATAGAGTCAGGCCGTGGAAGTCATTTCACTAGTGTATATTGATGACAAAAATATGGCAAATCTTGTGTGCAAAGAGAAAGCTACATATTTCTTAACGGCCCTCCTCTTCAGGGGGAGTTAACGGTGTAAAAGATCAATAGTTGACATGTTGAAAATGTTT
Organism: Ambystoma mexicanum; assembly: GCF_040938575.1. Classification (NCBI taxonomy): domain Eukaryota; kingdom Metazoa; phylum Chordata; class Amphibia; order Caudata; family Ambystomatidae; genus Ambystoma; species Ambystoma mexicanum. The sequence continues at coordinate 951,447,155 of NC_090939.1, forward strand.
GTAGCTGATGGCTATCAGGTCGACACCCTCTAAATCAACTAATCTCAGCCCCCATGAAATAGTGACAGAAAGGAAAATAGTTCTGCCACAACACTTACTTCACAGAACAAATGAACAGGTGCTGGAAAATGCGCCCACAATTCATGAATATGTGGAAGAATTGAGAAAGCACTTGCAACATGCATTTTTATAGCAAAATTTGGAAAAGGCAGCTGACAGTGCAAATACATACTATGATAGAAAGGCATCTGTGAGAGAATATGAAATAGGAGACAAGGTTTATAAATGTTACTTCGGAAAGGGGAAACATAAAAACTCAAAATTTCTTGCAGCATGGCAAAGGCCATATAGAATTGTAGATAAGGTTTCACCTGTGGTCTACAGAATTGCTAAAAAGGAAGGAGAATTAACAGTGGAACAGTTTGTTCATGTTAATCAAATTAAACCCTGTCACCCGAAACATGAAGTGAAAAGACTAGAGCGAGTTGAAATTAACAGGGAGTAAAAAATAAATAAATAGATTTCCCATAGCAAAAGATTAGGTGTAAATAGTGCAGAAAATGTCTTGGCTGCGTGGCATGGTATTTCTATAATTTTTATTTGTGTGCATAACCAAAATTAGTTTCAGGTGCTCCAGTGGAAAAGGAAAGTAAAAGGTTTAATGTGTGTGTTTTAGAACATCTGGATTTGTTTTTCCTGCAGTGATTTCGGGTTATATCCCAGCAGTAAAAGGGAGTGTAGGTGTAGTTGTAGGAGCTCTGATGTTTAGCAATGGAACTCTATATGTCTGCTTTATCATTTTAGCATGCACATGTTAGAGTGGGTTTGAACTGCAATAGGGGGTTAGGGTGTCAAACTCATTTCTGGACTCAAGAGTGTGAGTCTCAGGCAGAATTAAATAAATGCCAATGCAGAGAGAACATGCTTGAAATTGCACGTTGTTTCAGGATGATTTTCCAGTGGACTGAGTTACACTAAATATAATACTAATATAAATTAACACACTTAATAAAATTTAGTGCAAATGAGTCTATGTGGAAATAGCCTGAAGGCAGATTTTGCAAATGCATGATGCTCTTTAAAGTGGGAATTTAAACGTGCAAGTGAATTTACGCTGAGTGATTAAAAAATGTGATGATCCGTTCACTGAAAACAGGCCATTGTATGAAGCAGGAAGCAAGGAGAGATGTATCTTTAGCTATACAGCAATGAAATCACGTGCCAATTCCAGTGGAATAATCTGTTCAGGGGTGTGGCAGAGGGAGTTAATAAAAGGACTTTGAGTGGTAGTAGCTGATCAGACATCTTCGGGCACTGGGAGACGGAGTAACAGGGAGCTGGCTGGAGGCAGAGTTCAGTGCTGGCATGCCGTCTGATGTTGAAGCGGTTTCTTATTTGAGTGACTCTTGGTGAGGCTGCCGGAAAGATTGATGAGGATTTCCATGCGAAACTGAACCAGAGACATCGCCAACATTCTAGGTAAATATTAGTTTAAGTGAGGAGGTGCTGTTTCGAATGTGGTCAGTTAGTCAAGGATAAGTAGAACATGTCATTTTAGGTGATGTCTATTTTTAAACGTGCATATAACGCTGAATTTCTGCTTTGAAGAGTTTGTTTTGTTTTCTTGTTCCAAAGTATATTTATCTTGCCAAGTTCCACTTTTCCAAAGACAGTTGGTAAGACTAGGCACAGTTAATCATGGAAAGTTATTTCAATATATTCGCACTGTGAAACACAATGTGGGCATAGCTGTTACTCTGTCTAAATTGCATATTTATATTTTATGATAAAAATAACACATTTCAGAGCAACTTGTGGTTTCAGTGCATTTTTGCTGCAATCAGTCATTTTATTCGATCTGCACAATGGGACGGGTGTGCGATAAGAAACATCTCAAAGTGAAGTAACTGCTCTGAATTGTTTAGCTAGAGAGATTGAATGGATGTGCAGTATTTCAATGTGTCTGTTTTACAATTGTTGAATACAAAAGAAGGTAGCCGGTGCCCCTCTCTAGAAAGAACATGGCATGATAACCTGTTCTGTGTTTTTTCCCACTTTGAGAGACCACAGATATCGCTTTTAGCTCACTGTACTTTTCACAAAGGAGGAATATCCATTTGCATATTAGTCTTTGTCCTGCACACAAGGGCAGTCCAGCACCGAAATGCCAGGCAAACCTCCTTTGAACAAGAGTACCAACAGCAACCCCATACATGTATTTTAGCCTTGTTGGGCCCAATCAGTGAGGTGGAGCTGTGCCTCTGTGAGCACAGTGAGCAAGGGGTCCATGTCTGGGTTCCCCTAGGCATGATAACCTGTTCTGTGGTTGTTTCCCACTTTGAGAGTCTGCAGCCATCACTTTTAGCTCACTGTACTTTTCACAAAGGGGGAAAATCCATTTGCATATCAGTCTTTGTCCTGCCCACAAGGGCAGTCAAGCACCGAAATGCCAGGCAAATCTCCTTTGAACAAGAGTACCAACAGCAACCCCATACACGTGTTTCAACCTTGTTGGGCCTCATCAGTGAGGTGGAGCTGTGCCTCTCTGAGCACAGTGAGCAAGGGGTCCACGTCTGGGTTCCCCTAGGTAACGTAGGGTGACCAACCCCATGCTCCTTACAAAAATACAAAAAAAGGTAGCAGGCGCCCCTCTCTAGAAAGAACATGGCATGATAACATGTTCTGTGTTTTTCCCCACTTTGAGAGTCCGCAGCCATCGCTTTTAGCCCACAGTACTTTTCACAATGGAGGAATATCCATTTGCATATCAGTCTTTGTCCCACCCACAAGGGCAGTATAGCACCGAAATGCAAGGCAAACCTCCTTTGAACAAGAGTATCAACAGCAACCCCATACACGTGTTTCAGCCTCGTTGGGCCTAATCAGTGAGGTGGAGCTGAGCCTGTCTGAGCACAGTGTGCAAGGGGTCCACTTCTGGTTTCCCCCAGGTAACTTAGGGTGACCAACCTCAAGTTCCTTACAAAAATACAAAAAAGGTAGCAGGCACCTCTCTCTAGAAAGAAACTGCACAAAGGGACGGGTGCGCGATAAGAAATATCTCAAAATGAAGTAACTGCTGTGAATTGTTTACATAGAGAGATTGAATGAATGTGCAGTATTTCAATTTCCCTGCTTTACCTTTGTTGAAACCTGGCCAAAAAGGGCATAGTGTGGCATTGTACATAAGATACCACGAGGAAGCATGAATCATTCATCCAGAGTGTATCAAGTCCAGCATTTTGTTTATTGTTAGTGACCGTGGTAAAAACAATTATTAGGCAATATTCTAAAATTAGGCTCACCACCATAAAAATAACACCATAATGAAAAAAATACCACAAAGTGATAGGTATATCCCCAAAATATATCCACCATATTGGAAGTTGGGGGGGTGGAAATATTAAGAATATTGGTGGAGAAGTTAGGGTAGAGGGGAAAGAAGAGCAAGGAAGTTGGCAAAGATCAATAGAGGACCGGTGGATAAGGAAATGAGGTGTATTACAGAGTACCCTGGGAAGAAGAACTTGGAAGCCTGAAAGTCAGACAGAATGAGAAGGACGAAGGAGGTCCCATGGTCCAGAGGTAGACAATAGAGGGTTAAGGAGGAACAAGTGCACTACAGGTGGACGAAGGACCAGTGAGGTCCTTACCAAGATCGAGGGACATGAGAAGCCCTCCTCTGTGGCTCTGGCCATTGCTAGACACAGACTTTCTCCACGTGCCAAGAATGCTGCAGAGAAAGATGGAGTGGTGGCCAGGGAGCGATATCAGTGAACTGCTCTGAAATGACACCAAAGGTCTGGGGCCCACAACAGACATTGTAAAGAAGAGGCTTCAGGACACACATAAACCCACAATGAGAAAGAACTGTAAAGCTCTCAGGAGATTGAGAAGTGAGAGCAGGGTCAAACCCCAGAAGATGGTAACTAAGGAGGCTGAGACCCCAGCAGTATAATCATTTCTAATCCGTTTTTTAAATATTTGAGCTAATCTTGTAAGTAATCAAAATAATAAAACCATGTTTGAGCTGAGTTTCTGGTCTGGGCTTTTTCTGATCCATTGTCTCCATTCGTTAAAAAGGGAGGCTCTTATCAGTCATTTTTAATTTGTATTTAAAAAAATGTGTTCAGTGTTAATAAATGTCCTAGGGAGCTGAAGTCTGCCAAAGATCAGAGGAAAGAAATCCTATACCCACCAGTGAGTTACTGGTGATATTCAATGTGCACAGCTGGATTGCCCGAGGAAAGTGCCCCACACCCCCACCTTGCACACTGTAGACATTAAAGCACAGACTAGTATGAAAGTGTCAAGTGAGTTCAAGTGATTTTCACACTGTAGGGCTCTCTAAAAGGTCCTTGAAGAAGTCTGGCAGTGAAAGGTCTTGATAGAGACTCTATCCCTGGGTTGATAGAGCCCCGCCACTTCACAGGTGCTGCTTCTTCTTCGGGTGGTGCCAACTGTCAAGGGCTATTTGTACCTGCCTAAATTAATCTTATTATTTGTCTATGTTAGGCGATCACAGCAGATTTCTAAGCGGGACTGTGTCCCCTGAGTGAGAGGACCATCAACCACAGTCACGCAACCCATTTACTTAGAGGCTGCATTATGTTTCCTGGGAATATCACATTATCAAATGAGGTGCATTTAACATGAACAACCCCAAAGTGGTTTTATTTGCATACATTGACTTTGCTGTCTCTTCTGTATTCCGTAATTTCTTCTTTTGCCAGAAAGCTACATGAAGCGATACTCATATGTTTAAACATGGGCACTACTAACAACTCTAGCTAGGATCATTCAAAAGAGGTGCATTGTTTGTGACAAACTGGCCTACCACGGGATTATTTTCAGAGCTTTGAGCCACATGGAGGTGTACAGGATGGCAGTGCAGAGCCCCCTTCCTTGTCATCGGCCCCTTCAAAATCTGGGAAACATATTTTTGGAAGATCTAGACTATGTTGGGCTATATGTACATTCCCAGTTATATAGGTGGTTCAAGACAGTGGGTCCATATGTCAGCAAGTCTACTAAGGCTGCCAGTAACACGCTGCTGGGTAAATTAGATGCTTCTATAACCAGTGAATCCCCCTTAACAGGGTCTCCATGTCTGTGCCGAGAATCCAGGAACCTGCAAACCAAAGGATAAAAAGTGAAACTCAAACATCGGTTGGAGCTCTTCTCTGTAGTGCCACAAAGTCCTGTGCACCGAGAGGAACCCTTCTGGAAAAAGAACAGACAGCAGCTTGGGAGCAGAGCAGAGCTCAAGAAATGTGTGGCATACTAAGAAAAGGTCTGCAGGATCTTGCATACCATCAGGAATTCATGCAGACTCACAAGAAGTAGAGACTCTGGAGTGGAAAAATCGATAGCGAGACCAAAGCCAGACATGCAGCAGAGGGACTGCAAGCCACCTGAGCTGATCCCATAAAATAGGGTGGGACTTCTGCCCAAATCAAAGCTGGCCATTGAGGCTTCTGAAGCCATGGGACATGGAGAACTGCAGCACCTGAGGTAAATGAGACAAGTGAAAATAAAGTCTATCCAGAAGATCCACACAACACAGGAAATAATGTAGCCAACCAGAGAAGCAAGGAGTATAATTCTAAACCTTTCCACCATCACTTATTTGTTTTGCTATCTGAGGATAGACTAAGTTAATAGAACTAGAGAAGCAGTCATCCAGGGGCAGGAAAGAAAGTAGCCTGCACAGTTCTATGGTCTTTGAATATTGTAAAATTGCAGTTTTCTTTGCATAAGCACCATCTTTAAATTGACCCTGATGAAGGCAGACTTGTACAGTGGGCACAGCCGAAACTAGTTGGTCTTCTACACTGCTTTATTCCAGCACAGCATCAAAGTGTGTATGTTTAGAGGCCTGAATGTGTAAAAAGGCCCTATTGTTAGGAACTGGGTTTATAGTTTTGCTTTAGATTGTTGTATTGTTTTTTTTTTCTAAACAAAGGTTTTCTCTCATTCTTTTGTACTCGGTGGTGGTTTCCCTTATTCTTTGCACATTGGTGATATGCATTTTATGTGATGATTGGTTTACTATTTAAGTGTTGTATTAAACTTTGACAGCTCCTTTTACACCAAGCGTCCTACAGTCTGCATCCCATAGTGATATTGTTCAATATATATGCTGATGTATTAATTCCATTCTGAGAGATATCCATAGTCATGACCGTGTTGTTATAATTTAAATATATGGTTTGTCTCACCCAGAGTATCACTTCATTTTGTTACCAGGCTGCGCCTGCGCCCACCACTCATGTTGGAAACAATTTATATTTCTTTCACACAGGTTCCTTTTTTTAAGAAGTGCTTTGGTAATACAGGGGTACAGGGGACAGCTCAATCAGTAACAATTAAAAATTGGGAGGAACTCCATTTTGTGACCAGTTGCTTCTATGAAGCCTTAAGGACAGGTGTGTTTGTAGAGCTGATGGACACCTCAGAGGAGTATCTTGGTGCTGTTGACAGATAACATATGTTTGTTACCCAATTTACTGATACTCATTTAATCTATATAGAAATCAGAAGAATGAAGGACTGAGTGGACCTGCTGGGATTCGAACCTGCGACCATGACGTCAAACACAGGTCCCTGTGGTGGATGCATTAGGCCACTGAGTCACAGACCCGGCTTTAATGAATGCCAATCTGTACTGCTATTAAAGCCTTTCAAAGCCCAAGTTGGGGATTGACTCTGCATTGTGCAAAGTAAAGCTCTTTGGAAGATTTTGGAATGCTCGCTAGACCATGATTCTAGGTTGTTAAATGCACACAATCCTATTCCCTAATTTGGAAGTGATGTAGGTGTATTTTACATCATGCACAGCAACAAGCTATGAATACATGCAGGCCATTTTCTCAAACAGTTGTTTCTGGGCAGTGCCTTTGTATGTTAAAAGTGCAATAATCGATAGGGAAGTTTACAGCAATCACATATTCCCCCATGACATGTTTGAATTACTGCTTTTAGGCACTATTCATATTGCATTATTGTACTTGCCCTCCATTTATAATGTGAACAAGCTGCAAGCACTGTACACAAATGTAAAATGGCATGCTTAAAGAGGACACAACTGCAGAATAAAGGATGCAATCATTTCTGCGTACTGTTTCATCGCCATCTGCTTGCGCATAGTTAAATTGGATGAGAAAGGTGGGCAGTGGTTGTTGGCATTGCTAGCTTTCATGTGCTTTTGATTTTAATTCTCAGCAATCGTATGCTATTGCACATGCAGATTTCAGTTGTGCGAAATAAAACCTTGGCATGGTGAGTTGTCACTGGTATTTATGGTGATACATGTAATGTGGAATATATGGGACATTAATGGCATTGTGCTATACCTCGGAATGCCCCTTTAAGGCAGCCCCTAAGTTGCCCCAAAATTCGGTGGCTGCTTTAGCCCTGTATCCATGAGACTGTGAATTGGGCTAAGAAGCAAGCTGGAAGCTATATTCCAATGCCTGTGTTAAGAGGAAAACCCTGACACTTTAATGTTTACCCCATCCTGGATTCCTGACACACCTTTACTTAAGCTGTTTCCAAGCCAGGAATACCTGTTTTAGATGTAGGTAAACCGCTGGTATCCGTTGACATTAACCCCAACCATATCTGGACCTGAAATAAAGTGTACGAAATGTATACTTTTGTATCACCTGTTTTGTCAGTCTGCCACAGGTTAACCAATGGTCTGGGTTCTTGGGAAGTAATAAAGAAACACTGTAAAAGGACTACTAGCCTAGGATTAGAATGTGAAAAATCAGACAGATTAGTGAAAAATGGTATTACCAAATATAACAAGATTTTGTGCAGCTGAGATTATCTAAGGTCAAAATGAAAGTGTAAGTAGTCAGGTAGTTGATGGTTAAATCAGAAGCAGAATGCACGCTGTTTATATCTGCATTTAGCTGGTAAGATAGCTCAGCGGGTTGAGCGCTCGCTGGAGTGATCTCTGTGTGATTTGTATATTGTAGGTTTGAATCCCAGCAAGGCCAACAGAGCCTTTCATCCTTCCGAGGTTGATAAGTGAGTACCAACTTCGGTTGGGTGATATGGAATGTAAACATGTTCTTTTTTTATTATTATTTATTTATTGTGCATTAGTCAAAAACAGAATGTTGACTTTTTCCGCATTACACAAAACAAAAACAAAGACAATTTCCCCAAAATGAGAAAAACAAAGGAAAATAAGTTAAAACAAACATTCAGCAAGATAAAACCCTTATTGAGCAGAATCCGAACTACAATTTCGATCCCACAAATCCTTTTAAAACAATAAAATTCATCCCTTAACACATAGAGGAAAACAGAAGAGTTGCAGCCCAATTAGAACAAATAAAACGAAAGAAAACTTTGTGAATCGGAGCAGTGTATGAAAAACAGACTATAGTATCTAACATACAATATTATGAGATAATACAAATTCATTAGAGAATGCTAGTAGATTGATTAAGATTTTCCTCTTTTAGTCAGCTTTCTTTCCAGTTAGATTCAACTCATTCAGTAGACCGCCCCTTCATCCATAAGAAAAATTTCATTTCCTGAAGCAAATCTTTCCCAAAAGGGCACAGAATCAATTGACCGATCATCATGTACGAATTTTTGGAATCTCAAGAGTCTTTCATCCCAGCATACTCTGAGAACAAATGACGAAGTGATTGTTTTTTGATTTCGTCACATTTATCACAGATGTCTGTAGAGAAGTTATCTGTATCCCTAATATGGAGAATCTCCTAGGTAGGAAGAATATTTAATGTAAATCTCAGAAAATCCATTCTAGTGCCCAGATCTGGTGATTTTTTTAAGTAGATCGGAAGAAAGGACCTAGGTTTATCGGTGGGTGTAAATGAGGATGATATTGTTGCTAAACTCATCTTTTCTATGGTCTTAATCCAGTCCATAGTCTGAGTGTACACTTTTGCTTTTCTGGGATTATGAACTAATATGTCAGGTGTACTATCTGTTCTAAATAGAATTTCATTGCACTTTGATTTAAGTGTACTCAGAAAGATATTATCAGTTTTATTCATTTGTTCCACGACATCCTCATGCAACGACGATGGAGGTGGATCAAGAATTAGTCTGTACATACATTGCCATTTCCATTCCATCCATGCTCAGAGAGAGATAAGGCCCAGCTCGTATTTAACACACGTTATTGGGACACTGTCTGGTAGTGCTAGTGTTCAGTTCGAGATTTCTGCCTATATTTTGTCCAAGTCTATCTCAAAGGCTTGAAGATTTGAGTCCAAACCAAAAAGAATTACCAGCCCTACTTTACCGATATAGAATTTTATTAGAAGTAGGATGGAACATTTTTAATATTTTAGATAAATGTTTTTTATTTGGGAACCCAAATTTAGTATCTGTAAATCTAGAGTCAAAAGTAGACGTGGGAAGGCTTTAATATTTGATCCCAGATATGTGACCTCATCAGCCACTGGGACTCTTTGTTCACCCATTTGCCAATTAAAAGGTTTCAAGGACTTATTTGGATGCTTAAAACGAATATTTTAGATTTGTTTGGATTAATTTACAAGTCGTTTTGTGTTTCATAATCGGTAAATGCGCTCAACAGACGCTGTAGGTCAATTTGAGTATAATCTAGCACTATTACATCGTCAGCGTACGCCAACCAATTAATCTTTGTATTCACGATTTTTGGGCTTGCTAAACCAATCCCTTCAAGCCATTGAGACAGATCGGATATATATATATATAGGATAAGGAGAAAAGGAGAAATCAGGCAACCCTAACAGACTCCTCTTTCGATACGAATCGGCTGGGACAGGTTGCCCGCTTTGTTCATTCTTATGATGTAATTCTATGAGGATGGATAGTAAGCTCTCTGGCAGACCCCAATTCTTTAATTTCATCCATCGTCACTGTCTGTTAATGGTGTCGAAGGTCTGGGATAAGTCCACCCAGGCTCCAAACAGAGGGAGGTCTCCCTTTACAAATGACCCAGAGCTACAACAGCTAAGGATAAGACCATTCAATGAGGTAGATAATCCTCTCCTAAACCCTGTCTGTTGTTCCGGGATAATCCCTTTACACTTAGCCCACTTTTCAAGATCACCTAGTACCAGACCTGCAAAGATTTTTCCATCCACGTCCAACAAGGAGTTTGGGCCATAGTTAGATGCTGCCAATCGATCCCCTTTTTTGTAGATCGGGATGATAATGGAATGTCTCCAAGACTCAGGGATTTCTTTGGAAACAATTATATTATCAAATAGAATTTGTAATACCCTTGTCCACAAAATGGGGTTCTTCTTCAAAATGACATTAGTGACACCAATTGGCCCAGAAGCTCTTGAGCGTTAAGATTTCTTTATCAAGACTGAAATGTCTTCACTTGTGTAGTTTAGTGCCCAGTTTGAGTTGATCTTTAAATTTGGTTGCAGACTATTTACCGCCCCATACACCCATGAAAAGTAAAGATTTCACAGAATCTATGATAGTCCACACATTTTGGGAGTTTTCCACGAAAATAGCTGTCAAGATTTCCTCCCCGTCTCTCTGTAACATCAAAGATCTGTGAGATCGGATCCAATTTCTGTAGAAGTTATCCATTCTCCGAATTTCATCTCAGTATTCTACCACATCTCCCATAGTTTTCTTAAGTAAGGCCTTTTGCTGTGTTTTCTATCTCTTCCTTTCTCAGATTTGCATATAAAAATAATGTTTGTGAATCACACACTGCTTTGTGGATTGATTACCTGGGGGATTAATATCCCCTATGGATTCCACAAATCAGCTAGGTTCACAATATTTAGCCAATTGTTGATCACACAGAGTCCTGGAAATTGTTCACAAGAGTTTGATCCCCTCTATCGAACCTTACTATTTGGTTGCCTGCATTATTTACCGATAATTGCTGTGCATAGAGAGATGTTTGTTGGCCACTACTAAAACTAAAAGTAGATTCCAATATGGCATGATTGTCAAAGTTGCCCTCAGTGATGTTAAATTGTGCACAACTCTCAAAGAGATTTTCAGAGGCAAAGATGTAATCAATTGTCGAATAGGATACACCCCTCCTCCAAGTCGAGCGCAGGGAATGTCTCCCTCTACATTACTGTTTAACATCCTTAACTTCCTTTCCTGCATTAAATTATAACACATATGGCCATTTCTTGTTTTTTGTTTACCTTTATTCACACCGGTAGATCTGATTGTAGTAAATTGGGAGTTCAAATAACCAAATATAGAAATTTAATCGGCGGGAAATTGGGAGGTGTAATTAATCAAAAGGTCAGATAGATTTTGTAAAAAATCTATTAGAGGGAGCATAGGGGGATTCCAATATAAATTAATTATAATACACTCTAAATTACATTCATTCCCTCTACTTTTGGATCTATCCATAAAGATACCCGGTATATCAGCTGAGAGCAACTTTAAGCTTAAAAAGACATTGTTCCTACATGAAAAGAATAGACCACCAAGAGCCGACCCAAACCAGACCCCACTGCCCGCTGACAATAAGTGGAGAAACCATCCAAACCAAGAGAAGAGTTTAACCCAGTTTCCTGCAACACTAGTAAATGAAAATTCTGTAATATGTATCGCTTTTTAGAATCCTCACAGAAAGAGCTGTGACCCCCTTTGTTCCAGGATATCACTCTAACCACCTCAATTACTAGAGTTTCTGCTCCGGTAACTCCAATTTAAGAAATATCTAACAGATCATTTCTGGTACCATTTCCCACACATTAGTAGATGAAGCAGGATCCTTTTCAGGTCTCTGTGGAGCTTGACTAGAGTTAACAATTGTAGGGTTTGGATGTGATGTTTCCACTGGCTGTGGGCAATCTCTTCATACCTGAATACCCTTCTATGCGCATTCTTCTTTAGCACCCCAAATCAATTCCCATCCCAATCTTGACTTAAGAGTTAGTTCTGCAATGTTTGTATTAGATGTATATGGGAAACTCAAACAGTCTATGTCTGATGATGAAAAATGTTTTAGAACAAGAATAGATTTACTCTCTGACAAGATTTTTGAACATTTTAGAGGTGTTCTTCCATCCTTAAGGTGACTTATTCTCGACATGAAGATTGTCCGCCCCAGGGTTTGTTCCTGGGGTTTCTTAATTCTTTGAGTCAGACCATGTTCCTTTCTCATTGGAACTGGATGAGAATTAAGGTCACTTTTTTGGATGCCATAATTTGGTCCACTTAATTGCTCCTGAGGAGAACATTTATCACAACCTGATACATTGTTTTGTTCATTCACAGCTTGTCGTTGCAGATCAACTTGCCGAATGCCATCTCTTTCTTCATCATTCGAACCGGTGGCTGAAAGGATCTTCCTCTCCATTTTTTGTTTGGCATTAAAGAAGATCTGCGCAATTCTTTTGAGGCGGGGTCCTCAATTTTACTTTTTGCTTAGTTGTGAGAAAAATAGGTGCAATTATCCGGGATGACTGAATTAATTCTGTTTGGATCCCCACTGTAACCCTTGTTATTTTTGTTGGGGTAATTGGGATATCCACGGTTTTCTCCTTAGCTGTATCAGTAATTTCCAGTTGTTTTGCTCAATATACTTAAGATTTCTTTTTTTTATTTTTCTCTTGCTCTTCAGCATTCAAGCCTTTCAAATGTTTTAATAAATCGATTAGTGTCCAAACTACTATTCTTCTTCTTTCGTTTGGATTGATCGTGTAGCTTTTTTGTCGAAATGTCATTGTTTTGTCTTTTTCTACGCTTTTTTGCTGTCCCATTCAGCTTTGTTTGCTTTTTCAACCCCTTTTCATTCACTGCTGGAGTTTCATTGAGAGTAGGATCTTCAGCTATGATTGATGGAATATCTTCCTGTTCTGTCATTTTTGCCAACCGTACAAACTCCTCCAAAACTGATTCAGAAAGAGGAGTATCATCCATATGACTATTCACAGGATGAATTGGCAGCAGTTGCGTACAGAGAGGACATCTACCTGACGAAGTCTCATTTCTTCCTTCTCCAAGATTAGACTTCAATAATATTGATTCCTCCTTTACTCGAATCCACTAATCCATGTCCATTTGGGACTTTGAGGTTGCTCGATATTCAGACAATAGTTCCTTCACCGACTTGTTTATTGCTGATTTTACAGCCAACACATTTGACTCGTTAATTTCCAGATCTTTTGTAATCTCCAAGAGAATCCCAGTATGCTGTTGCTCTTTCAGTTTCAGATTTTCAAAGACCTTCAGAGAAAGTTTAGCGCTACTATTGTAGGGGCGCCCAATTCTTGTCCTTGATTTGACTCTGATATATCATCTTTTGGTGGTTCTTCGTTCACTCTCTTTGGGGAGTTTGTTCGCATATTTTTGGCACCATTTGAGTCCTCAAAAAACACTGAAATCGCGTTAAGTTCAAACGATGAGTTTGGAGGAACACAGTTCTCCACTTCCAAGATATCTTCATCAAGCATGTCAATGGGCCTCATTACACGGTAGGCGGTAAGATACTGCCCTTAACGGCATGGCGCTATGAACGTGTCCGCCTTGGCAAGAGGATGCTAATTGCGTACCATTACGAGTACACAGACACTAGCATAGCGCCATGCCGGTAATGACCCTACCGCCATGCCGCTAAAGTCCCCGTAAAGACCCTTAGTGGCATTGATGAAAGCGCTGATAGCACTTCCGACCTCCAGCATCACGCAAATAGCGGTGACCGCTATTAGCGGTCACCGTAAAATTGCAGAAACGGAAATAGCGTCATCGCACAGGAACGGGAAAGAGCACGGCGGCCATCTTTAAAAACACAATCCATTGCCATCCTCTGCCCCCAGGACCTGCATCCACACCTGTGCCATACCAAACCATCCAGGATCCCCTGACAATGCCCAAGGCAATTAAAAAAGGAGCGGATCGGCAGCGGAAGGAGAAATTCACTAATGAGGAGCTCATCATGCTCACGGAGACGCTTGCGGCAAACGCGAATGTTGTCTTCGCGAATGACATGCGGCATGAGACCCTGATAAAAAAAAAGGCCATCTGGGCAGAGGTGGCCCAGAAAGTCAGTGCGGTGGGCACCACCACCCGCACCGTGAAAGGCTGCAGGAAGCGGTGGGACAATCTCCGTCTCCGTGTCCGCAGCATACTGGCTGCCAATCGTAACCTGGCCATGGCCACAGGAGGTGGTGGAGATTCACCCATCAAACTTAGGGAGTGGGAGGAGACCTGCGCGAGCACTATTGGTGTTGAATCCATAGAGGGAGTCGGCGACATGGAGTGTGGTGCACCCACAACATCAGATGGAGGTGAGTGTCCACATAAAACAATGCACTGTGAAAGGTGAGGTACCCCCCAAATCTGAGCCCTGAATCAGCTCATGGATGCAGCCACAAACATACATGCACACAACCCTGCCCATGTGAGTGACACACCCCAACATACACACATGCACGCATCACCACAGACACGTGCCACCCAGACCCATGCATGAATGACCCACCCGAAAGTCCCATGACCTGAATGCCCACTGATGAAGTCACAATGCATAGAACAGCATGATGAACAACATATGCATGAAGCACGTTGACCCATCACCAATGCCATCCCCCTCTTTGTCCCCCACAGGCTCACAGACCGACAGCGATGAGCAGGACACTGCAACACAGGCTCCCCCTGCCAAGGAACAAGCCAGAGCAAAGGAGCCAGGGAACACCGCCAGCACATCAAGGGGCACAGGGAGGAGAGTGCTCCTGCAGAGGGGCAAACACAGAAGGCCACCAACGACACCAAGACGTGAATCTACGGCAGCAACAATCGCTGCACCCACTGCAGTGATCCCCCCAACACAGGAACCACCCACCGAGGGCACACTGTCTGCTGCCAACAGTTCAATTGGCGAGGCAGCAACCACCACACCACTGTCCGATGTGGAGGACACTTGTGACTTGGGCATGCAAGAGCCCACCCCAAGCCCCCCCAATCCAGAGAAGCAAGCCCACGGCCATCATCACTATCCAGCAGCCATGCCCAGTCTGGTGATGAAACCATCGCAGGGTGCTGGACCCCACAGGTGCCCTCACCCGATGGCCTACCCATAGATCAAGGTGCAGCACCCACCCCACGAGCAGGACACAGTGGCCATGACCTGGCCACCATCAGACAGCGGCACGAGGAGATCACAGCGCTGGTTGGCCAGCATGTCGATGAGGCAGCCCGTCTGAGGGAGGAGTACAGGGAGAATGCAAGGGAGACGAGACAGGGCATGGAAGCCTGCACCAACAGGCTCTGTGAGGAGATGGCACAAATGAGGCAGGTCTCACCCGCATAGCGGACGCTATGGACAGACAGTACCCCCCCACCACAAGAACAACCAGGCACATCCTCCTCTGCCAGCTCAAGGCATACGAGCCCCCTGCGCCGCTCCTTGCGCACCATGAGGCGCACACCCTCCCAAACCCCCAATGGTGGTGGTGAGGATAGGAAGTAGGGCCAGCCCGATGTAGCTGGCACATGTACAGCAAGACAGCAACGTTAAACCAGCCACACATTGGGTTGTAGTGGGGAGAGGGGGAAAGGGTGTTTTGGGAGTGTTGTGGGGGAGGGAGGAAAGGGTGTTTTGGGAGTGTTGTGGGGGGTGGGGGGAAAGGGTGTTTTGGGAGTGTTGTGAGGGGAGAGGGGAAAGGGTGGTTGCATAGTTGGGGCCGTGCACTTCTTCTTCTAAAAACATATTAAACACACTAGTGACAAGTTAAAACACAGGCTTGGACTCCATCATTGTGTATGTGAGCTTTATTGGGGGACAGGACCCATTGTGCGCTTCACCACAAAACCCAGTGCACAAATACCCACACCTATCCTACAGAGTTGAACCATGTGATTCAGAATATTTGGTTGATCAGATGCTGACGCACATCGCTTCCCTTCTGGGCATCGCCTCTTGCATGACTTGCAGCCCCGTCTCCTCCCTCCTCATCCCCATCATCATCCTCATCCTCATCAGGTGGTAGCATTTCAACGTCAGGGGGCATTGGCACATTCCGTCCGATACACATATTGTGCAGCATGACACATGCAATGGTGATCTTGGCCACCTTCTCATGGCCGTACAGGAGAGCTCCACCCGACCTGCTGAGGCACCGGAACCGTGTCTTCAAAAGGCCAATTGTCTGCTCAATTACGACGCGGGTACGGGTATGTGCACAATTGTATTCCTTTTGTGCATGTTCTGTGGGTTCCGTACAGGGGTAAGGAGCCACCTCTTCAGGGGATAGCCGACATCACCTGCATGGGTGGAACAATGGGGACTTGTTACTGTTCACATCAAGTGCAACCTGTACATATCACACAAATCAACTTTACATTGTGATTGGCATCCACGGATCCCAGCATGCATGGAGACGATCTGTGTAACTGCAATGTGTGAGGGTGAGCTAGTCCCTGCAAGTGGACATGCACCATGCATGCCTCCGGCAGTTATTGCCATGTCCTGTGTGAGGACAGGTCTTAGGTGTTCCTGGGCCCAGGCAAATTTGGTACCACAATGCTATTGCACTGCCATTCTGAAATTGATGTCGCAATGCTGCGAAGCCTCACTTCGATAGTGGTCTACGGGTGTGGTTCAGTACAATGGCTACAGGTGATCCATTTGCATGCACTCAAGGGCGCATAGCTGTAGTGATGTTGGTCAGCGCACATTTTCATTTGTTATATTGGCGCCATGTTGCTGATTTGTGTCATTTGGGGTATGGTATGATGTGCAATGTGCATGTGGATATATTGGTCATGTTTGCCATCTCGGATTGTTTTCACTTTTGTGCAGCTTCAAAATTGCATGTGGTTTTGTTTCCGGTCCATTGTGGCCTGCCTTGATGGACATTGGCGTACATCTGTATGTCCATTTGTTCTACGGACGACAGTCCACACCCAATTGGAGTATGCATCTCCCCCCCCCCAATCACACCCCACATCACACTGCCATGTGCTTGCCCTGCTACTCACCAAGTAGCCACGAACGTTGTCCGGCAAGTCGCTCAATGTAGCGTCGTATTGTTGAGTTCCGCAGGACCATTGAATCATGGGTTGATCCGGGGTATCGGGCACAACAATGTGTGATTATCTTGTTTGAGTCAAATACCATTTGGACATTGATGGAGTGGAATTGCTTTCTTTTTCGGTAGACTGCTTCATTGTGATGTGGGACCACCAATTCCACATTGGTACAGTCGATGGCCCCGATGCAACTTGGGATGCCTGCCAGTGAATAGAAGCCATCTTTGGTGTTGGCGATCACCTGGGCATTCCGTGGCAGGGATATGTGTTCACTTGTGTGCTTCAGGAGGGCATCGAGCACCTAGGTCAGCGTGCGTGAGAATACTGGTTGTGAGATGCCATGCATCTGCCCTACTGTATGCTGGTAGGTGCCTGTGGCCAGGAAGTGGAGCACAGTTGCCACCTTCAGTAGAGGGGGGATGGCAGTACGGATGTCTATTAGGCTCACAATGTCGTCATGTATCATGTCCACGATGCTGGTGATGGTATCCCGGTCCAGACGGTACAGGGTGTGTATCTGCTCAGGGGTTAGGTTGAATGGAGTGGCTCGAATCCTGGGGATTGGTGGCTGCCTCTGTGGTATTACTACGTGCCCTGGTGGGGCTTGCTGTGCCTGTCTCGCCCTCCTCCTCCTCCTGCGTCTCCTCTGTGCTGCCTGTTGTTGGTGCTGCAATGCAATCATGTCCTCTAGGCCATGTAATGCTGCTAGTATTGGAACCATCTTGGTGTGGGAAGGGGTGTGGTGTGCTCCTTTTGTGCTGCCCCAGTCTCCATTGCCTCCACCTGTGCTGATTGTGTCCACCTGTGGTAGGTGGGAACACTGCTCATTTCTCTTAACGGGTGGTTCGCGATGCCAGTATTTGCGCCATGCCAGAATGGGCTTTTTGGGGCTATTCCATGCTGCTATTGGCATGTCCGCATGGCTTGTGATGGTGTGCTATTACCGCCATGCCACTATTTACGGGTTGAAAGGTTACGCGCCCGCGGACTAGCCGCTATTAGTGGCACCGTTCTTAGTGGTGCCACTAATAGCGGTTATCCGGGTCGTAATTTGCATGGGTATTTAACGATACCGGTATTCCCTTACCGGTATCGTTAATCCCTTACCGCAATCCGTGTAATGAGGCCCAATGTGTAGGTTATGAGCTCTGTGAGGTTCCATGGATCGGGAGCTAGACTTTTCATTATTTTCCATCCCAGTCGCAATGACATCAACTTGGTCTGTTGAACACAGAGGGAAGTGGTTCACAATGGTGTTCTTCATTGTGGTGGTTGTTAATGTGTAGTTTAAATTTGCTGTTAGGTTATCTTTGAAGGGGTGATAAACTGTTTTAGATACCCCGATTTCTTTTGAGAACATGAAAGAGGCAGACCCCATCCCTGTACCAATCGGTTTTTGATTGTCGGCAGGGAAAACACATGGCGTAGGATAGAACTTGCCTCCCCCATATTTGTGGGGTCTGAAGGTGATTCTTTCCGCACTTGTAGTATTTGTGGTAGGACCCGTTAGGCGTTCAGGATCATGAGGCCTACAATCATCTCCTGAAGCACTACTTCTCAGGTAATAGGATTTAGACATTTTACTTAACTTCAGTGTGGTTTGAGAACTTCTGCTTAAATGACCGATGTGCGCTTATTTCTCCTCAATTTCCCTTTGCAGACCAAAATAGCAGATGATTTTAGGGCAGGGGAAGAAAAGCAACAGATTTTACTGTGAAAATTGACGTGGTCACAGCTGTCCCTCGAAATGTCCCAACAATGTTTAAATTGAGGGAGAAGCTGTCCTTTCAACCCACGTGAGTCAAAGGCACAACGCCCGCAGTCCTCACCTAGGATAACTATGATACAAATGAAAACCCAAATTTGTTATCAGTACCGAGTCAATTTTAATCCGTGCAGATTATGCACATTGAGCGGATCAAAGGCTAACCGGCCTGCAGTCTCCACTCCTTTATGGCTGTAACAGGGAAACAGATTAGCTTCGCCTGCCGCATGGAACTCAATCTTTGAATATATGCGAGACAACGATTTTAAATCAGCGGGGCCGACGGTCTTCAATACTCTATACTTGAGGGAAGAGACTAAGGGGCCGATTCATGGAACAAACGTGCGCCGAAAATCTACGTGCAAGCAGGCGCAAGCGGAAAAAAAACAGGCGCACGCGCACGCGTGCGATTCATGGAAGTCCCTGCGCGTGTACACCCCGGGATGTGCGCCAAACCCGTGCATGGCGCACAAGTCACTGCAACATCCCGAAAGGCGTGCGCGACGCGCACAGTGAAAGCGCACAACCTCGGCGCATACACCAGAAAGTGGGCGGGACACGGGGCGTAACGCGCGGAATGGGGAACAACGCGCGAAAATAAGGGCGTAACTGGGGATGTACTGCAGGGAAGCCAACGGAACGCCCACACGCACTCGAACCACAGGTATTCATGGAATCGAATAGGGCAAAGCCACGCACAGCCAAAGACACGCACAAGCCGAAACACGTCCGCCACACGAAGGCAGGCGGTAGCGTCCCTGCGCATTACAAAAGTGGCAACATACAGCAATTGGGCCTGTGCGAGCGGGCTACGTGTATTTCAGGGGTTCGCGTGAACTTTTTCACGCGATCGGGCCTGGGGGAGCGGGCTACGTGTACATCAGGGGTTCGCGTGAAGTTTCTCATGTGATCGGGCCTGGGGGAGCGGGCTACGTGTATTTCAGGGGTTCGCGTGAAGTTTCTCACGAGATCGGGCCTGGGGGAGCGGGCTACGTGTATTTCAGGGGTTCGCGTGAAGTTTTTCACGCGATCGGGCCTGGGGGAGCGGGCTACGTGTATTTCAGGGGTTCGCGTGAAGTTTTTCACGCGATCGGGCCGGGGGGAGCGGGCTACGTGTATATCAGGGGTTCGCGTGAAGTTTCTCACGCGATCGGGCCTGGGGGAGCGGGCTACGTGTATTTCAGGGGTTCGCGTGAAGTTTCTCACGCGATCGGGCCTGGGGTAGCGGGCTACGTGTATTTCAGGGGTTCGCGTGAACTTTTTCACACGATCGGGCCTGGGGGAGCGGGGTACCACTCACCGTCTGCCTTGCGTGTAGAAGAATGCGTAGCCAACACCCGCTGTGAAGTAATAGCGTGTGAACCCCAACGGATGGAAAACACACGCACCGCACCAAAAGCACGTACAGAACAGTGTAAAGGCACCCGGGATCTCCAAGCCCTGCCAGGGCAACGCCCATGCGCAAAACGTCACAGACGCGCTTACGCTGTAAGGGCCTTTGGTCCAATGAAATCGCGTACGCGTGCTGACGCGCTTACGCGCTAAGGGCCTTTCCTCGATTTTCACGCTGACGTGCAGGATTTTCACGTGCCAAATCACTCCGTATCAAGCTGGCCACGCGAAAACACACGGAAGACCACGCTCCTGCCCAGAAGGCCGAATTACTGCCCCCCAGTGCCCCGAGCAGCCTCCCACGTGCCATCTGCTGATGCCTGCCTGCTGCCACCATGCCCTGCCATTTGGTGCCTGCACATCAGCCATCTGCAGGGGTCCAGTTGCTGTGTCCACCCCTGCTGGAACAGAAGACTCCCGACTCAGATAACATCGCTCCACAGCCCAGCCCCAGGACCCAGTTGCCCACCCACTCCTGCCCCTGGTTGCCATGTCGGGCACATCCACATCTGGCACCAGTGGCAACCCCCGGCCAGAGGGGCAGAGGGGCACCAGCTTCACTGCCACCGAAGTTGGTGTCCTGGTGGAGCAAGTCCTGGGGCAGTATGATGCCCTCTTCGGATCATCCCGCGCCAACAAGGAAGGACGGGAGAGGATCTGGGCCGACTGTGTGGTTGCCATCAATGCGGAGGGGGTGGCAACCCGCACCATCCAGAAGGTCAAGAAGCGCTGGGAAGACATGAGGTCCAGGACCCTCATGAAGGCCCGGCGCCTCGTGGAGGGGGGCCGGGGCCGCATGAGTTCCATCCAGATGGGGGTCCTGGAACGCGTACACCCAGCGCTCCACGCCCAGGTCCTTGAGAGGGAGACCCGTCTGGAGTTGAGCGGTAAGTGGCCAAGCATTGCTGTGTGAGACAGGGCATGTTGCAGTGTGCTGGTTGTCTGATACTTGCCTGTATGTGTGACATAGGCCATGTACGCATGTATGTGTGCAGGGACATCATGGTAATGCATGTGCGACCAGTAATGTGTGAACCGCACGGTTGTTGCATGTGTTTAAATGCGACATGGGGAGCCCTATACAGATTGTACACATGAAAGCATGGCAGTCTCTGTTCCTGGACATGGGTGGGGGTGAGGGATGGGTGCTGATGCCAGGTACATATATGGTGTCCATGTCTGTGTGCCTGACCTGCGTGTCTGTGACTTGTGGATGCCATGGATGCATGACACATGTCTGTGACAATGTACAGATTCACTGATGCAGCCTAGTCATCCTTGTATCCACTGTGATTGGGGTGTACGGGGCCAGATGGATGTGACTGAGGTGAAGTGTGTGCATGTGATAGGCATGACCCATGATGCATGTGAGTTCCATTACATTGTATGTTTCGAGAGTCCATTGGACATGTATGGAAATGTCCATGGCATGCACCATGACTGTCACTGTGTGTGTTTTGCCTGGACTGACACATGTGTTGTGGAGGGACATGATGGAAGTGTACTTTGACAGTGGCACTCATCTGCTATTGCTTCCTGTCTAGGGGACCATTGTACAGTACCCTGATGCTTTTGTTCTATGTCTCCCTCTACGCAGCGGCTAGTGAAGAAGAGGGCACAGACGGTGCTGTGGAGCAAGGCGGCGGGGATGCCCCCACGGCTGCAGCGGAAGGGGTGGGTGAGCCCCCACAGGGGCCTGCTACGGCGGAAGACGGTGAGGAGCCATCCAGGTTGGTGGTTTCCACAGAGGAGGAGGAGGCCGCCACTGAGGCGCACATGGGGCCTGGTGGGGGCATCCCTGCTGGTGCAAGTGGTGCAGTCCAGGGGTAGGGGCAGGAGGCAGCACAGGTCAACGTGGAGGGGCCTGTGCATGTCGCTGTCCCTGACCCTGTGGGTGCACCACCATGCACCAGCAGGGATGCCCCGTCCCAGGCCCGTCCGCAGGTAGAGGGGATGTCCATGTCATCTGACTCCCCTCCACCTGCGGACGAGGGGACCCCTGGCCGTCTGGAGAAGGTCCTGATTGGGGTCGCGATGCGCACGGCTGTGATTCGTGATGCCGTGCGTGCTTCCCAGGAGGAGCACGCACGTCATCACGAAGAGCACCGTGCCGACGTGGCCCAATTGGGATCATCCATGTTCGGGGGTTTCCTGCATGTGTCGGCCAATCTGGCGGCCCTCTCCTCCTCTGTGGAGACTATACGCCAGTCATTCTCCTTGCCGTCTTCCGGCCCAGATGCCACCAGGGCCCCCTGTGGACCTGCCCTGACCAATGCAGCCAGCTTGGTGGGGATCCCATCCCTGCCACAGTCGGGAGTCAGAGGTCCAGCAGGGGTGGACACCACAGCAACTGTACCCCAGCAGATGGAGGATGTGCCGGCATCATCAGGCAGGGCACGTGCACAACGGCGTCGGTGGATTCCATCAGCCTGGATGCCGTCGTGCTGGCAGAGGCAGTGGCGTCGGAGGCAGCAGCGGAGTCAAGGTGGGAGGCATCATGGCTCGGGGCCATCAACATCGGAGGGGCAGGCATCGGCCGGAGGGCAGGAGGACCCAGGACGGGAAGTGTCTTCCGTGTGGCAGCGGTTGGGCAGGCATATAGGTGCGGAGCGGCGGCGGGCGGAACAGGCGCGGCTCACAATGGTCAGGGCGGAGAACTCCATGCAGAGGGCCCTGAGGCGGGCCGAGTGCCTCGAGGCAATCCGCAGGGGGTTGGAGGAGCAGATGGCGTCGTCCCTGCGGACCCTCGGGGCCATGGAACAGGACCGCCTCCGGGACATAGACGAGGAGTTTGATGATGCCCTGGCCCGGAACACCACGGAGTGAGCCGCTGGACTTGACCGCCGCCTTTGTATATAGTTCTTTAGTTTTAGGTTTCATTTGTTTCTTCTTATGATTTGGAGTCGACGGACACTGCTCCACTTTTTGTATATAGTTGCATTTTAGTTAGGGTTTTTTGTAGGTTTCCTTTGTTCAGTTGGGCTCATGGACCCTTGGATGTTTTGTACATAGTTCTTCATTGGATTGATTTTATTTTTAATGTGACTTTGAACAACTTTTTTTTGGATTTGGATTTGTAGTTTTGATTTTTTGGGACGGACATGCAGCTTATCTTTTTTTCATTGCCATTGTAGTTTGTTTCATTTCATTTGCATTCAATTTTTTTTTAACACAATTTTGTTTTCATACTTCACTGTGTGGTATCATCTCATTGGTTTCATGCATGTCATGTTGGGTGTTTTCCCATTCATTTGAAACCATTGTGTGTGACGGACATGGGTTCATTTGCTTTATGAACATTGGGGGTGTAACATGTTATTTCCATTTCCATGTGGGTGAATGGGTTACTTGGTAGGGCCTTTTGCCTGTGGAGGCTGACCATAACGCACATTATTGGGGATTGTGAGGACCTGGGTGCAGGGGGACATGAGTGGGGGCCTGGTGGAGGCTGCCCCTGGTGACTGGGGGGGTGGGGGTGGTGGGAGACATGGGTGGGGGCCTGCTGGCAGGTGCCCCACAGTGCTGGGGGGTTGGGGGGGTGGGGAACATGAGTTGGACATGGGTGGGGGCCTGCTGGCAGGTGCCCCACAGTGCTGGGGGGTGGGGGTGCTGGGAGACATGGGTGGGGGCCTGCTGGCAGGTGCCCCACAGTGCTGGGGGTGGGGGTGCTGGGAGACATGGGTGGGGGCCTACTGGCAGGTGCCCCACAGTGCTGGGGTGTGGGGGTTCTGGGAGACATGGGTGGGGGCCTGCTGGCAGGTGCCCCACAGTGCTGGGGGGTGGGGGGGGGGTGGGAGACATGCGTTGGTGGGCAGTAGTGCAAGTTGACATGTGGGTTGGCTGGGGGGCATGGCCATGGTGGATGGGGTGCCTGCAGGATATGTGCAGGGTAGGCCCCTGTGGTGTGAGCCACCTGCAGGGGCCGTGGAGGGTGTAGAGGGAACACCTGGGAGGACCCACACGTGCAATTCACGTGTGGTGCTCCCCGCGCACCCCTGAAATACACGTACCCTGCTCGCACGGGACCAATCGCGTGTGGAACTTCCCGCGCACCCTTGGTATACACGTACCGTGCTGATTTCGCGTGTGAGACTTCCCCCGCACCCTGTAATTCACGTACCCTGATGGAATCGCGTGTGGAACTTCCCGCGCACCCCTGAGATAAGCGTACCCTGCTCGCACGGGCCCAATCACGTGTGGAAATTCCCGCGCACCCCTGAAATACACATACCCTGATGGAATCGCGTGTGGAACTTCCCGCGCACCCCTGGAATACACCTACCCTGCTGTAATCGCGTGTGACTTCCCCTGCACCCTGAAATACACGTACCCTGCTGATATCGCATGTGGAACTTCACACGCACCCCTGAAATACATGTACCCTGCGGAAATCGCGTGTGTAACTTCCCATGCAACCTGAAATACACGTACCCTGCTGATATCGCGTGTGGAACTTCACGCGCACCCCGAAATACACATACCCTGATGGAATCGCGTGTGGAACTTCCCGCGCACCCCTGGTATACACGTACCCTGCTGATTTTGCGTGTGAGACTTCCCTCGCACCCTGTAATTCACGTACCCTGATGGTATCGCGTGTGGAACTTCCCGCGCACCCCTGAGATACGCGTACCCTGCTCGCACGGGCCCAATCGCGTGTGGAAATTCCCGCGCACCCCTGAAATACACGTACCCTGATGGAATCGCGTGTGGAACTTCCCGCGCACCCCTGGAATACACGTACCCTGCTGTAATCGCGTGTGTAACTTCCCCTGCACCCTGAAATACATGTACCCTGCTGATATCACGTGTGGAACTTCACGCGCACCCCTGAAATACACGTACCCTGCGGAAATCGCATGTGTAACTTCCCATGCACCCTGAAATACACGTACCCTGCTGATATCGCGTGTGGAACTTCACGCGCACCCCGAAATACACGTACCCTGATGGAATCGCTTGAGGTACTTCCCGCGCACCCCAGTGATATACGTAGCCCGCTTGCTGTGCTGGTACAGGGTTAGCGCAGCCCTTTGCGCTGGATTGGGTATATTGATGGCTTTTCCCTGCGCGACTGGCGCAGGGATTCGCACGCGCACACTGTGCGCCAGCCGCGTGCGCCACTTGTGCGCTGGATTCTCTGAATTACCCCCTAAGAGGCAGCGTGTATCAGGCTGAAAAGTCTTGGTCACAGATTAAGGTGCTCACCGCTAATAGGTATTTTACCTTGGTGTTGTCGTGCTGGTGGGAACCTTGCGCCTCACTGCATACAGTAGCTGCCTCAGCCGTCCTCACACGGACTGCACTGTCTCGTCCGCGGCCCGCTACGCAGCCACAATGTGTATTTAAAGATGACATCCTGCTCGACGTGCTCCCCCCTTCCAGGCAATGGACACGGCAGAAAGACTGTGGAGCCTCGGCACGCACTGACTGCAACACACTCTGCTGCCACACTCCGCCATGAACATGTTCTATTTAAAGCGTTTTGGTGAAAGCGCTGTATAAATAACACATCACTATCATTATAACAATGTTGCTTTGTCTTTGACATAGATTCAGCTATTGTCATATTGTTTGTATTGTGAAAACATAAGTCTCCTGATGATTGGCCTAGTTGTAAAAACAGGTTAAGAATTAGAAATTGTTTTGTTTGCCTCATTATTAATCTAATTAAGATGAATATTTGGTAATAAATACACTTTAAAAAGGCACAAGGATATTTACGTTTATTTTGAATTAGATCAATATTAAGAATATTTCTGTACTTCTTGTGCTAATGAATGCACCCAACACTGTCAACACCAATTTAACAACCTAGATACACCTTTATTTGCAAAGCCTGATGGAAGGACTCTGCTTTCTAGCATGTGGGTGGGGCATTTTGCTTTGGAAATGAAGCATCCACACTAGGCACCTTATCTTCCGGTTGCACAATTGTAAGCCAATTCATCGGATATGTGTTTTTTTTAGCATAGTGTATATCAATTTCGATGCATTACGTCCTTATCAAAATAAAAACAGAGTAAAAATCTGTACATTTCATTATGTAAAAATACAAAAACATCATATGATAGAATTGAAAGAAAATGAGGGAGTTAGAACTATACAAAAGGAGCACAATAATATACAGTCGAAAATAAGTGAAAAGAAAGAAGATAACGTGTGCTTTATCGCCTTCCATGTAACCAAAATGAATGTTGCATCATGTCAATGTAATGTAAGTGGTTTTGGTGGCCTTGCTGCACGTGGGAGGCAGATTTGAAACCTGTGGTGTTCACATGGGCAGGTCGGAAGTACCCAGTGTGTGCCAATCTGCTATGGATTTGGCAGAGGGATTTGGGAGTATGTTATCCATAGGGAAAGGCTCAAGATCTGAAATGTGGGAATGTGTGATAGGGCTTAAGAGAGAGCTTAGTCATGGCTCATGTAATGGCCACCTGTTGGGGGCATGTGTCTAGTGTAAGGTGGTAGGAGATAGAAGGTGGGAAGCAGTCTGGGGAAGAGGGGAGTATGCATTAGGCGGCAAAACAACCTGCCATTCTGTACTCATAATGCTGGGCTCTTGCAGACATTTTGCTCTCTCAACTTGTCAGTGTTATTTGTCAGTGAGGGCCTCAATACTTCCACACCAGGCTCAGATAAGAGAAAAAATTTACTACCAATTTTTCTTTAGACTTTTTTCAAAACTGGGTTGCAGTAGGGCAATACTAAGGGGATTCCCTAGTTTAATCCTCTGACTCCCATGGGATCCCTCCACCCTAGCCCAGGTTTCCCGTTTCCCCAGTAATTGAGAAAGTTAACCCCCTCTATTTTTATTCTGGTATATTAATGAGGGCCTTAAGGCCTCCGACTTCTCAGTCCCACTACCTACGGGACTTTCTAATGTCAACCCGCTCCGGTGTGCCCCAAAAATAATGATAGTCAAGGCCTGTCTTCTTCTTTCTCTCCTTCACACTCTCTCGTCTCCCTATTCTTTCTCTCTCCGACTCAAGCACCTACTCTCTTCTTCTCCTTTTCCCCCTCTTCACCTATCCCCTTTCTCGCTCTCCCCCTTACTCCATATCTCTCCCTTACTTCCTCCCAATCGTCTATTCTTCTGTCTCCCCCATTTCCATTCATCTCAGCCCTCTTCTTCCCTTGTCGCTCTCCCTCCTAGCTAGTCCAGATCTCACTTTCTCTCTCTCCTATCTCGCCCTCAGTTTTTCATACCTCTCTCTCTCTCTCTATCTCTCACACACACACTCTCTCTCTCTCTGTCTCTCTCTCACCTGCACTCTATTCCACAGTCTCTAACACTTCCTGGCACTCTGCACCACCTTCTGTCCTCTGCCTGGTATTTCGGTCCATCCACCTTTCCTCCTGACCGCACCTGAACATCCCTGGCCATGCTGGTCTTTTATACCTGAGCTTTCCTTTTTTGACCACTTTGTCCCGCTTCCATTGGTTCCTGTCTTCACCTGACCTCTTGGGCCAATCTCTTGCTTCTTTTTCACGCGGGGTTTGGTCAGTGGGTCCCATGCTTTTGAAAACTCTTTCGACCCGCCCCTTTTTCCTGCATTGCCATGTGTGGCGTTGCCATGTCCCATTGTTTCTTGCCACTTGAATTACCGTAATCCAAATCACTAAAATCTCTTTTCCAAACTCCTCCGCTGTGCTACCGAATGAAAAGTTCCCTAACAATATTTGCTCTAATCAGCAGCTTTATAAGAAGCTCGTAGGGTGCTGGGCTTTCTATTTCCCAGCTGTACTGTGAGTTCATATTTGGACTATTTTGGGCAATTTTTAGTGGTCACTTGGGCTATTTATGGGCTACCTTCGACAGCCGATCTGTTTATTGTCCTGAGGCTGCTGTGCTACACCCACTGACACACGCCACGCCCCCTCTCTCTACCCCCACCTCTCTCTCTACCCCCACCCACTCTATTCCCACTTTCTTCACCCCATCCACCCCACCCTCATTACCTGTGCTGGTTGGGTCGTGTTTGGGCTATGTTGGGCTACTTATGACAAGTCCTCCGGAGGCTGCTTTGTTCTTCATGTTTTCTGCCCAAACCAACTACCATCACCCACCTATACCACCCTCACTCTCTAACCCTATACACTCATCCAACTCAACCCACCCTACCCCCTCACCCTACCCCCACTCTCTCTACCCTCACCCACCCATACTCTCTTCACACCCCCCACTCTCCACAACCCAACTCACCCACCATTCTCTCCACACCCCTCTCTCCACAAATCTCTCCACCTCCACCCACAACTCTCTCTACCCCCCGAACCACCCACCCAAAACTCTCTCCAACTAACTCCCACCCATCCAACCCCTCTTGCCAACCCTCAAACACCCACCCAACCCCAACTCTCTCCACCCCAACCCTCACTCTCTCCAACCCTCACCAGCCCCCCACTCTCTCCACCCCATCTTGTCTACCACCACCCACCCTCTACTCCCTCCCACCCTACCCCCATTCCATCAATAGCCCACCCTAGCCCACTCTCTCTATCCCACCCACCATACCCCTACTCTCTCTGCCCAATCCATCCTACCCCCATTCTCTCTGCCCCATCCAGCTAATCCTCGCCCTCTCAACCACCCCCACCCAATCCCTACTCTCTCAACACCCACCCAACCTACCCACACCCTGTCTACCACCAACACCCCCACCAACACCCACCAACCCTACCCCCACTTTCTGCACCCCAACTCACCACCCACTCACTCCACTCCTGCCTCCCCAAACCCCCACTCACTCCACTAAACCCACCCAACCCCCACTCACTCCACCCTGACCCCCAACCTCCCTCACTCCACCCTACCCACCCACCCAACACCCACTAACCCACAAACCCCACTCACTACACCCAAGAACCCACCAACCCAACCCCCACTCTTTACAACACCACCCACCTAACCCCCACTGACCCACCCAACCCCCACACTCCACCCACCCAACCCCCACTCTCTCCAAGCACCCAAATCCACCCACCCACCACTCTCTCCAGCCTCACCCACCCAACACTCTCTCTACCCTAAAGGACCTATCCACCCAAGCCCCACTCCCTCCAAGCCTCACCCACCCATCCAAGCTCCACTCCCTCCAAGCCCCAAACCCTCCCACACAAGTACCACTCCCTCCAAGCACCACCCACCCACACATGCCCCACCCTCCAAGCACCACCCACCAAAGCCCCTCTGTCCAGATCCCACCCACCCAAGCCCCACTATCTCCAGACACAAGCCTCACTTTCTCCAACCCCATCCACCCAAGCCCCACTCTCTCCACTAAAGCCCGACTCCCTCCAGAATCCCACTCTTTCTAGCTCCACCTACCCACCCCACTCTGTCCTGTAAAGCCCCACTCTCTCCACCCTATCCCAAGCCCCACTCTCTCCACAAAAAGCACCACTCGCTTCACCCCCAATAAGCCCCACTCTCTCCACCCCCACCAACCCAAGGCCCACTCTTGACAACACCCACCCACCCAAGCCCCACTCTCTAAACCCAAACACCTACCCGAGTCCCACTCTCTCCAAGCCCCACCCACCCAAGCCCACTCTTTCCAAGCCCACCCACCAAAGCCCCACTCTCTCCAGAAAAGCCTCACTTACTCCAGAAAACACCCACCCAAGCCCCACATTCTACAGAATCACTCACCCACCCAAGACCACTTTCGCCAGGACACCCACCCAAGCCCCACTTTCTCCACTAAAGCCTAACTCTCTCCACCCTCACCTACCCACCCAAGCCCCACTCTCTCCACCAAGACCACCCACCCACCCCACTCTCTCCTCTAAAGCACCACTCTCTCCAACCCCACCCAACCACCCAAGCCCCACTCTCGCAACAAAAAACACCACTCTTTCCACCCTCAATAAGCCCCACTCCCACCACCCCCACCAACCCAAGGCCCACTTTCTCCAAGCCCACTGACCCACCCAAGTCCCACTCTCTCCACAAAAGCCCCACTCTCTCCACCCCCACCCACCTACACAAGCCACACTCTCTCCACCCCACCACCCAAACCCCACTCTCTCCTCTAAAGCCCCACTCTCTTCACCCACACCCAAATAGCCACCCACCAAAGCCCCACTTTCAACACACCCACCCACCCAAGTCTGACTCTCTACACCCCACCCTCCCATGCACCACTCTCTCCACCCCCACCAATCCATTCAAGCACCACTCTCTCCACAAGCAACCCACCCACCCAAGCTCCACTCTCTCCACTACACCCTCCCACCCAAGCACCACTCTCTCCACCCAGACCCAATAAGCCCCACTCTCTCCACCCCCACCAATTGAAGTACCATTGTCCCCACACCCACCCACCTAAGCCCTACACTCTCCACCTACCACCCACTGTGAAGGAATCATGAGTCAAGAAACAGACAACAGATTCAAAATGATGTATTATCTTAAATGTCAGAATGGTTGAAAGGGTAACTTGCCCTATGCTAAGGTGGAATTTATCTACCTGAACGAAACTAAGGAAAGTCTGAGTCAGAAAGTTCAACTTAAAAGTCTGTCTACAGCCAAAACCTATCCTTGCCCTCAGAACTAAAGCTAAACAGTGTGTAGGGATGTCAACAATCAAAGAAATGGCGATCAAAACATAGTTCTGAGCTCCTTCCAGCTCTTAGCTTCCTTGTCAGCTCCCTTTCCCCAAGTTCCACAAAAGTCTCGAGATTAGCTTTCCCAAGTTCGAACAGTTCCACAAATACTTGGGATTCCCTTTGTCTTTATTCAAGCCCGCATTTCTGTGGATCAAACAACAAGGCCAAACTCTTCAAAGTCTGCAAGGAGCTGGTCAATCCTGCAGCTGCATCTTCTTCTGTCACACCCACCCAGGGCCTGTGCTCGGCCCTGGCTGCACACTTAACCACAAAAACCCAAGACATCCTTTCCACCATCTCTTCCACACCACCGCATACACCAACACCGGAGCCTCTCTTGGCCCCCTCCACTTACGCTCTCTTCTCTCTCACCTGTCACACCGGATGAGGTTACCAGACAGGTTCGCTCCATGAAGGCTTCATCTAAACAGGTGGACCCCTCCCCCTCAAAAACCATTAAAGCCAATATCGACTCCCATGTCCAGCCTTGGCTGATCTCTGCAATCTCTCCTTCTCCACTGGAGTTTTCCCAACTGCACTGAAACACTCCCTTGTGTACCCTCTTCTCAAAAAACCCTCTGCCGACCCCTCCATTCCGGCAAACAACCACCCTATCTCCATCACTCCCTTCCCGGGCAAATTCCTGGATAAACTGGCTATCTCTCAACTGACCCTACACACTGAATCTATTGGTTGCTTCCATCACCATCAATCTGGCTTTAGAGCATCCAGAGGCAGGGAAACTGCTCTCCTGAACACACCTGAAGACCTGCTCTCTCTCAAATCTTGACACTAACACCCCATCTATCCTCATTTTCCTTGTCCTCTCCTGTGCCTTCGACACGGTTAACCTCAACATCCAGATCGCATGTCTCTGTGACACCATAGGAATCACAGGTCAGGCTCTGGCATGGTTAACCTCTTTCCTCTCCAACCGCACATCCCAGGTGGAACTCAGAGCCTTTCACTCGACTATCACTCTCTGGACCTGTGGCGTTCCCCAGGGTTCTAACCTATCCCCCTGGTTCTTCAACATCTATATGGGTGCCCTGGCATGGGTGACTGACACCTTCACCTCTAACTTCCAGTGCTATGAGGATGACAAGCAACTATCTTTCAGGCTACCCTCAGCCGCCTCCTCCTCGTTGCTCATATCTGACTGACTGTCTGCTATTCAGTCTTGGTGCGCTGCAAACATCCTCTGCCTCAACGCTACTAAGACTGAGATCATTCGCATTGGGAAACCCTCCTCCCCCTTTCCCACTTTCACTCTGGCCGGCTTCCCTTGGCCCTGCACCCTCCTGCGAAGCAAGAAACCTTGGAGTCATCTTTGATTCCACTCTCTCCTTCTCCTCTCACATTTCAGACATTTCTAAAAAGTGTAACTATCAGCTACAACTCATCAGAGGTACTCTACCCTTTCTCACTTTCCCCCAGAGGCTCACTGTCTCCAGAGCCCTGGTTCTCTCCAGGCTGGACTATTGCAACAGCCTCTTCTTTGGCCTCCCTTCTTCTGCCCTGCGCCCTCTACAACTCATCCAGAACAGAACCGCAAGACTTATTCTTGATTCTTGGTTTCAAACCCAGGGACCGCATCTCTCCAGCGCTGAAATCCCTCCACTGGCTCCCCGTGGCTGCAAGGATCACATTCAAGACCCTTTGCATTGTTCACAAGGCTTTCTGGGTCGTGGGACCCACCTACCTTCAACACTGTCTACCTAAATACTGTCCCTCACGAGGCCTTCGTTTATCTACCGCCAACCTTCTGTGAGTAAGCCAGAGATTTGGTGGGAGATCCTTATCCGCAGCAGGTGCCTCCCTTTGGAATAGCCTCCTTGCCGCCCTATATCTTGAGCCAGATCTCCGAAATTCCGGAAACTCCTCAAAACCTTCCTTTTCTCCTCTTCTTTATCTCTCCCTGTACTCTGCTAACCTAGTTCTCTGTCCTTTCCCTCTCTCCCTCCTATTCCATACAGCATGCTGACTGGCCACCATGTGTACCTCAGAGTCTCACTAGTCCCCGGCACCCCCGCCAGTCCTCTCTCGCACTTGCCCCAGGGCCCTACACCCCACCCACTGCAAAATTAACCCAAGAGTGTGGCTTTCTCTGCACTTACCGCAGTCTCGACCAATCATGTGCACTTGACCATCCCCTCCTTGTTACCCTCTGTGCACTTGCTCGATCCGTACGCACCACGCCTGAAGATCGTCTGTCCGTGTCTCACCTGTCTTCAGCCCTAATTTCTACTGTTAAAATTGAAGAATCGCTTTCAGGCCTATTTGCTATATACCATACTGTTTAATGTATTCTATGCAATTTCTATGCCTGTGCAGACTATTATCGTCTCAGATTTCAAGGGCTCTTTCCTCGTGTTCCCACCCTTCTTGAGCGCTTTGAAGCACTTGCCTGTCTATAGGTGCTATATAAATAAACAATAACATACCATACCAAGTTCAAGACAATACAGTTCCACACAAAAGGGTCTTGAGGGCTCCGTCCATCCTCAAGACAGCATTGAAGTTCATCAAGCCTCAGGGTTCCCTTCTCCAAGACTTTAAAGTAACAGCTTTATACTTGGTCCAATCTTTTAATATTCAACACAACTCCAGGTCAACTTGACAATCCTTCTGATTTGCATTAAGTGCTTCTTCTTGGCTTGTTTCACAATGTCTTTTACTTTTACAATTAAGGGCTCCTTGGTCTAGGTGCAGTTGTCAGACCACACGGTCCACCCATCACAGTTCGCGCAACCAGCAGCTCTAGACTCTTCAGCCCACACAGGTTCTTCTGTATCTGCCCCTGTTTACAGATTCTCATTCACTGGTTTCTCATTGTTGGCCTGTGCTCTAGCACCTTGAATCATCTCATGTGCTAGAAGGAATTACCATTTATGGTCTCTGACCCAAATAACCAAACAGACTCAAAGAATATGGCAAAATACTACTTTGTTATTAGCATAAAAATAAAGTAGGGCAATCTGGTGAATAACAGGCAGTAATTCATGCACTCACACCCAAATGTGATTATACAAGAATTTATACCTCGATATGAGTCATCTATGACGTCATCCCAAGTGGCAAACTGTAAAACCTGTTGAAGGTTGCGATATGTTAAAGGAACATATGTACCTATATTATGTATAAGTGTTAATAACTTCATTGAGTGTCCCTTATCTGCTGGGCACACCTCAAACCACCTCTAAATACGTATGATACTGATTATAGCATAAAAATAGCATCGGGTTGGTCTTTGCAACATTGTATTGCATGTTGCTGCATAGACCCCCTGATTGGTTGGTATGCTTTCCCAACCTCAGACTTTCAGCTCGTTAGCAGCGCGTAAGCAAAATGAAACTTAGATACCGCAAGCAACGCCAGACTACACCCCACTTTCTCAATTAGTCTGTCGGTTCTCATCAGTCAGGCCCCACGCTAAAACTTCTCCTTTGTAGTTGACCTCAAAGCCTGCTCTCTGTTCTGGGACATTCAAGTGAGTGTAGGCACATCATTTTCTTTGTTTGGGCTTAATGAACAACCCTTGTTCACGTTTGAGGAGACCACAAATGTTTCCATCTCGACCTTTTATTTACTGCTATTTGATTCAATTAAGCTGGATGTCATTACCCTTCTTGGCCTCTGGAGACTTGCTCACTCCATCTTGCATAGGGTTTCCGGATCTTTTGTCTAACACTTGGCTCTTGCAGATGTTTTCTCCTATGCTTAATTTAAGAGAAATATTCCTTACGTACATAGCTTATCCTTTTGACTCTGCTTGTGCCTTGCAATTATTCCTTGAAGTAGCATCCTTGATCCCAGGCCAATAGACTCATCTTTATTCCTCACACAAAGCTGTTTTTCCAGTGTCTGGCCCTGGTCTGTCTTCGAGGGAGCTTGATTGGTTTTAATACGAGTCCGACATCCATCTTTCCATCATGGCAGCTCTAGCCATGTTACATTTTCCTCTGCAGCAAGCTTCTATATGTCTCATCTACCTTACATTTCTGTGTATGTAAATGTATTATTCAGCAGGTTACTTTATCTTCCTTGCATATATGATTTCTTCATATTCGATTACATGTTTCTCTTGTTACTTTAGTTACTCTTAATTCTTTGAGTATTTGCATATCAATTCAGTGAGTCTCAGTATCTTCCCTCTTTGACGTCACTCTGCTCTTGCCAGATTTCACATATAGCTCTATGATGTCCAATGGTGTGTGCAGACATCCTTTCACCCTCAAAGTGCGAGGGTACATTCGATACAGTTGCCTGAGAGCATATGGTCTCTAATACACTCAATGCGGTGTTGGGATGATACCTGGTGCCCCACATAGGGCTCTTCTCCTACTGTTCCAGTATGATGGAGGTGAGGGGGCCGGAGCTAGGGATAACAGGTCCATCTGCTCCTCTACAGGTCTCTTGGCTTTATGTGCAGGGTTAAACTCAACTGGCTTCTCCTGGTTAGCCTCTTGGCTTTGCCACAATGTGTTACAAAACCTATGCCAGTCTTTGGCCTTGCGGGACTGTATTCATTCATAAAGTTCATTTTGTGGTGGTCTTTTTGATTCCCCACCTTTCTGTCATGCACTTTCACTCTTGCGCTCTTATTTCATCTGTTGCTTTCAATTGGGCAATTTCACTTTAACTTTCATCAGCCCATAGCTTTGCCCCAAAATTCTCATTCTGTTTGGTATTCAATATGCATTATTTCACTTTTCCACTTAATTCACATTTAGCCCATGGCTTCGGGTTTACTTAAACCTGTCAGTGTCATTTCATTCAGCATTCTATTGTTCTTTATACAGTACTTCTTTACTTATACGTAGTCCCTAGGAGTGCCCCAGTTGGGAGTGACATTCCCCAGCACTCAACGGTCCTCAGCGTTTCTCTCTGGTTGCTACGTCACTCTGCTTTACCTGCGCCGGCTGGCCTGCCGGTCACGGCGAGCCCCGCTCGCACTTCGGGTGCTTCTCTGCCCACACCAGCAGCTCTGCTTCCTTTCTGCAGGCGCTGGCAGTGCCTTTTTTCTTTCTTCGTTATCTGCAGCTCCAGCTGCTCTAATGCAACCATGGAAGCTCCCACACCTGTGGAAGTCCAGTGGCCCAGCTCGCCCTGGGCCCCACAGGTCTTCTGAGTCGTCTGCCGGCATCCTGGCTTTCTCTCTGGATTAAATGGGAGTGAAGTAGTGTGGAAGTTACCAGCTATTCTAGCTGGATTATTGTTATTTCCAACCCCACTTTAGTGGTTAGGTTTCTTAGTAATTAATTGATTTGATATTTTTGTGCTGATTGTAACTCCTAACTTTGTGGTTTTCTAGGTTTATATGCACACTTCTGTCTCCCGGTATACTCACATTGCCACTGATGTGATTTGGTTGTTTTTCTGTTTTTCCTTTTTTCCTCTTTATTTTTCTGTTTTAATGTACAAAAGTTTTTAAGGATTATGCCAGCTTTATATTAAATACTGTATTATGTTATGTTGGCATTTTTAAGCCTTATATTTGCCATTGAAGGTTTAATAAAATTAACATTGTATATTTGGTTCCATCTTCCTTGTGAAGTATTCATAATGCCTAGCTTGTATGCTTAGATTTATGCCCAATGGGGTATTTCTTTTCTTGCCCTTCTGATGGTGAGGTTGGACACGCGATACTGTGCGACTACACTGAGGATCAAATTTTTAGTTTTGTTTTTTTAGGTGTTCCTAAAATTAGGGGGTGTTTTGGTCCTCAGTTTAATTCCCCCACCTCTCTTGTGTATTTTGCTTTCTTTATGGTCCCACCACGGCTGCCTTCTCACCTGCAGGGTCCCCTGCTGGTCTCTCCCACACAGGCCTCCCTGTTGGCTGTTCTCTTGCTGTTCTCTGCCTCTCTTCTCCTCCTCTCCAACTACTTGACAGGTTGCAGGTGTGAACTCTCAATTGGACTTGCCTGACTGTAGTTAGAGGGACATGGCTGATCTTCACAGTACTTTGCATGCATCTTCCACGTCCCAGTACTAGAGTGGTGAAAGGAGTTGCTAGTGTTCATTACTTCTAGTCGACTCTTCCTCATCCCAGTACTGTCATAAGCAAAGTGTGGGAAAATGAGGGGAGATCTTTTACAATAGCACATAAAGTCCTGGGAAGGGTTAGGTTGGTTTTCAATAGGGAAAGGGGGATACCATGTCTCTCCTGTGGGTACCCCGCTCCCAATCCCCAAGGACCCTTCACCCAGGTGATCCTCCCTTGCTTTTCTACCCTCAGGGTCAGGATACAAAAGCAATAGCATTTCCATCTCACCAAATCCGCCCCCACTCACCCACCCAAGCCACATTCTCTCCAGCCCACCCACCCACCGAGCCCCAATCTCTCTACCCCCACCCACCACCAGAGCTCCACTCTCTCCATCCCAAGCCCCACTGTCTCCGCCCACACCCACCCAATCCCCACTCTATCCAAGCCCCACCCACCCAAACCCCACTCTCTCCAAGCCCCATCTACCCAGACAAACTAGACTTTCTACAGCTCTACTCATCCACCCAAGTCCTACTCTCTCCACTAAAAGCCCCACTCTCTCCAACCCCACCCACTTGCCCAAGCCAGACTCTCTCCACCTGCACTCACCCATCCATGCCGCACTCTCTCCACCCCACCCACCCAAACCTCACTCTCTCCACCTCCACCCACCCAAGCCCTACTCGCTCCAGCCCCACCCACCTATGCCCCACTCTCTCCACTAACACCACACTTTCTCCTCTCCCACCCACCCACCCCCCCACTCTCTCCATTCCCACCCACCCAACTGAGCCCCGATCTCTCCACTCCCACCCAACAGCCTCACTCTCTCCACTAACACCCACCCACCTGAGCCCCACTCTCTCAACTTGCACCCACCCACCTGAGTCCCACTCTCTCCACAAAAAGCCACCCACCCAAGCCCCACCTTCTCCACAGAAGCCCCACCTTCAATACCCCCACCCACCCACCTGAGCCCCAGCTTTTCCACCCCGGCCCACCCACCAAAGGCCCAGCCCCCCACCAGAGCCCCACCCTCTCCACCCCAATCCACAACCCAAGCCCCACTCTCTCCACATCCACTCACATACCTGAGCCCACTCTCCAAACTCACTCACCCACCCAAGCCCCACCTTCCTCACAGAGACCCACCTGCTCCAACCACACCCACCCACCCACCTGAGCCCCACCTTCTCCACCCCCACACACCCACCAAGCACCACCCTCTCCACCCCCGCCCACCCACCAAAGGCCCAATACCAGAGCCTCACCCTCTCTACCCCCACCCACCCGAGCCCCACCCTCTCCACCCCAATCCACAACCCAAGCCCCACTCTCTCCACCCACTCAAGCCCCACTCTCTCCACAAAGCCACACTCTCTCCACACCCACTCACCCACTTGAGCCCCACTCTCCAAACCCATCCATCCAAAAGCCCCACTCTCTCCACCCCACCAATCCACTGAAGCCCCATTCTCTACACCAAAAACACACCCACCCAAACCAACACTCTCCACCCCTACTCCATCACCCACCCAAGCCCCACTCTCTCCACTATGACGCACCTGCCCAACCCCGATTCTCTCCACCCCCACTCACTCACCCATGCCCTACTCTCTCCACCCCCACCACCAAAGCCCCACTCTTCCGACCTTCACCCACCCACATAAGTCCTACTCTCTCCAGCCCCACCCACCCACCTAAGCCCCACTCTCTTCACTAATGTCCCACTCTTTCCAACCCCACCCACCCAAGCCCCACTCTCTCCTCCAAAAGCCCCACTCTCGCAACTACCACCCAATCATCCAAGCCACACTCTCTCCACTAACACCCACCCACGCCCCACTCGCTCCACTAAAAAACCCACCTGAGCCCTACTCACTCCACTTGCACCCACCCGAGCTCCACTATCTCCACCCCAACCGCTGACCCGAGTCCCACCTTCTCCACTCACCCACCGGAGCCCCACCCTCTCTACACCCACCTACCCACCTGAGCCCCACCGTCTCCACCCCCACCCACCCAAGCCCCACCCTCTCTACCCCCACCCAAGGCCCAACCTCTCCACCACGAGCCCCACTCTCTCCACTAGCACCCACCCACTCGGGCTGCACTCTTTCCAATAACACCCACCCGAGCCCCACTCTCTCCACTTGCACCCACCCATCCGTGCCCCACTCTCACCACAAAAAGCCACCCACTCAAGCCCCACCTTCTCCACAGAAGCCCCACCTTCTCCACCCTCACCCACCCACCTGAGCCCCAACCTCTCCACCCCAGCCCACCCACCAAAGGCCCACCCCCCCACCAGAGCCCCACCCTCTCCACCTCAATCCACAACCCAAGCCCCATTCTCTCCATCCACCCAAGCTCCACTCTCTCCACAAAGCCCCTCTCTCCACACCCACTCACCTACCTGAGTCCACTCTCCAAAAAAATCACCCACCCAAGCCCCACCTTCCTCACAGAGACCCACCTGCTCCATAGAGCCCCACCGTCACCAGCCCCACCCGAGCCCCACCCTCTCCACCCCCACCCACCCACCTGAGCCCCAATCTCTCCAATACAACCCACCCACCCGAGCCCCACTCTCTCCACTAGCACCCACCCGGGCAGCACTCTTTCCAATAACACCCACCTGAGCCCCACTCTCTCTACTACCACCCACTCAAGTGCAACTCTTTCCACTTGCACCCACCCATCCAAGCCACACTCTCTCCACAAAAAGCCACCCACCCAAGCCCCACCTTCTCCACAGAAGCCCCACCTTCTCCACGCCGGCTAACCCACCAAAGGCCCACCCCCCACCAGAGCCCCACCCTCTCTATCCCCACCCACCCGAGCCCCACCCTCTCCACCCCAATCCACAACCCAAGCCCCACTCTCTCCACCCACCCAAGCCCCACTCTCTCCACAAAGCCCCACTCACCTACCCGAGCCCACTCTCCAAACCCACCCAAGCCCCATCTTCCTCACAGAGACCCACCTGCTCCAACCACACCCACCCACCTGAGCCCCACCCTCTCCACCCCCACACACCCACCAAGCGCCACCCTCTCCACCCCCGCTCACCCAGCAAAGCCCCGACCCCACCCACCAGAGCCCCACCCTCTCTACCCCACCCACCTGAGCCCCACCCTCTCCACATCAATCCACAACCCAAGCCCCACTCTCTCCACCCACCCGAGCCCCACTCTCTCCACAAAGCCACACTCTCTCCACACCCACTCACCCACCTCAGCCCCACTCTCCAAACTCATCCACCCAAGCCCCACTCTCTCCACCCCACCAATCCACTGAAGCCCCACTCTCTCTACCCCGAACCACCCAAGCCCCACTCTCTACACCAAAAATACACACACCCAAACCCACACTCTCCACCCCTACTCAATCACCCACCTAAGCCCCACTCTCTCCTCCTCTAAAAGC
Organism: Ambystoma mexicanum; assembly: GCF_040938575.1. Taxonomy (NCBI): domain Eukaryota; kingdom Metazoa; phylum Chordata; class Amphibia; order Caudata; family Ambystomatidae; genus Ambystoma; species Ambystoma mexicanum. The sequence continues at coordinate 951,487,353 of NC_090939.1, forward strand.
CCCACTCTCGCAACTACCACCCACCCACCCAAGCACCAATCTCTCCACTCCCACCCACCCGAGCCCCACTCTCTCCACGTGACACCCACCCACCCGAGCCCCACTCTCTCCACTCACAACCACCCATGCCCCACTCTCTCCACTAAAAACCCCACCTGAGCCCTACTCTCTCCACTTGCACCCACCCGAGCCCCACTATCTCCACCCCTAACCGGCGACCCGAGTCCCACCTTCTCCACCCCACCCACCCGAGCCCCACCCTCTCGACCACCACCCACCCACCCGAGCCCCACCCTCTCCATCCCCACCCACCCACCCGAGCCCCCCCCACCCACCCAACTGAGCCCCACCCTATCCACCACCACCCATCCACCCGAGCCCCACCCTATCCACCACCACCCACCCACCAGAGCCCCAATCTCTCCACTAGCACCAACCCACCCGAGCCACACTCTCTCCACTAGCACCCACCCACCCAGGCTGCACTCTTTCCAATAACACCCACCTGAGCCCCACTCTCTCTACTACCACCCACCCGAGACCCACTCTTTCCACTTGCACCCACCCATCCGAGCCCCACTCTCTCCACAAAAAGCCACCCACCCAAGCCCCACCTTCTCCACAGAAGCCCAACCTTCTCCACCCCCACCCACCCACCTGAGCCCCACCTTCTCCACCCCGGCCCACCAACCAAAGGCCCATCCCCCACCACAGCCCCACCCTTTCCATCCCCACCCACCTTAGCCCCACCCTCTCCAACCCGATCCACAACCCAAGCCCCACTCTCTCCATCCACCCAAGCCCCACCTTCCTCACAGAAGCCCCACCTTCTCCACCCCACCCACCCGAGCCCCTCCCTCTCCACCCCCACCCACCCACCTGAGCCCCAAACACTGCACCCCCACCCACCCACCTGAGCCCCATCCTATCCACCACCACCCACCCACCCGAGCCCCACATTCTCCACTAGCACCCACCCACCACGCAGGCTACACTCTTTCCAATAACACCCACTCACCTGAGCCCCACCCCCTCCACCCCGATCCACTACCCAAGCCCCACTCTCTCTACACCCACTCACCCATCTGAGCCCCACTCTCCAAAGTCACCCACCCACGCAAGCCCCACACCCTCCACCCCAAACCTGAGCCCCACACTCTCCACCCCACCCACCCAATCCCCACTCTCTCTACCCCACCCACCCACACCCCACTCTCTCTACCCCAACCCATCTGCCCAAGCCTCACTCTCTCCACCCACCAACCACCCAAGCCCCACTCACTTCACCCCCACCCACCTAAGCCCACAGTCTCCACCACCACCAACCCAAAACACACTCTCCCATAAACCACACACTGTCCACCCCCGTTGACCCACCAACCCAACCAAGCCCAACACTCTCCACCCCACCCACCCAAGCCCCACTCTAAAGCCCGACTCTCTCCACCCCAAGCCCCACTCTCTCCACCCACACACCCAAGCCCTATCTACCCACACCCACCCACCCAAGCCCCACATTCACCCACCCAAACTATACTAGCTCCACCCCATCTTCCCACCCTACCTTCACTCTCTCTCCACCTCCACCCATCCACCCAACCACCACTAGGTCTACCGACACCCACCTACCCTACCACCACTAACTCTACCTATACCCACCCTACTGCCACTATTCTACCTATACCGCCACTATTTCTCCCTCCACCCACCCACCCTACCGCCATTATCTCTTCCTACACCCACCCACCCTACTGCCACTATCTCTACAACTGCCACTATCTCTACACCCACCCACCCTACCGCCACTATCTCTACCGCCACCCACCCACCCTACCGCCACTATCTCTACCCCCACCCACTCACCCTACCGCCACTATCTCTACCCTACCACCACTATCTCTAGCTCCACCCAGCCACCCTACCACTGCTATTCTACCCCACTTCAACTAGATCTACCGCCACCCACCCACCCTCCCTCCAACATATCTACCTCCACCCAACCACCACTATCTATACCCCCACCCACCCACCCTACTGCCATTACCTCCACCCCCACCTACCCACCCTATTGCCACTATCTCTAACCCTACCGACCCAACCTACTGCCACTATCTCTCTACCCCCACCCATCCACTGTACTGCAATTATCTCTCCGTCCACCCACCTTCCCTACTGGCACTATCTCTACATACCACAACTATCTCTACCCATACCCACACACCCTACCTCCACTATCTCTACAACACAGTCACTATCTCTATCCTCACCCACCCTAGAGCCACTATCTCTACCCCATACCACCACTATCTATGCCCCCAGCCTCCCAAGCTCCACTATCTCCACCCCATCCAGCCACCCTACCAGCACTCTCTCCACCCCAACCCACCCACCCTACAACCACTATCTCCACCCCAACCCACCCACCCTACACCACTATCTCCACCCCAACCCACCCACCCTACCACTACTATCTCCACTCCCACCCACCCACTCTACTGCCATTATCTCTACCCCCACCCACCCACCTGCCACTATCTCTACCCCCACCCTACCATCACTATCTCTACCATCACCCACCCACCCTACTGCCACTACCTATACACCCATCCACCCACCCACCCAAGCTCCACTATCCCACCCCATCCACCCACCCTACCACCACTCTCTCCACCCCCACCCACCAACCACCACTATGTCTATCCCCACCCACCAACCCTACTGCCACAATATCTACCCCTACCCTGCCTACTGCCAAAATGTCTATGGAGGCACCACTATCTCTAGCCCACCACCCTACCTCCACTATCTCAATCGCCACCCACCTACCGTACATCCACTCTCTCTAACCCACACCCACCCACCCTACCTCCACTTTCTCTAACTCTATCCACTTACTGTACTGTCACTATCTCTACACCCACCCTACTGCCACTATCTCTACCCCCAGCCACCCACCCTACTGCCATTATCTTTACCCCCACCCACCCTACTGCCACTATCTCTAAACCCCACCCACCCACCCTACTGCCACTATCTATACCCACACCACCATGATCTCTAACCCCACCAACCCACCCTACCATCACTACCTGTACCACCACCCACCTACCCTACCACCACTATCTCTACCCCCACCAACCCTACCTCTACTCTCTCTACCCCCACCCAACTTACCTCCACTCTCTCTTCCCCTAGCCACCCACCCTACCTCTACTCTCTCTACCCTCCACCCACCTACCCTTCCTCTGTAGAGAGGCAGATGCACATGTCATCTATAGAGCCCGTCCCCTCACCACCGTCATACTGGAAGAACAGCAAGAAAGCACTGTGCATGATACCTGGTATCATACCAATATCACATCCAAGGTATGAGAGACGTTATGCGCTCAGGCAACTGTACAGAATGTACGCTCAAATTGTAGACATGAGTCCGCAGACACCACTGGACATAGAAGAACTATTAGTAAAGACGGACAGAAGAGAAGTGACATCACAGAGAGAGAAGCTACCTAGATGAACTGAATCTGATGAATGGATGTCTAAAGAATAAAGGATGTAACTGAAACAATGAAGTAAACATATGTGCGAATATGAAGAACATCATATACATGAAGAAGAGGGGATGCAGTAGATGTATACACACAGAAACACAAGGTAGATAAGACAATGCAAAAGCCTGCAAGCAAGAAATCTCGAGGAGGGAGACCAAGGATGCAGAGCTGACAGGTGCTGGAATACAGCTTCGAGCAAGAACAAAGGGTATTTGTTTGTCTTAGGATCAATAATGCCATAGCAAGAAGCAACTTGAAGGAACGAAAGGAGTCAAAGAGGATAAGCTATGTACATAAGACATATTTTGCTCAGATTAAGGAAAAAGTGAATAATTATGAGTGACAAGCATTGAACAATTAAAGATGCAGAAAGTGTATGCAAGGCGGAGCAACCAAGCCTCCAGAGGGCAATAGGAGTAATAGCACACAATAAAATTGAAATAAATAGCATTAAATAGAAGGACAGAATGGTCAAAATCATTGTCTCCTCACACATGGTGTAAGACCAGAAAACAAGGCCTATTCATAAAGCTCCAGACGAAGATAGCAATGTACCTTCATTCCCTTGAAAGTTTCAAGAAGAGAACAGTCAGCAAGGTCAACTAAAAGCGAGAAGCCTTGGCTTAGGACATAACTGATGAGAGATGTTAGGCTAATTAGCTAAGAAAGGCAGTTGTCTGATATTGTTATCCTGCATCTGGGTTTCGTTGCTTATGTGCTGCTAACAAGCAGAATGTCCAAGGTTGGAAGAGAGTGCCAACCAGTCATGAGGGTCTAAGTAATAGTGTATTATACATTGTTGCAGAAGCCTGTCCACTGCTGGCATTATGCTATTATTTGTATTTTACGTAGTTAGAGCGTGTTTAAGGCATGCCTACCAGATAAGGGGCAGCCAATGATTATATCAACACATATATGAACTATAGAAGGGCTCAAACTGAGCAACGGATGTAAGTATAACATCGAAAGTGGCAAATAAAAGGGGAGGGATTGTATTATAAGTGTATATATGAGTAAGTAAGGAAACAGCAACAGGATTTTATTTAAGAGAGAATGTTTACCTCGATTCCTGTTCTCAAGAAGACAGAAGAGCACACAACACACTCCCAGAGGGGGTATTTTTAGAGATGATTCCTGAGGCAAGGCCGACGAAGAATGAGTGTCACACTCCAAGAAGGGGGAAAATGGAGATGAGATACATTTACTAGAGAAAGTAAAGGAAGACGATTGTAGCAATTGTTGTGCACATTTGATTGCGTTTATGAATATGTCAGTGTAAGAAGTTGATTTGTTTGATTAGAAACATAGAATGATAGTAATAATCTAGCTGTTTATTAGACCTTAAAAACAAACAATTGATGTCAATCATAGGAGGGTAACAGCTGAGGGAAGAAATATAAGCAAAATAAGATTGTTATATTGTCAATAATAAAATAGCATGTTAGCGAGAATCGATAGAATTATAAACTAAGGAATAAAGAGAATATTATTGTATAGGCTTGAAAAATGGTTGAAGAATTGTTTTTGGGAATGGGCGGCGATTGATGGTGCTTGCCAGAATTGATAGTTGTGATATAATTAATTAAAGTAATAATCGAATAAAAGGTCTGGTAAGTATTGACATTTAAAAACGACTTGTCATTATGGCGGACACACCTCATTTAAATTTATGCAAAAAACTACAGAGGTATACACTTAAGATTAGGAAATATCATGCTTGTTGAATGGGTAAGAGGCACGACTGACAAAATGTTTATGCCTTGGTCTCAAGAGGGCTCTCTATCAAGAACTGTATTGCAACACATAACAACATACTTACATAGTGTGTACACAGGGAAGAAGATACAAAAAAAGGTTAGCTATTTTAGAGCTATGAAAAATGTATCGGAGTGAGAGAGAAGACCCGCCCGAGAGGGAGTGATGCTTGATCAGCATGAAGGGGGGGGCATAGTGCCCTCGGCTCCTCTTTCTCCATCTACAGACAAGAGTACAGATGCTGAGAAACAGGGATTCTATCCTTTAAAGGAGTTAAAAGCAGCAGCAGGGTATATTGATCCGATATATATGCACCCCCTGCTTATAGCAGTGAATATAGTACAGAAGAAAGTAAGATTAAAGAATGCACATATATACTTTCAGATGCAGTAAAAATGAGGAGTATAACGAGAGAAGGGATAGATTGATAGCAATAGAAGAGACCAGAGACAAAAAGAAGGGAAAGACAAAGCCAATGAAGTGACAAATGTACAGAATGAGTGGATGGGAGGACAAATATTACTCAAATTAGACAGAAAGGATAGCAGCAAAGTTAAAGAAAGAGAAGAATAAGAAGAATTGGAAAGTAAAGAAAAAGAACAAGAAAGGGCATATGAAGATGGGAAGGAAAAAGAGAGTAAGCGAAAGGAAGAATGAAGAAGGTAAAAGAGTAGATAAAAGAGAAAAAGAGAAAAGATGGGGAGAAAAAGAAAAGTGAGGCAATAGAAACACAGAGATTGAAAGAAAGAAGGTTGCAAAGAAGGCGAGAGGAAGAAGAGAAGAGGGAGATGAGAAGACAGGAAGGGCAAAGGGAAGTCAAAATTGATCACATCGTTAATAGAACTGTGTAATACCAGTTGAAGACAGAGAATGGTGGGAGGAAGAGAGAGGGGCGCAACAGCCCTGGAGGGAGCTGCACGACATACCTAGAGCACCAACATGGACTGATGAGGCAGAAGGCATAGGGAAAAAGAGTGGGAATTATATAGACAGATGAGGAAAAAAGATGGTTATGAGACGGGAGGGAGTATCGAAGGATCTCCACCAAGAGAAACAAGGGATAGATCGGATGAAGTAATGATGAACAAGAAAAGAATGCTGTCCCGAACAGATTATATCTTGATGACGAGGAGAGGGATAACAGCCATACCAGTTGGGGTATAATGATGTGAGATGAAGTAAGGGAAGAAAATGAGAGAGCACAAGGAGAGGGCGTGTGTGGCTCTCCGAAAGATCCATATGTAGGAAAAGGGGTAAAATTGTCAGATTTAGAAGAACCAGAAATAAAAACACCAGAACCTATATCATATCCCAAACTACTACAAGGATGGTCGCATAGTGTAGGCGAAATGCCCGCGCCTTATGTAAGTAGATTGAGGTCATTACCAGTAGGAAGAAAATGGGTGAAACTAGCCCCACCGGGAAGACAAGAAGAATGAGTGGATACAGTGTGGAACAGATTTGACACAATTCCCGTTATTAGAGAAAGAGGGAGGACAACCACAAAATATAACGTGGCCACAGATGGATAAAGATCATTTAAAATGCAAATTACCTAGTTTGACAGCAGGAGCGGGCAAATGGATTTATGAGATCGAGAGAATAACAGGGTGTGACATTAGCGGTGTGTTATATAAAAGGCCTACTAGCAGTTATCCTAGGGGAAGGAGCTGATGACATTTGGAGATGAGCGGGATATACAAGTGTGACAGCACAATACACAACAACCAATATAGCGCCATTTAATCATTGCAGAGCAGACATAGGGAAGGCATTTAGGGTACTGTATCCTGATACATGAAATATGGGGTGATTATGACAAGGAAAATGGGAGAGAACGAAGATCCTGTTGCTTATATTCAGGAGATTCAAGAACATTGGCGTCTTGAAACAAGGGAACCATGGGATAAGGCTGTAGCATTATTTTATCATATTTTATGTCAGGGGCTGGCTGAGCCAGTGCAAAGGCAGATGAAGAAACAAGTAGGGATGAAAGTGAAGCCAAGGCCAGAAATACAGTTGACTATCGTACATCATTGTCAATTGTTACAAGAGAAGGATAAGAAAAAAGCAGAGAATAGGAAGCTTGATGAAGCTATGTTAGTTCTGGAAAAATTGTTGAAACTTGCCATAGAAAGAGCATTATTGACAAGCGGGGAAGGAGTGGTTACACAAGAGTTACAGCCTACACAGCCTACCAAGGCAGGGTACCCAGTAGATCAGGGTGGGCCTTTTTAGGTGGCCTCTACACTGGGTACCTAATTCGTTTTAACTGTGTTACTGTTGCTCTGAAACTGTGGTAACTAGGGCTTGCCGCTTCATTCTTTTCTGCTTGATCTCGTCTGTCTTCCCCCCACTTCCTCCTTATTCCATGGTGCTCTCTATCTCTCCTATCTTCTCTAACTGCTTCTCCATTGACCATCCTGCTCTCCTCACTAAATCTGGTAGGAAAAAGTTTAAAAAGGATATCCTGGTCTCCAACCCAGGCCTCCCTATCGCTGACACCTACACTAACGCCGCCTCCAAGGAAACACTTACTGACATCCTCTTTTTCGTGCCTTCCCCTGACCAATGGACCCTTCATATGGTCTCTGTGCTCTCTCCCTTCTCCTCTTCTCCCATTAATGGTGGCACCCGTTGGGATGTCCTCTTGGCCCCCTTCCGCTCCTCTAAGGCCATCATTAATGTCTACGCTAATGGGACCGCCTTGGTCCAAGGCCCTCAGGCCAACCTCCACCTCTTTGATAGACGCTTCCCACGCCTCATCAACTTTCTTTCCTCTCCTGCTGTCCCCTCTTCTCTGTCCTCGGTTACCTTGCCTCCACCCTCTCACCCTGTCCTCTCTCTGGCTCCTTCTTCTTCACCTCCACAGGGCGTACCTCTGATCTGCACCCCTCCCCGGAAGTCCTTCAAGGATGGCAACGTACTCCACATTGCCACTCTAAACTCTCGCTCTGCCGTCAAACATTCCTCTGATATCTGTCGCCTTCTTGAGGAACTTGACCTTGACATCCTCGGTCTCACTGAGACATGGTTCACGGCCAGCTCTGTCGCCAGCTTTGACACACTCCTACCTGACGGTTACAAGATCCTCTCCTTGCCCAGGCCCAACCGTGCTGGGGGTGTGTGGCCCTTATCTTCCCTGAGTGGATTCCTGCCACTGTCACTCCTACGCAGACCTACTCCTCCTTTGAATGCCTTGTCTGCCGACTCTCTCTCTCTCTCCTAGCCATTCCCTTACCGTGGCTACTATCTATCGGCCACCTGGTCAAATTTCCTCCTTCCTCTCTGAGTGGGCTGACCTCTCCTCCTCACTCCTGTCCTTAACCACTCAACTCCTCTTTCTTGGAGACTTCAATATCCACCTTGATGCCTCCTGTCCTCTCTCTAGACTCTTTCGTGACCTCTGCGACTCTCTCTCACTCTCTGTTCTCCCGTCTAGGCCGACCCATTCTGCAGGGCACACTCTTGATGCTCTGATCTCTTCTGACCTTCCCCTGTCTGTCCCTCTCTCCACTCCTCTCTCCTGGAGTGATCACTTTCTCCTATCCTCCCACCTCACCCTCACTACCCCTCAGGCAAAGCCACCCTCTGTCACGATGCCCGCTCCCGGGGAGCCGGCTCAGGCCCTGCGTCCCCAAAAGCGGACATCAAGTCCCCGGGGAAGGTCCCAGCAACCCCTTATAGGGGCCCTTTGGACAGCGTCCTGGCGCCTATGGCGCCAGGCTCATAGAAAACGTCAGTCCTGGCGCCATAGGCGCCAGGCTCATTATGAAAGTGTTTGGGTGCACTTACCTGATGCAGACCATGCTGCAGAACCCCAGCCTCCTTGAGGCCTGAAAGGAACTACTTTACCTGTGGGACTCATTTACCACCCGGGCGTGGTCGGGGAAGGATACATACCTGATTGGAGGAAGGACACATTCTAGGAACTTCTTCCAAGGCTATTTAAACCACACCCGATCAGCCACACATGCTTCGCGTTGTTCTGCATCTAGCAGCTGGACGCTCACCGTGTCTGCTCCTGCATCTTGACTTCTGCCACACCTGCCAGCATCCTGAATCACCTGCAAAGGAAGCGAACAAGAGAACAGAAGAAGGAAAAGGCCTCACCTGCTAAATCTGCATCCCAGAGACATTTCGCCGACAATCCTGAAAAGGAAGACATTTATTTTTAAAAGCACATCGCATCGATCGCTGCAGCGCCGCATTCTACTCACCTTTACAGGACGCCTCCATGTTCAGCAGCGACCATCCGGATTCGCAATCGCGCCCCCGCGCTTAGGGAGAAAAATACAAGAACAAAGGTGAGAGAAAGAAGGGAAAAGGGAAGCTAAAACTCCATGTCAAGACTTACCTGTTGGGTCATTCCCTTTTCATTTTGGGTCCGCGCCGCATCCAGGCATTTTCGGACCCCGGCCCCTAAGGGGAAAAAGACATCAGCGTTAACGAGTGAATGAAAAAACATTACCAAAACACTCATTAAAGACTTACCTGATTTCCACAAGGATTTCACCGCTCACCTCGGGTCGGTGCCTGTTCCCCGCCATTCCGTACCCCAGCCCCTATGGGGAAAAAAGACACTAGCATTAGAACATTAATGCATGGACACAAGGGGAACCACTTATAGAAAAACTTACCTGGAAGCCAAGCAAGTTTGGTTCTCACCCATCCGAAAATCCAGTGACGTAACTGGATGTCAACGTGCCCCTGCATCAGAAGCAGGATGGAGAGCTTGTCCTTCCAGACCCTAAGGTGAGACGCTACGGGGAAGCACAGAAGGGTTTTGAGGAGGGTGAGAGGGGTAAGTGGGAGGCCGATTGCATTACCCCAAAGACAGTTAACCCCCTATTCTCACCTACAGAAGGATACTTCTGCGAGTCAGACAAGCCAGATCTGGGGCCCGGTCCAGTCCGTCTTCCGAACCCTGCGCATCACCTTAGACGAGGTCACAGCAGCACGAACCGGCCAGCGCCCCCGTGGGAGTCAGGTGAGCGTTACAGAACGCGAAGCCTTCCTACAAATTCCCACCCAGGCGCTATGGAAACGTCTGAGACTGATCAGTTGGCCCAATTACTGGGGGAATTACGGGCCGAAGTACATGCCGCTCGTCAAGAGACTAATGCCCTCGAGAGGGAATTAATAATATCAAAGGAAAGAACTGATGACCTGGCCAGACATTTTTTGCAAGGTCAAGCTGGACAAACTCCTGTTCCGAAGGGAACCCCGCTCCTGTGGTTCCCAGTAACCCTGTGCAGATTAATCTACCTGGAAACATGCCGCTGGCCCCACCTGAACGCTTTGCTGGGGACCCCAAACGATTCGCCGTATTCATGAATCAGTGTCGTTTGCACTTCCTATGCAGACCAGGGGCCTTCCCTAATGATCAGACCAAAGTAGCCTTTGTATTGTCATATCTCAGCGGCTGCGCTGCCGATAGGTCAGTTCCACTGGTTACTCAAGCTGACCCGATTCTCCGTGATTTTCAAGGATTTCAAGCAAGCATGGAAAGGTTATTTGCTCGACACTCTCAGGGGAAGGCTCTGGATGACGAACTTCTATCCCTGCGACAGGGCAATCAGGACCTCCTATCCTATATTGCAACCTTTAATAGACTAATTGTGGAAACGGGATGGCCAGAGGATAAAAGAGTCAAGTTATTTTATCGAGGTCTACGCGGAGAACTTAAAGATGTCTTGGCCCATGTTGTAAATCCGCCCCAAGAATGCACAGAATATATAGACTTAGTGGTCCAATTGGATCACAGACTTCAAAACAGGAAAACAGATCGGTCCAGGTTTGAGACCCGGGTGTTGGTCAAGACCCACGCTAACCCCAAGGGAGTTGATGTCTCTGAGCCTATGCAAATTGGAGGGGTTAAAGAACCCTTAACTCAAAAGGAACGTGAAAGGAGGCGGCAGTTAAAATTATGTCTTTATTGTGGGAACTCTGGACACTTTCTACGAGATTGCCCGGCAAAACCGCCCCGAAAAGCGGTAGGAGCCGCTGATAAAAACCATGAAGACTCTGTTTCGGGAAATGACTCAGCCCGACAAGCGTAGGGGTCCGCTTGCCGAGCTTGAAAACTAACTCTCAGACCTCGCATTTCATTGTGCCAATGGTTCTCGTAGATCCAGAAAAGCCTAAGCGGTTGCATGCAATAAAGGCATACATCGATAGTGGGGCGATTGGAAACTATGTGGATCGTGAATTGGTCTCTAGGATTAACCTCCCTCTCCGTCCTAAAACCAGCAAAGATGTCATCACCACAGTCGATGGAACTGAAATTGCCTCTGGACCGGTAACACATTCCACTACTGAGGTGACTCTTATTGGTCCTGACGGCCATCGGGAGGCAGTTGTGTTTGATGTAATCAAGGCTCCACAGTTTCAGGTTATTCTTGGAATTCCTTGGTTAGAGACACATAATCCTCGAATTGATTGGCGAGCTAAGAGAATAACCTTCCCGGATTGTGCACAAACCTGCTACCCAGAAAACCTGAAGATTAATCTAGCATCTGTAACCTCTGCCTCCATGCAATTACCTCCAGAATACCAGGACTTTCAGGACGTCTTCCAAAAGGAACAGGCCAACACGTTACCTCCTCACCGATCGTACGATTGCCAAATCGATCTGGTGCCCGGTGCACAACCCCCTTGTAGCAGGATTTATGCCCTTACCGAACCTGAGAACCTGCATTTGAGACAATATTTGGATCAATACCTCGCCAATGGTTTTATTCGCCCGTCAAAGTCCCCGGCATCCTCGGCTTTGTTCTTCGTGCCTAAAAAAGAAGGCGACCTTAGAACTTGTATCGATTACCGCGCATTGAACCAGATAACGGTTAAAAACCGTTATCCTCTGCCTCTGATTCCTGAACTCCTTGACCAGGTGAAGGACGCTTGCATATACACCAAGTTAGATCTCCGGGGGGCATATCATCTGGTGCGAGTAAAAGAAGGCGACAAATGGAAAACAGCCTTCCGTACAAAATATGGATTATTCGAATACCAGGTAATGCCTTTTGGGTTGTGCAATGCGCCTGCTGCCTTCCAATTCTTCATGAATGATGTCCTTCGGGAAATCATCGATGTTTGTGTTGTCCTCTATATCGATGACATTCTAGTGTACTCCTCTTCGGAATCTGATCACAGAAAACACGTTAGGGCAGTTCTGGAAAAACTGCGCCAGCACAAACTATTTGCTAAACTGGAGAAATGTGTTTTCCATACCACAGAAGTTGAGTTTCTTGGTTTCATCCTGACACCCAAAGGAGTCTGAATGGACTCAAGAAAAGTGGATGCCATCCTCAAATGGCCATCACCTAGCTCTGTAAAAGGGGTTCAAAGCATGCTCGGCTTTGCCAATTTCTATCGCAGGTTTATCCCGGAATTTTCACGCATAGTACAACTCATTACTGCACTCTTGAGGAAAAATAAACGTTTTGAATGGTCTGAAGAAGCCGAGCAGGCCTTCCAGGATTTAAAAGCTAAGTTTACCTCCGCACCTATATTGAAACACCCACGTCCAGATCTCCTGTATGTCGTCGAAACCTACGCATCCAGCCTAGCCATGGGAGCAGTTCTGTCTCAAAGAGATCCTGAAACCAACCAACTGCATCCCGTAGCATTTTGGTCCAGAAAATTCTCGGCACCAGAGATTAATTACGCAATCACTGACAAAGAACTGTTAGCCATAAAGTCCGCTTTTAAAGCCTGGCGGCATTACCTGCTTGGCGCTCGACATACCATCACGGTGATCACTGATCACCGGAATTTACAGTATTTGAAAACCGCCAAGGCTCAGTCATCACGGCAGCTCCGATGGGCTTTGTTTTTCGCTGAATTTGATTTCGTGATTACCTATCGACCTGGCTGCAAGAACGGCAAAGCAGACGCCTTATTCCGAATTGGAATGGGAGAATCTGATACAAACTCAGAACCAGTACCAATAATTCCAGGCATGACTTCGTTACAGACGCTTGAAGACATTCAAGTCAGAGTGAAACAACTCCTGGACCCTACAGTCCTACAGGATTGGATACAAAAGGGATCAGACTTTACCATAGATAATGGTTTACCTTATTACCAAGGACGCTTATTCCTGCCGCACAAGGATTTACACAAACTAGTTATTTCAGGTTATCATGATACATTAATAGAGGGACACCCCGGTACTGCCAAGACAATGGAAAAGGTGAACCGACAATTCTGGTGGCCCTCTTGGCGAAAAGATGTTAAATCTTTTGTGATGTCCTGTGGTGTTTGCGCCCAAAATAAAGGTCAAAAGAAAAGACCAGCCGGTCTCCTTCAACCTCTAGACATACTGCCAGCACCCTGGCACACCCTATCAATGGATTTTGTAACGGACTTGCCTCCTTGTTCGGGATACAATACCATTCTGGTAATTGTGGATTTGTTTTCCAAAATGGCCCACTTCATTCCTTTGAAAGGTTTACCTTCAGCTTCTGTCCTAGCCAAATAATTCCTCGAAAATATTGTTCGGCTACATGGATTCCCATCTATACTAATCTCTGACCGGGGAAGCCAATTCATTTCCCACTTCTGGCGCAAATGTTGTCAAATGGCACAAATCGACGTAAGATTATCGACCAGTCACCACTCTCAGACCGATGGTCAGACCGAGAGGACAAATCAGACCCTTGAGCAGTACTTACGGTGTATGTTACAGCAATCTGAAAGCAACTGGAAAGACATTCTTTGGATAGCCGAATACGCATATAATAATTCGGTACACTCTGGAACTGGCCATAGTCCTTTTTATACCTTGTTTGGACATCACCCTCGAACCTCAAACCTCGACTCACCTCAGAACCTCGGAGTGCCCGCAGTAGAACATCTGCATTCTACCATTACCCGAGCCTTCAAAGAGGCAACCACGCATTTACAACAAGCCAAGAGAAAATACAAGGAGAATGCTGACCTACATCAGAGTGAAGCACCTCCGTATCAGATTGGGGATCAAGTGTGGTTAGCTACCAGACATTTACCGCTCAAAGGGCCTCGAACTTTTAACCCAAAATATCTGGGACCTTATTCTATTACGGCAATAATTAACCCAGTAGCGGTTAAACTTGATTTACCAGCTAATATGCAAATTCACCCTGTTTTTCATGTGTCACTTCTGAAACCAGTGGTACCCGGAACCCAACTACTCAAACCTCCAGAACCTATTCAAATAGATGGGGAACCCGAATTCGAAGTGAAGAACATTTTAGATTAAAAAATGTTTAGGTCAAAGCTTTTCTACCTAATTGATTGGAAGGGGTACGGACCTCAGGAGAGGTCGTGGGAACCCAGTGACCATGTGCATGCACCTCGATTAGTCAGGAAATTCCACCGACTCTTCCTAAACAAACCAAAACCCCCGGAGGGAACAACCTTGGGAGGGGCCTTGGGGGGGAGTGCTGTCACGATGCCCGCTCCCGGGGAGCCGGCTCAGGCCCTGCGTCCCCGAAAGCGGACATCAAGTCCCCGGGGAAGGTCCCAGCAACCCCTTATAGCGGCCCTTTGGACAGCGTCCTGGCGCCTATGGCGCCAGGCTCATAGAAAACGTCAGTCCTGGCGCCATAGGCGCCAGGCTCATTATGAAGGTGTTTGGGTGCACTTACCTGATGCAGACCATGCTGCAGAACCCCGGCCTCCTTGAGGCCTGAAAGGAACTACTTTACCTGTGGGACTCATTTACCACCCGGGCGTGGTCGGGGAAGGATACATACCTGATTGGAGGAAGGACACATTCTAGGAACTTCTTCCAAGGCTATTTAAACCACACCCGATCAGCCACACGTGCTTCGCGTTGTTATGCATCTAGCAGCTGGACGCTCACCGTGTCTGCTCCTGCATCTTGACTTCTGCCACACCTGCCAGCATCCTGAATCACCTGCAAAGGAAGGGAACAAGAGAACAGAAGAAGGAAAAGGCCTCACCTGCTAAATCTGCATCCCAGAGACATTTCGCCAACAATCCTGAAAAGGAAGACATTTATTTTTAAAAGCACATCGCATCGATCGCTGCAGCGCCGCATTCTACTCACCTTTACAGGGCGCCTCCATGTTCAGCAGCGACCATCCGGATTCGCAAGTCGCGCCCCCGCGCCTAGGGAGAAAAAGACAAGAACAAAGGTGAGAGAAAGAAGGGAAAAGGGAAGCTAAAACTCCATGTCAAGACTTACCTGTTGGGTCATTCCCTTTTCATTTCGGGTCCGCGCCGCGTCCAGGCATTTTCGGACCCCGGCCCCTAAGGGGAAAAAGACATCAGCGTTAAGTGAATGAAAAGACATTACCAAAACACTCATTAAAGACTTACCTGATTTCCACAAGGATTTCACCGCTCACCTCGGGTCAGTGCCTGCTCCCCGGCATTCCGTACCCCGGCCCCTATGGGGAAAAAGACACTAGCATTAGAACATTAATGCATGGACACAAGGGGAACCACTTATAGAAAAACCTACCTGGAAGCCAAGCAAGTTTGGTTCTCACCCATCCGAAAATCCAGTGACTTAACTGGATACCAACGTGCCCCTGCATCAGAAGCAGGATGGAGAGCTCGTCCTTTGAGGAGGGTGAGAGGGGTAAGTGGGAGGCCGATTGCATTACCCCGCAGACAGTTAACCCCCTATTCTCACCTACAGAAGGATACTTCTGCGAGTCAGACAAGCCAGTCCGTCTTCCGAACCCTGCGCATCACCTTAGACGAGGTCACAGCAGCGCGAACCAGGCCAGCGCCCCCGTGGGAGTCAGGTGAGCGTTACACCCTCATCACTGCCACCCACCTTCGCGGTCATCCGACCCATGAAGCGCGTGTCAGTTGAGGATTTCGCTACCACCTTCTGGCCACCCTCCCCCTTCGGCTGACTCCCACCCTGACACAGCCCTCTCCACTCTCCACTCTGCTATATCTGATACCCTTGATATCCTTGCCCCTGTCATGAGAATCCGCCTGAAGCCCAAAGCCAAATGTAACTCCTGGTATGACTCAGATCTTGTCACCCTTAAACGCAAGTGCAGAGTGGCAGAGAGGAAATGACGTGCTTCATGTTCATCCTCTGACAAACTGGCCTGCCGCCTGCTCCAAAGGCAATACCGGCTCTCCGTTCTCACTAAGAAGAGAGCCCTTATCCAAGCCCGCATCTCTGCGGCATCTAACAATTCAGCCGAACTCTTTAAAATCTGCAAGGAGCTGGCCAACCCTGCTGCAGCCTCCACCTCTCCTGTCCCCTCCCAGGCCCTCTGCACGGCACTGGCCTCTCACTTCATTTCAAAAACTCAAGACATCCTGTCCTCACTCTCCTCCTATCACCTCCCTCCCCTATTCCCTGCTCTCCCTCTGGCCTTTCGGCAGCCACCCCTCCTCCCTCCTTCTCTGCCTTTCCCCTTTTTTCTGCTGACGAGTTTTCGAGACAAGTCCGATCTATGAAAGTCTTGTCAAAACAGGTCCACCCCTGTTCCTCCAAAACTATCAAGGACCACATCGACTCACTGGCGCCTGCCTTGGCTGATTTCTGTAATCCTTAATCCTTGGCGGAATTCTGTAATGACTTCCTTCGCCTCTGGAGTCTTCCCTCCCCCCCCAAGCACTCCCTTGTGCACCCTCTTCTTAAGAAACCCTCCTCCGACCCCTCCTGCCCTGCTAACTATCGCCCAATCTCTATCACTCCCTTCCTGGGCAAGCTCCTGGGGAAACTGGCCATCTCCCAGCTTAATCTCCATGCTGAATCTGTTGGCAGTCTGCATGACCATCAGTCTGGCTTCAGAGCTGCCAGAAGCACGGAAACTGCTCTCCTGAACATCCGTGAGGACCTGCTCTCAAACCTTGACTCTAACACCCCTTGTGTTCTCATCTTGCTCGACCTCTCTTCTGCCTTTGACACTGTTAACCACACCATCCTGCTCAACCGTCTCGTCGATAACCTGGGTATCACTGGTCAAGCTCTGGCGTGGCTGTCCTCCTTCCTCTCCAATCGACCATCCCAGGTCCAACTGGGTTCCTTCCTCTCTGACATCTTTTTCTCTACCTGTGGTGTCCCCCAGAGATCTAACCTCTCCCCCTGGCTGTTCAACCAGTATCTGGTACTTCTTGCTCACTGCATCGCCGCTCTCTGTCCCAACTTTCAGTGCTACGCGGATGATACCCAGCTCATTTTCAGGCTACCGTCGGCCTTCTCTTCCACTTCCCTCATCTCTGACTGTCTTTCTGCTATCCAGGAATGGTGTGCCGCCAGCGACCTCTGCCTTAATGCCAGTAAGACTGAGATTCTACTTATCGGCACACCCACTCCCTCCTTCCCTGCAGCTCTCTGGCCGGCCTCCCTTGGCCCTCTTCCTGCTCCTACCTGCACGAAAAAAAACCTCTGGGTCATCTTCGACTCCACACTCTCCTTCTCTCCTCACATCTCTGACGTCTCTAAGAAGTCACACTACCAGCTACACCTCCTCAGAGGTATCCTTCCTTTTCTCTCCTTCCCCCAGAAGCTCACTGTCTCCAGAGCTCTGGTTCTGTCTAGGCTGGACTACTGTAACAGCCTCTATCTAAATCTTCCTTCCTCTACTCTCCGCCCTTTGCAACTCATCCAGAACATGACTGCGAGACTTGTCCTTGGCCTCAAGCCCAGGAACCGTATCTCTCCAGGACTGAAATCACTACACTGGCTCCCAGTGGCTGCAAGGATTAAGTTCAAAACCCTCTGCATTGTCCACAAGGCCTTCTGGGGCCTTGGGCCAAAATACCTGCAACTCTCTCTTCCTAAATATCTTCCTTCTCGAGCCCTTCGCTCATCCACCTCCAACTACCTCAGGGTCAGCCGCTTCTCCAAGCAACGAGCTGGTGGTAGATCTCTCGCCGCAGCAGGGGCCTCCCTCTGGAATAGCCTTCCTGCCTCCCTGAAACTTGAGGAGAACCATCTCCGGTTCCGGAAGCACCTCAAAACCTTCCTCTTTGCCTCCACTTTCTCTCTCTCTCTCCCCTGCTAAAATCACTGAACCTGCACTGAATCTGCAACTGGGTCACTCACCGATCTCATGTCCTGGCCCAGCCACTCTTCCTTGCACTGCCTACATGCACTACGGGACTGTCTCTGTATCCTACAGCCCCTTCTCCCGGCACTTACCTTTGCACTTGCCATCAGCTGGCCCTATTATTTATCTCGTATTCTATTAACCATGTACCGCACTTTCCTTGCACTTGCCACCAGCTGGCCCTATTATTTATCTTGTATTCTACTAACCATGTACTGCACTTCCCCTCTCCCCTTATCCTGCACTTTTCCCAGTCCCCCTACCATTGCACTTGCGCGATCTGAATGACACCTGGCCTAGTAGGAACGTTGTCTGTCTCCCTTTGTCCCCCCTCCGTCTCGTCGCGCCTTGAAACACTTGTGTATAGGCGCGTTACAAATGCCATATCATATCATATCATTTTTGGCCAAATGGTAGAGGACGAGGAGGCCTATTTCAAAACCCACAATGGAGGAGGTGTTTAATGGAGGACCATCGCAGCAATGCTGGAATTGTGGGAAAATGGGACATATGCGTATATAGAAGTAGAGAGGGCATGCAGCAGATATTTCAGACTCCAAGAGGGGGGATGTGCTATTTTCCACAATATAGTACAGAATCAACAGAATATTATGTCCAAAATTACACTCAGTATGAGAAGTGTGCACCGCAAATGCAGCAAACACAACAGATTCTGTAGCAATCACAGTCGCCACAACGGCAACTGCAGCAAGCGCCTATGCAAACACAACAAGTGCAGATACAACAGGTGACAATGCCACAATGGAATGCCAATACAGGAGTCCCACACACACCTACACCCAGGATAGGGAGAGCGACAGTGGTGGAAGGAAATCCTTTTACGATTACAGGAATGAATGTATACCCACAATAGGAAAGCCCACAGAGCAACCGGATGTGTTTTGTACTATCAATGACACAAGTCCCACAAGAGGAACCAAGGGTCAGGATAATGATAGGAGGCAAGACATTTTTGCTTCTTGTAGACACAGGAGCTACTCGTTTCTGTGTTCGAGAGGCAAATTACCCAATGTCTGGCATTGCCATGAATGCGCAGGGATTCTCTGGGGCTATGAGTTTAGTACCTTTTACTGCCGAATTACCAATTTCAATAGGAGAACATGATGTATCTATGCCATTATTGCATTCGCAACAGACACCAGTTAATATATTAGGACGAGACTTAATAGCAACACTTAACATGACAATATCATTTACTGACAAAGGGATAATATGTTCTACTCTAGGGATACGTTACTTATTTCATTTATTTATTGGTCATTTGTATGGTGCCTATACACAAGTGTTTCCAGGCACCACAAGAAAAAAAGAGGGGGAAGGGGAACATAGGAATCACAAAGTAGAAAAACAAAAATAAATAAAAACAGTTATATTGACCTTGTGACAATTCTAACGTGCAAGTGCATGAACACAGTGGTAAGTGCTTCTGGGGGATGTGCAGGCAGGTGAGCCCCCAAGGGAGGGGCAGGCAAGTGCTGGGCAGGCCAAAGAGGCAAGTACCAGGGGGACAAAGTGGAATGGAGGATGCGTGTAGTGGGCAGGGAGAGCCAGGTTGGGCTGGTCTGGCAAAGGGAGCCTGAGGGCAAGTGCTGGCAGGGGATGTTGGGGAGCCCGAAGGGCAAGTGCTGGCAAGAGATGTTTGGGGGACTGATAGGGGAGTGGTGTGGCCCCTGTATGACTCTGAAGGGACCAGGCCCCAGTCGCAACAGCAGTGGGAGAGTTTAGCACGAGGGGGGCAGAGGGAAGGAAGAGGAGAAAAGGAAAGTCTTGAGAAGTTTCTGGAACTTAAGAAGATCCGGCTCAAGTGTGAGAGGGGGAGGGAGGCTGCACCAGAGGGAGGAGCCAGCCAAAGAAAGGAATCTACCTCCCAGTCCCTGCTTGGAGAAACGTTTGACCTACTGAGAGTTGGAGGCAGAGGACCAAAGGACTCTGGCCGGGAGGTATTTAGGGTGGGAAAGCTGGATGTAAAGATGTCCCAGGCCCCAGACAGCCTTGTGGGTGATGCAAAGGCTCTTGAGTCTGATCCTTGCGGTCACTGGGTGCCAGTGGAGAGATTTTAGGGATGGAGAGTTGCGGTCTCTGAGCTTGAGGCCAGGAATAAGTCTTGAAGTCTGATTCTGTATTAGTTGAAGGGAGCGAAGGGAGGAAGAAGACAGAGTAAGGAAGAAGCTGTTGTAGTAGTATGGCCTACAGAGAACCAGAGCCTTGGAGACATTGAGCTTCTGGGGGAAGGTGAGGAAAGGTAGAATACCTCTGAGGAGGTGCAGCTGAAAGCTGGACTTCTTGGCAAGGTCTGTGATGTGTGAAGAGAAGGAGAGAGAGGAGTCAAAGATGATCTCAGGGTTTTTTGCCAAACACGTGAGCGAGGGAAGGGGACCCAAGGAGTCTTGCCAGAGAGTGGGAGGGAAACAAGGAGCAGGCATCCCAATGAGAAGGATCTCTGTCTTACTGGCATTAAGGCAGAGATCATTGGCAGAGCACCATACCTGAATAGCAGTCAGGCAGTCAGGAATGAGGGAGGAGGTGGAAGAGGGAGAGGATGGCAGCTTGAAAGAGAGCTGTGTGTCACCTGCATAATACTGGAAATGAGGGGAGAAGGTAGGGATTAAAGTGTGGTGGGGGGTCAGGTAGATGTTGAAAAGCCATGGCGATAGGATAGAGCCCTGAGGAATGCCACAGGTAGAGAGTGAGGAGGAGAGAAAATAACCCATTTGTACTTAGGATGGTCCGTTTGAAAGGAAAAAAGCATGAATGTAAGACAGTTTATATTAACATTTACAGGCCAAAATGCATTATGGGGTGTCCCTTTAGACCCGGAAGTATTTTTGTATGGAGCAAATATTTTGTTGACATGGCCTCCTGGATTGATAGGTAAATTGTTGAGGATACTTGACAAATTTTTGTTTAGGCCACAAATACATATGGATGGTGAGAAAGGAGAGGTTATTCCCATTGAACTAGAAGCAGCAGTAGTAAGAGAGGAGAGGGTGGTTGTTCATGGGACAGATGATGATGGAAGAGCATGGAGAACAGTAATAGCTCTTGATGAAGGATATAGACTAACAGACTTGACAGACGAAGAGTTGTTCAAAGATGAGTATTCAGACGATTAACTAGTATTTTTTATAAGTCTTACCTATCGGATAAAAGTTGAGAATAGAGACATACCACAGAGAATGACATTGGTAAAAAAGAAGCCGTCATTTTTCCAAGAAGATTTAGAAAAAGTCCCAAGCATCTTATGCGCCAACAGTCCATGTGACATGGGTCTATTGAGTGGAGCAGGAGCAGTCAAAATGATGTTTAAGCCATGAGCAACTTTACCACGTGCAAAACTGTACCCCATGTCCAGAGAAGCAGACAAAGGTATATTTGAGACCATTTCTGCTTTAGTGTGGCAGGGGATAGTATCATCAAACTCCACATGTAACACAGCTGTGTACCCTTTTAAGAAATCAACGGGGCAGGGGGGTCAAGGAGATTCATTCAGGATCTACACCCCTAAACAATATTGTCGAATATATGCCTACAGCCAAATATTGTACAGTAGTAGATTTAAAGAACACTTTCTTTTCAATTCCACTTCATGAGGATTCCCAAGATTTTACCTGATTTTCATATAGAAATCGGCGGTGGAGACATACAAGATTATCACAGGGGTACTGTGAGTCCCCATCAATATTTAATAGGGTTCTTCAAATAGACCTGGGTAATGTACAACTTGAGGGCACAATAATTCAGTACAAAGATGACCTATTAGTGTGCAGTGAGACAGAAGAAAAATGCAGAGAAGATTCAGTCCAAGTAATGACAGTATCGGCAGAAAAAGAATACAAAGTGGACAAAGAGAAATTACAGTATTGCCAGGAAGAAGTCCTTAACATACGACAGCTAATCACTCAAGAGTGGAGAAAAGTGACACCAGACAGAGCAGAAGCAATCATGAAAATTCTAAGACCTAAAACAGTGAGGGATATGCAGCAATTATTAGGCCTATGTAATTATTGTAGGTCCTGAGTTTTGGACTACAGCACATATATCAGACTACTTTTGAAAGGACTTAAAGAAGCACAGACAGGTAAAGAGGACATAAAATGGACAGATGAAATGACAGGCGGATTTGTGTTAGGGATTCCAGATTATAACGAAGAGTTGTATTTATTCTTGCATTCAAATGGAGTAGTAATGACAGCAGTTCTCATGCAGAAAACAACATTAGGACATGGATATTATTACAGTGTGATTTTAGACCCAATAATGAGAGGACATTTACCTTGCAAACAAGCATTAGCTGCTGCTGCTTTTGCAATTGAAAAAGCTGCAAGTATTACAATGGGGTGCTCAATGACGTTATTCGTCGAGCATTCCTTATTCGCTATTTTGGAGAAACATAAAGGCATGTTGACCACACAAAGAGTGTCAGGTTATGAGGTGATTATCTTGAACCCAGCAATCAAAATTGTTAGATGCAGAGTACTGAATCCAGTGACATTCATAGCAGAAACAATAGAAAAGGAGGACTATGTACATGATTGTACAACGTATACTATGTTTTACGACAATATTCCCAACGTTAGAGGAAATTCACTAAGAGGGCGGAAATTCTTTTCACTGTTGGCTCTTCAAAAATTAACCAAACGACAAGAGAAAGCTACACTGGATCGGCAGGAGTGAAGTTAAAAAAGAAGAGTGAATTTGAAGCAGTGACAAGTGCAAGATTGCCTTCACTTTGTTCAGCACAGGCTGCCGAATTAGTGGTTCTTATCAACACACTTCAGAGATATGAGGAGAAGGAAGTGACAGTGTATTCTGACACTGCCTATGTGATGTCAACCGTACACGCAGGATTGTCACGCTGGAAAAGGAGGGGATTCCTCCGTGCAGACGGCACACCAGTGCAACATGCCCTGCTATTGGACAAGCGTATTAAGGTATTAAAGCTCACATTGGCTATCGCTGTGATGAAGTGTGCAGCCCATACTAAGGGGTGGACATAATTTCTCACAGTAATGAAGCCACAGATGTTGAAGCAAAAAGAGCTGGATATTTTCCAAATATTTCCACTTTTGAAATCGAAAGTGTTAAGCAAATGATTGCATGATGATGAAAGAAGGCTTTAATGTGTTATCCATTGTACAGTTAATTGAGCTGCAAGGTTGAGCTCCACAAGAAGAACATGATTTATGGAAGAGACTGGGGTGTTCTTTATCCCACACAGTGGCTATATGGACACCAGAAATTACTGGAAAGCCAGTTCTGCCTCTAGCATTATTGAGAGTTGTGATGGATCAGCTTCACTATCCTGCGCATATACCCCTAGAAAGTCTTGCTGCCACAATCCCACCGGACTGGTTATCGCCAAATTTATTAGAACATGTTCCACAGTTTATTGTGAACTGCATTTTCTGCCAGAAATTCATAGCATGGCATACCTTGTTAACAGTGAGAAGAGCAATACCCAGCTCCAATGGTCCTTTTAAGTATCTAGCTATAGATTATGTGGATATTCTGGAAACATGCAATGATTACAAATATATGCTAATAGCAGTGTGTCCTTTTTACCGATGGAATGAGGCAGGGCCATGCACGCACGCATTCCTATGTCACATGTGCTGCCATGTTTCTCGTACATGAGGTGTTTTCTAGATGCAAAGTTCTCCAGTCTGATAATGGCCCACATTTTGTAAATTAGATGTTTGAACAGATTACTCTTCTACTAGGCATAAAGCATACATTTTCATCTGCTTATCATCCACAGAAAAATTGTATTTGTGAGCATTTAATCAGACTCCTTAAAGAAAGAATAGCTAAAATATAGATGACTTTGAAGAAGGGATGACTGCATTGCCTACCCCTTGCTCTATATGTATTGAGAAGTCAGCCAGGCTCCGATCACCACATGACTCTTCATGAGTAGTGACTGGACGCCTCACGAGAGTGCCGCTTGCTCCCCCAACTTTATCAAAATTGATGCCCATGGATTAGCAAAAATATTAGGGAATTAGATGCACGATTATTTGACAAATATGGCCACTAGTGTTTTTTTTATTTCCCAACAGATCGGAAATCGAAGGGAAGGGTTGAATAAGATTTAAGAAGACAGCCAAATGTTCCATCCATCCTATAGAATTGTTAAGGCCACATAGTTTTTTTCCCAGTGGACAAGGTGCTTATAAAGAGTTTTGTCCGCACTTGGAATAAGCCCCACTTTGAAGGTCCGTACTTATTAGAGGGGGTCACCCCCACTGCTTTGGAAATCCAAGAAAGCTGAGCTTGGTTGCATCTGAATGACGTAAAGCCTTACAAAGGAGAGACCCTTACCCCTCTGACACCAGTTGACAGTGAAGTAAGAAAAGAAGCTTTGTGCATGCAGACTAGATCGGTTACGAAGAGCCAACAAGAACAGATGAAATAAAGACAATTTGTACTTCTGATTATTCCCAAGTTTAAAAGGAAACAAGCAAACTTTGCATTATTCCTTATAGGTTAAAGAGACATTGGCCGTCATTACGACTTTGGCAGTAGCCATGCCGCTATTGGCTGCAAGGCTGCCGCCAAAATCGGGTCCAGGTTCCCAAAATGGGGAATTACCGGGCCATTCTGAGTTTGGAGGGCCCGGTGATTCCTTCATTCAGGAACCCGGGCACGGACCTTCCCCATTCCCATTTCAGCCTCCACAGGGCTGAATGGGAATGGGAGAGGGAGCAAACAACGGGCCGATTACGAGCGGCCCATTGTTTGCTCCCTCTTCCCCTCGCGGGACCCGCTCTGTACGTCTGGTAAAACCAGACGTGCAGAGCGGGTCCCGCGACGGGACCTCGTAATCAGGCGGTATGGGGTTGATGGCGCCGACACCTTTACCGGCGCCGTTAACCCCTTACCGCCTGACTTATAATGAGGCCCATTGTTTTGAAAGTAGAAAATGAAGAAGAGCCCACAACACTTTATGTTGCCTATAACGTTACACAAATTCTTGAATGCTGTTTTCACTTATATAATTCAGTCTTATCTAGCTCTGGTGAGATGAAACATTGACATTATAAATTTTTTCGGAAATCCTAGGACAGCCCCTATTATTCAAAGGATCATCATTGCAATTTATTACAGATTGTGTTTAAAAAAAGTGCGATATTATAAAAGGTAACAGGAATTATACATTGATAAAAGAGGATCGGAATTTCCCAGTTTGTAAAAGACATATTGCTAGCAAGAAGACCTATTGATACACAAAATGCATTGAGACGTATGAACACTTTTGCAATCTTTCTTGTGCCAACGTTCTGTACAATGTGTAGTTTTTAGTACCTTATTCTTAAAGATTTTCATTGAATGATGTTTTACAATACAAATGGAGTGTTTAGCAATGAGACATCTATTTCTATCACTAACAAAAGCACAAATGATATTTCCCTTGATATTTTAAAGCAAATTATATCATTTAAGGGGGATGCTGAAGACGATCATGAGGATATAAATACATATCTTGCTAACTCAGCACATTTAAAGAATAACATGTGGTATCAGCACATGAAGGAGGTGGGGAGAAGGATGTCAGATGAGAGCTGCTATGCATGTTCTCTCATCCCTTATGCCATGAACCGAACAAGAACATTTATAGCAAGAGAAATACCTACACATGATGCTAGCAGGGTAATTCATAGAAATTCGCACAAAAGTGGCGCACGTGGCTGGCGCACAGCGTGCCCGTGCGAATGTCTGCGCCAGCCGCGTGCGCTAAAATCGATTTCCGCGCACAGCGTATTCATGGATTTTCGCATCCAAAACCAGCCGTGGCGCAGCGTGGCACAGCGACCATGCAGCAGCGCCAGTTAGCCCCCAAGAACGCCCTTGCGCAAGGAAAAGTCTTCAAAATCCCCAAATAATCGCATGCCAACCCTGGACCAGTTCACAGGGCTGGCAAACAGCAAACGCCAAGCGGGGAACGTGTATTTCAGTGGTTCGCGGGAAGTTCCACACGCGTTTGTCCTGTGTACGTGTGCATCAGGAATGCGTGGAAAGTAACACACGCAAAAGCAGCAGGGTACGTGTTTTCCAGGGGTGCGCGGGAAGTATCACACGCAAAAGCAGTAGGGTACGTGTATTTCAGGGGTGCACGGGAAGTATCACACGCAAAAGCAGCAGGGTACATGTATTTCAGGGGTGCGCGGGAAGTATCACACGCAAAAGCAGCAGGGTACGTGTATCTCAGGGGTGCGCGGGAAGTATCACACGCGATTCCATCAGGGTACATGTATCCCAGGGGTGCGCGGGAAGTATCACACGCAAAAAAAGCAGGGTACGTGTATTCCAGGGGTGCACGGGAAGTATCACACGCAAAAGCAGCAGGGTACGTGTATTACAGGGGTGCACGGGGAGCACCACACGTGAATTGCACGTGTGGGTCCTCCCAGGTGTTTCCTCTACACCCTCCACGGCCCTCCACGGCCCCTGCAGGTGGCCCACACCACAGGGGCCTACCCTGCACATGTCCTGCAGGCACCCCATCCACCATGGCCATGCCCCCCAGCCAACCCACATGTCACCTTGCACTACTGCCCACCAACGCATGTCCCCCTGCACCCCCAGTCACCAGGGGCAGCCTCCACCAGGCCCCCACCCATGTCTCCCATCACCCCCACCCCCAGCAGTGCAGGGGCAGCCTCCACAAGGCCCTCACCCATGTCTACCACCACCGCCACCCCCCGGCAGTGCAGGGGCAGCCTCCACCAGGCCCCCACTCATGTCCAACTCATGTCTCCCTGCACCTCCACCCCCCAGCCACCAGGGGAAGCCTCCACCAGGCCCCCACTCATGTCTACCACCACCGCCACCCCCCAGCAGTGCAGGGGCAGCCTCCACCAGGCCCCCACTCATGTCCAACTCATGTCTCCCTGCACCTCCACCCACCAGCCACCAGGGGCAGCCTCCACCAGGCCCCCACTCATGCCTCCCATCACCCCCACCCCCCAGCAGTGCAGGGGCAGCCTCCACCAGGCCCCCACCCATGTCTCCCATCACCCCCACCCCCCAGCAGTGCAGGGGCAGCCTCCACCAGGCCCCCACCCATGTCTACCACCACCCCCACCCCCCAGCAGTGCAGGGGCAGCCTCCACCAGTCCCCCACCCATGTCTCCCATCAACCCCACCCCCCAGCAGTGCAGGGGCAGCCTCCACCAGGCCCCCACTCATGTCTCCCATCACCCCCACCCTCAGCCACCAGGGGCAGCCTCCACCAGGCCCCCACTCATGTCTCCCATCACCCCCACCCCCCAGCCACCAGTGGCAGCCTCCACCAGGCCCCACCCATGTCTCCCATCACCCCCACCTCCCAGCCACCAGGGGCAGCCTCCACCAGGCCCCAACCCATGTCTACCACCACCCCCACCCACCAGCAGTGCAGGGGCAGCCTCCACCAGGCCCCCACTCATGTCTCCCATCACCCCCACCCCCCAGCCACCAGGGGCAGCCTCCACCAGGCCCCCACTCATGTCTCCCATCACCCCCACCCCCCAGCCACCAGGGGCAGCCTCCACCAGGCCCCCACCCATGTCTCCCATCACCCCCACCCCCCAGCCACCAGGGGCAGCCTCCACCAGGCCCCCACCCATGTCTACCACCACCCCCACTCCCCAGCAGTGCAGGGGCAGCCTCCACCAGGCCCCCACTCATGTCTGCCATCACCCCCACCCCCCAGCCACCAGGGGCAGCCTCCACCAGGCCCCCACCCATGTCTCCCATCACCCCCACCCCCCAGGGGCAGCCTCCACCAGGCCCCACCCATGTCTCCCATCACCCCCACCCCCCAGCCACCAGGGGAAGCCTCCACCACGCCCCCACCCATGTCTCCCATAACCCCCACCCCCCAGCCACCAGGGGCAGCCTCCACCAGGCCCCCACTCATGTCCGCTGCACCCCCACCCCCGAGCACTGTGGGGCACCTGCCAGCAGGCCCCAACTCATGTCCAACTCATGTTCCCCTGCACCCCCACCCCCCAGCACTGTGGTGCACCCTCCACCAGGCCCCAAATCATGTTCCCCTGCACCCCCACCCCCCAGCACTGTGGGGCACCTGCCAGCAGGCCCCCACTCATGTCCAACTCATGTTCCCCTGCACCCCCACGCCCCAGCACTGTGGTGCACCCTCTACCGGGCCCCAACTCATGTTCCCCTGCCCCCCCCACCCCCTAGCACTGTGGGGCACCTGCCAGCAGGCCCCCACTCATGTTCCCCTGCACCCCCACCCCCCAGCACTGTGGGGCACCTGCCAGCAGGCCCCCACTCATGTCCAACTCATGTTCCCCTGCACCCCCACCCCCCAGCACTGTGGTGCACCCTCCACCAGGCTCCCACTCATGTCTCCCATCACCCCCACCCCCCAGCACTGTGGTGCACCCTCCACCAGGCCCCAACTCATGTTCCCCAGCCAACATGTCATCACAATGTAGATCCCTGGTCCCTATGGTCAGCCTCCAAATGCAAAACACCCACCCGAGTATTGCATCCACCCACTTAGAAATGGCAATAACATGATAGAACACCAATTGCAAGTTTGGAAACGAACACATGTCCCTCACATACACCCAATGGGTGTCAGTGAATCTCAAAACACATATCATGATATGCATGAAACCAATGAGATGATACTACACATTGAAGTTTGTTCAAAAAATATGTATTAAAGGAAACATACATTGAATCAAAAATAAACAAACAGAAATGGGAATGTAAAAAAATGAAAAGAAGCATGTCCGTGAAAAAATGCAAAACCAAAAACCAAAATCCAAAGGAATGGTGTCCAAAGTCACAGTCCACAAAAGAAAATCCAATGGAAAATTATAATTGAAAGCCATTGCTCCATGGGTAAATTGTAAAATAAAAAGAAAATCCAACAGTGAACTATGTACAGATGAACAAGCCAGGGTCCATGATCCCAACAAAAGAAATGAAACCTATCTAACAACACGAACTAATAAAAAAAAACTATATACAAAAATGTGGCCCATTGTCCAAAAGGTCCAAAAAAAAAAAAATGCAAAAACAAAGGAAACCTAACACTAACTACAGAACTATGTACAAGGGCAGCGGGCTAGTCCGACGGCTCACTTTTGGATGTCCCGGGCCAGGGCATCATCGAACTCCTGCTCAATGTCCCGGAGGCGGTCCTCCTCCATGGCCCCGAGGGGCCGCAGGGCCGTCGACGTGTCCACCTCCAACCCCCTGCGGATTGCCTCGAGGCACTCGGCCCGCCTCAGGGCCCTCCGCATGGAGTTCTCCGCCCTGACCATTGTGAGCCGTGCCTCTTCCGCCCGCTGCCGCTCCGCATCTATGGCGTGGCCCAACCGCTGCCACACGGAAGACACTTTCTCTCCTGGGTCCTCCTGCCCTCCGGCCGATGCCTGCCCCTCCGATGTCGAAGGCCCCGAGCCTTCATGGCTCCCACCACGTTGCTGCTGCTGCTGTGCCTCTGCCCGTGCACTGCCTCCTGCTGCCTGCACATCCTCCGCTGGCTGGGGTGTAGTCGTTGATGTGGCCACCCCTGCTGGACGTCCGACTACCGACTGTGGCAGGGATGCCTCCTCCACCAGCCTGGCCGCACCGTCAGAGGCAGCCCCACAGGGCACCCAGGTGACTGATGGGTGGGAAGATGGCACAGAGGACGACTGGCGCATAGGGGGTTCAGTTGAGGAGGGGGTCGCAGCAAGCCCCATCAAATGGAGGAATCCGGCCTGGGTGACCTGTCCCAGTAGGCCGACGCGGTCAACGAGCCATTCGAGATGACGTGCAGTCTCCTCATGAAAAGACTGCAGGTCACCTCGCATGGCCCGTTGACGCAACGCCACACCAGTCAGGACAGGCTCAACCCGGACCCGGATAGCCACGTCCGCAGGCAGAGGAAGGCCAGTTGTCGTGAGCTCATCCCCTGCCTGAAAAACGGGTCTGGATGTAGGCATCCCTGCTGGTGCAAGATGATGCAGGGACAGGATCAGGGACAGGATTGCACACAGGCACCTCCGCGGGGGCCTGTGCTGCCTCCTGTCCCTGGTCCTGCACTGCACCACTAGCACCAGTGGAATCCCCACCTCCAGACCCCGTCTCTGTTGCTTGCACGGCCTCCTCCTCCACCAAACCCCTCACCAACCTGGATGACTCTGTGCTATCTTCCCCCGTTGGTCCCTCTGGGGTCCCAGCTGCCCCTTCTGCTGCCGAGGAGTCCAACTCCGACCTCCGCCTCTTGGACCTCCCCCCAGCAGCTGCGGCCTGGGACGCGGCACCGGACTCCTCACTCCCCGACGAGATCACAACCTGGGAGGGGAGCCGGGCCTTGCGTCTCCGGCTGGCGGTGCGATCCCCGCCGCTGTGCTCCACAGCACCTTCTCCGCCCTCTTCATCAGTTGACGCTGCAGACAGGGAGAAATTAAACACAGGCATCAGGGCACTGTACAATGGACACATACGCACATGACAGTTGCACATGAGTGGCATTAGCAAACCTCAGACATGGCATCACAATCGGCAACACACATGTCATTTCAACTTGCACACATGAGCCATACCACAGCCACATCCCAACTGCCAGCACCATCCATACACATACAACAGCATGAGCAGGCAAAGGTGAGCCAGACATCACATGCAACACAGGGAGTGCACTACACATGCACGCACACCACCACATTTGCATGCATGTGTACACCTCAGCCAACTGTCGAAGTGTTTTCCGATGGGCATCCATGTCACATCTGCCAATCAGGCCTTCCACATCCCGCTGTCACATACATCCATGTTGCATCACTGTTGCACCCTTGTCAAATACACACACATGCACATGTACACAGTGCTGATACATGCAGCTGAACACAACATACATGCGTGACATCACGAACATGCCCACTTACATACACATTCATCCAAACATGTGTGCCCACACAACTGCATTTGGCATGCAAGCCTACACACACAAGCACCATCCATGTCTCACACATGACAGCCCTCGCATGTGTTAGCCTCACAGCCCTGTACACGCCCACCCATACTCGGCCCCATACAAACAGATGTGCAACCGGCACACTACTGGCACATCACCACACGCACAGCTTACAATCATGATGCATGTACACTTACCACTCAACTCCAGACGGGTCTGCCTCTCAAGGACCTGGACGTGGAGCGCTGGGGATATGCGTTCCAGGACCCTCATCTGATCTTCCGACAAGTGGCCCCGGCGCCCCTTAGCATCCGCTGCCTTCAAGAGGCACCGGGCCTTGTTCAGGGTCCTGGACCTGAAGTCCTCCCAGCGCTTCTTGACATGTTGGAAGTCGCGGACTGCCACCCCCTCCGCGTTGATGGCAGTCACGATGTCCGTCCAGATCCGAGTCCGTCCTTCCTTGTCGGCGCGCACACTTCCGTAGAGGGCATCATACTGCCCCAGGACTTGCTCCACCAGGACACCAACTTCCCTGGCACTGAAGCTGGTGTCCCTCTGCCTCTCTGGCCGGGGGTTGTCAGTGGTGCCAGATGTTGCAGTGCCCGACATGACAACCCCAGTGGCAGGAGTGGGTGGGCAACTGGGTCCTGGGGCTGGGCTGTGGAGCGATGGAATCCCAGTCGGGAGTCTTCGGTTCCAGCAGGGGTGGTCACAGCAACAGCACCCCTGGCTGATGTGCAGGCAGCAAATGGCAGGGCACGTGGGCAGCAGGCAGTCAGGCAGCAGCAGATGGCAGGTGGGAGCGTGCTTGGGGCTCTGTGGAGCAGTAATTCGGCCTTCTGGTCTTCCGTGTGCTTACACGTGGCCAGCTTGATACGGAGTGATTTGGCACGTGAAAATCTTGCACGTCTGCGTGTGAATCGAGGAAAGGCCCTTAGTGCGTATGCACGTCAGCACGCATATGCGATTTAATTGGACCAAAGGCCCTTAGCGCGTAAGCGCGTCTGTGACGTGATGCGCGCGGGTGTTTCCCTCATTACACGTGATGACAGAGCACACGTGGCTTTCCACCAATCGCGTGTGGAACTTCCTGCGCACCCCAGAAATACACGTACCCATGCCAATCGCGTGTACGCTCACTTCCCTCCGATTACACGCGATGACACTCGGACGTGCAGTTTTACCACGTGTGCTCCCATATGCGATTTCATTGGCCCAAAGGCCACCATGCGCAGCTGTGATGTCACGCGCATGGCCGTAGAGTATGGCGCGTGTAAAAATGAAGAGATACACGTCCGAGTGTCAAAGCGCGTAATTGGTGGAAATGTCCTCATCGCGTATGCGCGTCTGTGACGTGTGTATAAAAGGTATGTGTAGAACGCCATTTCCTTGTACGTGTTTTTTGTGGAGAGCGAGTGGGTGAATTCTGTACTTCTTGTCGGTTCACACGCGATTTACTTCACGGCGTTTCCAGTTCGTACTCCCTGTTACCTCTGACAGCTTTTTCTCTTTTCCTCTTTTTCCTGGGTCTGTTTCCTCAAACAGCGTTCCCTTCTACTGTTGTCCTGTCTCCTCAGACAGCGTACAATTCTTCTTTTGGCGGGGGTGTTGCCAACGCGCACACGCGCATATTTTTCACGCTTTTGTTCCTGGCAGACGGTGAGTCGCGCACGTATTTAACATCTGTGCTTGCCCCGTGTGTCGCGTACCCCTTCAGAGGTCATTCTAGGCTGCGTGTGACACTCATACGTTCATTCTTGTGTTTCTGGGTGCCACAGCGTAGTGCAGGTTTATTTTTCCACGCACGTGGTCTAGGAGGGGTTGCGTGCACCTTACTTCGCTTTTTTTGGGGTGCCTGTGCGTTGCGTGACCCGTCATCTTTCCCCAGGGGTGACATACAGCCTTGCTAGAGCACTAGGGTACGATTACCATCTGGTACCCAACCCCTTTGACCCCCAATTGCCCAGGACAATAGTTCACATCGACTCCCATACGCACAATAACATCAGTGCCATGGTTGGGAGGCGACCAAGCCGTAAGGGTGGCAAAGGTGGCCGAGCCTCAAGTGGTGGCCGTGGTGGATCCAGTAGGGGACGTGGCCGTGACTTGCAGGGTGCCCCTAACCCCCCATGTGTGGAGGAGCAGTCAGGGCACCCATGCCCCCCCCGTTTGAGGTTACCATGGCTGACACCATCCATGCTCAGCCCTTGTTGGACCAGCCCACTGTGGAACACGACCTGGCACAGGGTGACTCCATGGCTGACTTCCAGGTCAGCAGGTCTAGGCCACGTGCACCGGTGAACGTTGGTGTCATCAGGCCACATGGATCAGGGGCAGCTAGGCCATCTGCTGCCCCACGTAGGCAGGCTGGGGAGGCTGCAGGGGCAGCTGCGGCTCCATCCACCCCACCTCT
Organism: Ambystoma mexicanum; assembly: GCF_040938575.1. Taxonomy (NCBI): domain Eukaryota; kingdom Metazoa; phylum Chordata; class Amphibia; order Caudata; family Ambystomatidae; genus Ambystoma; species Ambystoma mexicanum. The sequence goes on from NC_090939.1 coordinate 951,521,055, forward strand.
CACACACCCATCCAGGACAGTGTCGGTCCAAGTCCATCATGCTGACATTCCCCCTGACACCATCACACTTGAGCTAATGCCTGCACCAACTCCCATGCTGAGTGTGCAATCCCACGCTCCTGCCCCTAGTGTCCAGAGCAGCGTAGGACACTCAGGATCCCCACCACCTTCCAAGCGGAAGAGGAAGAGTGCTCGTCCAGTAGAGGCTGATGCCCCAGACAGGGCTACACAGTCCGGCCCGTCAAGGAAGCCCAGCTTCAATGAGTCCGAACTGAATGCACTTGTAGAGTATGTGTCCGCACATGACAGCGAAATGGTGATTGTTGCAGGATCCAAGACCACACCTGCACAACGTCAGGCACACTGGCAGACCATTGCGGACATCATAAGTGCCCTTGGAATCGTGAGGCGCACAGCTAATGAATGCTACAAGCGCTGGAATGACCTGAAGCGCAGGGCAAAGAATAAGCTGGCCTCAAGTCATGCCGCAACTCTAGTGACTGGAGGTGGGTCTCCAGCAGGCGACATAGAACTCACTCCACATGAGCAGGTTGCTGGGACCTACGTCACGGAGGAACAGATCCAAGGCATGGGAGAACTGGCAGATTACGAGGCATTGTCCGGTGAGTGCACATGCACGTGTGTGTCCTCCATGTGCATGGTGTGTGTGGGAGGGCTTCTGTTTGGGTGCCAGGGGAGGGTGTGTGTGTGCCTGAGTGGTTTGGCTCACCCATGTGCCTCTTCCTATACATCCTTGGCACCAGCATTTGGGTATAGCAGCATCCCTTCGGCCAACATTAGACATCCAGCCCAACACCACGCCAGTTGCCCTTGGAGTGTCATCTTGCCACAACACTGTTGCTTATTTACCTCTGTTTATTCAGGCAGATTGTTTGCATACCACCACTTTTACTCGGGATTTCTCAGTCCTATTGTCACATGTCTGACATGGCTATGGTACAGTGGACTGGCTCAGTTTCCTGGACATGATTAGTTTAGACATGTCCCTGTGCTATAGGACCATTTTTGACTGGCAGCTGCAGGTTAAACATTTGAACCATTACAATGAAAATAATCAATTATATGAGCAAACTGGACTGAATGAACAATTGGTGACCTCCTCTCCCTCTTCACTTCATGGCTAGGGTACATGCCATCTGTGTGATGGCATGTGTATTTGACCTGCCAATCACTGGCCAATGTGTGATGCCACTGCTAGGCAGCATGCAGCAAATGTGTTCATCTTCCATCTTGGTGTCATCAATGTGTGCCATCTGCCTCCCCATCACACGCAGTGACGGTGCATGCATGGGAGTGTTTTAGTCATGTGGGACATGTGTCAATCAAGTACTGTTTCTGTAGCCTCTCAGCTCTAATTGTGTGCCATAGTGCTAATGCCTGTTTCCATTTGTTTTCTTTTATGTCTTTGCAGGGGAAGACGCACTTGATACTGCTGGGGTTGTGGAGATGGTGCAGATCCAGGAGGGGTCTGAGGGCCGACCGACCACCAGTGAGGGACGTGGTGTGGTGGTGGGTGAGAACCCACAACTGCTGCAGGTCATGCTCTCAAGGGGTGTCTCTGGCTGCACCTCCCCTGAGCTGTATTCAGGTGTCGATTCGGATGATGAGACCTACATGCCGTCGCAGGTGAGTGTTCCAGGGAGGGATTCTGTTCTGTCCGACCAACCTGCACCAGGGTTAGAACCCTCAATGGGGATGTCAGTGTTGGCAGGTACGCCTTTGGTGGTTACGGATGCATGGTCACACTCCGCGACATCTGATCCTGTTCCTGGGCCAGCAGATCAGAGGAGGAATGCAGTCCTGCAGCCTCAGGCAGTGCCGGCACAGCAAGGCGCAGTTCGCCTTGCCCCAGACAGGTGTGGTGCCCACCGACATGGTGGCCATACGCCACCTGGCAATACCGCATGGGAGCAATCCATTTACGGTATGGCAGCATCATCAGAGATGATGGCTCAGGCCATGGATAGGATGGCCACTTCCATTGTCCCCCCGAAAGGCTGATGGAGCGACTACAGCAGGCAACCGACTCCATCTGCCAGTCACACAGGGAGGACATGTTGGCGTCCGACAGGGACAGGCGGGTGGCTCTGGCGACTCTGCAGGAAGCCATTTCCATAGAGTCCCAGGGCCACAGGGAAGCCCTGAGGCTGGAACTCCTTCACCTCAGGACGACTCTTGTTGAGCTTGAGGCTTCAACAAACCGAAGGACAGAACAGCAGCTGGAGCGTCTCACCCGTACGCTCTCAGCTGAGATGCAGGCAACTAGGGCGGAGGTCCGGGCATCCCGTGAGTTGTTGCATGGGGACCTCCGCACACTCATCCTCCAGAACGAGACCTACCACACCCGCATGCTTGCAGCCATGGAGGAACAGACTAGGGCTTTGCGTGGGCTGCCTCCCATAGTGCCACCACCTCCTGATGCAGCTGCAGAGGGTGAGGATAGCGACAGCAGTGATACTACCACAATAGGGTAGCCGTGTAGGCCATGAGCCCATGGAGGTGTTTTTTTTCTGCAAGATCCACACAGGTGGGTTTTGGTGTGCACCCTGTCCTCGGACCTCCTGGGTGGCCTCCCCCACCCCCCAGGCCCATTAATGGCCATTTTATTTATTTATTTTGGGACAGTGTGTTGCCTTGTGTGGCTCCCGTGGGCATACGCTGCATTGTGGCTGGGCACATACAGGCTTGTCATGGATTTGGTTCAGATGCTTGGGTTTTTGTCACACACACCCCTCCTGCTTCCCGTTTCCATGGGCTTGCAAAGGGTGTGCCCAAGTGACATTGACGTACATGGTGAAATTGGACTCCCATGAGCTGTGTGGGCAGTCTGTAGTCAATACTGTGTATACATTCATAGTGCATATTGTTGTTGTATTGTACACTGCATGGTGTATTGATATGTGCCTCTGCATCCATCTCATCCTCCATATTTGCAGGTCCATTCCTCATATCTTCACAATGCGGTCCACCTTGGAACTGGAGTCCATGTTGTAAGCAGTGCACCTACACTCTTGCGTGGCGCTAACACTGTATGCTTGGAAGTGTTCGGAGGGCTGTCATCATCAGGTGGTGAGGCTAGCTAATTTTTAAGTCTGTAATGTCATGTTTAAGGTAGGGTGGAGGTTGTGTAGGTGATTGGTATTCTTGGTAAGTATTTGGTAATGTGGGTTGTAGGTCCTGCATTACTGTGAGCATTTCATGTGTGGACATGTTTCCATTAGGGACACTGTAGCTGGTGACACTTGAGGCATGTTGTGGGGATTAACTTCTTTCCTCTCACATTGCATGACATGCCATGGTGTGTTGTGTGGCCGTGCCGGGGAGGGGGTGGGTGACATAGCACTGTTTTCATGTAGTATTTTGCGAGTGGGTATTCATTTCTGCAGCATGGAAGTGTCTTTTCATGACACTGCATTGGTGGTGTTTGTGTAGGTAGGGATGCACACATTGTGACACTTCCACATGAACAATCTCAGGCTTCTATGGTTCTGACAGTTGACAGTCCCTTTGTTCGTCTTAATTGTCAGGTCGATTCATCATTGCTTATCAGATGGTATGTGCCAGGCCTGTGTGCACTCCACTGGGGTGTGATTTCTATGTGAAGTAATTAGCAACCAGCTGCGTACGGGCTGCCTCACCCCGTACCCTCTCCCCTCCCATGCGCAGCGGCCGTGCTTGTGGTTGGGGATGTGGGGGCACCACCATGTCCACAGCCAGGCCACGGCGTGTTGCAACATTGTGCAGGACACATGCTGCACTATGATCCTGCACACTACTGGGGGCGCATATAACAGCTGCCCGCCAGAACGGTCAAGGGAGCGAAAGCATGACTTGAGCACTCCGAATGTGCGCTCCACTATGCCCCGGGTTGCAATATGGGCTGTGTTGTATCTTTCCTCTGGAGGCGTGATGGGGTTTCCGAATTGGCGTCATCATGTGGGTGCTCAGAGGGTAGGCACTGTCCCCAGGTGAGGAGGTGATGGGTATCATTAGTGGGGTAGTGACATAACTCTGCATCTGACATGCATGCATGTGCAGTGGCATTCATACTCACCAAGCAGCCATGTATCGCCATGCCGCCCGGATTCTAGGTCCCGGATTAGGGTAGACATTCGGTAAATGAAGCTGTCGTGGGTGGACCCTGGATAGTTGGCATATACTGAGGTGATGATTCCCTTAGCATTACATACTACCTGCACGTTGATGGAATGCCAGTGCTTGCGGTTCCTATAGATGTGCTCAGATGTCCTGGGGGGACGTAGTGCCACATGGGTGCAGTCAATGGCACCTAGCATTTTTGGGAATTGTGCCACACCGTAGAAATCGAGGGAGGCAGCCTGCCTTTCTGCAGGTGTCCTGGGCAGGTATATGTGCCTACGGACTGATGGGCGTGCAGTGGTGATGTTCAAGACCTGGTGTAGGCAGCGTGACTGCGTGGTCTGTGACACCCCACCCATTATGGCACTTGTCCGCTGAAATGATCCTGCGGCCAAGAAGTGCAGTACATTGAGGACATTCTCCAGGGGGCTGAGTGCTTGGGAGCAGAGGGTGGGTGATGTGAGGTCATCCTCCCACTCACTGACCAGGTCCAGTATTATGTGTGGGGGAAACCTGTACCTCCCATACACCTGGTCATCAGGCATCCCAAAAAGGCTGGTTCTCGGAGTGAAAATTCGGGCCCTCACTATCCCCCTCATCCTCCTTTGGTAACCCACGGCCACTGCTGCTAGGAATGGTATATTCATCCTGGCGTATGAGCTTGTTTGTTGTTTGCGCGCACTTTTATGCTGCGCGGGTCGACGTACGCCTGCTTCAGGCTGGCGTACGTGTCTCAGGATTGGACCATTTATTTTTCGGCACGTCGTAGGCGAACGTGTGAATCTTCCCGCCCACCCCAGGAATACACGTAGCACACTCTCCCAGGCCCAGTCGCGAGTAAATATTCCCGTCCACCCCTGGAATACATGTACCCCACTCTCACAGGCCAAGTCGCGTGTGGAAGTTCACGTGCACCCCGTAGTACACGTACCCAGGCCAATCGGGTGTGGGACTTCCCGCGCACCCCGAAGTACACGTACCCAGGCCAATCGCGTGTGGAAGTTCACGCGCACCCCGAAGTACACGTACCCAGGCCAATCGCGTGTGGGACTTCCCGCGCACCCCGAAGTACACGTACCCAGGCCAATCGCGTGTGGAAGTTCACGCACACCCCGAAGTACACGTACCCAGGCCAATCACGTGTGGGACTTCCTGCGCACCCCGTAGTACACGTACCCAGGCCAATCACGTGTGGAACGTCCAGCGCACCCCGAAGTACACGTACCCAGGCCAATCGCATGTGGAACTTCCCGCGCACCCCGAAGTACACGTACCCAGGCAAATCGCATGGCTGGGGAGTGGGGGTGCAGGGGGACATGTGTGGGAGCCTGGTGGACGCTGCCCCTGCACTGCTGGGGGGTGGGGATGGTGGTAGACATGAGTGGGGGCCTGGTGGAGGCTGCCCCTGCACTGCTGGGGGGTAGGGGTGGTGGTAGGCATGAGTGGGGGCCTGGTGGAGGCTGCCCCTGCACTGCTGGGGGGTGGGGGTGATGGGAGACATGAGTGGGGGCCTGGTGGAGGCTGCCCCTGCACTGCTGGGGGGTGGGGGTGATAGGGGACATGAGTGGGGGCCTGGTGGAGGCTGCCCCTGGTGGCTGGGGGGTGGGGGTGCAGGGGGACATGTGTGGGAGCCTGGTGGAGGCTGCCCCTGCACTGCTGGGGGGTGGGGGTGATGGGAGACATGAGTGGGGGCCTGGTGGAGGCTGCCCCTGCACTGCTGGGGGGTGGGGGTGATGGGAGACATGAGTGGGGGCCTGGTGGAGGCTGCCCCTGCACTGCTGGGGGGTGGGGTGATAGGGGACATGAGTGGAGGCCTGGTGGAGGCTGCCCCTGGTGGCTGGGGGGGTGGGGATGCAGGGGGACATGTGTGGGAGCCTGGTGGAGGCTGCCCCTGGTGGCTGGGGGGTGGGGGTGCAGGGGGACATGTTTGGGAGCCTGGTGGAGGCTGCCCCTGCACCGTTGGGGGGTGGGGGTGATGGGAGACATGAGTGGGGGCCTGGTGGAGGCTGCCCCTGCACTGCTGGGGGGTGGGGGTGATGGGAGACATGAGTGGGTGGCCGGGTGGAGGCTGCCCCTGCACTGCTGGGGGGTGGGGGTGATAGGGGACATGAGTGGGGGCCTGGTGGAGGCTGCCCCTGGTGGCTGGGGGGTGGGGGTGCAGGGGGACATGTGTGGGAGCCTGGTGGAGGTTGCCCCTGCACTGCTGGGGGGTGGGGGTGATGGGAGACATGAGTGGGGGCCTGGTGGAGGCTGCCCCTGCACTGCTGGGGGGTGGGGGTGATGGGAGACATGAGTGGGGGCCTGGTGGAGGCTGCCCCTGGTGGCTGGGGGTGGGGGTGGTGGTAGACATGGGTGGGGCCCTGGTGGAGGCTGCCCCTGCACTGCTGGAGGGTAGGGGTGATAGGGGACATGAGTGGGGGCCTGGTGGAGGCTGCCCCTGGTGGCTGGGGTGTGGGGGTCCAGGGGGACATGTGTGGGAGCCTGGTGGAGGCTGCCCCTGCACTGCTGGGGGGTGGGGGTGATGGGAGACATGAGTGGGGGCCTGGTGGAGGCTGCCCCTGCACTGCTGGGGGGTGGGGGTGATGGGAGACATGAGTGGGGGCCTGGTGGAGGCTGCCCCTGCACTGCTGGGGGGTGGGGTGATAGGGGACATGAGTGGGGGCCTGGTGGAGGCTGCCCCTGGTGGCTGGGGGGTGGGGGTGCAGGGGGACATGTGTGGGAGCCTGGTGGAGGCTGCCCCTGGTGGCTGGGGGTGGTGGTAGACATGGGTGGGGGCCTGGTGGAGGCTGCCCCTGCACTGCTGGGGGGTGGGGTGGTGGTAGACATGAGTGGGTGCCTGGTGGAGGCTGCCCCTGCACTGCTGGGGGGTGGGGGTGATAGGGGACATGAGTGGGGGCCTGGTGGAGGCTGCCGCTGCACTGCTGGGGGGTGGGGGTGGTGGTAGACATGGGTGGGGGCCTGGTGGAGGCTGCCCCTGGTGGCTGGGGTGTGGGGCTGGTGGTAGACATGGGTGGGGGCCTGGTGGAGGCTGCCCCTGCACTGCTGGGGGGTGGGGGTGGTGGTAGACATGAGTGGGGGCCTGGTGGAGGCTGCCCCTGGTGGCTGGGGGTGCAGGGGGACATGTGTGGGAGCCTGGTGTAGGCTGCCCCTGGTGGCTGGGGGTGGGGGTTCAGGGGGGCATGTGTGGGAGCCTGGTGGAGGCTGCCCCTGCACTGCTGGGGGGTGGGGGTGGTGGTAGACATGAGTGGGAGCCTGGTGGAGGGTGCCCCTGCACTGCTGGGGGGTGGGGGTGGTGGTAGACATGAGTGGGGGCCTGGTGGAGGCTGCCCCTGGTGGCTGGGGGGTGGGGGTGGTGGTAGACATGGGTGGGGGCCTGGTGGAGGCTGCCCCTGCACTGCTGGGGGGTGGGGGTGATGGTAGACATGAGTGGGGGCCTGGTGGAGGCTGCCCCTGGTGGCTGGGGGGTGGGGGTGCAGGGGGACATGTGTGGGAGCCTGGTGGAGGCTGCCCCTGCACTGCTGGGGGGTGGGGGTGATGGGAGACATGAGTGGGGGCCTGGTGGAGGCTGCCCCTGCACTGCTGGGGGCGGGGGTGGTGGTAGACATGAGTGGGGGCCTGGTGGAGGCTGCCCCTGCACTGCTGGGGGGTGGGGGTGGTGGTAGACATGAGTGGGGGCCTGGTGGAGGCTGCCCCTGCACTGCTGGGGGGTGGGGGTGGTGGTAGACATGAGTGGGGGCCTGGTGGAGGCTGCCCCTGCACTGCTGGGGGGTGGGGGTGATGGGAGACATGAGTGGGGGCCTGGTGGAGGCTGCCCCTGCACTGCTGGGGGGTGGGGGTCATAGGGGACATGAGTGGGGGCCTGGTGGAGGCTGCCCCTGGTGGCTGGGGGGTGGGGGTGATGGGAGATATGTGTTGGTGATCAGTAGTGCAAGGTGACATGTGGGTTGGCTGGTGGGCATGGCCATGGTGGATGGGTTGCCTGTGGGACATGAGCAGGGGTGCAGGGTAGTACTCTGTGGTGTGGGCTGCCTGCCGGGGCCGTGGAGGGTGTAGAGGGAACACCTGGGAGGACCCACATGGCCAAATCACGTGTAGCATTCCCCGGCACCACCGAAATACACGTACCCTGCTGAAATCACGTGTGAATCTTCCCGCGCACCTCGGAATACACGTAGCCAGGCTAATCACGTGTGGAACTTCCCGCGCACCCCAAAGTACACGTACCCAGGCCAATCGTGTGTGGAACTTCCCACGCACCCCCACCTACCCAGGCCAATCGCGTGTGGAACTTCCCGCGCACCCCGTAGTGCACGTACCAAGGCCAATCGCGTGTGGAACTTCCCGCGCACCCCGAAGTATACGTACCCAGGCCAATCGCGTGTGGAACTTCCCGCGCACCCAGGAACACGCGCACAAGCTATTTTTCACACAGCAGGTGTCCGTGTTTGTCGGTGCCCATTTGCACCTCATTTGTCCTAGAGGGCCACTGTATGGCCCATTCATCATGGCTGTATATGGGTGCTTTTTGTTAGCGCACATTTTGGCGCACATTTTTTTAAGTCGCAGGGGCGCTACCGCCTGCTTTCTTGTGGCGTACTTGTTTGGCCCTGTGCGCGTCTTTGACCGTGTGCTGGTTTGCCCTATTCGATTCCATGAATACGGGTTGTAGGCGAACGTGTGGGCGTTCCGCGCACTTGCCTCCTGTACTTCCCCCGTGACGCCCATATTTTCACGCGTTGTTCCCCATTCCGAGTGTTACGCCCCGTGTTACGCCTACTTTTGTGATGTGCAATTTCGCAGTGGCCGTGGCGCACGCTGTTGGATGACCTGTGCGCCGGCGTGCGCGGCGCACATTTTTAGCGCACATCCAATGTTTTTCTCGCTCACGGACTTCCATGAATCGCTGTGCGCTGGTTTCCCTGCGATTTTCGCACTTGCACTGCGATTTTCAAATTTTTCCAGCGATTCGCACGTTTTGGCACCTCTGCGCGGGAATTTTCGGTGCACATTATTTCCATGAATCAACCCCTAAGTGTCTCAGTCACCTAGCAGCATGATTCACAAGACGACAATTTGAAGGAAAATAGGCAACCCCACAATGGTTGTTAAGGAGGACGTTCCCATGTGAAGATGCTTGCATAAAAACAAAGAACATGATAACAGTACCGAGTTGGGAAAGCAGAATGCTCCTGTACTCATTTGGTGGTATTACTGGAGAACAGATGAGGATTGTTGAACAAAAGAGAGTGGATTGTGCAGACACATGGGAAACACCAGGATTGCCATGATACTGGGATAGACCTCAACCATTGGGATATGGACAAGTAGCCACCAGTACAGGATGGGAAGAAGGAATGGTGGGATGCAGTGCACACTTATTAATGACAGCACCAGTACAGATAGTGCAAATAGTGAACGATGAATGCCTTAAGGAACGGGCCAAGTATTCCAAATTATTAACATGGGTTGCAAATAAAGCAGGACCTGTGTCCATACTGCCAATGAAGAATGTGACACTTTGTTTCAGAAACAATGGTCTGACCAAAGTAGGAGAAAATAAAGGATGCAAGCAAATAATTGATGTGCCAGGAATGAATGGAGCAACTGCCATGCTAATGGACCAGTATTGGGCCTGTGGATCCAAAGTGTATATAAAGTTGCCTAAAAATTGGGGAGGAATATGTTCAATAGTGATAATACATGTTCCTGCATTAGTGAATCCTCAAAGTGATCTCCATATCGACAACTTTCAGAAAATGTATGTTCATCAAAGGAAGAAGAGGTTGCTCAACCTCATACGACAGAAGAGAGAGACATATTTGTTGGCAAAATCCATAGAAGCTTATCACGACATTCCACATGAGCACAAATTGTGATATTTACAGCTATGCATGCCAGGAAATCAAGCTGTAGCAAACGCTAAGTAGTTACAAATCACCAGGTTGGAATTACTACAAACAATTAACATCACAATAAAAGGATTTAATGTGATTAGAGAAGAATTGTGGGCCATCTGAACTATGACCCTCCAGAACAGATTTGTCCTGGACTTAATTACAACAATGGATGTAAGCGTGTTTGCCGAGATTGGGCCTTCTTGCTGTACATACAAACCTGCCCATGATGGAGAAATCTGAATCCTGATAGAAGCAATAACTATGATGTCAACTCTGCATACGAATATGGTAGAAGAAGTAGATGAGAAAGAAGATGAAGACTGGGTTTCATCTCTATTCTCATGGGTTCCAACCTGGATGGCAAATGCCTTTACAATATTGGGATTAATACTAGTGTTAGTGTTGCTGGGATTCTGTTTTATAAGAATAATCATAGGACAATGCAAGAAGACTAAAAAGAAAGCTATTGGGATGAAGATAATGATAGATGTAAATGCTGTGACTGATGAGAATACGCAGACCGAAAACACCACCCGGGTGAACCTCAAAGGATGTACCCTGGCACCCCCAGGAACAACGTTTTATTATCCCAAGGATGCGCAGTAGGGCCCTACAAGGTGGGCAACCCCCCCTCTACGCTCTCTTTGTAGATTTCAAAGCCGCATTTGGCTCTATCCCACGAGAAAAACTCTGGACGAAGCTACGAAAATTAGGATGTCCAGTTGATCTTTTGTATTAGGCTACTACATCAGAACACTAAGGTGAAATTAAAATTAGACCAGGACGGTCATGTGTCGGAGGAAGTACTACAGAATAGAGGGGTTAAACAGGGATGCGTGACTGCTCCACTTGTATATAATCTATATGTTCACGACTTCCCTTTGAAAATAGCTACTGCAAAAAATTGCCCTCCCAGCATAGGTAAAACCCCTTGTTTGGTTCTCGCATATGCGGATGATATAGTTATATTTGATCATACTATCAGTGGATTACGACGTTCGGCAATAGCCCTCTGGGAATATTCTGCACATAACGGGCTCACTATTAATGCGGAGAAGACACAAGTGATGAGATACACAAGTAAAAGATCTTCACGTGTTCTACTTTGCATTGATAGTGTTGTAATCTCATATGCCCCGGTATATAAATATCTTGGGATAGAGCTAGAACCCAAAGGCGACTATTCTACATGTAAACACCACCGAAAAACAAGAGCAGCACAAATTACTGCCCTTTTCAAAAGCTTTACAACCAAACAGGGAGGCTTTACTCTGTGGGGAACCCGTCATCTTTATATCCAGGTTTTTTCCCCCATGATAGTTTATGGCCTTGAATCCTTGATTAAAATGGATCTGGATTGGCTACAAATTGTGGAGGGAAAATTTTGGCGAAGGATCCTGGGACTTCCGGCTTGTATACCCATGTCGCTACTAAGATTGGAGCTGGGGCTTATATCGTTAAAAGCGCAGGTATTGAAAAAGAGGATGGGATTTTATCTAAAAATGGTGAACGGCAAGGGTAATGCCCTACTAATGTCATTCTCTTTGAAAAGTAACAATGAGGGTCCCATTAGAGAATTTAAAGATCAAATGGAACAATTACTCAAAGACATCTGTTGGAGACATCGTGAAGGGCTATATACTGAAGCGATGCAATCTCTCATGGGGAGACGGTTAGAGCTGTGGGACTGGCTTGAAAACTTTGACTATCTACGCAAGCTAAAAAGATATAGCTTTGTGCAAAATAGATTATACACATTTAAGAAGCCGCAGACATATCTGTCGCTATGCCCATCCCTTAGGCTCAGGAGATTTATACTGCTACTAAGAATTGAATATCTTCCCATAAAGATGACTACAGGGGTGATAGATAAGCTACCCAAAGATCAACGCTATTGCCGTCTCTGTAAGAATTTGGAATATCTTGAGACAGCTAAGCATGTACTCACGGAATGTTTGGCAATGATAGATGATATAACTACTCATCTGGGAAAGCATGTACATAATATGGAAACCATAGGGGACATGCTTTTCTGGAATCATTGTATCAACACCAACAGCATAAGCTTGTTAAAAGCACTTTATTCTATCTTGTTAAGGGTAGAAGTTAAGTTGGGTATATCTATATAATGCTTGTTGGGAGTCGGCCAGGTTGTGCTCCTATATGGAAATTGTGATATTGCTAAGTGTATCATAATGTAGGTGATTATGCCCATGACTATGAGGCAAAAAATGATTAGTACCTTTGGTTTATATGGTTGATGATGAATTATAGAGACAGTAAACGAATTATAACTCTGCATTGTTTGAATTTGAATTTTTTTTAATGTATATTTATTGTATTGTATTTGAACTTTATTCAATGTATGGTTTTATTGTATAGATTAATATGTGTAAAGTTTATTATTTAAACTATGTCACATTAAAATTATTATTATTATTATCCCAAGGATCATAATAACTATGTGGGACATTGAGTGTTCTGTCAACTGACTGGGGAGTGTTGCCATATGACCTAGAGTGTGGATGTCCATATAGAGAATCATGTGACCTGAGGGGGGTGACAAAGATATGGATTACGAAGAAACCACATTGTCAAGAAAAGTTCAAGAAAATTGAGGTGGTGGTTGAGGACATGACCAGTGGGGGGTATGTACAGAGGCATATGTACATGCCACCTATAGAGCCTGTCCCCTCACCTCTGGCATACTGGAATAACAGCAAGAAAGCACTGTGAATGACACCTGGTACCATCCCAATATCACATTGAAGGTATGCAAGATGTTATGCACTCAGACAACCGTACTGAATGTACACTCAAACTGAAATGGTAGACATGAGTCTGCAGACACCACTGGACATAGAAGAACTATAGGTAATGGAGGATAGCACAGAGGCAATGTGCTGGTCTTGGAAGCAAGACCACGCAGAGCAACAGAGGTTTGAATCCCGGATCCACGCTTAGAAACCAAACTCAGTTATGGTATTAGGCGTGTTATAAAAAAAATTACATACAAATTATTAATAGCGAAATAAGTCAGATTGAAGAGAAGTGACGTCACAAAGAGAGAAGATACATAAGCGCACTTAAACTGATGAATGGATGTCTAAAGAATAGAGGATGTAATGGAAGCAATGAAGTAGACATATATGTTAATATGAAGAAAACCATATACATGAAGAAGATAAGTGATAAGAGATGTAGAAGATGTATATACACAGAAACGCAAGGTAGATAAGACAATGTAGAAGCCTGCTAAAGTAGGAACTATAATACGAGTAAAGCAGCCATGTTACGAAAATGGACGTTGGCATTGTATACTAGATGGCAGAAATCTTGAGGAAAGAGACCAAGGCTCAGTCCTGACAGGCGCTGCAATACAGCTTTGTGCAAGAACAAAGGATATTTGCTTGGATCAGGATCAAGGATGTTAATGTTAATGTTAAAGGATATTTGTACCACGCACTATCACCACCGGAGCGGTCCCCTGGTGCTCTGGCAGCTCTGTAAGAGGAGAGGAGGTTGAGTTAGTGGGAGGAAACAGGAAAAGTGCAAGAGAGCAGTGATGTGCTGTAGGCGGCCTCAGTCCGGTGGGTCTGTTGGCTGGGCCTGGGGTGTTTGCGGCTGTTAGTCATCATGTACTGTTGTGCGAGTCTATGGCGGTCATTACAACCTTGGTGCAAAGTGCACCAACTTTACCACCATGGTGTAAACTACGTTTACACCATGGTGGATGGCGGATTTACCGCCCCATTTCAAGGTGAGTGGGGCGGTAAATCCCCATTTCCCATTTTCCCTTCCCCATTCCCATTTTTGCCCCATAGGGCATAATGGGAGTGGGGAAGTGTCATGATGCCTACCTCTAAGGAGCCAGGCCGGGCCCAGCAACCCCAGAGGCAGACATCATTTTCCCCAGGGAAGTCTCAGCGGGCCCAAGTCGGGGCCCTTTGGACTCAGTCCTGGCGCCTTAGGCGCCAGGCTCATAGCGGACCCCAGTCCTGGCGCCTTAGGCGCCAGGCTCATAGAAGAGGATATGTGTTTAAGTGCTTGGGTGCACACTTACCTGATGCAGACCTTGCTGCTTCATCCAGGCCCTCTTGAGGCCTGAATGGGACTACTTAACCTGTAGGACTACTTCACCACCCGGGTGTGGTCGGGGAAGGATACATACCTGATTGGTGGAAGGATACATAGCAGGAACTTCTTCCAAGGCTATTTAAACCCTACCCGAACAGCCACACATGCTTCGCGTTGTTCTGCACCTAGCAGCTGGACGCTCACTGTGTCAGCTCCTGCATCCTGACTTCAGCCACGCCTGCCAGCACCCTGGAACACCTGCAAGGGGAGAAAGGAAGAGAATAGGCGAAGAAAAGCCCTTACCTGCTAAATCTGCATTCCGAAGTCATTTCTCCAACGGCCCTGAAAAGGAAGACATCATTTTAAAGGCATTTCATTTAGATCGCTGCAGCGCTGCATTTTACTCACCTTTGCAAGGCGCTTCCATCTTCAGCAGCGATCTTCCGGATTCAGCTAGGCCCCGGCGCATAGAGGAAAAAAGACAAGAACAAAGGTGAGAGGGAGAAAAGGAATAAGGAATGCTCAGTTTCCTTTTAAGTCTTACCTGTTGGATTATTCCCACTGCATTTCGGGTCCTGCCGCTTCCTGGCATCTCCGGACCCCGGCCCCTATGGGGAAAAAAGACAAAGACATTGAATGAGCGAATGCAAAGACATTACCTGAGCGCTCATCCAGAACTGTTTCACTTCGGGTCGGCGCCATATCTCCGGCACTCCGAACCCCGGCCCCTAAGGGGAAAAAGACATAAGCATTATCGCTTGCTGCAATTAGACAACAAACATTATTATTAAGCTTGAACTTTTGAACAGAACTTTTACAGCGCCTTACCTGAACAGTCAAGCTTACCTGAACTCCCATCAATCCTCAATCCAGTGAAGTAACTGGGTTTCAACGCGCCCCTGCATCAGAAGCAGGATGGAGAGCTCATCCTTCCAAACCCTAAGGTGAGGCTTCACGGGGAATCGTGGAGGAGGTATCGTGGAGGGTTGGAAGGGAGTGGGAGGCTTGAGCATTGTTCCACAGTTGGTAATACTCCCTTTTCACGCACAGGAGGGTATCCAACGAGACAGGGAAGCCAGAATAGAGGGGCCCTTCCTGTCCATCTTCAGAGTTCTGCGCCTTCGACGCCGCACCTCCGTGGGAACCAGGTGAGCGTTACAGGAAGGCGCTAATTACGCCGCCGTAAATTACGGCGGCGTAATTAGCACCATGGCGGGTTAGCGCCATGGACTTTAACGCCTGCCAAAAGCAGGCGTTAAAGTGGGAATCCGGCGTTAAGGGTTAACGCCGTCGTTAACCCTTAACGCTGGGGTTGTAATGAGGGCCTATGTGTGAATTTTGTTTTGTTGTTGCAATGTAGTGAAGTTTGTGCGGTTTGTTGTGCTGTAGGTTTTTGGTTGCATTTGGTTTGGAGTTTGAGAGGTGTATGTAGAGGGTGAAATTGTTAGTGGAGTTGGTTATTTGGCATTTCTATCCTGAATTGAGGCGCTGGGCTTGCGAAGTCTCCCCTGATGCACCTCTGTCCTGATCTGAGCCCATCTGGCATTCAAGGTCCCTTTCTCATCTGGCCCCCACCTCTATCAGGCCCTCTCATAGCCCCACCTGTCCTCCCATCATACTCCTGTGGCCAGTGCACCTGCCAGTGTCAACGACTCAGATAGTGTGGTGGTTGTCAATTTCTCGACAATTCCACAACTCCGTGGTACCTGGTGGTAAGTGAGGGGCAGGTGAAGATGTTGAGTGGGGTTGGCTGGGGTAGTTGACTTGGTCTCCATGTGTGTCACCTGCGTTACAGTCTGTCCGGAGTCACCCGTCCGGGTGCCATGGGATCTTCCCTGTCAGTTCTGGGTTGTCTGTGTCCTTTCCCGTTTAGTCATCCTTTTTCTTTGTTTCGGTTTTCAGTTTGAGTCTGTGGTGTTGAAGAGCCAGGTTTTTAGTGATTTTCTGAATTTTAGGTGATCGTCTATGTTTCTTATTTCTTTTGGGATGTTGTTCCAGGTTTTTGCGGCTAAGTGGTAGAAGGAGGTGTCTCCAAGTTTTTTCTTAAGATATGGTTTAAGTTTCAGGCGGATTTCGTTGCTTGATCTGAGGGGTCTTGTTGGTTTGTAGATTGTTATTTTCTTTTGTAGGAATTCTGCTCCTTGTCGGTTGATTGCCGTGTGCGTTATGCACATTGTTTTGAAGGTGATGCAATGTTTTACTGGGAACCAGTGTAGTGTTTTTAGGGAAGGAGTGATGTGGTTTCTTCTGGATAGTTTGAGGAGTAGTCTTGCTGCTACATTTTGAATCCATTGTAGTTTCTTCATGAGGGTTTCTGGTATTCCGAGGTAGAGGCTGTTTGCATAATCGATTCTTGAAATGATGAGGGCGACGATAATGAGTGTTTTGTGCGTGAAGGAGAGGAAAGGTAGAATTCTTCTTGCCGTGTGGAGGAGGAAAAACATTTCTTCACTGTTGTATTTATTTGTGGTTCTAGGGTGAGGGTGTTGTCCATTAGGACTCCAAGATTTTTTAATACCTTAGATGGTGTTGGTGTATTTCCCATTTCCGTAGGCCACAGGATGGTGGTTTCATTCTCTTGGTCTTTGGATATAATCATGATTCCTGTCTTTCCTGGGTAGATTTTCGGGTTGTTGGCATTCATCCAGTTGAAGACTTCTGTTAGACAGTCAATTAGGTTTGAATGATCGACATCCGTATCTTTGATTTTGTATATGATTTGAGTATCATCTGCGTAGTTGTAGCATGTAATGTTGTATTTTTTTAAGATTCTGATGACCGGAGTCTGGTAGATGTTGAAATATATTGGAGATAGTGAGGATCCTTGTGGCACTCCACAGTCGTTAACTCGTGGAGTGGATTTGAATGTTTTAATCTATACGGTTTCTGTTCTGTCTGCTAGGAATTATTTGGTCCAGAGTAATACTGTGTCTGTTATGCCTATGTCTTCTAGTCTTTTGGTCAGGGTGTCGTGGCTAACTGTGTCAAAGGCTGCAGAGAGGTGGAGCATAATAATGTCTGAGGTGGTGTTTGTGTCTGCATTAGTTTTGAGGTCGTCCCAGATGGATAGTAGTGCCGTTTCTGTTCCTCTTGCTGGTCTGAAACTGACTTGGGCTTGGTCTAGAAGGTGGTGTTTTTCTATGTTTTCTTGGGTTAGTTTATATACGTAGGTTTCTAGGAGTTTTGCCGGGTAGGGGATATTGGAGATCGGCCTGTAGTTGGAGAGGTCTTCTACGTCGCCACTTGTGTTTTTCAGGAGTGGCTTGATATATGCTGATTTGAAGATTTTCGGTACAGTCCCTGTTGTTAGTGATAGGTTTAGCAGGTTTCTGTAGCGTTCTGCCGGCGTTCCTTGCTCAAGGATTGATTTGAAGATGTCTGGGGGACAGGGGTACATGGGTGATCCCACTTTCTTGCTTTGTTTTACCAGCATGGCGAATACATCTGCTGAAATGTCAGGAATGTTTCGGAGTTTGTGCTGTGGTTCCATGTTAGGTTTGTTAGGTTGCATGTTGTGCGTCTCTTTTGTATGGTTTGTCGGATGTCATTTATTTTTTGCTTGAAGTGGTCCACCAGGTCGTTGGATAGTTTCCCTGAGGGGGTTGGGGTGTTATCAAAGCCTGGTGGGTTCTCATTTCTTTAATGATGCTGAACATTTCTTTTTGAGTGTTGGTGGCATTGGTGATTCTGTCATCGTAATGTCTTCTCTTCGCCTTTTGAATTTCCTTCTTGTATGCGCGGATTTGTTTCTGGAACAGTGTTTTTGTTTGTCCGGGTTGTATTCTTTCCTCCATTCCAGTTCCATCTTTTTGTTTTCCTTTTTTATGGCGTTCAATAATGGGGTGAAGCATTTTGCCATTGCTCTTTTTTTTGATGGGGTGAACGTTTTTTCTGGGGCGATCTTGTCTATAGCATCTGTAATCCATTTGTGTAGTATCTCCGCTTTTCCGTCTAGGTCAGCTAGCTCTAGTTCTGTAGTTGAGTTTGGTTAATTCCAGTTGTTCGAATAGGTTGCTTTCTTTGACATGTTTCCAGTTTTTTTTGTGGTGGTTGTGAGTTTCGGGGGTTGGATGCAGACTTCAGTAGGCAGAGTGATCACGAACGGGATGATGAGGTGGTCGCTCCACAGTATTTGCATTGGTGGTGCCGTGGTGGTGAGTTTTTCTTCGGCGAAAATTGCGTTGAGGGTGTGTCCTGCTGAGTGTGTTGCCCCTTTGACTAGTTGTTGTAGTTTCATGGTGGTGAGCTGTTCAATCAGTGAGTTTTGGGAATTTGCGTGACTGTCTTCAAACCAGATGTTGAAGTCCCCAGGATGATTAGGTGTCCGTGGTTAATGGCTAAATTGGTGATGGCTTCTATGAAGTTGTTGATGAAGGTTGGATCATATGTCGGCAGTCTGTACACCAGGATGAATGTTATTTTGGTTTTTGGGGTCACTGTTATGTGTATTACCATGGTTTCGCAGTTGAGGATGTTGAGTGGTTCGTCTGTTTTTATTTTCAGGTGTTCTTTGAAAGCTATTTCGATTCCTCCTCCTTTTTTGTTTTTCCTGTTTGTTTGCAGGCATTTGAAGTTGATTGGAAGGCAGCTTTGGAGTGTGATTTTGTAGTTGTTGACCAGCCATGTTTCTGTGATGAATAGGATGTCAATGCCGTTGTTGTCAAGTAGATCGAATATCTCTGTTGAGTGTTTTGACATGGATCTTGCGTTTGTTAGATTGCAGTGAAGTTTGGAGGTGTTGTTTGGTTTGGACTTTCTTGTTGAGGTCGTCTTCTGAACGGTGTTGAGTTTTCCTTCCTGGTCGATCTCTTGTTGGGCTGTGGGTTTCTGGGTGTCAGCGTCTTCAAAAAGTTCTTCTAGGTTCTGTCTTGGTTTTTTTTTTTTCATCGGGTTCGTCTTCTAGGAGTTGTGGTTGTTGGTTGGAAGTTCTTCTTGTTTTGTGATGTAGGGTGTTATCGCATCAGTCGTGTATTTGAAGTGTTTTGTGTTGTTCATCCTTCTTCTACTTGCTTGTGTTAGGTTGTTTGATGTTGCTGCTTTTAGCGTTGGGTTGGATTGCTGTGGTGGGCAGTTTTCGGCGAGGTATGGAGTTAGGTA
Source organism: Ambystoma mexicanum (assembly GCF_040938575.1). Classification (NCBI taxonomy): domain Eukaryota; kingdom Metazoa; phylum Chordata; class Amphibia; order Caudata; family Ambystomatidae; genus Ambystoma; species Ambystoma mexicanum. The sequence continues at coordinate 951,540,245 of NC_090939.1, forward strand.
GAGGGATTTGTCTCTTCTTTCAGTGTCGGTTCGATTTGTGTTCCCGTCTGTGGGGGTGCCTTCTATAGTTGTCATTCTTAGTTGCTGTTCCGGAGTGTTTGTTCTTTCTTCTCTTTGTCTTTTCCTTGGAATGGATCGATTGCGCAATATTATAAGGTTGAGGGTTGTTTTAGTCTTTTTTTGGTGATGTCCTGTTGGTCCGGCTTTGGTCTGGTTGTCTTGTGGTGTAGTAGTGGGTGTGGAGGCTGTCCTCTATTAGTTTGGGCTCTGTCTGCAGGTGGCGTTTCGACTGAAGTTGCCGACTAGTTCAGTCAATGTCTGGAGAGGGGTGGCCGGTGGTTATGGGTTATATAGTTGGGTGTTATCGGTTGCACTCTTTAGTGTCCGTCTTCCTTGAGCGCCGTTCACTGCGGTGAGCTAGTTATGTGGGCTTGGGAAGGGTATCTATTGGTTGAAGAGTGGCTTGGGGGTGCAGCTCGGACTTGCTCCTAGTGCTGTGTGGGCCCCTAACCAGAGTGTCACTCCACAGTAATTCACTGGTGGGTTCTGTCTCACTTAAGAGTCGTTCAGAGAAATTTGAGAGGCCTGTATAGTGGGAGGGAGGTCCACCAATGCAATCTAACTATCACACAATGCAAATTGTGCACAGAGGCCCCGCCAATCTTGAGAGACCTGTATAGTGGGAGAGAGGCTTATCAATGCAATCAAAATATCACACAATGCAACTTGGGCACAGGGGCCCTGCTAAAAATTTGAGAGACCTGTATAGTGGGAGAGAGGCCTATCAGTGCACCCTAAACTTCACACAATGCAAGTTTGGGCACAGGGACCCTGCTAGATTTGAGAGACCTGCATAGTGGGAGAGAGGCCTATCAATGCAATTTGAATATCACCCAATGCAATTTGGGCACAGAGTTCCCGCTAATCTTGCAAGGTCTACCTAGTGGGGGAGAGGCCTATCAATGCAGTCTAAATATCTCACAATGCAATTTTGGCACAAGGCCTTGCTAAATTAGAGAGACCAGTATAGTGGGAGAGAGACCTATCGATGCAATCTATGTCACAATGCAATATGGACCCAGAACCCCTATAGAAAAATAATTTGAGAGACCTGTATAGTGGGAGAGAGGCCTATCAATGCAATCTAAATATCACACAATGCAGTATGGATCCAGAACCCCTATAACATTTGAGAGACCTATATAGTGGGAGAGAGGCCTATCAATGCAATCTAAATATCACACTTTGCAATATGGACCCAGAACCCCTATAGAAAAATAATTTGAGAGACCTCTATAGTGGGGAGAGGCCTATCAATGCAGTCTAAACATCCCAGAACCCCTTATGAAAATTAGAGAGACCTGTATGGTGGGAGAGAGGCCTATCAATGCAATCTAAATATCACACATTGCAATATGGACCCAGAACCCCTATAGAAAAATAATTTGAGAGACCTGTATAGTGGGGGAGAGGCCTATCAATGCAGTCTAAACATCCCAGAACCCCTTATGAAAATAAGAGAGACTTAATACACACACAATGTAGCTTGGAAAGGCCTATCAATGCAATCTGAATATCACACGGTGTAGCTTGGAAACAGGACCCCTACCAAGTTTGAGGGACCTGTATAGTAGGGGAGAGGCCTATCAATGCAATCTGAATATCACACGGTGTAGCTTGGAAACAGGACCCCTACCGAGTTTGAGAGACTTGTATAGTGGGAGAGGGGCCTATCAATGTAATCTAAATATCACCATATGCAATATGGGCCCAGGGACCCTCTAAAACATATAGTGATCTGTATAGTGGGAGAGAGGTCTATCAATGCAATCAAAATAGAGGGAGAAAGGCCTAATCATCCTGTGTAACGTTGGTTTGCTAAGTGGCTAGGATTCTGGGGTAGAGCCACACGGGCAGAAGTTTGCCCTGGGGTGTTTGTTTGAGACAGGGGAGGAGCCAATCACCAGAGGGGGAGGGCTAGGAGGTGGGATGAGGAAGTTAGTGTGGGAAGGGGAGCAGGGTACACGGGCTGGGGGGGCACACCAAGGGAGAAATAGAATTAAAAGGCCCAGAGGGTCTCTGGGGGGCTTGCTCTCACCTGCCTTGCACGGTCTTAAGTGCGGGCAGGGAGAGCGACACGGCCATAGGGGCCTGGAGGCTCCGAGGAGCAGGTGCCAATCACCGGGGAGGGGGAGGGGTAGGAAGGCGGGATGAGGAAGTAAGTGTGGGAAGGGGAGCGGGGTCCACGGGCTGGGGGGGGGGCACACCGAGGAAGAAATAGAATTAAAAGGACCAGAGGGTCTCTGAGGGGCCTGCTCTCACCTGCTTTGCATGATCTAAAGTCACAGCATGATCTAAAGATGCCACAGCAAGAAGCAAATGTAAGGAACGGAAAGAAAGGAGTCGAAGAGGATAAGCCATGTACGTAAGACATATTTCTCTCAGATTAAGTAAAGGAGTGAATAATTATGAGTGCCATGTATTGAACCGTCAAAGATGCCAAATGCACATGCAAGACAGAGCAAACATTTCTCCAGAGGCCAAGAGGAGTAATAGCACATAATATAATTGAATCAAATAGAACTAAATAGAAGGACAGAATGGACAAAATCATGGTTGCCGCCCATGCTGTGTAAGACCAGAAAACAAGGCCTATTCATAAAACTCCAGAAGAAGATAGCGATGTACCTTCACTCCCTTGAAAGTTCAGAAGAAGAGAACAGTCAGCAAGGTCAACTACAAACAATAAGCCTTGGCTTAGGGCCTAACTGATGAGAGATGTAGGCTTATTAGCTAAGGAAGGCAGTTGTCTGACCTTGTTCCCCTGCTCCTGGGTTTCATTGCTTAAATGCTGCTTACAAGCTGCATGTCCAAGGTTGGAAGAGACTGCCAAAATGGTGTACTATACATTGCATATATATCTAACAATTAGTACTTCCCAGAAGGTTTATTGATGAGGGACCAGTTTCACTGTGGGAAGGAGAACTGAACATAAAACAACCACCTGTGTGTATGCGCACCCAACAAACCTCGAAATGACCTCATTATAGTGTCAACAAAATCATAGAGTGACAAAAAAAAAACAAATATATATATATATATATATATATATATACAAAAATATCCTATTTTATTCCAAACAATTATAAAAACCTTAACATACAGACAATCATGGGACAGCATAACTCTAATTATACACTCTGCAGTGTGTTCTTCAAAGTGACTGATGGTTAATAAAGGGTGACTTGTACACAAAAAGGTGATAGCATCACACTGATGTTTGAAATATACTTATACTTGGGTGAGTTTGATCGTATAATGATGAACAGTATCTCTTATGGCACAAGTCAGTCTTATGAAAATCGTAAAAGCAAGTCATGGCTGCATTGCATGTCTGTCCCGAGCCTCGTCATAATGAGGCTTGGACACAAACAACAATATGCAAGGACTACTCACGCGGTTATCAGCGTGATGCGAGTAACGCAGTGATTAAGGTTCTATCCTTCCAACAGTGGGTTGGTGATCCTCAGCCACCTTTGTGTGGTAAGTGCAATTGTGTACTCAATTGTGTACTCATACATCTTGACAGTTTAAGGCAAGATAATAAGAAGGAGGTATGACAGGCCTTTTTTCCATGATGGCAGGAAAATAGGGTGCCTTTTGGCCCAGCAACGCTTAGGCACATACAGTGGGTTAATATGTGCAAAGTAGATAAAAAGATTTTTTCCCCTCGTTTCTGCATTCTCTTCTTTTTGCCATTTCTTAGCCTAAGACAGGAATAAACGAGATTGAGGTTCTGTTTCTACATACCACTTATTTAAGAGAATAAGATATTGCACAAGTAGTGCAGGTGCGTGAATTTGTGTTCTAGGAAGCCATCATGAATGCACTGAGATATAATGAATATGAAAGAACAGAGACAGGAACCTTGATTCTGTTTGTTTCTTGTTTTTTCTTGTAGAGATGACAGCACTCCCCTGGGGCTATTACGACCCAGAGGTTAACATTTTTAGACCCTAGCATGACCTGGATCACATATCCAGGTTAGCTCGCCTCTCTTACCTCCTAAATACCCACATGAGAATGTAGCAGGAGTTCGGAGACGAGTTCAGTCTCCCGCAGAACCCTCTGTGTTTGGACCCCTGTGAGGAGCTGCTGCTACTGTGCCTTTAACTGCCTTTAACTCCTTGGATCAGCCTACAAAAACTATGTGCAAGCGCAGAGCGCGGCGCGGAGTTCGGAGACGAGTTCAGTCTCCCGCAGAACTCTCTGTTTTTGGACCCCTGTGAGGAGTTGCTGCTACTGTGCCTTTAACTCCTTGAACCAGCCTACAAAAACTACTTGAAAGCGCGGAGCGCGGCGCGGAGTTCGGAGACGAGTTCAGTCTCCCGCAGAACTCTCTGTGTTTGGACCCCTGTGAGGAGCTGCTGCTACTGTGCCTTTAACTGCCTTTAACTCCTTGGACCAGCCTACAAAAACTATGTGCAAGCGCGGAGCGCGGCGCGGAGTTCGGAGACGAGTTCAGTCTCCCGCAGAACTCTCTGTGTTTGGACCCCTGTGAGGAGCTGCTGCTACTGTGCCTTTAACTCCTTCAACCAGCCTACAAAAACTACTTGAAAGCGCGGAGCGCGGCGCGGAGTTCGGAGACGAGTTCAGTCTCCCGCAGAACTCTCTGTGTTTGGACCCCTGTGAGGAGCTGCTGCTACTGTGCCTTTAACTCCTTGGACTAGCCTACAAAAACTAGGTGCAAACGTGGAGCGCGGCGCGGAGTTCGGAGACGAGTTCAGTCTCCTGCAGTCCACCGCACGTCCGCCAGCGCCGACTGCACGCCTGCACACCAGGGCGCCTCCGCTAACAGCCTGAGCTGCTGTTGCTAAACTGCGCAAAATGGTGACTGTGACTGCGAAGGAGGGCCCAAAGACTCGGCATAAATCATTGCTATCCCGAAGGAAGCTGCCTCAGAGACTATCTAAGGAGGTAAGCCTGGTCGACTTGTCTGTCCCAAATGACTCAGTTGCTTTTATTGACAATAGAGACAGTACGGGTGACTTGGAGGCTGCTAGTCGTCTGTTGAGAGGCATAGTGCCTTCGCTAACCTCCTTGTCCCAGACAGCTTTGGGTCCCCCTTTCATGGGGGATATACACACTGCAAACGATTGCAGTTTAATTCATCAACGTGTGTGTTCAGGAAGCTCTGAAAGCCGCCCAGTTGACCTGGATACTGTATTTTCGCCTTCGGTGTACATTGATGCCAGTGAGGTCGCCTTAATTTCCCCCTTTGAATTAACTGATTCCGACCTCTTGGCAATCAACATTCCAAACGTCCCATCTCAGACAAAAGTGCTGTTGCTTACCCCCCCCGGTTGAAAACCGATGCCTTGGAGTGCAGCCTGCATCCTCTTCTCCAATGCCTTCTAATGCAAAAAAAAACACGATGGTGCCACTAACAGCGGATGGCACAAAGAAGGCTGGCAGTCTCAAATCGATTTACGAAATAAAATCTGGGGGGGGCAGGGTACCGATTCTTTGCCGACTCTAAGTGCAGTTAAAAAGACCTCAGTTGAAGAAAAAGACTCAAGCCTCATGGCTCTACCTGAAACAGATGCAACAAATGCCTTACATACCCTGCCGCTCCAAAAGTTGCAGGATACTTCTGAAAGTATGACATCGATTGATACTGCCTCTACCGAACTTTCAGGGCGGGAAGCGAGGTTGGCTGCAAGGTTAAAGGCCGACTTTTTGGCAACCTATGAACGTCTAAATGACAGTTTTCCGCACAATCAAACGGCACACACAAACAGAAAGGAAGCTGCCGATTACAACTTATTAGGGAACTTACCTTGTAATTTATCAAATAGATCTGAGGGATCGATGTCAGTCTTGAACAACTCGACACGTCGAAGATCATATGGAAATTTGGAGTCTTCAGGCACCAAGGACGCAGAGACGAGGGCCGTAATGAGTAACTCAAAGCTGTCCGGCTTGCCAAAGGAAAAGAGTGCCTCCGCCAGAGTGAAACAGGTGGCTGTAGAAGAAGAAAGACTTGAACATCCCTCTAAAAGCTTCCTATCCACGGCAGCCGGAATTCAAATACATAATAATGTTTTGGCTGCAACATCGATTGCCTTACTGCCATTTATGAAACTGTATGAATCTCTGCATGGCGCCGTGCGTGACCAGATGTCTTTTGGCTGCTGTAAACGCAAAGATCTCAACGCTTGAATCCTTTTCGCAAGCTATCGTTCATAGACTCGATAGCGAAGCCGAGACATCCTTAAAATGGCAAAGTAGATTATGCGATCTTGCTCGGCAGGCAAATGGAGATAAATCGTCCCTAACTGACGCAGTAATTGAGTGTACAAAATGGATGCGTCATAATATTCCAACAAAAATACGAACGGGAAGCGGAGGGTTTGATGACCTGCCCAGGAAAATACCGGGGCCGGAAGTAGCAACTGGAAAGCCTGGCCCAGTCCCAAAATCTTCCCTTGTGCCTACAGGATTGAGTGGCTGTAGTACAGTCCTAGTGTGTCCAGTTGATGGGCAAACGGAAACCGTAAAAAGCGTCCTTGTAGTACAGGACAAGGGCACGAAGACAAGTGAAGCAAGTAAGAGCCAAATGCCTCGTGATCAGAACACCTCCCTGCTCCAGCAGGAAGCACCCGACCATACCAGCAATGGCACTGAGCTGGCAGCAACGCCGGAGACAGAGCAAACACTTGGGGGTCGGCCACTAGTGCAAGGGGGGGCGAAAGTTGTCTCAGGCAATCTAACAGAGATACTTTCGTTTGGGATATTCAACAAGCCCACAACGACAGAGAAAGTGAGTGAAAACCAACCCCTGAAAAAAAAGAGCGGTGAAAAAAAAAAATCTGCGACAAGCTCGAACCAGAGGCAAGTAGCCAAACGTGCTCGGATAACGGGCAGCAAAAAATTCATACGGAATCTTTCAACGCCACCTCATCCGTCCGTGTTTCCCCGTTCTGTAAAGTCAATGGAGGCTCCAAGAAATTCTAAACACAAAGCTGAAACATTGACGGTACCTCATCACTGCCTAAAGAGAGCAAGGGCAAGTTCAGAGTGTGACGACGACGAGACATCTGAGCCATCCATCAACTTATGTGAATTCTCAACATACTCGATTGATGATGAAGAGGCAAATGCAGCTGCTGTTTCCACGGAGGAAGTTCTATCAGGTGTCTTGGGAAAGGCCAATGACTCTCAGCCCCGGTTGGATGCTCCAAGTGTGATCCCATCACAAGTAAGCGATACAGCAACCAAAAAAAACCCCAAAAAATTAAAGATGCTCCTACTTCTGCCCACAGATAAGGAACAAAACGACCTGATTAGTAAATTGCCAGTTGATTCTGCTCAGCTAAATGCCATGTGTGGTAAACTAAATCCGAAATTAACAAAAGCGCAAGCCGAAAAACAGGACAGAGGTATCAAAATGAAGACCATAAAATCAAATGCCTCAATTGACAAAGGTCCATGGAAAATACAAATCAAAAATGCTTTGCCAGAGCAAAAAGAGGTAAATCTGAACCACCGGAATGTATTAAAACTTTTACAGTGCATCCCAACACTGAGAGCTACCAAATCAGATGACATAGCTGTAGTCGAGTATATGTCAGAGGACCATCTGGATTGGGTTACCTTACATCTCAAATCCAGAACGCTAAGGTTAGCTGTAAAGGATGCTTCTGACGACTTTCTGTTCTTCGGTTTTGAAGTATTGAGTGTTGACGACCATGACGAAGAAAGTACATCCTCCCCGGTTGTGGAACAAACGGAGAATGAAAAACGGAGAGAAGATCTGTGGGCTCAGATGAGGATAAAGCGCTATCCATTCCTAAAGGCTGACAGCCAGCCTGGTCAATAGCTCAGCGTAGACCGCTCGGATGGCAATAATCAGCTATTATCATGGAACACCCGAGGCTTTTCCCACCTTTTTGATGGAAAATGGAAATTAGCAGACCAAATCTCTATAATATGTCTACAAGAGACTTGGCTGCGTGAATGTCCGGTGTGTGACGGCTATACAGTTCTTCTCAACCCGGCTGGAAAGAATGTATTCGGCCGCCCCTTCTCTGGTTTGATAACAATGATAAAAAACAGCGATGAATGGATGATCCTATCGACCAAGAATCCAAAAATGTTCGTACAAGTAACGACAATTCAAAACTCTAGGACTACAAATCCTTGCTGCCATGTGATACTGATAGTCAACATTTATTGGAACCCTGCAATGATTTCACAATCAACATTCATTGCAGTGGTTGTGTCTGCAGTTGACGAATGTTTACTATCACCTAAGGATCCTATAATTTTAATATGTGGGGATTTCAACTATGCCTGGGTGAACAGGCCAGCGATAAAAAGTATAACACCTGGCTTAATTCGCAATGTTGAGATACAGGACCGTGGTGTACGATGGGCCAAGGAGATGGCCCTTAGAGATTGCTCAATGCTGAATGGTTGTACACGGGGAGACATCCCCCCAGGTTTTACCTGGAAGCGAGGCGATTCCATGAAGACACTCGACTACATCTGGGTAGCCAGGAACTTTTTACCTCAAGTAACTGCCCTCAAAGTTACAAAAACAGAAAAGAGCGACCACAAAGCCCTGATGTTGTACTGGCTGAAAACTCCAAAAAAAGCTTCGCTAAAATACTTAGAGAGGATCACCATAAACAACGGAGCAAACAGATTACGCCTGAATGCACCTCAGTTGGCTATGTTGAAAACTAGCTTCGCCAATGCAAACTGAAATACCTTGAGGATAAACTATACACTGTTACTACATCAATTCATAGTAAGGAGCAAAACCAGAACGGGGAATAATGTTGAAGCAAAACATATTTTTAATCCAATAATAAAACGAGAAAAGCAAAAACTTCGGGACGATATAAGGCTCCTAAAAAAAGATATCTCCTTTAGTGACAGCAAGCAAATCCAAAAACGAAGACAGCGCTACCGAAATTGGATGAAATCCTTTAATTTGAGTCGGGTACAGGACCAAGCCGAACATATGCTTAAACTAATTCTGCAAAAAGATAGCAGACATATATGGGAGATCATCAATACTGGTAGCGTCAAACACACTTACTCAATGTCATAAGGAGTAAATGGGGCAAGCTGGGTGGAGCATTTTACGAATATATTTGACGACTACAACTGCATTGAGGTCTCTCCTTTATCTCTAACTGATGGAAGATGGAATGTGGCAGACGCAGCGGAAGACATTGAACGAGCGATTCAGAAGCTAAAGTCCTCAAGGGCAGCTGGCCCCGACGGTATATCAAATGTCATGTTGAAAACTCACAGCTCGGAATGGGCCAACCTGATGAGCATCCTTTTTGAAAGAATTGCACTGGAAAGAAAACTGCCTGAATCCTGGTCTAAGGCAGTAGTCGTACCGATATTTAAAAAGGGTAATCGGGATGACCCCAACTACTATCGCCCGATTGCCCTCTTGGATACTATCGGAAAGGTATTTGGTTAGTTTCTCCAGAAGCGACTTGCACGTTGGGCCGAAGAGTTCTCAGCGATTGACCAACAACAAACCGGTTTTACAAAAGGAGTGGGGGTTGAGCTTAACCTAGTCCTTCTGTATTGCCTAAAACTGGATACGCTGAGGCGGAAAAGAAAACTGAACATCGAATTTATTGACCTGAGTCAGGCATTCGACAGTATCAACCGTAACCTCTTGTGGAAGAAACTTCACGGTTGGAAGTGTCCAAGCAAGTTGCTGTCACCACTGATTGCATTACACTCTAAGACATCCATCAGAGTTCGGCTAAATGAGCCAGGCAAATTATCTGACGAGATTCCTACAAAACGAGGAGTGAAGCAAGGTTGCCCCTTGGCAGCCCAACTATTTAAGCTCTTCATCTCCGACCTGCCACTATCATTAAACAATCTAAGGGTCTTCCCCCCGTTAGTAAATGGGCAAAAGATAAGCTGGGCTATCTATGCCGATGATATCGTTCTTATGGACTCCACACCAATTGGCTTACAGCGACTGCTGAATGCGCTACAACATTACTGTATGCAAAACGACCTACGAATCAATATCAAAAAGTCAAAAATTGTTGTGGTTGGTCAAAGCAAACTAAAGAGATCAAGCAAATTTGCCTGGAAGATAAACGATGAACTTCTCGAGACAACAGAGAGTATCAGATACTTAGGTGTTATGTTTAATACCTCAATACGAGAGTGGGTTTGGTCACAAGACTTGGTGGCCCGTATGAAAATGTTTGCACTGCAAGGGGCAAAACTGCATGCAGAATATGGAAAATGTACCTTGAAGCCAGTCCTGACATTCTACCTTCAAAAAGTAGTTCCTGCGATAACCTTTGGATGCGAAACCAGCTGGAACATGCCACAAGATCTGTGGGACAAGCTCGAAGGGAAATTATGGCGCAAAGTCTTGAGATTACCAAATAGCTCTCCAATGGCAGCGGTACGCTACGACTTATGTATTGAGTCCCTCTACGGATCCGTTCTGTGGAAATCAATTGCCATCTTAAGGAAAATGCGGCTGGAGACAGTTGTAAAACCATACGAAATTGTACAATCTGCACCAGAGCACCCATCTGCCATTTTATTGAAGGAGTGGGAGAAAAAACTACTTCTCTTATTAGACAATGCTGACGTCTCTTTTGAGACAGTACTATTACGACCTCAAGTTGCAAAAAAGAAAATCCGACTACAAAATTGGATAAGAAATGAAGAATGCCGAAACAAATTGGCATCCTCTTTGGACCTTGGAAGCGCTTTAAACAAACTTGACGCAATCCCCAAATACTTGGAGAAATTTCCATCATGCTATCATCGGAACATGTTCCTGCGATTGCGACTCAATCTATATAAAACAAGGGAAATACAGCTGCTGAGGCGCGCTCCGCTTGTACAGAGGGATCAGTGTCGGTTCTGCAAGCATGGGTCAGAATCTGTGAAGCATCTAATTCTGGATTGCGAAGCAATCTCAGCACAGCATAGTCTACATCTAGCACGCTTCGCACCCTTGTCGGGAAAAATGGACGCATGGTGGTGTTACCTAATTGCAGGATCCAACACTCAGTTGACTTGTGCAATAATAAACTTTATGGATGCCCTGAAGTTAAACAACATGGAGTGACATTTTTTGAACTCATTTAATGAAGGAAGGATTTTGGAATTGGAATTGGAATTGGAAATGTAACAAAAAGTGTTTCTTTCTTTTGAATTAAACTAGTGTTACAATAAAAAAAAATAATAAAAACAAAAAAGAATGTAGCAGTATCAAGAGTGGCATTTTTACTTTCTATGTTGTTTTGTTTTTCTAGCATTTTTTAACTCAATATTGAGGGGTTCTCTTTCGCTCCTTCACCAAGTCCACGTCCTGATGAGGCCTGACCAATAAACAACGCAAGCGCAGGGAAGTAAAAACTGTGTAGCAAAAGCAGAAACACGTCAACGATTTTCATAACGATTTTCGTCTAATAAGAGAAGTAGTTTTTTCTCCCACTCCTTCAATAAAATGGCAGATGGGTGCTCTGGTGCAGATTGTAAAATTTCGTATGGTTTTACAACTGTCTCCAGCCGCATTTTCCTTAAGATGGCAATTGATTTCCACAGAACGGATCCGTAGAGGGACTCAATACATAAGTCGTAGCGTACCGCTGCCATTGGAGAGCTATTTGGTAATCTCAAGACTTTGCGCCATAATTTCCCTTCGAGCTTGTCCCACAGATCTTGTGGCATGTTCCAGCTAGTTTCCCATCCAAAGGTTATCGCAGGAACTACTTTTTGAAGGTAGAATGTCAGGACTGGCTTCAAGGTACATTTTCCATATGCTGCATGCAGTTTTGCCCCTTGCAGTGCAAACATTTTCATACGGGCCACCAAGTCTTGTGACCAATCCCACTCTCGTATTGAGGTATTAAACATAACACCTAAGTATCTGATACTCTCTGTTGTCTCGAGAAGTTCATCGTTTATCTTCCAGGCAAATTTGCTTGATCTCTTTAGTTTGCTTTGACCAACCACGACAATTTTTGACTTTTTGATATTGATTCGTAGGTCGTTTTGCATACAGTAATATTGTAGCGCATTCAGCAGTCGCTGTAATCCAATTGGTGTGGAGTACATAAGAACGATATCATCGGCATAGATAGCCCAGCTTATCTTTTGCCCATTTACTAACGGGGGGAAGACCCTTAGATTGTTTAATGATAGTGGCAGGTCGGAGATGAAGAGCTTAAATAGTTGGGCTGCCAAGGGGCAACCTTGCTTCACTCCTCGTTTTGTAGGAATCTCGTCAGATAATTCGCCTGGCTCATTTAGCTGAACTCTGATGGATATCTTAGAGTGTAATGCAATCAGTGGTGACAGCAACTCGCTTGGACACTTCCAACCGTGAAGTTTCTTCCACAAGAGGTTACAGTTGATACTGTCGAATGCCTGACTCAGGTCAATAAATACGATGTACAGTTTTCTTTTCCGCCTCAGCGTATCCAGTTTTAGGCAATACAGAAGGACTGCCTTGTGCCATAAGAGATACTGTATGTTAATTATACGATCAAACTCACCCGCATCGGGGTATATCAAACATCAGTGTGATGCTATCACCTTTTGTGCAAAAGTCACCCTTTACTAACCATCAGTCACTTTGAAGAACACAATGCAGAGTGTATAATTAGAGTTATCCTGTCCCATGATTGTCTGTATGTTAAGGTTTATTATAAGTGGTAGGTGCAAAGGAAGGTGTGTCCAGTTTCCTATCTTGTTTTATGTACTATACATTGCTGAAAAATCCTATCAGCTGCTGGCACTATGCTTTTATCGGTATTTTACGTAGTCAGAGGATGTTTAAAGCATACCTACCAGATAGAGGGCAGCCAATGAGGTTACTAACACCTATACAGGCGATGAGAATATATGTTCCCTTAACCAATCCCTTCATCCAATAGGTTTTACTGTTTGGCATGTAGGATGACATCATAGCTGCCGTACATTGAGGTATAAAGACTTTTGTGTAATGGAAATGCAACGAGAGTTTGTGAGCTACAATCTGCTCACCAGGTTTCCCGACTTTATTAAACTGAGAATAAAGTAGTACTTTGCCATATTCTTTGAGTCTGTCCGATTATTTAGTCCCGAGATAATTTATTTGGTAATACCATTCCTCACTTGGAATGCTCCAGGTGGTAATGCACACTACCTCCACTCGCTCTACACCCAGCCACCCTCCCTACCTTCCTCGTTCTACCCCCAACCACCCTACCTCCACTTGCTCTACCCGCACCCACCCATCCTATCTCCACTTGCTCGACCCCCACCCACCCTAGCTCCGCTCATTCTACCCCCACCCACCCACCCTAGCTCCACTCGTTTTAGCAACACCCACCCACCCTAACTCCACTCGTTCTGCCAACACTCACCTGCCCTACCTCCACTCGTTCTACACCACCCACCCGCCCTACCTCCACTCGTTTTTCCCCCACTCGCCCACCATACCTCCACTCGTTCTTCCCCCACCCAGCCACCCTACCTCCACTCGTTCTTCATCCACCCACCCACCCTACTGCCACTCATTCTTCCGACACCCAGCCAACCTATCTCCACTCGTTCTACCCCCACCCACCCACCCTTCCTCCGCTCGTTCTATGAGAATCCACCCACCCTTCCTCCACTCGTTCTACCCCAGCCACCCTTCTTCCACTCGTTCTACCCCCACCCATCCAACCTATCTACACGCTCTCTACGCCCACGCACCCTATTTCCACTCTTTCCACCCCTACCCAATCTCCACACTCTCTCTATCCCCACCTACCCTATCTTCCCTCTCTATACCCCTTTCACCTCCCCACACACCTCTATCACCCCGAACCATCGCCTACCCCCCTTTCTCTCTCTACCCCTACACCCAACTCTCTCTACATCCCAACTTTCTATCCCCCATCATCCTTCCTCTCACACTCTCGCTTTATTTCTTTACCCTCTCAACGTTGCTTGCACATATTTCCTCTTTCTGATCATCGATTGCACCCTTTCTCAATCGTTTCCTCCATTGCTCTATTCTCCTTCCTTCTTATTCTATTGCACACCCATCCCGCTTATCACATCCTCCTTTGAAAGCTTGCACTCTCCTCCTTCTACCCTGGCACCTATAAATGCAAAATGCAAAGAACAGTAGTGAACGCCCAAACTGTTGTCTTTGCCAAAACTTGCTCTAAGGAAGCTGCCCGGACCTTTTATCACCTGTGGCCGAGGCCTGTTGAGCAGTGGTCAGTAAGGGTTTTTTTTTTTTTTGCTTTGACTATTTTGACTATTCCATGATTTAACATAATACCCCTCTTGATACGTCCTCTATGGACTTCCCTAGGTTGAGGCTTTCTAAATCCCATACATGAGTAACCTTTAAAAGGGATGTGGCCTGTGGAACTAAGCTTGAGAGATAACAAATGTTGACAACAATAATATTTCAGTAGGATACATTTTTAAATAGAGCATTGCTTTACAAATACCAATTCCACCTGTGCAGGAATGCGTTTGGCTTGGCTCATGGAGGATTATCATTGCTTCCCTCCTCGTGAGCACATACATCAGAATGTACTGAACGTACCATTTGATCAAGATTTACAAGCTGCATATGGTGAATGATCGATCCCTGGTGCACAAGTCCTTCCGACCCATGAAACAATAGAGTTCAGCATGCAAATTGTCCAAGACCCCAAAGCTGGAAACAAATCCATCTGCCAGTGCTGTGAAGCATTTGCATTACAATTTGGTACAGTGGGTGTGTCATTGTAACATTGGTGAACCAAAGGAGGCTACCCAACTTAGCATGTGCAAGGGATTTTCTTCGTCCCAACACTGCTTACCAGTTTAGATTGTTGCTGAGTTTGCAAATGGCAATGGTGCTCACGTGTCTTAGAGCCAGAGAGCGCCTTTTATAAAACACTGCGTTTGTCTGCAGATGTCTCATTGATGGGGGCCACTCACATTAGGCACTACTGGTGCTTGAGATTTATCATATTAGTTACTTGGAAATGTTTATATTGCTTGTCTGCGGGGACAACTGAGAGCATGGCTGGATTGCATCTGCAAGCATTATCTGAGACTCCGCAGGCCGTTGAACGGGCCGTAGAATGCCCAAGGGACCCCCATAACTATGCACCCAATTTCAACTTTGCATGTTAATGCTAAAACATCTAATACACTCATGACACTCGCCTATTTGAAAGTAGTGTATGTATGCATTTGACTGACTATGACTAACTCCCTAACCCACACATCCCCCCGTGTTTCCCTTTGGAAAACAGATATTACATTACCTGATGCAGATACCAGCAGAAGACTGCCTGTTCCTTGACAAGAGTCGCACTGCCCTGGCTTAGATGAAAAACATAACTACTGCAGTGAAGTGCTTTCCACTCTGCGTGCCTATCTGAGTACCTGCTGCACTGGCCTAGATCCCTTAATTATCCCTCTCCAATCGCTTTTTAATGAAATACAGCCTTTTGATTTCATTTCCCTATCCAGTGTGCTTTTCTGCCTTTCTCTCCATTACCCATACATCCTAATATCAGTGAAATGATAAAGAGAGTACTCGAATCGGGTATTCTCTTCACTGCCCCATCTCGCTCTAGTGCACAGCACAGAAACGTCCAAAAAGCCCGCAAGAAAAAAGCCTGAATGGGAGATATGGCCGAATTTCGGCCGTTCGAATATTCCGAACGGCCGAAAAGTTCGACCAAATCCCTCATTCGGTGCTAAGGGCTGCGGGGCCGGCGGGGGTGTTCCCCCCACCCTTGTTCACTATATTGTGAGCAGGGGTTGTGGGGGAGTCCCCCGCAGCTGATCCCAAAAAGTAAAAAAAAAGGATCCTGTGGCGCCGGTTCCCGATCACATAAGTGAAAGGGAACAGGCGCTGCAGGGACACAGAGCGTCAGCGACACACAGCGAAGTGTGCCACCGCAAGGTAATAACTGCTGAACCCATATGCATGCATTAGTAATGGCCGAACCCAAAGCCCTAACCCATAATGATAGGCTCACAACTTGTTTCAAGTTTTCGCAATAAAAAGACCGTAGGATTTTATTGTACAGATATGGGTTATGACAATAACAATATCACATATCATGATGGTATCATACTTTTGGGCACCGGGCCCTAAGGTTACCCCCTCGGACCCGTGCCGCCTTCTTGTGTCCCACGACTTGTTGTGGGCACCGTACAGTGCCTTGTACTTCTTTTTGTTCTTCTCCCCTTTTGTAGGGTGGGTGGGTTCTGTGGTAAAGAAGCAAGAAGATTTGGAAGACACTGAGTAAACAGTGAACCTCCTGTTTGCTTGGGTCCCCGTTCAGGGTCCACAAACAGATTGTGTTTACTCTGAGCATGCTGCTCTCATTTATAGGACCCCAGGAGGCCATGGGTCTTTGTTGTGCATGTGGTGGGGGCCGCTGTTGTCGCAGCCTCCGGCCGGATAGCCGACTATCTGACCCCCTGGTGGGGGCAGGCTTTGAACCTGAGCCCTGCCTGATGGTTGTTTCCTTATGGCGCTTAGCACCTTGCTGTTGTGAGGAAGGGTGCAATGACTGCTCGCACCTTACCCTTCCGTGGCTTTTGTGCTGCCGAGACTGCGTGTCTTCGTAGCTGGGGGGAAGGAGAGGAGCAGGTGCGGGGGGTTGGGGCTGCCCCTCTCCCAGCTGCCGATGGTAACAGCAGTTACCCTGCCTCGCTTTTGGGATGCCCATGCAGCATTGCCCATAGCTGCTGAACCCATATGCATGCATTAGTAATGGCCGAACCCCAAGCCCTCACCCATAATGATAGGCTCACAGCTTGTTTCAAGTGTTGGCAATAAAAAGGCTGTAGGATTTTATTGTACAGATATGGGTTATGACATTAACAATATCACATATCATGATGGTATCATACTTTTGGGCACCTGGTCCTGAGGTTACCCCTTCGGACCCGTGCCGCCACACACGGGCAGGTTCCCGGCTGGCCGTGTTCCCCCAAGAGTATGCCCTAGAGACAGCCCCTGAGAGCAAGAGTTGTATTGATTTCCTGAAAGAAATGCTCCATGCCCTGGCTAGATAGATGGGTGCCGTCGTCGAGAAAAAGGTCTGGGTTCCCTAGTGTAATGGCTGGGTGTTTTATGAAACCCAGTCATCTAGTCATACAGAATCTCTCTATAGTCCTGTTCAGTTTTCTTCTGGATATGTCTATAGATTTGTAGCAGTTGGCCCCTAGCCATTTCTTTCTTGGTAAGATGGCTGAGAAATATATTTCGGTACCCCTCCAGTTGTGCGAAATGCCTGCTAGGGAGGAGCACATTTATTCACATAGGGTGCGTCTAGCTGTGTTGACTAGGTCGTTGCCCCCTAGATGTTTGATCAGGAATTCTGGTGGGTCACTGTATGCCACCAGTTCCGCTAATGTTTCGTGGACGTCCGCCCAACGTAGGCCTCTGTATCCCCACCATGAAGTAATGGTGTTTCTGAAAGGTGGCCCATCTTTAGTCTCTTCTGCCCATCTGCCTGTCCTGAACACAAATGAGTGGCCAACTATCCATGCTGATCGGAGTGTGGTCCTCAATTCGCCTGTTGTTTCTGTGGTGGTGGGAGGGAGGGAAAAGCAAGACAAATTACTAGGGCTGATGGCTATATCGATTGCGGTCTGATATATCTTTTATAACAGTCTGACTTCCATCCCCCTATGTTTTTTAGTAGTTGCGGTGCTAAACCTCCTTGCCATGCAGCGGTGGTGGCACCTATCCTGAAGGAATGAGTGCCGAAATGTTTGTGATCCGACCCTGCTCTGCTGATTGCTTTCATCAGCACTCCTTTAAATTGGTAGCGGCTTAGGGCCGACGCATCCTTGTGGATTAAAAAACTCCCCCCCACTTTAGGTTGTTGTACGTAATAGAGGTTGGTGATGCACACCGGGCAGTTTGTTGCCTCATGGATGCAACAAATATTGATGGTTCTTTTTGCACCCATTTTCGACTGTGGCATTTCTATATTAACACTCTCCTGTCTCACCCTGATTTCCATGACGGCCAGGCCGTTTGTGGCATTGGTGCTGGAAGCGATGAGTTCACCTACCCGGAAAGCCCCGAAGTAGGCTAGAAAAAAGGCTGTTTTAAAAAACATTATCTCGTAAGGGTTCCAACATATGGCTTCCAAATGGCTTGCTATCTGTACCAGTTTGGTGAAATCAAGGGGTCGGCGGGTGTCCACTTGCGGCCCCTCCAATCTGCCCCATACCTTCATTGCATAAGAAATGAGTGTGTTCTGAGTGGGGTCTGAATCGCCCCGAATTTTCGTAAAGTATGAGATTGCCACCAGGTGTCTTTTAGCCCAGTCCCTTTTGAAACCTTGTTCCCGGGCCCATTTTAAAAATACTTCTATATCTTTAATCGTTATTAGTTCTACGTGGTTTAAACCTGTGGCTTTGAATAAGTGTTTGCAAACACTTACTGTACTGTGTTGCTGTGGTGTTTGCCACCACCCTCTCTGCCATCTTTGTTAGGAAGCCCGTGAGGTTGTTGGCACCCATTGTTGTTGTGCCTGCTTTGTATTGGTCATCCCGGCCTGCACTCTCTGGTGCTGGCGTTGATGCCAATGTGTTGTTGGCACCCGTTTTAGAGGTGCCTGCTTTGTCTTGGTCATCCCGGCCTGCACTCTCTAGTGCTGGCGTTGATGCCAATGTGTTGTTGGCACCTGTTTTATAGGTGCCTGGTTTTTGTTGGGCATCCCGGCCTGTGCTCTCTGGCGTTGGCGTTGATGCCGTTATCCTTGGCTTCCCATTATTGCCTAGCATTCTGCTGGTATTGGCGTCATCTGTTCTTGGCCATGCAGCGCTAGCTCTCGGAATCTTGTCCACTGGAAGCGAGAAAAGGCATCAGCAATGTTATTATCTGCCCCTGAAATGTGCTTCGCTTTGAGTACAACGTTTACTTGTAGTGTGACTGTTGCAATGGCTCATAATACTTTTAGTACTAAAGGGCATTTCGTAGACCTTCTGTTTATGGAGCCCACTACAGCCATGTTGTCGCCCCAAATCAAAAGTTATGTCGCCTGCCCCAGATGTGTAATGTTAGTCAGATGGGGAATATTTCTAGTAAGGTGATGTTTCTTGTCCACCCTGCTGTTTTCCATGAATTGGGCCAGTGTTCTGCCACCCATTCGGAGTCTAGTATGGCTCCAAACCCCTTGCTCCCAGCTGCGTCGGTGTATAGGACCCTCTTTGACCGGGTATTTAAAGGCGTTCGCCAAACTAAAGACCCGTTGAAATCTCTGAGGAATTTTCCCCATGTTTCCAGGTCCTGTTTCACCTCTCTGCCTAGCCGGATATGCAAGTGTGGTTTGGTGAGTGATTTGATTTTGAACTCTAGGCTTCTGGAAAATATCCTCCCTTGAGATATTATTTTGGATGCAAAATTGAGGCTGCCTGCTAAGGATGTATTTCCTTTACAGTCCCCTTTTCTCTCTTTATCAGGTTTTGTATTTTAGCCAGGAGTTCTGATATTTTTGTTTCGGGGATTCTGAAGAGCCCCTTTGCTGAGTCTATTTCGATGCCCAGAAAGATTATGTTTGTTTCTGGTTTGGTGTTTTTTTCCCCCGCTAGGGGAATTCCCCATTGAGCGGCCATGTGCTCCAGTTTTGTTAAAGCCTGGCCGCATTCCTCGGAGTTTGGTGGCCCTATGACCATGAAATCGTCTAGGTAATGCACTATTTTTGTCCCTGGTCTCTGTTTTAGGAAAGCCCAATGAAAAAAGGAACTGAATTGCTCAAATAGTGCACAGGATACTGCGCACCCCATGGGAAGGCATCTATCTACGTAGAATTTGTTGTTAAAGGTGAAACCTAGCCACTGTTGTGACTCTGGGTGGACGGGCAAGAGTCTGAAAGCAGATTCGATGTCCAGTTTAGCCATCAAGGCATTTCTGCTGCACTCTTGTATAAGCCTTACCGCTTCTTGGAAATGCGTGTAAGTTACCGCGGATTCTGTGTGTGGGACGCCATCGTTTAGAGACTGGCCTTTTGGGTAGGAAAGGTGATGGATTAATCTCATTTTTCCGGTTTCTTTTTTGGGGACCAGGCCTAGTGGAGATATTAAATAGTCCTTTAGAGGCAGGGGGCGCCTCAGGGACCTGCTACCCTGCCCAGTTGCAGTTCTTTCTTGATTTTGGTTTCTACTATATGGGGGTTGTCCCTGGCTGACTTTAGGTTCATCGGGATGTTTTGTGACCCAGTGCCCTTAAATGGGATAAAAAACCCTTTGGTGAAACCCTGCAATATTGGGTAGCTGGTTAGAGCGTCCCTAAAATTGCCTGGGTTGATGGGCGTTCATCCTGGTTCTAAAATTGGGATATCATTCTTTCTTGGCTGGTAGTCTGGTGCAATTGCTTGCTGCATGGTCGCCGTTGCAGTTTGTGCAGGCGTGTTTGTACCAGCATTCTTTGCCCCATGTACACTGGTTTTTCCCAAAATTTCTGCATGGGATGTTGGATTTGACAGCCTGCTGTTTGTTCTGTCTGTGAGCATTATTTTTAGCCGCCGCAGGCTGGTTCCTCCGAAAGGGCTGTTCCCCTTTTTTGGATCTATTGTTGTCATGGGATTTGCTTACTTGTGAATTTTTGTTATTTTTGGAAGAAGAATGCATGGTATCTTCTTCCTGGGGAGGTTCGGAGTTGAGGGTGTATACATCATTCTGGACTTCATCCCACTCAATGGCCGGTCTTTCTGACATGCTCCTCCTAAATCTGATATCGTATGCAAGCCATGTCTTCCCCGTCTGTGTTACTTTTACTTCCCTTATTTTATCAACGTATGCCCAGATCTTCCTACCATCCATGGGAAATTTTTCTTCATATATTGTTGCTAGTATGGCAAAGGCCTGAAACCAGTTGTCCCAGTTTTGTTCGACCTGGGCGTTCCTGGCAATGGCTTTCTCTTCTATTTTTTTGGGATCTCTAAAAGCGTCTTTCCCTTTGCGCTGTGCTTCTATTAGGGAAAAGATTTCTATAAACTCTTTGGCCCATATGGCTTCTTTGATTGTGGTATCAATGTTCCATGCCAGGCATCTTTTGTATCTATTTAATATCTCTGTTTGGAAAGATTTCATTTTTTGTTCTACTTGCGCATTACAGATTGATATAATGTCAGTTGTATTGCTGCCGGGTGTCCCTGTCGCGCCTGTGTTGTCTGCGCCTGGCGTTGTCCATGCTTTTAGGGCACCTGTTGGATCAGTTGCTGGAGTTGTGGAGGCTGTTGCATTTATAGCTGTGGCCGCTATTGGCAAATGCTGTACTTGTTGTGGCGGAGTTGCTATAGGTAGTGTTACGGGTGGGTTGACAGCCGTTATAGTAGGTTCTATTGTGATGGGGGGGTTTGAGGCCCCAGGTTGCCTTGCGGGCGGCGTCTGTTTCCCCCTTATTTCTACCATTAGTTGCTGTAATTCTGCTATATTCTCGCATCATTTTGACAATTATTTGGTACCTTTTCTGGCATCTTCGGATATTTTTCTCTTTTTCAATGGTGCAGGAACCTCCTCCTGGCTGGGTGGGCTGGTAATTCCTTCCCTGGGTAGGCCGTACATGCTTTCTCTAACCCATGCCCATCCGTAGTGCTCTGCCGCTTCAATGGCTGCTAGCAATTGTGGTGATTTGGGCTTCTGCGCCGGTGTTGGGTGTGCCCGTGTTTTCCGTTTGGGCCCCATGTTTTTCTATGCCTGCTATAGGGGGGGGAAAAAAGGGTTTTTATCACAGAGTTAAACCGTTGTTATCGGCGAGTTCTTTGCGCCTGTTCTATTTGTTGCCTGTGGTGGGTAACTGTTGACAGGTGCCTTCTTTGCCCGGGTTTCAGAAACTTGTGCAGCCCCCAGGCTTGATTTACTGAATTTAAATAATTGGTTTCGCTGTGCGATCGCCCTGCAATATTACAGAAATGATTTTAAATCTGCAGTCTTTGGGCCCGCCGAGTTTGAAAATGTGTTCGCAGCTCTGCGTTGCTGTCAAGCAAAGACGAGCTCCCAAGCTGGTTTGTGACTCTGCCCAGTTTAAAATTGGCTTGCGTTATCCTGCCCCGTCTGCCTTATAACGCGGGGGTTCCAGTCCACTGTAATAAAATGTATCTTTTCTGGACATAAATGTCTATTTTTCCTCCCTCTTAGCCCCAGCGCGGTGGCTCACCTGAAAAGTGTTGAATCGGAAACCGTCTGTGCCGTGCTGTTCGAGTGGTGTTTCTCCTTCGTCGCACTGGTTTTGTGGCTGATACCGCAGCAGGCGTCTTTGTTTGCTGTGGATTAGACACGCTCGCCGCTCGCTTTTCGGTCTATGCCGAAAATGTTGAAGCTGACAGCATCCGCGCTGGCCGTTCGGTTGCCGTTTCTTCCTTCGTTAAAACTGCATTGCAATTGGTTTGAACAGTACAATGCTCAGGAAGGAAAAAGACACTGCGATGTACAGTGAACTTCAAGAATTGCTAAAGAAGCAAGAAGATTTGGAAGACACTGAGTAAACAGTGAACCTCCACAAACAGATTGTGTTTACTCTGAGCATGCTGCTCTCATTTATAGGACCCCGGGAGGCCCTGAGTCTTTGTTGTGCATGTGGTGGGGGCCGCTGTTGTCGCAGCCCCTGCCGGATAGCAGACTGTCTGACCCCCTGGTGGGGGCAGGCTTTGAACCTGGACCCTGTCTGATGGTTGTTTCCTTATGGCGCTTACAACTTTGCTGTTTGGAGGAAGGGTGCGATGACTGTTCGCACCTTACCCTTCCGTGGCTTTTGTGCTGCAGAGACTGCGTGTCTCCCTAGCTGGGGGGAAGAAGAGGAGCAGGCGCGGGGGGTTGGGGCTGCCCCTCTCCCAGCTGCCAATGGTAACAGCAGTTACCCTGCCTCGCTTGTGGGATGCCCATGCAGCATTGCCCAGTAGGGGGTTGGGAGTGGGGGGGTTGGTGTGGGGGCCAAGAAGGAAATGTTCAGGGGAGAAAAGACAGAAGGTTATTTTCAGAAAAATAATATGTCTTTTCTCTCTCAAACAATTCCGTCACGGGCTTCTAACCCCGATCCGTACAACACGAGGCTCCACTGCTTGCGTTGCAGTCTACCTGTGTCTAGATGAACGTTGCTGTCTGCATCGGGCGCTGCTGCTCATTTCAGCCAAGGCAGCGTGGCTGCACGTCTGTACTACAGCTGCCTCATGTTCTGGAGTTGGCGTTCAACGTAAATGGCATGGAACACAACATAAAGTAACCTTTATCTAGAGGCCGAAGTGTACAAAAAGAAGTAGTGCTGTGGAACTATGTTCCCTGCTGGCCTGTGCCCGCTCCTCACAAACCCCATCACCATGACAACACCCCTCCCATGCGCAATACAAACCCCTAAACAAATGCGCCTGCTGTTTAAGGAAACGGTCAGTGCAGTGCACTGAAGTGCAAGTTTCAACTTCTTCCTACACTTTTATTTTAAAAGGAAACCATTCCGGAACAGTTTCTTTTTCAAATAAAAGTACAGGAACACTAACTTAATTGTGTGCATCTCATGTGGTGTGAGCCAGAGCATTGATAGGCTCGGTTTCTCAGATGATAGAACCAATGTACAACATTAGGCACACCTATTTCTTATTAAGTGTAAATAATTGTTAGGATCTGTTGTAATGTTATTCTCAGATAATGGTTTTATAGAAAATTATAGGTGCGGGGGAGATATTCTCAACCTTGACATCTGGGTTGAAAATAATATGGAAAAGGAGGATGTTCCCAATGTGGGGAACTCCCGCCCCTGCACACTGTCTACTATCTGAATAAACAGATCAATAATTTATACAAGGGGTGTATGATTGCCAGGTAATAAACTATTTCCAAATGCAATCACCCACTAATTTCATTTGGATATAATTGCATTTCCATTAGGGCACAAAGCTAATCACAAGGTCAGCACATTAAACCAATTAACCAGTGATGTTACCTTCTACACATTCTTGCTTTAAGTAATCGAATTAGTGTTCCCTAAATAATTTTACAGGGACTGATAATATCGCCCGGAGGACATTCTCTGCATTTGAGCTACTAATGGAAACACAATTATATCCAGATGAAATGAAGTGCAACTAGCAAATCACAAGGTCAGCATATCTAATAATGCTCTTTTAGCTCTTAGTCTCTCACCCCCCCCCCCCCTTAATGAAACATGATCACTGAGAAGGATCAATTACATAAACTTCTACCATGATTGGATTTTAACATAAACTTTTCAAAGATGAGTTACTTTCGAACTGCATGATTAGTATTACAAATTCTAAGGTTTCAGTGTATCCAAATTATGAACTGATTAAGATTATGATTATTTCTTTTTGAAGTGTAAATGCAATATGTTATAAAGTTTGGAATTATGAAATATTGTGGCAAACCCTTGTATTAAGTTTGATATCCTTTTTTTCATTTTGTAGAACTTATGAAATAATAATTTTGCCGCTGATGAAGAGTGAATTCTCGAAACGCGTTCGGCCATCAAATACAATAAATCTCAAGTTCTTGTGACAAATTTGAAGACTGTCATTTGTAAATATTTTGTTTTTCTTAAAACTTTTTCTCATGTTATATGATTAATTTGATATGAATTTAAATAAGAATTAATGGGTGATTGCATTTGGCAATAGTTTATTACCTGGCAATCATACATCACTTGTATAAATTATTGATCTGTTTATTCAGATAGTAAGTAGACAGTGTGCAGGGGACGTGAGTTCCCCACAGTGGGAACATCCTCCTTTTCCATTCTCTTTCTCAGATGGTCACTACACAGTCCTCTAAGGAGGGAACTGAGATCCTTCCAATTGGGACCCCTGCTCCCTGCTTCTTCCCTTCTCTCTGGCCTCCCCCCTTGGGCTGTCCCCTTGCTCCTTCTTCTGATTCCAAAAATCTTGGGGTCATCTTTAAACTCCTCTCTCTCCTTCGTCTCTCACACTCGGTACATTGCTAAGAAGTCTGACTTTCAACTCTTCCTTCTCAAAGGAATTCTCCCTTTTCTCACTTCCCCCAGAAGCTCAATGTTCCCGAGCTCTGGTTCTCTCTAGGCGGCTTCACTATTGCAACAGCCTCCTCAACCTACCTTCTTCCACTCTGCGACCCCTTCAGCTATCCAGAATAGAGCAGCAAGACTTATCCTTGACCTAAAGCCCAGGGACTGCATTTCTCGTGCCCTAAAAAGTCTCCATTGGCTCCTGGTTGCTGCACGGATCAAACTCAAATCCAGCTGCATCATCTACAAGGCTGTCTTGGGCCAGGGACCACACTATCTGCAACTCTCTCTTACAAAATACTCTCCTTCTAGACCTCTATATTCCTCTGGCACCAACACCCTGTGTGTGAAGCGTTTATCTAAACAGAGAGCAGGAGGTCGTTCGATTTCCTCAGCTAGATCCCTCCTATGGAACAGCTTCCCAATCCCTCTGCGTCTTGAACAGGACCTTCTTACGTTCCAAAAGCACCTCAAGACTTTCCTCTTTTCCTCCTCCTTCCCTTCTACCCTGCTCTGCTAATCGTACAGTTGCTTTGATTGGTGTCTTGGGCCCTTATGCATCCTCAAGGCCCCTGACCTCCCACATCCAATCTCCTCAGCTTCTGTCTCCCCTCAGCACTTGCCTCGGCACACCCTCCACACTGGAGACTCGCACTTTTCCACCCAACGTGGCCCCTTGCTGCATAGCACTTACCATACCTTGCACTTCATCTGTGGTTCACTGTCGAGCACGGACACCCGAACACCTACTCCACTGCCCTCTTCCTTGCTGCACTTGCATGTTCTGAATACTCACAAGGCATAGTAGGCTCCGCTGTCCCTTCCCCTACTGTATTTCTTATATATTTTAATTGTACTGCAATCCCATCTTGCCTCTATGTTGCCCTGTGGGCGCTTTGAAACAGAAGTTACTTGCTGTATAAGCGCCTAACAAGCAAACAATAAACAAACAATAAACAAACAAATATGGTGCTCAGCCCCGACTGCAAAGAAAGTGCCAGAGCTGGGCCTCGGCAGATCCTGCACAAATGAAGCACTGCCAGTATGTATGTCTGACTCTTTGGCCCCTTGCCATTGGTCCACATATTCTTTAATTTTAGATTTCTTATTCTCAGAAGTTTGATGGGCCATTTTTGTCACTTCATCATCAACCTTCTGTGTACCAGCTACAGGTATTCTTGAGCGAACATCATGGTTGAACATTAGTTCAGATGGATGGACACCTGTTGTGCTGTGAGGGGTGTTTCAGTAGTCTATCAATAAGTTAGAAAGAGCTTGCATTAACGATCCTTTGGTGATATAGCAAACCTGAAGTGTCCTTTTGATGTTAATCGTGAATGGCTTTACTGTGCCATTTGCCTGTGGCCATAATGGTGTAATGCTTTTGTAATAAAAACCTAGGTATTCAGCGGACAAGGCGAAGTCATCACCACAGAATAGGGGTCCATCCCAGACTTTACGATATTTGGGATTCCATAGACAGCAAACATTTTTTCCAGTGCTGACTGTGCTCCTATAGATGATACAATCTCCACTTTAGGATACCGCAAAATCTCGTCCATGGCTGCCAGCAAATATTTACCACATGAAAGTGGTCAGACCAGGTCAACCTCAACTTCTTCCCATACCTTTGTGGGCAAGATTTATTTATTTATTTATTGAGCATTTGTTAGGCACATTGACAACAAAATGGTGTTTCCAGATTGTCTTTTTTTAAGGTTCTGGGTTGTGTGCAGGGTGCTACGAATGTACAGATAGTGCACTTATCCAGAGCAGCCTCTATATCTGAATCCATTTTGTAGTACCACACCTTCTGGCATAGCACTTGCGTCATCAACACTATCCCTATATCTCCTACATGCACCAGCGCCATGACTTTTTCCATGCAACTATGAGGGTGTGACCATTCCTTTTTCCTTGAGAAGTAGACCCTGGGGAGAGGGGGACATTTCATCCTTGATGAGAGCAAATGAGCATAGCACTTTGAGTTCTTCCTCACGTGTCACCTGAATGGCCGGGATACACCACCTGTCAAGACAGCACACATTGTTTTATCTTCTTCTTTATAACTTTATCTCGGCTGAAAAAGCCATACAAGTTTGGCAAATACAACAAACAAATATACACTACACAAATATAAAACATCACATAAAATAAGTGACACTTGGATATAACATAAATTACACAGTTCATTCCTTCAATCTATGCAGGGACATGACAAATAGCTGTATATTATTACTATTGTCAATGGACCATGAACCTTGATGGTCTAAGCAGAAGGGCCTCACTTGGTGGCCTGTTCCACAACGGTGCTGCAATTACTCCAGTGGGCCCCAGCCAATATGGAATATTATCGCTGGGCCAGTGACTGAGTACTATGGTAGAATTAAGTGGGCGCCGACACTTCCTGCTATGGTTCAATACTCCCTCAGCCAGATGATAGTCTCTGAAATCAATTCTAATGGTGTCATAAACATAGGTACCCTGTCGATAAAACCTGGTGCAACATGTAATTTGTTCCCGGCTGACAAATGAGCATCCCCTCACAAACTGGAGCCAGTAAAGGCATTTGTTTAGGAGGGCATCTCCGGGTTCATGAAAACTTAAATCAATCTTGGGGACCTTGTGAAGATAGAGTGCCCCCCTGCCCATGATAATAGTGTATTGTTGACATGATCATTAGGTCTAACAATGGTTCGACCCATTAGCCTTCTCTGCATGTTGGTTACCCCGGTTGCCCTAGCTTCTTTTTGACCCTGAGGGAGCAGTAATGGGGGCTGGGGAGGACAGTAGCTACCCCCGCTATGCACATAGTCAATTGAATCTATATTTGACAATGCCTCAGCTTCCACTAGGACTGATAGACAATGGTTTTTAAGTCCAGGCCTGTTAGTTCGGCATCTATCGCTCTGGTTGGTATCAGTGGTGGCAGTTGCAACTGAGTGCATTTCAAACGCAGGCATCAGTGAACCACCCTCCATTGGATTCGCTTGGACCGCTCCTTTTGCCTTCCAATCAGTCAGGAGCCCCCCCCCCCCTTAGCTGTGCTCTTACCCACCAATTCAATCAAGTGCAGTACCAATTTATTAAGTTGGGCAATTTCAACCAGGACTGTGCTCTCTCACATGAAGTAAAAAGACTGCATTGATTTTTAACTGGCAATGACTCGCAAGAAATCCCCCATCCTCCAGATCCCTTGTTCGCAGTCCTAGATAGACCGTTGTCCTCCAATCGACCTGCTGCCATGGGGATTTAATGCAAAGAGTTACAGGGTGGGGAACCTTATCCGGTTTGGGCATCACAGCCATTCCATTGTCCACCAACGCAGATGGTAAAATACAGAATGTGGGGGATCACAAGAATCAAAGGCATCTGGAGCTGGGAGGGTGGGAGACACTATACAGCTGTTGGACATGGCCAATCCAGAGTCAGAAGCAGAGTGAAAAGGGAAAACCCCTGCGGTAGATGGGACATCTGTGGGTAGGAGCAAAGGTACGGGCACACATCTTTGGGTAATGCAAGCAATACAGCATTTACAATCTTAGCAGTGCCAGAGTCAGCCAGATCAGCAGGGTCAACAAATCACAAAGAACAGTTCGCCCCCACATTCCCCAAATCCAGGTTGACTGGAGAAGTGGTCAGAGAGCCAACTGATGCCAACAAGTTGTTGATTTCAGTGATTAAAAAACATCTTCCACCGTCAGATGAGCTTGGCTCTTTGTTACATGCTACTGGCAACTGAATTGGCAATTGTTCTGGGACTGGGAGCTTTCTTTCATCTATTAGAATTTTTCATTTAAGTGCAAGTGCAGGTAAAGGGTCTACTTGCACGTCAAAGGTGTCAGCAATTGGTCTATCCCTGATAGGAACAGTACGCCGTCTGGGCCAGATGAAAGATATACAATAGACCAGGCACAGACACAGCCCATATGTCTCAGTTCACAGTTTTAATACACTAGACTAATGTCCTGAATCGAGGGGGAGAAGAGGTAGCAGGCTGGGCAAAATAGCTCTCATCATTTTCCTGTGAGTCCACTGCCCAGTTCTCCTTCCGAACCCGCGTCGGCCAGGAGTCTTCAGCTTGCGAGTCCACTGCCCAGCCTCGAAAGAATAGTCCTCGGAACAGGCTGGTGTGAAGCTTCTTGGATGCACCCAAGAGCCTTTGGGCACCCCGGGCGCGGACACCCTTGGCTGCAAACACCTGCACCCTTTTCCCCACAGGCTTCACCCTCGTGGGCGGACGCAGCAGCAGTTATCCAAGGGGGGGCCAGCAGGCCTCAGCAGACCAGCATTAGCCGGAAGGAAAGACTTCTCCCTCTGGTTCAAACACCCGTACCCTTTCCACCCTCGCAGAGGGATGTAGCAGAAGTTATCCAAGGGGGAGGCGGGGCCTCAGCAGACTAGCATCAGCAGGGAGGAAAGACTTCTCCCTTGGGTGCAAACACCCTCCCCCTTTCCTCCCACGGACTTCACCATCGTGGGGGGACATGGCAGCAGTTATCCAAGTGGGGGCGGGACCTCAGCCGACCGGCATCAGCAGGGAGGAAAGACTTCTCCCCGGGTACAAACACCTGCTTCCTTTCCCCCGCAGGCTTCATCCTCATGTGGGGACACAGCAGCAGTTATCCAAGGAGGGCGGGCCTCAGCAGACCGACATCAACAGGGAGGAAAGAGTTCTCCCTCGGGTGAAAACATCCACACCCCTTCCCCCCACGGCCTTCACCCTCGCGGGGGGAGGTGGCAGCAGTTATCCAAAGGGGTGAGGAGGGGCATCAGCAGACCGGCATCAGCAGGGCGGAAAGACTTCTCCCTCGGGTGCAAACACCCACACCATTTCCCCCGCGGGCTTCACCCTCGTGGGGGGATGCAGCTTCTCCCTTGGGGGCAAACACCCTCACCCTTTCCTCCCACGGACTTCACCATCGCGGGGGGACATGGCAGCAGTTATCCAAGTGAGGGCTGGACCTCAGCATACTGGCATCAGCAGGGAGGAAAGACTTCTCCCTCGGGTGCAAACACCTGCACCCTTTCCCCTGCGTTGTTTTATGTTGGACAGCAGTTCATCCTGCAATATTTCCACTATGATGGTGGCCATGGAAAGGTCCTTAGGTAGTCCATGACGGACCATGCAATTAATACATTGATCAGCCTTCGACGTCCATGCACACTTTGTACCTTGGAGAGGATGTCTTGATAACAAATCAGCAGGATTGTTGTCTTTGCCCAGCTTATGAATAATATCAAATTGATATTCTTTAAGGGGTTAGCCCCATTTAGCAATCCTAGCAGGCATCTTTGTGTTGTGTTTACTGTAGATTGTTGTCAGAGCTTGGTGATCAATGACAACAGTGAATCTTTTCCCATATAGGAACAGATGATAATGTGCACATAGTCAGACCACGGACAAACTATCTTTCTACACTTGCGAATATGCATACACAGCTGATGCCATGCTTCGACTGGCATAAGACACAATCCAACAGGGTGTTTATGAGTCAGTTGTGCCAGGATGGCACCCAGTCCTAAGGAACTGGCATCCACTGTGATTTCTGTTCTCAGGTTGGGATCATAATTTGCCATACAGGCAGCAGACGAGACACATTCCTTAATGTCACGGTAAGCTTCCTTACAGCCTGGTGACCACAGCAATACATTACCAGTCTCTTTGAGAAGTCTCAACGGCATGCTGAATGATGGAAAATCCTTGATATATATGGTGCAATAGCTGGCCATCCCCAGGAATGACTGTACTGCAGATATATTTATCGGGATCAGCGTTGAAACAAGAGCCTAGACTTTTTCTGGATTGGGTTGAAGTCCCTCACTAGAAAAGATGTGTCTGAAAAACTTGAGCATTGACTTACTGAATTCGCATTCATCAGCGTTACATGTAAGATGTGCCTCTTGTAGAACCATGCTGGCCCATCAAAGGGTATCACCGTGAACTACTTGACTGGTGCAGAATATGAGAATGCCAACACTATAATTCAGGCATGCAGAATTTGACAAATGACATTATGAAATGCTAAACGGAGGTGTTTGTATCTGAACAATCAAAGATGGGTTGTGAACATTGTTATATAGTGCGAGTCAGGGTGTAGCTCTAGCTGTTGGCAGCATTTGCTCAAGTGTAATTTTGAGAACGCAGTCACTCCATGTAGCAAATGCATCATATCCGTCATTTGTGGTGTGCTCTAGCACCTTGAAGCGTCTGCTTGTGCTAGATGGAATTACAATAGTAATTTCAAAACCAAATAATCGGACAGACTCAAAGAATATAGCAAAGTGCTACTTTATTGTCAATTAACAAAGTAGGGAGACCTCTCAGACATCAGACTGATGCATGCACAATTGCATAGCAGCTTGATTACATGGAGGTTTTATACGCCAATATGCGTCCTCTATGACATCATTCTTTGTGCCAAAATACAAAACCTATCAAGCAAAAGGAATGGTTAAGGGAACATATCTACTTATAGAAGATATAAGGATTAGTACATCATTGACTACCCTTTATTTGTAGGGCACGCCTTGAACAACCTCTAAATATGTATAGTACTGTTTATAGCGGACAAAAGAACAGTGGTTTGGTCTATGCTACATTGCATATTAGGTGGTCCCTCAACTTCACCGATTGATTGGCATACCATCCCAACCTTGAACGTGTGGCTCTTTAGCAGCACGTATGTGAAACGAAACTTAGGTGTTTGAATCCCGTCAGACTACTCCCCGTTTTCCCAATTAGTCCATCATCTCTCATCGGTAGTCCATCAGCCAAAGTCTAACATTTGTAGTTGACCTTGTTGTCCTGGAACATTCAAGGGAGTGTGAGAACACCACTATCTTAGCTTGAGGCTCTAATGAATAGCCTTTGTTTTTGACTGCTGAGTCATGTGTGAAGAGACCACAAATGTATCAATTTCAGTCTTCTATTTACTGCTTTTTGATTTAATTATGTAGAGTGCTGTTGCTCCTCTTGGCCTCTAGAGACCTGCTCACTCTATCTCATATGAACTTTGTACACTTTTAATTGACCAACAGTTTGAGTCTCCGAGATGTTTTCTTCTTCTTTCATCTATGAAAAATGTCCCACATTCAGAGCTTATCCATGTACTCCCTTTGTGCTCTGTGCTTATTCCTCGATATAGCATCCCTAACTCTGGGCCAACCTTGACTCATCGTCGGGTCTGCACACAAAGATGTTTTTCTGCATCTCCTGATTCTACAGCCTAGGCCTGTCCCTGAGGTAGCTTGGTTAAGTTCAGCATGAGCCATTTTCCCATTATAGCCGCCCTTGCCACGTTATATATTCCTCTATAGGAAACTTATATGTCTTTTCTTTCTAACTTGCGTTACTGCTTATTTACAGTTATTGGTCAGTAAGTTACTTAATCTTCTTTAGATCCATGATTACTTTAGCTTTAGGTACATGCTACTCTTAGTGCTTCAATTACATCGCTACTCCTCAGTATTTTCATATCGTTTCAGCATAGGTTCATATATCATCTTTATGACATCACTTTGTCCTCATCAGACTTCACTTTAACATCTGTCCATAATAGTCATTGATGCATTCTGACATCTTGACAGGGGACATCCTCCAATGTAGCATTCTTCCATGCGACATCCGTCCACATTTTCAGTGCAAGGGTACATTCTGTATGGTGTCTGAGTGCATAACGTCTCTCATACACTCGATGTAGCATGGGAACAATGCAGAGGGTCCCATTTATTGCACTTCTCCAAATGTTCCAATATGATGGTGGTGAGGGGGCAGGAAATGATGACATAGGGGGTCATTACGACCCAGGCGGTAAGTAAGCCAACTTTACCACCATGGTGTAAACTAGGTTTACACCATGGTGGATGGCGGATTTACTGCCCCATTCCAAGGTGAGTGGGGCGGTAAATCCACATTTCCCATTTTACCCTTCCCCATTCCCATTTTTGCCCCATAGGGTATAATGGGAGTGGGGAAGGCGCTAATTACGCCACCGTAAATTACGGTGGCGTAATTAGCACCAAGGCGGTTTAGCGCCATGGATTTTAACGTCTGCTAAAAGCAGCCGTTAAAATCGGAATCAGGCGTTAAGGGTTAACGACAGCATTAACCCTTAACGCCTGAGTTGTAATGAGGCCCATAGTGTCTACCTGCTCCTCTACATTCCACCCTCTGGTCGAATTTTCGACCAAATTCTCTTCTTCTATGGTTTTAATCTCCTCTTCATCATGTATGAACATCTTCTCTTCATCCTGCTTCTTCTTTGGGATCCAAATCTTTGCCACCCCCTCAGGTGATCTGCATTTTTTGTGTGTTCATCCACACTTCAGATCATGTGGCAGCACTCTTCAGATGGTGAACAGAATATCCAATGTCCTACATATCTTATCCGATCCTTGGGGTAACGGAACATCGTTCCTGGAAGTGCAAGGGTACTTTTCTTTGGATTCTCCTCGGTACTGGCTTCAATTTGCATCTGCTCACCCGTTCCAGCACCAATGTCACACATTATCTTCATTCCAATAGCTTTCTTGGCTGTCTTCTGGCGCTGTTCTAAGATGATCCTTATAAGACAGAATCCTAGCAATACCAACACTATTATTGCTCTGTGTATTTTCAAAGCATTGGCCAGCCAGGTTGGAATGCATGATTACAGAAATGAAAACCATTTATCGCCTGCTGTTTTATCAGCTTCATCTTTGTATGTAAAGTAGTCAGTATGATTATTGCTACTGTCAGGGTTCCATATTCTCCATTATGGGATGGTGTGAATGTAGAGCAGGAAGGCCCGACCTTGGCACACATGCCTCCTTCCATTGCTGTAATTAGGTCCAAGACATAACTTTTCTGAAGGGTCATCACCCTGATGGCTCTCAATTCTCCTCTGATTGCGTTGAATCCTTTTATTGTTGCACTAATCCCCTTGGCGTTTACTGCAGACAGGAGTCCTGGCATGAATATAGATATAATTATCATTGCTGTCTGGCTGAACAGTTTATGTTCATCTGGAATGTCCTCATAGGCCTAAATTGATTTTGACGAAAAGTAGTTCTCCCTTTTCAGGCAAAGAATACTAATTAACCTCTTCCTTACCTGGTGTTAATTCATTTTTGGAAATTAATCGATAATGAGATCACTTTGAGGAATCACTAATGCTGAAAGATGAACCATTACAATAGAGCATACTCCTCCGCAATTTTTAGGCAACTGCATGTAGCTCTGGATTCACAGCCCCAATATTGCTCCATCATTACTGGAATTCCTCCATTAATTCCTGGGACCTAGATTGTCTGTACACATCCTTTGTTCTCTCCAACCAGAATCGAGCCTCTATCCTTGAAGCATGTTGTTGCATTCTTCAATGTTATTATGGACACTGGTCCTGCTTTGTTGTCGACCCATGTTAGTTACTTAGAATACTTGGCCCATGATTGTAGGCTTTTGTCATTCACTCTTTGCACTGTGTCTACTGGTTCCTTCTTCAATAGGTGTGCAGGGCAAGATAATAGTCCTTCTTCCTATCCGGTACTTGTGGCAAGACACCCATAGACCAATAGCTGAGGTCTCTCCCAGCATCCTGGCTCTCCTGCTCGCTCAATCATATCTGAGCAGTCCATCCTCTTTATCTCGACAATTTTTATTCGTTCTCAATCTGAGCAGGATACATACGTTTTTTGTTTGGTCACCCATCCCAGTTTACATCTTTTTTGTGTTCACATAAGTATCTTCATATGGAAATGTTCTTCTTGATCGCCATCGTGAAGTTGCCCATTTTCCTTCTAATTGCCCTCTATTTGAACACGCTGCAAGCTGACTGAGACATATTGCATAATGTGCAGGCATCTCTTTGGTAATAAATGTCCTTGCTGCATTCATGGCATACAGGAACAGACATAGCAACTTTAATCAGACATTCACTCGCCCCCCTCCTTCATGTGCTGATACCATAGGTTGTTTTTTTCAATGAGTCAAATGATCAAGATAAGTATTTAAATCTTCATGGTTTTCCTCAACATCCCTTTTAAATAGAAAACAGACTACTGGTTATATTGTAAAACAGTCTGCTTGTACCTTTAGTCTGGACAATACCAGATGTTTCGTTGACACCCTCCATATCTGTACCACCTTTTGCAACATGTCGCAATGACATAACAATAAGGAGAAAAACACAACGAACTGATATCATTATCAATATTCCATGAAAACCTATCAACTTTCTGGATGGCAGTGAGCCTCTAAAATGTTTAAGCCTCTCCATTTCGTATTTATTTTAATATAGAAATGTGTTATCTCCTTTTTAATCACTTTTATATCAAAAACAGCACTATAATTGCGATTATCACTCTCCAGACAATAAAGTTATTTTTGGGGTGTTCCAGAAATGTGATAATGTGTATTCCCCTTCGTATTAGGGCTGGATAAGTCTGCAATATATAAGAAAGAATAATAGACAAGAGTGTGTATACAATTGTTGTAATAGGTATTATAAACAATGGTCTCACATTGCTCCTTGAAGCCTATCTAAAAAGAGTTCCAAGGTAGCTGCAAGTCTATTGTCTTTTTGTCAACTTTTGAGAAACACTGGGCGCTTATTGTCATGTCCTGCAAGCACCGATGGTCCCTGTGGCGCAGGTGGTGCTGTGTCGCTGCTTTGGTCTGCAGTCCTCCCAATATGGCACCTGGAATGACAGACAGCAATGCAGCTGTTTGCCTGGTGTTCCCAGTCCTGACTTCACCCCCGGCTCCTGTGTGGATTCATCTAGCAGCAAAAGCAGACTCTCCCCAAAGCTATGCTCGCAAGTTCGTTCTTCTCCTTATCACCTCCAAGCAACTACGCTGTCTTCTTTTCCTTCCTTACTCCTGTCTTGCGTATCACTAAAACCCTAATCTTGTTTCCTTATCAGCTCTACCCTGACTACAATCGCGGATCCCTTGGTTCTCGCTCCTGATTCCGACAGCCTGCTTTCGGCTCAGAAACCATGGTACGGTTCCTGTCCATTTAACCCTGTTCCTTTGTGGTGCCTTAGAAAGATTTGTCACAATCCCTTGTCGCCCCCAGGTCTGGCCGTAACCTCAGCACACTTCCAGAACATCGGAACGCAGCGGTTCTCCGCTTGTAAAACACTGTCTGTTTCTCCTTGCAGCAACAGCAGCTCCTCCTCTAAACCTCTGTACCGCCTCTGTAACGATAGGCATCCTTTGGGCCAGTTCCACTCTACACTTACCTGACCTCTCTCAGTTCTGGCATTCATCCTCTCTCGTCTCTACCATTAGAGGTTCCTTGGAGTTGCTTAGATCTCTCCGGAGCTACCTACAACAAGACAGTCACTTCAAGCATTGGGTAATCCTTTACCGTATTACACAGCTTAGAGTCGCTTGCACTTTAACGGTTCTAACCTGTTCTTTTACGTTTCAGTCCCTCCTGAGATAAACTGAGTCAGCCCATATTGGGAGTTCCTTCGCATCCATCACAGAAGTCTGCTTCACCTCCAGAGAGACGACAACAACCTAACAAGGAAAGGGTTTTCTTCCCCGTGAGGGTTTCCCTGGAAATCCTATCCAGCCCTAGCTTTCTAGTCTTGGGGCTGGGCAGGGTGACTAGGTAGGCTCTCCATTCATCTAATCTGCAGTGCCTCATCCAGGTTGGTGCCTTTTTCTATAATAATTGCTTCCGACAATAATTGTGGCGTAATTATTACACTTATCTATAGTTCGTTTGGACACTATTTTCCTTGTTCTCGTTTCCAGCCATTAGGCGAGTCTGCATGCGCGGAACGTCTTCTCTTGCTTCTCTTGGCTGGATGAGCACAAGCAGAACTACTTCTCTTGCTTCACTTCGAATATATTCAGGAGGGGTCGATGTTCATTTTTATAGGGTTTGACGTTATGTTGATGTAGCCATTCTCTTCGCCCCTTCAGTTTGACAGAAGTGAGGCTAGCTTCTTCTACTTCATGTGGCCCCTGAAAGCGGGGCGTATTCCAAGTGCATTTAAATTTGCGCACTAGCCCTCGGTCGCCTGGATATAAACTTGGAGGTTTCAGCAAATCTTCAGTTTCACGAGGTTGATTGTCTTTGTCACTGCCTTTTGACCCCTCCCTTCAGTTCTTAATCTGTTAAGACATGAAAGAAACACTTGCAATCATTGGTGTTACGTATTGTGTATCTCATCGCCCCATGCCTTCACTACACTGTGGGCATCAGTTCTTAGCCTAGTTGGAGGAGTTAGTGGGGTTCTCATACATCGTCCAGTCACCAATTTATGAGGAGTTAGATGATGATCTGGACCAGTCTGCTTTTCCAGAGAAGCCTCTCTGTTAGTTGTGTCCATGACCATCAGTCTGGCTTCAGACTGCTCACTGAACACCTGTGATGACCTGCTCTCTAATCTCGACTCTAGCCTTCCTTCTGTCCTCATCCTCCTTGATCTTTCCTCTACTTTCTACATGGTCAACCACTCCATCCTGATCAATCGTCTCCATGACAACCTGGGCATCAAGGCTCAGGCCCTAGCCTGGTTGACCTCTGTATTTCTGGATCGACCCTCCCAGGTCCAACTTGGGTCCTTTATCTCCACCACCTCTCTCTCCACGTGTGGTGTTTCCCAGGGCTACAGCCTCTCACCCTGGCTTTACAATGTCTACTTGGCACCCCTGGCCCACCTATTCTCTAACTTCTCTTCTAATGTTCAGTGTTATGCCGATGACCCTCAGCTCTCCTTCAGGCTCCCCTGAGCCTCCTAATCTCTCTCGCTCATTCCTGACCGTCTATCTGCAATTCAGGAATGGTGCGCCTCCAACGGTCTCTGTCTTAATGCCAGTAAGACTGAGATCCTTCTCATTGGGACCCCTGCTCCCTCTTTCCCTCTTTCCCTCTGGTCGCCCTCCTTGGGCTGTCTCCCTGCGAGGTAAAAAACCTTGGTGTCATCTTCGACTCCACACTTCACACATCACAGACTTCTCTAAGAAGTCCCACTACCCGCTGTACCTCTTCTGAGGTATTCTTCCTTTTCTCACTTTCTCCCAGAAGCTCACTGTCTCCAGAGCCCTGGTTCTATCTATGCTGGGCTACTGCAACAGCCCTTTCTAAATCTACCTGCCTCTACTCTTCGCCCTCTGCAACTAATCCACAACAGGACTGCAAGACTTGTCCTTGGCCTCAAGCCCAGACATCATATCTCTCCAGCCTTGAAATCTACCCACTGGCTCCAGATGTTTGCAAGGATAAAGTTCAAGACCCTCTGCATTGTCCACAGTACTCTCTGGGGCCAGGGACCATACTACAGCCAACTCTCTCTTCCTAAGCACTTTCTGTCTCGAGCCCTTCACTCATCCACCTCCAACTCTCAGAGGGTCAGACACTTCTCCAAGCAGAGAGTGGGGGTAGATCTATCTCCTTGGTTGGTGCCTCCCTCTGGAACAGCATCCCTGCCTCTCTCAAACTTGAGCAGGACCAACTAAGTTTCTGGAAGCAACTCAAGACCTTCCTCTTCGCTTCTGCTTTCTCTCTCTCTCTCTCTCGCCCCTGCTGATGACCTGTCAAGTGTGCTAACTGAATACCTGGCCACCCTCTGAACCTTAACGGGCACCAGGCTCCTACACGAGTAGCCCCTTGCACTGCCTCTGGGCTACCGTGCACTTAGGCATTGTATCTGCAACCCTACAGTCCCCTGCCTCCTAGCACTTACTCAGAGCTGGCCACCCCAGCAGAAATTACTTGAGCTTTGCCTATTACACTCTACCCACTCCCTCCCCCGTCACTCCTCCTCCACCCTCTCCCTTGCACTTTCACAATCTGAATGGCACAAGGCCTAGTAAGATCATTTGTTCTGTCCTCCCTTTGTCTCCCATTCCTTGTCTTGTTGCGACTAAAAACACTTGTGTACAGGCGCGGTATAAATAACTTGTCATATAATATAAGGCAAGGGGCAGGCAATGTAGCCATCCCTTTTTCAAATGATTTTCAACTTGGCTATGCATTCCTTCAACAATCGGTTTAATCTCTCGTAGGCGCCATTCACCTGTGGGTGGTAAGCGGAAAAAATGTGTGTTTTATACCTAACAAAAGTACTATATGTTCAAATAGTTCATTTACAAAATGCAATCCATTGTCAGACCGCAAAACCTTGCACAACCCCCACCTGGGGAACACCACAAGCACAAAGAACTTGGCAGCACACGGGGCATCAGGGTGTGTGCATGGACCTGCCTCTATCCATAGAAAAAGTACATACTACGACTATATATATGTAGATGCTGAATTGGGCCATTGGGTCTACGGACTGCTCATCTCACTGTTTGCAAAGTGTGCCCTGCTGTACATTTCTGGCACACTATGCAATTCACAATGAACTGTGCCACATGTTCCAACAGATTAGGCGAGAACCACTCTTCTGAAATTGTAGCAGCTAGACTCTCTCGAGTCGTGTGTGTTGGGTAGTGAAGTTGCTCCAGTGCCACTCTCAATAGTTATCACACGGGTCAGAAATATGCTGTTCCTCCGAAGACAACTTTGTCTCCCCTCCTTCCCCTTCCTCCTCACCTTTAGACTTGAAGTCTGTTTTCCTCCTTCCTTTCAGGCCAGGTCTTTCCTTTTTTTTTGTGAAGATAAGGACGGCCACAGAAGGACACCACAGTGCCACTGATTAGTGGGCGGTGGTCGATCCCCTGTGACTGCCAGGAATGGGGAAAAAGCCGGAGGCACAAAAAACCCCAAATAAAATGTGAGATGGCAGAAGACTCCACCTGCACCCACCGGGAGGTAAGCTGGAACGAGGATGAATGATGGTGACTGACAGGCCAATAAAGGCACCGGGCAAATGACTATGAAGAAACAGAAGTGAATAATGAGGGAGAGCGGTAAGCAAAGGATGCAGAATGCACAAAAGCAGAGCAGAAGGAAGAAAGCAGGCGTAAGGCAAGAAAGCTGGAGGACGGAAGGAGAGGGAGGAGTCACACGGCGGCGACGGAGAGAGGAGCAGAAGAATGTTCGCAAGAAGACAAACAATGCAGAGGAAAAAACAGGTAAGCTGGCGGAATACGCAAGGAGAAATGATCCGGAGCGGTGCAACACAGGAGGAAACCTAGAAAGTTGCAACGCGTCCGTCACCCAGAAGTGGCTGGTAATAAACTACCGGTGACGGACGCGATGAAAGAAATAGACCGGTAAAATGACATATGTGAAAACGTGATGGAACAATCAATGGCGGCGCCCTTTCCAGCAATCCCAAACGCGCCATTTGCTCCAGGGCATGACAGTATGCCCCCTCCGAAGGCACCCCCCCTGGTTTGCCTGGATGGAACCGATGTAATCTATGCACCAGCAGCAGGGCATGTATGTGAGTCTTGGGTTCCCAGGAGTTTTCTGACCATGGATAGCCCCTCCAGTGCACTAGGTACTGTAATCTTCCCCGATGGTATCTGGAATCACATATTTGAGCGACCTCGTATTCTTCTCCAGCGGAACCAGAAGGTATAGAAACCTTCTTGGGAGTCCGTGTCCATTCATCTGCCTGGAACGGCTTTAGTTGGGAGGAGTGAAATATGGGATGAACCTGTCGTAAACCCTCTGGAAGCTTAAGGCGAAAGGCCACAGAGTTAATCTTATGTGTAATCTCATAGGGCCCGATGTATCTGGGGGATAACTTGGAGGGGCGTACCCATCTGGGTAGATATTTGGTGGAGAGCATGACCTTGGAACCAACTTCCCAACCTGAGACTGGTCTGCGGTGTTTGTCGGCCTGGGTCTTGTTACAGTTGGCAGCCTCCTGGAGACTTGCCTTAGCCTTGTCTTGTGCCTCCTGAATGTGAGCTAATGAAGAATCGATAGTAGGGATACCGGATGATAACCCAGGAAGGGGTAGAATGGAGCATGGGTGGTAGCCAAAGGTGCAGTAGAAAGGACTTATCCCTAGGGCTGAGTGAATAGTGTTATTGTAAGAAAATTCGGCAGTGAGTTAAAGTGCCACCCAGTTGTCTTGTTGTGTGTTGATGAAGCAACAGCGATATTGTTCAAGGGTGCCATTAAGGCATTTGGTTTGCCCATTGGATAGGGGGTGGAAGCCGTATGACAGAGCTCTCTTTATCCCCAATCTTTCGCAGAAAGCCTTCCAAAGGCGAGAAGTATATTGAGAGCCCCGGTCGGAAATGATCTTGGAAGGGATACCGTGGAGACGGAACACTCCTTTTAAGAATACTTCTGCCATCTCGGTTGCGGTAGGTACTCCCGGCAAGGGAGAGAAGTGAGCCATCTAGACAAGGAGTCTACCACCAC
Organism: Ambystoma mexicanum; assembly: GCF_040938575.1. Taxonomy (NCBI): domain Eukaryota; kingdom Metazoa; phylum Chordata; class Amphibia; order Caudata; family Ambystomatidae; genus Ambystoma; species Ambystoma mexicanum. Next base: position 951,581,537 of record NC_090939.1, read on the forward strand.
CATTATGCAAGTGCAGCATTGAGATTTCGGTAAGTCAACTATGAAATCAGTGGAGATAGTATCCCAGGGACCGGATTGTACAGAACTAGGTTCTAACAGTCCCAAAGGTTTTTGGGTGAGATTCTTACTTCGTAGACAAATGGTACAGAACTGAATGTATTGGGTGGTACCTTTCTTCATGTTTGGCCAGTAGAAATATCGTTGGAGGAAATCCAGTGTACATTTATACCCTCTATGTCCAGCGATCATAGAGTCGTGACACCAAAAAAACACAATTTCCTCAAAGGTCGCGTGGCTAGGTACATTTTCCCATCTTCAGTGTAGAGTCCATCTTTGATGTCATAATGTGTGTTCTTGGGGTGTCTTTCTACTTCAAACGATCCACACGAGGCTTCTATGACTTGCTGTAAGAAAGTGGAGAGTAAACCGATCTTTTTTGTTTGGGGAAACATAAGTTCCTTTGTCGGTTCCGTGTCTGAGATGTAGGTGCAACGTCGAGAGAGGGTCCGTCGGCCAGGAGGTTTTGAGCATCAGGTATGTAAGAGATGTTAAAATCAAACTGTGCGAAGAAGTGAGCTCATCTCGCCTGGCGAGTATTATAACACTCGAACTGTCTCAGGACCTGTAAGTTTTTATGATCCGTACGGATGGTGAAAGGATTTTCTTCTCCCTGGAGTAGATGACGCCATTCCAGACAAGCCAGCTTCATGGCCAAAAGTTCCCGTTCAATAACGGAATAATTCTTTTGACTAACGTTGAGTGTCTTAGAAAAATAGGAAATGGGGTGTTCCTTGTCTTGATGTTTCTGTAATAACACTGCCCCTACAGCCGCAGAGGATGCGTCGGTTTCCAAAATGAAGGGAAGGCTTTGATCAGGCTAACGTAATATTGGTGCCGAACAAAAGGACTGTTTGAGGTGACAAAAACTGTTTTCGGTGTCCTGGGACCAACAAAAGGAGTTGATAACTTCTTGAGGAGAGTCGTGATGGGCAAAACCAGTTGAGAGAAATTTGGACTGAACTTCCGGTAGAAGTTCGCAAGCCTGAGAAACTTTTTAACTTCTTTGACCGTCTTCGGAGAAGGCCCTTCAAGAATGGAGGAGAATTTCTGGGGGTCCATTGAGACGCCAACCTCGGACAAGATAAAACCCAAGTAAGGAATGGAAGAAGCGTAAAAAAACACACTTGTTGAGTTTGACGGAGAGATGATTCTCTTGTAACGTCAGAAAGACTTCCCTGACATGTTCTTCGTGTTCCTTTTGGGTTTTAGAGAAGACCAAGATGTCATCCAAGTAGATGATGGTTGTTTGACACAGTAAATCAGAGAAGAGACGATCCATAAATCGTTGAAAAATAGATGGGGCATTGACCAATCCAAAGGGTATTACTTGGTATTCGTAGAGCCCAAAAGGGGTATGGAAGGCCATCTTCCATTCGTCACCCCTCTTGACTCGGAGCAGGTGGTAGGCATTCCGTAAGTCTAGTTTAGTAAACACTGTGGAACCTTGGACTGCTTGGATTATTTCGGAGATGGGCGGCATAGGGTACCGATCCTTGATGGTCACTTTATTTAAACCCCTGTAATCAATACAGGGTCGTAATCCCTGGGACCCCTTTTTGGGGATGAAGAATAACGATGCTCCCGCCGGAGATTTGGATGGTTGAATCAACTTGTTGGAGAGGTTATTATCTAGGTACTCTCTAAGGTATTTCTTCTCTTCCAAAGTCAGGGGGTACATGCGACCAAAGAGCACTAAAGCTCCAGGTGTTAGTTCAATACAGCAATCTTCTGCCTGATGCGGTGGTAGCTCTAGGGGAATCATTTCCGTGACTACTTCCGCATAGTCCTTCAGATAGTATGGCAGACAATGTATGGCACTTGACTCCGAGCTGCACACTGTTTTGATAGTCTCAAAATGAGGTTCAGGAAGACATTTCGACTTACAATAAGAGGAATGAAAGCTCCGGATATACTTGGCCCAAACAATAGTAGGATTATGCTTCCGTAACCAAACAATGGCGAGAATTAGGGGAAAATGAGAGACACAGATGATGTCGAAAATGATCTTTTCCGAATGTTGTTGGATGCTCATAGTGAGTTCCTCTGTAGTATGGGTTATGAGGCCGGAACTTAATGGTTCGCCGTCCACACCAATTTTGTGGTAATCCTTCTTGGTTATGCGGGGTAGTCTCATCTTCTCCGCCCACTGTGTATCGATGAAATTTCAGGCAGCTCCGCAATCCAGTAGGGCTTGCGTCTGGATGTCGGAATCTCCTATCTTCCATGCCACAAGAATCACCATGAGACAGGAGTCTTCCGTTATCATAGAGGACGTCACAGAAAGGGTGGTATAAGGAATTGAATGAGCCCCTCGGAAGTTAAACCTTACACTTACCGACGGCAATCGTTTCCCGAATGTCTAGGAGGTACTTCGGAGCAGTCTCTCAACAAATGAGTGGAGGCCCCACAATACATGCATAAGTTTCCTTCTCTTCGCCTCTTACGCTCTTCAGGGGTAAACGAAGCTCGGGTGGTGCCTATTTGCATTGGCTCCTCTTTGGGCTGTCGGGATGTAGATGAGGAAGTCAGGGAAGGGGCTTCTGGGAGAGCCCAAAGTTCTTGTTCTTCCTTCTTTCAGAGCGGCGTTCCATCAGATGGAAATCTATGCGAAGTACTGCAGTCAGAAGATCTGCAAAGGTCGAAGGTTGGCCTTACGAGCAAGCTTGTCTTTAAGATCTTTTCTTAGACCTCTGCGAAAAATGGCATATTTTGCTTGCTCTTGCATTCCGGCCTCGGATGCGACTTGCTTGAAGGATGTAAAATAAGATAACAGATCGGGGTTCCCTTGTCGTATATCCAGAAGGTCTTCTGAAGCTATGTAAGTGCTTTTGATTCTCAGGAATGTCTGCTGAAGGAGGGTCTTGAAGGCACTATAATCCTGAAGTACTGGATCGGTTTGATAACCAAAGGGGTAGCTCATCCCACGGCATTGCCAGTCATGTGGGTGATCATAAACCCCACCTTGGCATGATCAGAGGAAAAAGTATGTGCTCAAAAAGCAAAATGCAGATTACAGGCGTCCAGAAACTCCTTAACCCTTTTGGGTGAGCCATCAAATTTCCCCGAAACTAATGGTAGAGGGGGGAGATCGGGTGAGGGTTGTTCCCTCTCAGTCATTCTTTGTTGCAGGGTAGCGTTGGCGCTCTTTAAGTTCTGAACCTCCAAATTCAGATTTTGGAGAGCAGCAACTAATTCTTGGATTTGTTGTGGAGTGGCCATGTTTGATTCTGGGCGTTGCAAACTATCACACGGGTCAGAAATATCCTCTTCCTCCGAAGAAAACTCAAGTCTTCCCTCCTTCCCCTTCCTCCTCACCTTTAGCTTTAGACTTGAGGTCTGTATTCCTCCTTCCGTCTCTCCTTTTTTTTGTGAAGATAAGGACAGCCACGGAAGGACACCACAGTGCCTCTGATTAGTGGGCAGTGGTCGATCCCCTGTGACTGCCAGGAATGGGGAAAAAGCCAGAGGCACAAAAAAAAACAAATAAGATGTAAGATGGCAGAAGACTCCAACTGCACCCACTGGGAGGTAAGCTTGAACGAGGATGAATGATGGTGAGAAAGCTCCCGGACAGGCCAATAAAGGCACCGGGCAAATAACTCTGAAGAAACAGAAGTGAATAAGGAGGGAGAGTGGTAAGAAAATAATGCGGAATGCAGTAAAGCAGAGCAGAAGGAAGAAATCAGGCGTAAGGCAAGAAAGCTGGCGGACAGAAGGAGAGAGAGGAGCCACATGGCAGCGACAGAGAGAGGAGCAGAAGAATGTTAGCAAGAAGACAAACAATGCAGTGGAAAAAACAGGTAAGCTGGCGGAATATGCAAGGAGAAATGATTCGGAGCGGTGCAACACAGGAGGAAACCTAGAAAGTTGCAATGGTTCGGTCACCCGGAAGTAGCTAGTAATAAACTACCAGTGACGGATGCGATTAAAGAACTAGACCGGTAAAAGGACGTATGTGAAAAACATGATGGAACAATCAATGGCGGCCCCCTTTCCAGTGATCCCAAACACGCCATTTGCTCCAGGGCATGACAATAGTGCTAGAGGCATAACTGGCTTTCCAGTGCTATCCTGCCTCCCAATTGCCTCATTGGGGGATAAGAACACCCCTGCTTTTTCCATAAATCCTGTTCTTCTTGTGGAGCTCGATCTTGTAATTCAATTAATTGGACAACAGACAGCTAGTTAAAGTCCTCCTTTGCTAACATGCATCATTCGGTCATTTGTTTAACATCCCCTCTTTACAAACTAGATTGTCACACTAACCTGGACTCTGCAGGAGAGATGGATCTTTCAGCTCCCACCTCTCGGCTTGGGTAGTGGTTTTCCCTATCCCGGCCGAGGTCCCGGACTGGTAGGAGTCGGACCTGCGGACACAACAGTTGAATTAGTGCTCTGCCCCTTGTTCTACGTGCCCTTTCCCTCCCTGGTGACCCGGTGCATGTTCTACTGGGCCTAGTCTCACCTTTAGGACTGATTTGGTGAGCTTTCCATCCTGAGCTGTGCAAGGGCGCTGAGTCTTGGGCTGGCTTGAATCCAGTTACTTCACTGAATTGTTGGGTATTTGCTTGCTAGGTAAGTTCTCCTATTGTGCACGTTCAATAGTCTATTGCATTTCTGACTGGAACAGTCTTTGCTGGATGGGGTTTGCTGGGCGCTACGTGCACTGGGTTGCCAGTGATAGTTTGGGTGGTCTAGACCGATGAGATGCGACCGATGAGATGCAGCGGCCTCTGGGATTAGAGAGCTTGCTTCGCCTCTAGTATCCTGCGTTAATTTCAGTTACCTTCTTGTTAACGCGTCCTTTTAATCTTATTGTCTTTTTCTTTTTCAGGACCAGAGTAGGAGTGCGAAGTGAAGAAAACACAAGCGGAAGAAACCGCTTAGGACTGCAGGAAAAAGGACTGGAGCCGTGCTGAACGAAGGAATCCGCTGCCGGGAATGCTGAAGAGGTCTCGCATGGCTGCAGGTAAGATGACCGTAGCCGTAGTGCAGAACGGACGAAGGAAACCACTGCAGAAGACGTCAGAGAGAACTCACGTAACTGCAGGTAAGCTGACCGGAGCCGTAGTGCAGAACGAATGAAAGCAACTGCTGAAGAGGATCGTAGAGAGGCATCGCGTAGCTGTAGGCAGCGGTGTAATATTGTCGGATTTCTTTTCAGGTATAAACTGAAGACGTCCTGTATCTATGGAAGAACATCTCCTGATAGGTTCACTGGAACCGCAGCTGCGGTGAATGTGGAAACAGAATTCACACGAAGCACGAGTTGCTAGCTGAGCGTGGTTTATATAGGCAGCCACACCCAGAGACTAGACTGAAACTCTCAGAGCTGGAAAAAGGAAACAGCAACTGAAACTCCCTAACCAGGAACTGTGTATAAATAATACTGCGTCCATAGTGTTTTACCCGGAATTATAAGGGTGAATGAGACACTGGGAGTCTCTGGAGTGTCTTGTGTGCCAGGTCCTTGTCCACATAGCCCCTTTCTGTCTGTTAAGTGGAAACGGATGCTTGCTTGGGGACTTAGTGCCCATGACAAGATGTGGGCGGATAAACGGCTGCTTTTTTTGGCCTCTACATCTGCAGCTTTGTTACCGCAAGAAATAAAGTGTGTTCTTTTGGAATGCACTGAGCATTTCATGACTGCTAGGGTCAATGGGAAACTCAATGCTTATGTAAGCCTATCTAATAGGGCTGCATGTTGCACTGAACTGCCGTCTGCGCGGAGGAACCCCCTCCGTTTCCAGCGTGACAAACCTTCATGTATGGTTGATGTCACATAGGCAGAATATGAGTACATTGTCACTTCATCATCCTCACATTTCTCCAGTGTTCCGATGAGCGGTACTAATTCTGCAGCCTGTGCTGAATAATTACAAGACAACCTCATGCTTGTTCCTACCTCAAATTCACCTTCACTATTCAGTTTCAATACCGCTACTCCAGTATGCCTCGGCCCAGTTGTTTGGTACATTTTTGAGGAACCATCAATAAAAACAATTTCCCCCCTCCCAAGGACGTTTTCTATAGCTTGGGGAATATCATTAAAACAGTCAGAATGCGTTGTGAAATCATGTACATAGTCATTCTCTCCTACTGGCTCTGCTATTAACACTGCTGGATTTACTGTTTTACATCTAACAATTTTAATCACAGCTTGGAAATAATCACCTCGTACCCCGATGCTCTTTGTGTGGTCAATGTACTTTAACGCTTCTCTAAGATTGCAAATAATGCATGCTCTACGAATAACTTTATTGGGTACCCCATTGTTACACTTGAAGCTTTTTCAATTGCAAATGCAGCAGCAGCTACAGATCGCTCACAGGAGTAGTGTCCCATGATTACTGGATCTTAAATCCCACTGTAGTATACCAATGGTTTATTGTCCATGTCCTAATGTCGTTTTTTTGTGTAAGAACTGTGTCATGACTTATCTGTTTGAATGGGAGAATAAATACAATTCTTCATTGTAATCTGGGATCCCCAATAGAGGGTCTGTACTGATTGCCTTTTTTAATTCTTCAACCCCTTCAGTCATTTCATCTGTCCATGTTATTGTGCTCTTATATACGTGTGCTTCTTTGAGTCCCTTTAAAAGTGGTCGAATGTACGTACTGTAATCCCAGGCCCTGCAATAACTGCATACGTCTAGAAACTGTTGCATTACCCAGCCATTTTTAGGTGCTACGGTTTTTATGATTGCTTCTGCTCTTTCAGGTGTCACTTTTCTCCCTTCATAAGAATCAACTGGCCTATCTAGAAATATTGATAATATTGTAATTTCTCCTTGTCTACCTTATATCCTTTCTTTGAGAGTACGGTCATGACTTTAACTGAGTCTTCTGTACATCTTTCTTCTGTCTCACTACACACCACAATGCCATCCACATACTGAATTATTTCACTTTCGAGTTGGACATTACCCAAGTCCACCTGGAGGAACCTGTTAAAGATCGAAGGGGACTCAGAGTACCCCTGGGGCAAACGAGAATGTTTCAGACTAGTATTTCTATACGAAAAGGATGTCAAATCTTGTGAGTCTTCATGAAGGGGAATTGAAAGAATGCATTCTTCAAATCAACAACTGTGATATATTCGCCCATGGATGGGATGTTACACAGTATCGTTGCAGGATTTGGAACTAAAGAAAACTCAGCTTCAACTATATTGTTTAGAGGACAATGGTCCTGAATACATCTCCACCACCCCATTTGTTTACCTCACGGGGTACACCCCGGCATTACATGATGACTCTGATGGCACTAATATGCCTTGCATCATGAGAGCAGAAATGGTCTCAAATATATCTTCATCCGCCTCTCTGGACATGGGGTATTGCTTTGCTTGTGGTAAAAGAGCTCCTGGTTTTAATTCAATGTTCACTGCAACTATCCCTTTTTAAATATAGTCCCACATAATATGTGCTTATAGTCCATAAAATCTCTGGCACTTTCTCTAAGACTTCCTGAAAGAATGGTAATCATATTTTTACCCATACCATTCTCTGCGATTTTTCTATATTCTTTAGTTTAATCCAAAAAAGTGATACAAATAAAAAAACACTGCTTCATCATCACAGTAATCATCTCTAAACAGTTCTTCATCTGTCAAATCTTTCAACCTGTATCCTTCACTGAGGGCTATCACTGTCCTCTATCCTCTTCCTTCATCGTCTGTCCCATGAAGCATCACCCTATATTCTCTGGTCACTGCTGCTTCTAATTCGAAGGGAATTATCTGCCCTTCCTCATCGTCCATAGGGATTTGTGAACTGAACAAAAATTCATCAGGCATTCTCAATATTATACCTACCAACCTGGGTAACCATGATAATAGGATAATCACTCCATATAAAATACTTCTGGATCTAAAGGCACTCCTTGTAATGCCTTCTCGCCTGTAAAGGCTAATATAAACCCTCCCACATTCATATAGTGTATTCCTAGAGAAGAGCACACTATCCCTTTGTCAGTAAACAATATTGGGCCTCATTACAAGCTTGCCAGTCCCGATACAACGGTATCGGTAAGCTTGCCGGTACCGTTGTATCCGGTCCGGCAAACTCTGAGTTGTGCTCGCGGGTGCCTTTCATTCCACCAGGTCTGCCCTGGCGGAATGAAAGGCACCCGCGAGCAGAGCATGCCTGTAGCACAGGCACCGTTATGAACAGTGCCGGTGCTACAGGCATCCCCATTCTCATTGAGCCCTATGGGGCTCAAATGGGAATGGGGTTAACCCGATTCCGGCACTCGCGAAAGGGAAATTACCAGGTCCGGAGGGGTAGGGATACCCCAGTAATTGCCCATTCGCGGGTGCCAGACTTTCTTACAAGTTTGGAGGTAGCCTTGCCGGTTTTATCGGCAAGGCTACCTCAAACCTTGTTATGAGGCCCACTGTCATGTTAAACCTTGTCACTAAGTCATGTCCCAATATATTAACTGGCGTCTGCTTAGAGTATAGTAATGGCATTGACATAGCATGTTCTCCTATAGAGATTGGTAACTCATCTGTAAAATGAACTAAACTTATCGCCCCAGAGAATCCTTGAGCATGCATGGCAGTACCAGAAAGTGGGTATTTTCTCTCACAGACACAAGAATAAGTGGCTCCAGTGTCTACCAGAAATGAAAATGGCTTGGATCCTAGCGTCATCTTGACCCTTGGTTCCTCTTGGGGTCTGGTGTCACTGAAAGTACTGAACACATCAAGTCACTCTGTGAGCTGTCCTATTGTGGATATAAATTCATCCTCATACCTGTGAAAGGATTTCCTCCTACCACAGTCAAACTCCCCAATTTGGGTGTGGGTGCCAATTGGGCTCCCTCCTGAGGTCATGTTCCATTGTGGTACCATAGTCTGCTGTGTCTATGCTTGCTGAGGTTGTGCCAGTTGTGTTTTCTTGGGTACCTACTGTGGTTACCCTTGTGGTGATTGCATTTGCAGCAGTGCTGGCTGCATTTGTTGGGATTGTAACGCATATCTCTGAGCATACTTGTGATCTTGGGCATAATATTCCTGTGGTTCTGTATTAATTTGTGGAGCATAACCCATCCCCCATCTTGGGGATTGCCAATTCTGTTGCATGCCTGCTCTGCTTCTGCATGTCCTAGCTATGTGTCCCATTCTTCCACAATTGCAACATTGTTGTGGCTTTCCACTATTAAATCCTCCCCTTCCCTGAGAGGTTTGAAATATGCCTTGTCCTACTCCTCTAGGCCCATTGCCTCTTCCTCTTGGCCACAAATTGTACCTACTCTGGTCAGTGGGATACCCTGTATTATTTTGCTGTCCTGGCTACATCTCCTGTTTCACCCCTCCTTCATTACTTGTCAAAACCGCTCCGTCGATGGCTATTCTGGATAGCTTCTTCTGAACTAGCTTTGCTTCCTCCTGCTTTCTGTTCTCAATTTTCTTCTTTTTTTCTCCTTCATTAATTGGCAGTGATGCACGATTGTCAATTGTATTTCTGGCCATGGCTTGGCTTTCATTCCCACCTGTTTTTTCAATTGCCGTTGCACTGGCTTGGGCAGCCCCTGACACAAAATATGGTAAAATAATGCTACCGTTTTATCCCACGGTTCACAAGTCTCCTGCCACCACCTGTCTTGGATATCTTGAATATAAGCAACAGGATTTTCATCCTCTCCCATTTTCCTAGTCATAAACGCACCCATATCTGAAGTATCAGGGTATTGCACTCTGAGCGCCCGCCGTATATCTGTTCTGCAATTATTAAATGGCGCTCAATTGTGTGTCGCGTTTTGCACAGTCACAACCTGCGTATCCTGCTCACTCCAAATGTCATCTGCTCTCTGCCCTAGGATAGATGCTATCAGCCCGTTTACGTCACCTATAGCTAACGTCATTTGTGATGTCATTCTTTCTAACTCATAAACCCATTTTCCCACACCGGAAGTTAAACTTGCCAATTTACTCCTTAAATTGTCTTTATCCATTTACGGCTATGGTATATATTGTGGTCGTCCTCCCCCTTCTCCAATAATGGGAATTGTGAAAATGCCAGTGCATAATCATATTTACCTACACTCCTTGGGCCTCATTACAACCCATGCGTTAAGGGGTTAACGGCGCCGTAAAAGGTGTTGGCGCCGTTATACCCTTAACGCCTGATTACGAGGTCCCTTTGCGGGTTGCACTTTAACGCCTGCTTTAGGGACCTAGGAGCTAACTACGACACCATAATTTACGGTGCCGTAATTAGCGCCTTCCCCATTCCCACTGAGCCCTATGTGGCAAAAATGGGAATGGGGAAGGGGCCATGGTGAATGGGGAATTACCGCCCCGCCAACCTTGGAATGGAGCGGTAATTCCGCCATTCACCATGGCGGACCCCGGCATGGACCATGGTGCTAATAGCACCATGGTTTAGCGCTGGGGTCGTAATGAGGCCCCTTGTCTTCAAAGCAAAGCTAGCCATGCCCATTTGTTTGCTTTCTGGTAATGACCTTAACCTGTTTACATCACTGTACATATCCTTTGTAACCTGTGTAACTACAAGCTGTAAATATTCATGTTTCTTCCTGTTCTTCTGCGCCCTGAGACCCTCAGGTCTGGCATGCATTACAAATAAATAAACAAACATATGGCAGGGATATATCCCCTGCACTACTAATCTCTCCCTTTCTTTCCTCACATCATATTTTCTTCGTTCTTCCCTTTGCTTGCATTCTTTATCCCTCTCTTCTTTATATGCTCTTTCTTCTTCCTTCTCTTTCTTCTCCCACTCTTCTCTCTCCTCTCTTTGACAAACCAAATCAATACCCTTATCATATAACATCTGAAATATTTGTCCTCCCATTCATTCATTCTGTGCTATTGTCGTTCCCTTAGCTTTATCCTTTGTTTCTTTCTGTTTCCCTGTTTCTTCCTCTATCTCTATTCGTCTGTCTTGTCTGTCCTTTCTCTTATCACGCTGTTTACTTTCATCACATGTTGATATATCTTTGCGTTCTCTGCTTTTGCTCTCTTCCGCATTATCCTCACTGCTATAAGCAGGGGGGCGTATTTGTTGTATTGACATACCCAACATCTGCTTTTAATTCCTTTAAAGGGTAAAATCTCTTCTCCTCTGTATCTGTATTCCTCTCTACAGGAGGGGAAAGGGGAGCCAAAGGCGTGTTATCCTCCCCTTTATGCCGATTGAGCATCCACACACTATAAGCTGGATTTTCTTTCTAACTCAGGTACATTTTCCAAATTTCTAAAATGGCCAACCTTTTCTATAACTTTTTCCCCTTATATGTGGCATGCAAATATTTCATCATAGGCCGCAATACATCTTTCGACAGTGAACCCTCCTGAGGCCACGGTCGCCCCTCAAACCCATTCCGAATAATATTTCCTTATCTTTACTGTGTATCTCAGCGATGTCCTACACAAATGTAAAAGAGGTCCCCCCCAATGAAGACGGATCAGTTTTTATCGTCAATACTGTCATGCGAACTCCCAGGATCCGACAACTTGGCCCCTGTATCCAGGTCACCCCACTTCTCTTCCTCCTCACCTGTGGTTTCTTGCTCAGGATCGACTCCAAATCTCTTCTTCCAGAGGGCCTTCTCTCTTGACTGCAGATAAGGTCGGCCTCAGGAGGAAGCCACCCTGCCCGGGGTGAAGGGGGCCTCCGTACCGGAGCAGACTAAATTAGGGGGAAAAGCCGTTAGGCACAAAAAAACCTTCCTGAGCTGGGTGAGGACTGTCTGGTTCCGCCTTGTAGAGCTGAGTGAAATGCCCTAAAGGATTGTGGTGACAGAGCAGATCTGGTGCTAATACTTCTGTTGAGCTGAAGAGTGCCACTTCAGAAAGGGTGTAACCCTGGAGGTAGGTAAGGATGGCCAGGAGAGCAGGAGAAGAAATGGGGAGAAAGCAGAGTAGAGAGTAAGCTACCTGCATAAACACCTGATGGAGCGCGGTGTTTACACTGCAACACGCGAAGCAGAAACTAGGGAAAGGAGCGGGAGCTGGGAGGGACAGAGGAGGGAGAAAAATGCAAGCGGCGAGGTGCCAAGGAGAGAGAACACAGCGTACCAACCCGGAAGCCTAACGCGAATAAGTTGCAACGCGCTCGCGAAACACGAGGAGCATGACGGCCCAGTCTAATGGCTGCCCAGACGCCATCGTCTCCACACACGCCAGCCGTCCCTGCGTGTGAAAAATACTTGCTCGTTTTTTTATTCGATTCTTTATTTTATCAATTATACCACGCCAGCCAATTGGCGCAGGCACCATAATCACTGTTCAAAATCCCAATCAGAATATATTTTAACTGCTCCCTTTTTTATTTTAGAAATCTATGTGATGATATTCTGTTTCCTCCTTTGTTTACTTTCTATCAAATTTTATTACATCGTTCTTCTATTATTATTTTCAAGAGTCTCTTCTTTATTTGTATAATACTTTCCTTTGATTTGTCTCTCCCTGATTCATGTCAATCATTTGGTCAAAATGTTCACCAATCTCTTTAATTGGTTTACTATCGTTTAATATTCATTAGTCTAGATACAACAAAAGATTTATATTAACCATTTTGTATACCCACACATGTTCACTTTTCGAATTTTCTTAGTAAATGCATCCCTTTTCTGTATTGCAGTCTTTATTACACAACATCAAAGAATTTAACGTGCGACGCACGTCAATGAGTGACCACAATCTGTTGGAAACATCATGGCATCTAGAAACCAACAAAATTACTCAAAATCTGCAAGTTGAGCCCAGCGCCCAAGGTACGCGAATAAAAATCAGTGCAAAGGACATCATCAAAGTGACAGCAAAATACGAAGCACTCTGACCTTCGGTTACAGATGATGCCATCGATTATCAACCCTTTCTAATCCTGCATACGTGTCCGAAAAAAAGAAGTGGACACATAAATAAAATAGACACAAAACATGTATTCAACAAAGAACTCATTGAAAAAAGACGCGACTACAGAAAAGCGCTATGCGAGGCACGTAAAAATGCTACAATTGAAGCACCCGTAACAATCAAGGGCATCAAGACAAGGTACAAAGCATGGGTAAGGGCGCATAGGCTCAAATTGTATCAGGCTGATGCAGAACTAATCACCAAAGCACTGATCACGAATAACAGCAGAAACTTTTGGACTCTACTAAGAGATACAGAGCAGACCCTAGAGAAACAAATTCTGAACAATATCAGTCAACACAAGTGGGAAAAGCACTTTGAAACAGTCTTTAAAGCAGAGACAACAGAAAATAGCAGCGAACAACAACTTGAAGCAACAAACTTGACCAACTTAGAAAATAAAGAAGACATTTTGGACATAATCAAGAATTAAAAAAATTCCAGAGCTCCAGGCCCAGACAGCATCACCAACGCCGAACTGAAAACATATCCAAACGAATGGGCCAGCTTCATAAGTGTCATATTTCGCTGTTGCACAGAATTAAAGTCTATACCTAAATCATGGACAAAAGCCATAATCGTTCCAATTTACAAAAAAGGAGACTTAACAGATCCAACAAACTTTCGTCCCATCGCTTTATTGGACGTTATAGGCAAGGTATATGCAACGTTACTAATGAAAAGATTCCAAGTGTGGGCTGCATCAGCAAAATGCAACGATGACTATCAAGCTGGCTTAAAAAAAATGCAGGGACCACGTGTAACATTCTGGCATGCAACATACTAAAAAGCAAAGCCCTGCACCATAAACATCGTCTATTTGTAGTCTTCATTGACTTCACACAAGCCTTCGATCGAATTGAGAGACCACTTTTATGGAGAAAACTGAGAGAGTGGGACTGCCCAGAAGACATTTTAGCCCCCATGCAAGCTCTGCATTGTGACACCACAATGAGAGTGCGTCTCAGTCGGGTAGGGGAATTGTCAGCTGAAGTCAAAAGCACACGTGGAGTGAAGCAAGGGTGTCTGCTGGCTTCTGCGCTGTTTCTTACCTATATTGGTGACATTCAAGAAATCGACAAAACAATAAGAGTTTTCCCGCCGAAAATTGGAGCCATAGAAATTGGTCATCTTTTATATGCGGACGATCTTACCATCTTTGACCAAACGCAAATAGGGCTGCAACGCAAGCTAACAGCCCTACAGCAATATGCGATGCGTAATCATTTGGAAATCAACACAAGCAAAACAAAAATTATGATTTTCCAAAATCGTGATAAAAAGTCCAGCAATTTCAGCTGGCAACTGGGGCAAACCAAAATCGAGACTGTCAACTCATTTAAATATCTTGGAGTATTCCTGGACAGCTCACATCAAGAAAGTATGACGCAAACTGAACTTTTCGGTAAGATAAACAAATTAGCGGCACAAGCTAAGGCCATCGACAGAAAATATGGGAAATTTTCACTCGTGCCAACACAAACTTTTTACAAACTCAAGGTTGTACCCACAGTTACTTATGGGATGGAAGCTATGCCCACGATTCCAAAGCAAACATGGGCAAAACTGGAGGCCCTGTTCTGGCGTAAGGTGCTGAAATTACCCCAATCTACATCAGGGGCGGCCATCCGTCGGGAACTTAGTCTCCAGTCACTAAAATGTACAGTGGTGTGCAACACCATTATGCTCTTCCGGAAAATCAGAATGGATACCAGTAACAAGATATTTAACATGATCAAACGCGAAATGGATTCTAAAAACTGTGACATGCTAACAGCGTGGCAAGAAGAAAGCCTAGTCATGCTACGTGACATAGCGTCTGACGAACAAGAACTCATTGAAAATCAAAGATGCAGACTGGGCAAACACGATAGACATCACAGCAAGATCTCAACTCTCCTCTCACTTACCATGCAACACGTTGAAAAGAAATGAGTTGCAGAGTTTCATAAATCAATTTCCAAACAGACAGGCCCGAAACTTAATTCTGCAAGCCCGACTCAACTTATTGAAAACAAATGAGATACTATATATCAGAGGACAAGTGTCAACAAATGGCTGTCGATTTTGCGACAATACTACACAACCTGTCAAAGAGTCAATAAGACATCTCCTCATGACATGTCCAGCAACAGCTTCTAGCAGACAGCAGTATCTGTCTCACATGGCCGGCTTTGACATTGTAAACGAGGAAAACACATGGTGGTGTAGGCTTATTGGAGGCGACAAAATCACATGGCAAATTGCTGCAGCCAAAATGCTAGAACACATTGAGCAACATTTACTCAACGGCAAGGTGTGTCAACAAGAATCAAGTTAGACTTACATCCTGCAACAAAACTGCAACACTGTGAACTGTACATAGAGTGATTAAGTTTCTAGGAAATCATCTTTTACGAAATGACAAGCAAGTTTTGTCTTGTATTGTAAAAATCTTATTTGAATAAACAATAAAAAAAAAATAATGTTTTATCCCTTTTCTGTTTCATTCCATTTTCGAGTTTGATACACACTTGTCTGCGGGCCTTGCCTCAAGAATCCTTAACACCCTTTACTTTACTGTGTACCCATCTGGAATTAGAAATTGAGGTATCTATTTTACTTTATAATCTCCCCAAAAAATCCCACTACTTTTTGCACTAATTATTTACAACACAATCCCTCACCCTATTGTTACTATTATCTTTGTTCTGCTTACATTCCGTGACTCAACTCGAGTCCTCCGGCATCGACTCTCCCTCAACCGACCAGTTCCCCTTCCATCCACAGGGCACCTTTGGGGATCACACTGCCGACCAAATATTCTTGCATGTGACTCTGAGCGCCAATCTCCAGAGTAAGCTCTGCTGTCTTCTGGCTAATGGTGGGAGTAACCAAGCATCAGGGGGCCTGGATCTGGTCTAGGTCTACCAGACCGCAACCATCCGCACTGCTACCAAATGTGCCCTATCACCTTGAAGCATCTGTTTGTGCTAGATGGAATTGCAATAATTATCTCTAACCAAATAATCCGAAAGACTCAAAGAATATGGAAAAGTACTACTTTATTGACAATTAATAAAGTAGGGAGATCTCGTAGCAGCTTGATTACATGAAGTTCTTATACCCCAATATATGTCCTCTATGACATCATTCTACGTGGCAAAATACAAAACCTATCAAGGGAAGGATAAGTGAACTTATCTACTCAAGAACATATAAGGATTGTAGGTAGGTCACACCTTGAACTACCTCTAAATATGTATAGCACTGATTATAGCGGACAAAACAACAGTGGATTGGTATATGCTACATTGCATATTAGGTTTTCCATCAACTCCACTGATTGGTTGGCATACCATCCCAACCTTGGACATTTGGCTCTTTAGCAGTACGTATGTGAAACGAAACTTAGGTGCTTGAATCCTGTCAGACTACTCCCTGTTTTCCCAATTAGTCCATCATCTATCATCGGTAGCCCATCAGCCAAAGTCTTCAATTTGTAGTTGACCTTGTTGGTTGCTCACTGTCCTGGAACATTCAAGGGAGTGTGAGCACCCCACTATCTTAGCTTGAGGCTCTAATGAACAGCATTTGTTTTCGACTTCTGAGTCACATGTGAAGAGACCACAAATGTATTCATTTCAGCCTTCTGTTTACTGTGTAAGGAACTCATGGTGGCAACAGTAAAGACCGACACAAGTGATCACAGTTCAAGGGTGTTTATTAAATGGTATAGGTAGGTTGGAATAACACCTAATCTAAACCTAAATCTAAGATGGGTGCAAGCTTCGACCATCAAACAATAATAAGGCAGTCCTAGTCGTGTCTTTGTCAAATAAAAGGACCTGTACTAAAAAGAAAAACATTGCCAATCCTTATGCTAAATACAAAAAGAAGTGTGGAATAATGATCCTAAGAAAGAAGGAAATGTTCACAAATAATAAGTCAAGATGCATTAGTCAGGGTCTCCCTTCTCCACGTTTTCAGCATGGAACAATGTAGGACTGTGGAGCACAACACACGCTCAAGCTTTCCCAGCACAAGCTACCAGTTCTGCTTTCAGCAATCAGGGCCTTCGGTGGTAAATCTCTTTTCTACAAACAAGTCTCTTGCCTCCGTAGACCTGATGTATCAAAATAATAAACAAAGGTTATTTTTTGCTTGCATGCTGCGTGATGCATTTCACCCTTGGATCACCCTCTTCCAGGCGCTGATCCCTAGAAAGTTCCTTAATGATACCCGGACCTCTGATTGCTATGTTGTCTTGCTTTCAAGGGCCTGACATGTTTAAAGTAAAAGATTCAACAAAAAGTTCTTCTCAGGTTTTGTTTGGGTGACAGTTCTTCACTCCTGGGTTCCCCCTCTTGCGGGCTCAGACCACTCTCGAATATTAGCTTTTCTTTGTCTGAATGTTTTCTGGCATGACATGCATTCAAAAAGCTTTCCCTCTTGTACTTTGCTTTGTTGCACACATGGGTCGGTGGGTGTTGGCTTCTCACCCTTGGACGCCCCTCTTCCGGGCGCAGATCCGACTCGACAATCTGCTTCCCTCGATCGGCTCACTATGGCTTTCAATGCAACTTTGTTGTGACCTTTGCAAATCTAAATGTCTGTTTATACACTTCATTGTGGACATCCCTGGGCCGGGGTTCACTCTTGTCAACACATTGTATTTCGGGACTTTAGACTTCGCCCACTTTTTATCGGCATCCCTTTTTTTCGGATTCACTATTGTCAATTGTACTTTGCTTATTCAACTCTTATGATGCAGGATTCATTTCCTTTATCTTCACAATCATCTGTCGGCAGTCAAAGACTTTCGACTGTAAAGAGGAATTTACAAGACCCCTGTATGACCACTTTGACCCCCCCCTTCTTGGCTTTCCCAAGGCCTTCTGGTTATGGTAGTTTCAATAATCGGGTAATCACCCAGAGTTTCCTGACTGAGCACCCACCTGGTGCCAGACTACTTTGTTGCTGGTTATTCCCTTTTTGCATCAATAGCTGTTTTAGCCTTTCACAGTTAAAATTTGCCGTTTGCTACTTTTTGTTCAACACAGTTTGGTATCTTATCGACTCTCCCCTCGACTCACCGGCTGTGATGAACCGCTTGGCTTATTTTTTTTTTCTCTTGAAAGCTAGATTGGTACCACAGAGACAAGCGTCTCTCCCCAACTTGGTTATCAGCAGAGAAGGGTCTTGTGTACCGTTGACATCTGCTGCAACACACGCTGGCTATTGTTCGCAGTTTTACGATTCTCTCTGCAGAGGTTTCATGGGCCTGGGCGGAAAGGGCAAGGTTGCTTCTCTCCCTGTCACCCTCTCGATATACGCTGTCTTTCTCCTCCTTGTGAACTGCTATGCTGAGTTAGCTCTCTCGTTGTGCGATCTGCCTTGCTCTTATTGCGCTCCACCTTTTACCCCTGAGGGGAAGGGAAAGGGCCATCAGGTGTGTGCGGTTCTGGTCAATTGTCTGACATTTCCTGACCCTAGTGTTGGGACATGTCAGGTAAATGGCTCAAGTGTTAGTCCATCATCCGTAATATGCGAAAGTGTTTATGTCCGAAAAGGGGGAGAGTAATGTGTTTGTGTATCCTACGTGGTAGGTTGGGGAAATGTTGGTGGAATAAGGGGGATACCGCATCTCTCCCATCGGTGTCCCTCCCTGTGGACTCCCCATCTTCACTGGTCCACCCCCAGGAACTGGATCCTATAGCGATGGCCGTGTCCTGGCCACCTGGATGACAGATTCCCAGGGACTAGTCAGGGAGACAACTTCAGGTTTCTCACAAGTGCTATTTGATTTAATTATGCAGAGAGCTGTTGCTCCTCTTGGCCTCAAGAGATTTGCTTACTCTATCCCATGTGTATACTTTTAATTGACCAACAGTTTGACTCTCCCAGATGTTTTCTTCTTCTTTCATCAATTTAGAATGTCCCACATTCAGAGCTTATCCATGTACTCCCTTTGTGCTCTGTGATTAACCCTCGAAATAGCATTCTTAACTCTAGACCAACCTTGACTCATCATCGGGTCTGCACACAGAACTGTTTTTCTGTGTATTCTGACTCTACAGCCTCGGCCTGGCTCTGAGGTAGCTTGGTTAAGTTTAACGTGAGCCAGCCTCCATTTTCCCATTATGGTCATCCTTGCCACATTATATATTCCTCTATAGCAAGCTTCTTTATGTTTTCTTTCTACCTTGGGTTACTGCGTATTTACAGTTATTGGTCAGTAAGTTACTTCATCTTCTTTAGATCCATGATTACTTTAGCTTTAGGTACATGTTACTCTTAGTGCTTTAATTACATCGCTACTCCTAAGTATTTTCTTATCGTTTCAGCATAGGTTCATATATCTTCTTTATGACATCAATTTGTCCTTGTCAGATTTAATTTTAATATCTTTCCATAATATTCATTGATGCATTCTGACATCTTAGCAGGCAACATCCTTCCATGTATCATTATTCCATGCAACATCCTTCCACATTTTCAGTGTAAGGGTACATTCTGTACTGCTGTCTGAGTGCATAATGTCTCTCATACACTTGGATGTGGTATGGGAACAACGCAGGGGGTCCCATTTACTGTCCCAATATGATGGCGGTGAGGGGGGCGGGAACTGATGAGATAGTGTCTACCTGCTCCTCTACATTGGTGACATCTGTCTTTCTCTTTTGATGGCTAGATTTGGAATGCAGATGTCCACACACAGACAAAAGTGTCCACTGGACTCCCTCTTGGGTACCGGCACAGTTGGGGATACCCAGGGTGACGTCCCTCTAAGTATTCTATTATGTCTTGCTCCATTACTGATTTGATTTTATTTTCTACTTGCAACTGTATGTTTAGAGGGATAACCCTGTAATGGGGCACTATGGGTTTGAGGTCTAGATTTTGAAATAGTGTGGGGTGTAGTTTCATCAACATGTCTTTGGCACGTAACGTATATGCAGTCATTTGGACTAGCCCCATTTGCATTGCCGATTTCAAACATTCCCTTTCATGAAAGCAGTGATATTGAGCCATATGGGTAGTTGTCAATGTTGGCCGATCTAAGTCGAGGAGTGTATCGTAGCCCTGAATATGCCTCTTTGCTGATAGCATTTACTGGGTATCAGGTATTAATATCGCCACATATATGGTCGCCGTAAAATTGAGGGGTTGCGGGGGTGTCCCCCGCATGTTCCATGCAATAATGTCGCCACAAAAAACAACCATTTTTCAGCAATATTTTTGCATGGCAATATTTTTGTGGCGACATTATTACATGGAACCATTTACTGTGGCTCCAGTGTCAATTAGGCTATATTCAACTGCTGTCATGTTTCCTATTGCACACACAGATCCTAATGTTCTCTCGCCGCTGTTTGACGAATCAGAGCCATATAGCTGTCGGTTAGATGATTCGAGATATTTTATGATGGGTTTGATGTCTTTGCGGCTCTTCTGGCGTTTAATTTTAAAGAGAAGACCTGCACTGATCTGTCAGTCTCCAGGTTTTCTGTGGCAAGGCATTCCTTTGTTCAGGCAATCTCCTTCTCGCTGTCTGTGAATCAATTGTATGGCTTCCAGCTTTGCAAACCAATTGAAAGTTACTTTTCCCACCACAGGAGTCAACGTATTCCCTCATGCAGAAAGTCATATCCGCATTGGTAGAATGTTTGTCTGTGAAGGTTATTCCGCTTCTGAGACATATTATCCTGGTATTTAGGCGACAGAGTTGATTGCAATATTTTGATTTTATCCATGGCATCAGTTGGCAGATCTATGGCCATGGACGTGCATGCTACCATAGGTATTTCTTACATAATCCTTGTTTTCTGTAAAAACATTTTACGGAATGCAGAGGATTCGCATCCTGTGATAATTTGTGAGTGAATAGCCTCCTCATTCCCTTAGTTGTCAAAGTCACAATGTTTTATTCTTGTTCTTATGAGCATTAAGCAATTATCTAGCATTTCCCCTTTTGCCTCAATGGTAGCGTGGAACACGTGTCGCTCATTATCTATGTTTCTATGTGGGGTGAATTATGCATTGAGACTCTCTATCAGACCTATGAACGTATTTGTAGCCTCCTCCGGCATCTCAAATATTATGTCACGCACTGTGGGCCCCACAGAGTGCATCAAAATGCCTCTCATGCATCTGCCAACCCGCAGACCCATATCATCCAAATATACATTGAAATCTTTGATCCATCAAGCCCACCTGGGCCCCAAACTACTAGAATCCGTAATGTCAAAAGGCAGTTACGCCTGTAATTGTATGGCATCATGCATACTTTCAGATTGACTAACATGCAGTGAAGAAAACATAATGTGGGTGGCTGAGAGGGTATCTTCATCTGACATAATGGATGGTGCACCTCAATGGATATATTAATATGACTTCCTTTATGTGTCTTGAGCAGTACGTGCCCTTTGATTTAAAGAACTTGCCAGGTAATAATGTCCTTCTGTTTTATTTTTTTTATCTTTGTGCAGGCGCAGTGCTTACTTGAGCCATCACAGGGCTCACAAGGACATCACGAGCTCTGACAGGTGCGAAACAAAACCAGCTCTTCTGAAGCTCTGGCGGGAGCGGAATGAACCCCAGGGTGCGCACACTGCTTACTGCACGGGTGCAGGCACTTGATTCCTTCGGTGCAGCCGGTCACGGGATCAAGCATCATCCGCGTACCCTCACGTGTCCGGCCGCTGGAAGCAGTAGCCTTGGAGTATGGTTGGGGTTGAGACAACTGGCCAGAGGCACGCGGCAGTCTGCTTTGCCTTTGTCATCAATGTTATATCCTGGGTCACAGCACTGATGGGAATTTCAATAATGACACAGACTCAGAGTGAGGTGGTAAAAGCTTCTTTATTGTATAACTTCATGTTCAATCGGACCACTCCTCTTCCTCTTCCTTTCTTCCACTTCTCCCTCCCCACCTTTTCACCTCGCAGAACAAAGGACAGGAAATGACAACTGTTTCTCCCACTTTTAATAATCCTGTTTAATTTCCTGCATTTTTTAGGCAGAGTGGCGTGAACATAACATGCTTTCATCCATTTCCTGCTCCCTGACAAATGCTGCTGCCTAATGTGAGGGGTCAGTAATGTGAGGCGGACAACTGCTTGTGTTTTTCTCAGAGTTAAGCATTTTTATTAATGATCAAAATTGCAAATAAATCTTTGCTAAACCTACTCTATCAGGAAGTTCCCTCCTTAGTCTAAGAGCTAAGGGGATCACCCCTAACATAAACAAAACGAACAAACACAACTGGCCTCACACTAAACAATAAAACATTCCAAGTAAATGATAAACAACATAAATTAGTGAATACCAAACAAACAGTCATTTGGATGACCTTCACCTGTTCTGGGTAAATCTCTACCCCAGGATTGTTCAAAGTCAATTTTCTCAAATGTTCAAAAAGAAAAGTAAAGTCTTGAACCAGTTCTTGTAAGTTCCAAATGAAACACAAGGTCACCAAACAAAAAAATCCACTGGTAACAGATCTTCAGCTTGCAGTTGATAAGTTCCCCTTCCAATTCCAGCCAAGACAATAGCACCAATGGTAATCCTGGATGTCTTCTTTCAAGATTGTATTGCCGTGGTTCAAAAGAATAGATTAGCAACTTCTCCTTCTACAACTCTACACGTGTTCATACCCGCTGAAATACATTTGGTATAATTGTCAGGGTGGTTCTTCTTGGGTTGTTGCTTTCCTTTTGACAACCACCCTTCTACTACTGGTACTGTGGAAACAGACTCCTTGGTTCCACAGTATGCCACTACTTCAAGCAACTTCAATGTGGCATCCAATGACAGTATTATACACAACCACAGTTCTGGTATTTCTGCTTCAACTTTATAGTACGGGATGGTTAGGCATTTTAAAAGACAAGACACTTCAACCTCTACAGGTAGGCAAGGCACTCTTCTTTTCCTAAGCTCCAAGAAAAGGGCAGCCTCTTTGCCTCTGCTGTCTGCCTTACTGCCAAAAGGATAACCTGCCTCTGCTTCCAGAATGACTTTCTCTTCACTTCAACAGTCTCAGCATTAAAGATTATTTGTTCAAGTTTTTTTTAAAAGCCCCCAGCTCCCTTCCCCAACTTTGCTCACACCTTCTTGGTTCTAGTAGCTACCTTGAAGCTGCATTGCCACACTTCCAACTTCATATAGCAATGTCATACTTGTATCAAAGGACACTGGTTCTTTAACAGCTTCATCATCTAGGTGTATAGGTTTAAACAGGCTTTTCTTCACTACAGAAAGGGTTTGCCACTTGGATTGGGTAATGCTTGTTCTTCTTGCTAAAGCAACAATTTCTGAATTCAAAGAATACTCGTTCTTAATGTTACAGGTTCTATCTTCAAAGAAGAAACAGATTTAGGCATACACAACCACTTTAACCTTAAGTGTCAGTACATGTTTATATTCCCATGCATTAGCACGGAGATACTTCCACACTCTGATCGGGAATCACAATTATCACACGCAACCTCCCTTTGATACTGTAAGATCTTGTAACAATTGTGAAAGTCTGCGTTAGGATTTTCAGAGCACTTTAGAAAGCTTTCTCTCTTCTATTATAGACACGCGACCATTCCAGCAACATTAGGACATCAACATTGGATATGAAATGCTTTTCTTTGTATGCAAGCACTGTCCCTTTTACTCGAAGTGCGTGTAACACATTTCCATTTTCCTCATGAACTACCAGCTCTTCTGGTTCTGCTACTACTGCTAGCCTTCCAGCTCCAGCTCTTTCCCCAGCTCCTTCCTGCTTCCATATTCCCCCTCCTGCTGCAGCCTTTTATGCCTCTTAAGTGGGGCAATTGATTTCAGGTGCAGGTCATTACCATTATGTGCATGACCCTGGCAAAGGCTGTTAGGCTTAATTGCCTGTCCTCTACTTCTACATGCCTCTTCAGCCCTCTTCTTTGCCTCAGTCCCTATGCGATTCTGGGACATGTAGTTCATTTTAGTAAAATTAGGTTTTTCCATTTCTGGCATAGTTTTAAGGGTAGAATTAATTCCGTTAGTCATTTTAACAGAGGGACTGTATGGTTTACCGTTATCAGAGGAAGAAGGTGTAGAGAAGGTAACATTTCTGCTATTGCTTGTAGTGTATCTTTGGTATTGAGGAGGGGATTTCTTTTTAGGTGTGAACAAGATTTGTTCTTCTGGTATAATATTTTGTGGGGTTGCCACCTTAGGAAGTACCATCTCAGTTTTACCAGGAGGTTGAGAGATATTAAAATGATAATAAGCCATAACTTCTTCTAGCATAAATACTGTGTCTCACCCCACAGAATCTCCTCACTACCCTGGGCCCTGTCTCCACCCAGGTGATCCATCTGCAGTACACCACCCCCAGGGTTGGGATCAGGAAGTGTCTGCTGTCCCCTGGCCACCTGGGAGGAGACTTTAAGCAGGGATTTAGTGAAGGATCCACAGGATTCTTCACATTTACCACCGTTATGGATTTTCATGTTGGCGGTAATGCTATGGAATCTTATGGAATCAGCCTGAAATTACTACTTGGTAAAAGCAAGTGGATTACATAGGAATCCATTGTAAATGCCTCTGCAATTGTTAACTGCAGGAAGTGTTTACACTTTTCCACCAATCGAAAACATACAGGGTGATTCAGGGTGTTAAGTGAGAGACGTTCAGGAAGAGTTCTTGTGGACTACAGCAGACTTTAAAATCTCGGTTAACTATGTGGTGGGATTCATTGGGTAAATAAACTTGCCTGTGCTTCTTCCTGTTAGGGGGCTGGTTGGAAGTGGGGGGTGGCTTTTTCCTCTTCTGTTTTTGTCTTTAGGGTTTTAATGTGAGATGGGATATACAGATGTATGGTGATTTGCCTCTGTTCTTTTATTTAAATAAAAATATATTTTGCAAAAATAAATTGGATTGGTGTGAACCGTGAGGTTTTCAATTGAACGAATGAGATGCAGAGAAGATCCCATTTGGCATTTTACCAATAAACACCCACATCCGAGCACACAGGAAGGAATTCTAATATATATATACATTTATATACTAGTGTGTAACAAAACCCTTGAAATGCACTGGAAATACTTAAGTTAAGGGGAAGTTAAGGTGATCATATTTACACGTTGCACCAATAGGTTTCTTTGGGGCCCACTGGCCAGGGCCATTGTCACAAAGACCCATTTCCCCCTGCCTAGTAGATGTGATCACAATACATGCCCACTCATTTATTTATTTTCTCACTTTCTGCTATAATCTTGCAGTATTTACGAGGCAATTACAGCGACAACACTCCTCTGATGCTTTTTTTCTTTTTTTGCTTCGAAGCATGCCTTCCATTATTACTGCGGTAATCTCGCGAGATTTCCCCTGAAATTCTTCCGATAATGCAAAAATGTCCGAACTGTAACCGGCTCAGCAGACCATACCCAACTCTCCATCTTCACATGATGTCCTCTTTCCCCCTCCCCACCTCTGGCCTGATGCGATTTCAACCTTTTTTCTCCTCCAAATACCTTTTTATTTACACTTTTCATTTTCGCATTCCACTGATATTACCGCAGTAATTTATTGCATCAGCAAAAAAACGAAATACATTTCTGAAAAGCCTCTCTGCTGCAGTGCAACATGGGAGACATAGCTATAATTTTGGGAGAAGGGGACACCCCCATCCCCATCAAATATTGTAAAAACTACTTGATTATATAACCCCATACCCTTCCTGGAAATCGAGTCAATCCTTCATGCCCAAGTTGTTTCTTACATCTTATATCGTCCTATTCCGTCCAGCGTCCTATGCTATGCAGAAATGTGGACTGTCAGAGAAGAAAAGCACCTGGCTTAGATATGTCAGTGAACAAAAAAAGAGGGAGAAAGGTGTGTGATGTCATCAGTGATGTCATCAATTACATTTGTGATGTCATCTTTGATATTATGGGTGTTAGTCTTAGCAGTGCACAGTGGTGGCGCGAGTTATGGTTGTTTAGGTTACCATAACTGGTGAATTTCTGGGGTTTTTTGGTTCTACTTGTAACCATAATATGTATAGGTTGTTAATAGTGCAAAGTAAATGTAATGTTCCTACGAAGTACTTGTTGCACTGAATTTGATAGGTTTTCCCGAGGGCAACTGAAACATAGCGTTCCTTTAAGAAGGTGTTTTCTCAGTAAATTGCATAGGGTTTTCTAGTGGAACTTACCCATAACGTCCCTTTAACTATGTTTTTTGTGCGTGAATTGCATAGGTGTGTACTAGTGCATCACTTTAACAAGGTTTTTTTGCCAGTGAATTTCATAGGCTTTTATCAGTGCTACTAAAGCATAATGTTCCTTCAGCAACATTGTTTCAGTGAATTGCATGGGTATTTAGCAGGATACCCTTACTTTTTGACAATGTACTGTACAACATACTGGACCTGTGGGCACCATGTTACTGCACACAGCAGTCTCGGAGTATGCGTCTGGTCATGGACATCTGTTGGTATCCAACCTGCTCAGATAGGCAGGTCCTCTCTTACATAGTGGTACCATTTAGCAAACACAAGGAACATATCGAAGCAGCAGTATGTACATGCATTGCAAGGTAAAATAGAGTAGGACTGCAAACTGTGTACCTATGAAGCAAACAGCACATAGGCATAGGGACTACACCATAACGGATTACACCAACAACAGAAGTGACATCTCCCTTCAACAATCTTACCGCACTGCTTCTGTGCATGGTAACAAAGAACCAACGGCCAGTATAAGGACGGGAAAGTACTAAGACCAGAACATCACTGCAACGTACCAAGCACAGTCATTTTGTCTGATAATTGCGCAGGTGGTGCAGTATACAGTTTGTACAGAGCCAGAACGTTTTGTTTTTTGTACGTAGCAATGGCAAGCACATTACAGTGAGTGGAAGGAAATGTCCCTCATTGCACAGTGATCGGTATGCACAGTAGTGGGAAATGTAATTTATGTAGTACATATTGCTTCATGTACACCTAACACATTTTCTTTTCTGTAAGAGAACATATTGGAAATGAAAGCAAGGCAGCACAATCGGCACCACTTGCACAACAGCATAAGGGCATAGAAAAGGAAAGAAACTCTGTAAATAGCAAAATGGACAGCCTGGAAGCAAAGTGGAAAAATTGGGGAACAATTGTGCCACCTGAAAAGATTGCGTACAAGGGTATATCATGGACACAATAAAACAGCACTGGCAGACCTGCACGTGTACCCCTTCCCCAGGGTACAGCCCACCATCCCCTCAAAATCCCTGTGATGGGAGACGATACAGTGGTATCTTCATCTCTTCCTCTCCTCAAAACCAAATTGTGCAAAACCCCAATTCCCCACAATAAGTCTCCACTTGTGCTACCCCTTCCCTTTCCTAATGGTGTGTATGAATGTGTGCAAGTAAACGTTGATAATGAAATTGTTGTTTAGTGTATATGTGGTATTGGCTTTTGTTTTAAATGCTGTTATGACTCAGCAGCGCACAATCCTCGTAGGAATGGCCGCAAGTAAGCAAAAGGGAGGTGTCCTACGCAGACTGCACCTGCCCGGCCTATCCGCAATTACAACAGAGGCATCCGTACGATGCTACTACGACCCGCAAGTCGCCATCTTGTGCACCACCGATAATTACATGTGGGAGCAGACGTTTCATCGTTGTGCAAGTGCACGCATGTGTATCTGTGCCTCTGTGTTCTGGTAACACCGCCACTGTGCAGCATATGCAAATGAACTTTAACGCGTTTGAGCCGCCCACCCACGTCCTACCGGTAGCTATACACATAAACATCCCACCTGCTACACCCTATAAACATCCAGCGTCTCCCAAAATTAATCGGCACACGTGTGTTGCACTATTAATCAGTACAGAAGTGGCAACGGTCACCTATGCACATGCGTTCAACGTATTCTGCCCAAAACCCGTCCTGCGGACAGCTGTCCCAAGGAAGAACAGTGGCGATGTCACGAAGCGACCGCACCCACGCTGTGTGTGGGCCCTTATTTCAGGGACACGATCCTGACTCTCGGACAGCAGAACAGTACAGTGTTGTGCAATGAACTGAGTATTTTTCGGAAAGTACACGCTTATAAACACACCACAATGTGTCATTGCACATTTATATATGTTTTTGAACAATGTAGGCCTGTTTTCTGGGGGCAAGGTTTCCACAGCAGCCCTACAAAAGACTGCACCCCAGAGCTGCTTTGCAATCTGTTTATTGCTTTTCAGAACAGAGTAGCAGGCCACATAGGTTTTACCTGTAATTGATGTTGGACCGAAACTGCAGTGCTACACTGCCTTTGCAAGTAATGGCAACCATGTCAGCTCGGCTAACTACGCACAGTAATGGAGAAAAGTATTAATGGGCCTTCCTGTGTCCCACACTCTCAGTAGCGATAGTCCCCACTGTCCCATTCCCATGGGTAGCATGCTGAAAACGTATGACGTTCTTTCATCGTCAGGCATTTCAAAGCCTGCAGTTTAAACGTGTTTGACAGTTTATCTAATTTTTGGGGGGGTGGGAAAGGGCAAATACGTGGTTTGGGGGTTGGGTATAGTTAGAAATAGGTGCAGGAGGGGGGATTTAGGAGGGGGACCCCCAAAAATAAAAATTTGATAAACCATCAAATACGCTTAAATTGCAGGCTTTGAAATGCCTGACGAGGAAATGACATGGAACCACTGAAAATGGTACTATGTGGCACATGCATTTCCCCAAGTACGGCGAGGGCCATGCCCCAATAAAGCATAAACATTCCTTCTTCCCTTTCCACTTCCTTCTTTCCAGCACATCGTCATTGGGTACTGTTGGAATGTTCCACACGCATCCACCAATCACATTGAAGAGCTCTCCATGTAACAGTATCAGTTCTGTACAGCAGTCCTCTGGGTACACACCACACCCAGATATGGTATTGTGCAATACCTTAGCCGGTACAGTCCCATTTCCATGGCCATCCTCAAAATACCAAGATGTGAATTTCGTGCTGCGTCCGGGCGTGGGGGAATAAATTGCAACCAGGGTAGGGGGGAGTTCGTTTTTAGGGGTCGCTCTGAAAAGAGCCTTTTTTTTGTAGGTGCCTCTAGTGAAACACCTTATTTTGTGTTTTTATTTGATTTTATGTTTTCGTGTGCTCACAATGTTACAGTAAACTCTCCACTGCATCCTGTAGATGGGCAAACAAAACAGCATTACCAATGGGCGACAACGAAATGCCATTTGCTTGGAAAAACTCAGCATTTCCACAACTAATGAGGTCATTGTTGCAGAAGAACATCCGACGAGCGGACAGAAAAGTATACAAGCTTCTGTTGATGAGACACCTTCCAACCTCTGGCTCGGAACAACTTCCAGGAGCATTGTCCCATACTGTTCTTGGTGTTATGGATGACAAAAGCACCTTGGCAGTGGGAAAAAGCCTCTTGACTACATTCAGCAACCTCTTCAGTCAACGGAACAAACCTAAACAAGCCACGTAACCCATATGCATGCCGCTGTAGTGGATGACGATAACATCAGCAGTAGCAAAAGTGGCCAGGTCTTTGCAAAGTGCACGCATATCTGCAAAAATGCGCTCATAGACAGCATTCCAAAATGCATCCACTCCTTCCAAACCAAAACTGCCATCCAGGGCATATTTGTGCATATCTATCACAAAGACATCACCCAAAGTCAACACAATGTGTTTCGCCATGTCAACCAGCCTCACTACACCGAGTAATGTACAACAGTATGACAGCTCCTTCCTGTGAACCACACCCACATTACCTGATAGGATAATCCCCACAGTCCCATTTCCATTGGCCAGCATGGAAAGAAGCGCAGAATGTGGTACGTGTGCTTCCCAAAGTACAGTGCGGGCCGCGCCCCACTAAAGCAGGAGCAGTCTTTCTTCCCTTCCCACTATTTTTTCTCCACCACTACCTCATTGTGTAGTCGCATACACATCCACCAATGCCATCCAAGACGTTAGCATCTCACACTGGCAGTTCTGCACAACACTTCATATGTACCGTTACAAATTCAGCCTGCAAGTGTCCTGTCATTTGAAAGCACGTCCAGTAGAAAGTTCAGTAAAAGATTGCAAGATGTGTGCATCCACATGAGCACCCATCACCACAAAATGGAGGCATGAAAACTTTTTCTGCAGCATGTTTACAACTGAGTTATAAGTGCCTCTATGCATGGTATCTGGGAGTGAGCGTTCATTACATTCTTTAAAAACATACTGTTTTTTTCCCCATCCCCTACCATCAAGTGGCACTTCAATGGTATGTGCTTGCAAAGTTTTCATGTACCCATATCATACATTGTAATAGCGAAATAGGAACTGTCTGCTTTCCTTCTTACAATGCTACCAATTGTTTTCTCCACTAACTCATCTTCTACATAAATCGTATAAATAAGCCACCAAAAGCAGCACTGAATCTATTTTACCAACCTAAGGCAAGGTCCCAAAAGGTCACTGTCTGCATAGATGTGCTTCTGTCTAGCCTGGACTATTGAAACATGCTCTTTTTTAGATCTGGCCGCTTCTACTCTCTGCCCTCTGCAACACATCCAGAAGAGGACTACACGACTTGGCCTTGGCCTCAAGCGCAGGGAGGGTATGGGTCTTACACTGAAATATCTGCAATAGCTCCCAGTGGCTGCGAGGAATAAGGTGAAAACACTCTGCATTATGCACAAGGCCTTCTGGGCCCTGGGACCTCAATACCTTCAACTGTCACTTCCTATATATCTCCCTGCTCGAGCTCTTCCCTCATCCGCCTCCAACTCCCTCGGGGTCAGTGACTTCCGCAAGCAACCAGTTGGTGTTAGATGTCTTTTTTCGGCTGGGGCCTCCCTCTACAACAGCCTCCCTGAAACTTGAGGAGAACCATCCCGGGTCCGGAAGCACCTCAAAGCCTTTCTCTTTGCGTCTGCTTTTTCTCAGTGTGTTGCAGGCCTTGGCTTTTGGGCGCATGGCCTATGGCCTATGGCCTACGGCCTTTGGCTATGCACCCAATAGTCCAGGTCTTGGGCACACCCACCGCAGCAATGCAGTTTTGACTGCATCTCAGCATCCAAAATCATCCAGACCGGCACCCGTCATGCCCTTGACCATGCACACAAGAGTCTTCTGCTTGCCCAAACCCATCACAACATAATGGAGCCATGCATGCCAACATGTGCCCAGAAACCACAATCCACAAACGTAACATAGGCAGCGGCACTTCTACCCAGCCCCAGAACCATAACACAGCGATGCATGCAAACATGTAACAGTTAGCAGATTCCACAACCACCACTGCATCCGCCACACCTACCCACTTCCATTCACAAAGCATTATGTCACAGGCACCCAAACCACACAATCTTCACAACATTGGGCCTACTCTTAGGAAGCTACAGAAACCAGAAGGCAACAATGTGAAACCTAATTGCAACCACTGCACATAGTTGTCGATGCAAGGACTCCATCTGTGCATGGAATGGGCTACGGGCTCACCACATGCAACACACCAAAGTACACGCTATCTTACAATGTGCATGTCATGTGCAATACAGTCCATTTCTGCAAGTTAGCTCTCACCAGTCACCACGGAAACAGGTCTCCGCACCAGCTATCATGCCTTAATGAAGCCTTTCTGCATGCAGCACACATGGTACTTGGCTGTGCAGAGACTCGCGCGTTGGCGCTGTACGCACGGATGCTGCAGCCACATCAATGTCTTTGTCCACCTATTGACATATGTCAGATGATTCACTTCTCACTCCCCCACCCTTTCCATCCTTTCTTCCCACCGCCACATTGCATAATATAAGTGTTGCAATGGACTCCACGTCTGCTATTCAGCTACCAGCAGTCATCACGGTAAAAGGTCGCGGCATGACCTATCGTACCCTAACGAAGGCTGCCTGTCTTCACCACACATGGCAGTCACCTGTGCAGGGACCAGTGAATTGGTGCAGTACACGACCGTCTTCATCCACCTAATAATCACACATCTCAGATGAACTACTTCTCTCTCCTCCGACCTTGCCATCACCTCTTCCCACCCCACATGGAGCACATTCTGGTTGTTGTCAGTCCCCTTCAGCGCCGCACTGTCCTCTGATACACCATGGCAGCGTTTCCCAAAAACTTTGACGCACAGCATGCTTCCCTCCAGCCAACCATCGGCTGTGTCCAAAGTTCGCTGACAGCACAGCGTACTGCAAGCCAATGAGCCTTCGGTCCGTGGGGCGAACAGAGAAATGGGTCCGCGGAGCGGGGCCAGATATCACTAATTCTTTGAGACGTACATTTCAGTTCTTTGCAGCAAAAGTACTGGTCGGATTTCCACCACCGAACAGACAAAAGCATGCTTTCTGACCCAAGCCCCCGCTCCTGCCACAAATTTGATGCAAATCTGTGCAGCCATTCGGCCATTCAGTCTAAGTAAAAAAAAAAAAAATTGGGGTCCCCTATACATCCCCCCATTGCACAAAACCTCACTAAACTTGGCAACGAAACTGAGAGCGGGCCATATACTTTTTTTCGCAAAATTTGGTGAGGATTCCTCCAGGGGGAGAGAAGTTATAAGCCGCCAAAAAAGTGATCTTCCTATGGGTTTAGCAACTTATACATAACTACACGGCTGCTACCACGCTCCGTGTAATATATATATATATTTATACTTTATTCTTTATTCTTTTATACTTTATTGTCTTGTGGTACGAGCCTGTCAATTGTATGTACTGATACATTATGCTGCTTATTACTATATTGGCACTATGCATTTTTTTGTTGCTTTGTCTTCATGCTCGAATCAATTTTGACTCTGCACTATGCACTTTATTTACTTTAGAGTTCCAATAATATTATGTGCTTTGACGTAAGCTTTGCATCATGTTGCTTTTTACCGTATATGGTGCCAGCAAAATTTGCACTATGCACTTTATCGATTGTTCGGCAAACTTGATATAGCAATCTTTGTTTGCCCAATATAATATTTGCTCAAGGCCCCAAATCGTATGAACATATGTGTGCTTTCCAAAAATTATATTGTGGCATGTACCAACGAAATATGTTCCACTATGCTCATATGTTTTGCCATTTTAATAATGAGGTGATTAATGTGCACTTCACTTTTTGAATTATTTCATCTTGGAACCAACTTAATGCAGTGGATATTTGTGGATTACTTGTTTTAACTCCATTCTGCTTTTTGATTACTTACGGTTGTGCAGTGGGGCTTTTAGAACAAAACACATGTGGGATTTCAGTAAGCAAAAATGTTTTTTTTGGTATGTTTTTAATTTATCCAAATGGCAAAACCATTGTCCGCATGCCATTCTGCGTATGTTGTTTTAATGGACTGTTACCTCATTGATCTTATATGTTCTAAGATGTCTACCGACCTGCCCACACTACGTCCTTCATCTAGCTGTTAGTAGCAGACATAGCAGTAGGACTATTGTTTGTCCTTTTATTACTGCAGTCTGCTTTGCATCCTCACATGTGAACAAGCGCCGAGTGGTGCGCAAAACGCGTCTTGTCTAGCAGGATCTGCTCTATGGTGTCCTGCCTCTGTTGATCTTTTGTCACAGACCTACTGCTTGACACTATGCCTTTTTTTAAATAATAAACAGCATGTTATTTAACACGAGCTGAGTCGGATTTTTCATCTCTCTGACCCTTAATTGTGGAGACTATTGTGTTTGCCTGGAGTGCGGTTTGTTTTCCTTCTTTTTTTGTGTATATATATACAGGGGCGTTGCTAGGGGGGGCTAAGGGGGCTATAGCCCCTGGTCTTTTGGTTGTAGCCCCGGATAGAATCTCAGGAGCTACAGCCAAAAGACTAGCTAGCCCCCAGTCCCAACAGTTCTGACATCAGCTTAGCCCCGGGTCTTTTCCAGACCTAGCAACTCCCCTGTATATATATATATGGATATATATATATATGAAAGGGAAAGGTAGACTGGAAACCCAGTCTAAAATGTAGCAGCACTCCAGAAAATGCATAAAGCGTGTAGATGGAAAGAATCCGATCCAAAACCCCAGCCTAAGTTGCTGTGCAAAAATAGTCCTTTATTATTCCATGGTTGTGGACAAACAAGGAAGGCAGCAGCAAAATACACAAAAACGACGCGTTTCGCCCTACACGGGCTTCATCTGGTTTAAATGTAAAAGAAAGAGGACTGTGCATTTATGGATACCACTTAACTTAATAAGTACATCATCTATGTTCTTGAAACAAATACACTAGCATACTGTTTGAGAGGGTTCCTGATGTTTACGAATACCTCCATTTTGAAAAGGGCACACAAATGTTAACATTAAAAGCGCATTGGTATAATCAATGTATAATACATATATTTCCATTGTCGCTAATCTCAGCTTTTATATGAGTAAATCTTGTGCAAATAGATTTTGGCCATCAAAATCTCAGTAACATTTTTGCATGATATTTTGAACTAGATACACTCATATATCAGTGTCTTGTAATTTACACATTTATACTTTGATAACAACAAAGCAGATAAAGTGCATAGTCCTAATGTTAATTAAAATATATCAAATGATTGACACATATATATTGCACAGAAAATAGGCAGTATTTACCCCTTGCGGGCGCCGTAATTCACATGCATTCATATTTGTAAATGAATTACCATTAAAATACATAGTAACAGTATGGTCTATCTGATTGTCTAGGAATCATCCCATATGGGTGATTCATGACTAAAGTGTGGTGCAGTGTGCAAATACAGGGTTATACTGACCATTTATATATTGTACTCTGATTTTATATGACTGTGTCGATGGTCCACATGTCGGCTATTGAATACATTTAGAATTTAAAATGCATAGGACAAATACAGGGTTATACTGACCATTTATATCTTGTACTCTGATTTTATATGACTGTGTTGATGGTCCACAAGTCGGCTATTGAATACATTTGGAATTTAAAATGCATAATGCCAGAATGGCCTCATTGACTATTTAGAAATCAACCCAAGTGGGTGATTCATAATTAAAGTACTGTGCAATGTGCAAAAATGGAGGTCATGGTGACCAATAATAGGCAATTAAATACCCTTGCGGGCGCCTATGTTTTTATATCTATAGCCGACATACTGGCAGTGAACCCTTGCGGACGCGAGAGTCTAAAAGTTAGTACATACTTAAAAATCGACCTCTATAGGTGTTCTAAGCATAAGGTGCAATACATTTCTATTGTTCAAGATATATATATTAAAATGCATCATGCTATATAAACTATTCAGACCTTGGATATTAGATTTTAGTTATGCATTAAAGTGCAATGTGCTATTTCTTCAATAAGTCTCATGCCTACTGAGTGCCAGTTATCTATTAAGGTGCATTATTATTTTTCATTAAATTCATAATTTGGCTGGTCGATGTTGACATGTCTCAGTCCAGTATGTGTGACAAATCTGGCAAACCATTATACTAAGTGCTCTAATATTGTAAAAAAAAAAAGGGTAATTGTGCATGTGA
The DNA here is from genome assembly GCF_040938575.1 of Ambystoma mexicanum. NCBI lineage: Eukaryota > Metazoa > Chordata > Amphibia > Caudata > Ambystomatidae > Ambystoma > Ambystoma mexicanum. Next base: position 951,616,960 of record NC_090939.1, read on the forward strand.
TGAATTATAAATATTATAGACAAGTGCAAAATGCAGTGCAAAAACAAAGAAATATGTCTTAAAATCAATTCTGAGGTTACTAATAAAAATTGAAATCTAAATAGGAAATTCATGAAACAAGATTAAAAGATAAGCATGTTATACTAATAATCCTGAAACTGCATACATTGTCAAAACTAGGCTTTATTCCAGAGGTTTTTTCATGAGAAGCTTTTCAGGCTTTGAAACTCCCTTCAGTCACATTAGTCCCCCCACAAATACATAAAGTTCTTCATCTCGGTTATGACCTCCAGGAAACTTTGTAATGAAATCTACTATATATCTTGATTTTGTTTATCTAAGTTTCCGAAGTCTGTCGCCTCCTCTAGGATGTGATAGCACAGTGTCAATTACAAAGTATTTCAATGAGCTTATGTTACCTTGAGGTGGATCTTCAAAATGTTTAGCAAGGGGATAGGACATATCCCGATTTTTAATTGCCCGTAAGTGTTGTAAAATGTGTAGCCTTGCTTCCAATTTTGTGCTACCCACATTCCACAGGTCACAGGCGCATGTGATGACATAAATTGCATACTGAGTGGAACACTTAAGATCCTTTTTGATTACGACTTCAGTTTTTGTCCTGGGATGGATGTATTTCCGAGTATCAATTCCAAATCGGCATGCCTTACATTTGGTGCATGTGGAAAACCTGGGTGCACATTTGGTCAACCAATTGGTTGTTGTTTGTTTATTTGTAGATAAAAACATGCTAGGTGACAATCTTGTTTGTATCGAAGAAGGCTTCCTATAAGTAACTGGCATTTATCGGTAAATGATGACTAATGTTCTTGTCCCTTTTGAGCAAGTGCCAATGTTTGTTTAAAATTTGCTTTGTTTCTTTTGCTCCTGAGTTATACATTGTAATAAATTGAATGACATCATCTTTCAATTGTGTATGTTTCTCTGGTGTATTTCCTTTGACCAGTATCATTTCCCTGGTTTTGGTACTGCTACGGTCATGTGCTTTGCTTATAATATCCTTTCGATATCCTCTTGGTAAGAATCTTGTTGCTGATCTTTTGGCATTCATTTCCCAAACTGTCTTCTCACTGCAGTTTCTTTTAATTCGCAGGAACTCCCCGTAGGGGATACTGTTTTTCGGGCAAGTAGGATGCGCACTGGTTGCATGTAAGAGACTGTTAGTGCTGGTATCTTTTCGGTGTAATTTTGTGGTTATAGCACCTTTTATTATTTTCACTTTGATGTCCAAATAAACTACCTCTGAACGATGATGGTGTTCAGTTAATTTGAGATTAGCATGTTCTCGATTCAGACTGTCGAAGAAAAATATACAGTCATTTCCCATTCCATGCCAAATGACAAAAAGGTCATCAATATACCTTTGCCACAAAATGATCTTGTCGGTATGTCTTTTTTGGTCTTCGTTATATATATATGTCGTATATCAACATATCAAATGCAGCTGGGAGGTCAATTGTCATGAGCTGGTCTCTTTACCCTACATAATGCGTGATTGTTTAAACGTGAGATGTGAGCATGGGCTATATTTGTGTCCACTATATTGCAAAATATGTGATTACAATAAAAGAGGATCTTTTCAAAGTGTATATTTTCACTCCCTTAATCCGTCTAGTAATTTCTGTATGTAAAACAATTATATTTTGAAAGATGATTGAGCAGATTTTGCTGTTGTTGAGCTTATCGCGTACATCATCTCCTACTTAGAAGGTAGCTGCCTGTGTGCTACCCCCTTGGTCAATGCCCTATTGATGCTAACTCAGGTGGTTTTCATTTTGGATCAGTGGTGGAAGTGGGCGGGAGCGGTTGGGAGCAGTGCTCCTCTACTTTTATTTATTATGTTTTACTGTTCCTATACTTTTATTTTAAAAATAAATTGTTCCAGAATGGTTTCGTTTTAACATAAAAGCGTAGGAAGAAGTTGAAACTTGCACTTTCAGTGTAATGCACTGAACGTTCCCGTAAACAGCAGGCGCATGAGTTTGGGAGTTTGTATTGGGCATGGGAGAGGGCGGGTGATGGGGTTTGTGGGGAGCGGGGGCAGGCCAGTAGGAAACATAGTTCCACTACTTCATTTCGTACACTTCGACCACTGTTTTAGATCCGAGGGAATGTATGAGAATTCAGAAAAAATGCACACATACGCAAATGTCTCGGGAGGATAGCTCAGTAGGCAATGTGCTCGCCTTGGAAGCAAGACAATATGGAGCACCACAGGTTCGATCCCTGGGTCCACGCTTAGAAACCTGTGAGTATTAAGCGCGTTATAAATATCATATCATAAATACGTGGTTTTATCTTTGAGTGACATTTGCAAAGTATTGATTGTGAGTACATACCCATGTTCCATCGGGGCCAAACAACTCCAGAAAGTTGCCTATGAACTCTCTTGATTTCTCTTCCCACTTTTGAATGAGGTCATGGCTCTTTTCTTCCACTTTATAAACAAACTCTTTCGATTTCTCTTCCACGTTCTTAACTTTTTCCTTCATTTTATCCACCTGGTTTTGAAACCGATATTTCTTCTCCTGACAAAATAATGCACAGTATGCAACAAAATCAGGTTACTTTTGCCTTCTATCAAATGTCTAAATACTATAGATAGCCCACGTATTCATAATTTTACAAGAGTCCCATGGTTTGCCAGCAACCTCATTCACCCAAAGAGTCAAAGAAACCACTGTTTTCATGTTGCATTTGCAATATGCCAGCTCCCCATTTTTGCTTTCTGACAGCTTGGCTTTTCACATTTTCAATACATCAAATAGATAGTCATTGCATACTAGCTAAAAGATGTGTCCTCAGCACACAAAGGGATATGTTCAGTTGAGATGAGTGGTGATAGAATGCTAGTTTCTATTCAAATAAATGATATGGTCCTTGGGAGATCCGTAGAAACACATGGTAACTTAAATTAGAGTTCCGTTTTTCTTTTCCGGCGCCGAAAGCAAGTGGGAACATCTGCCGGTGAGTGCCTCCCCTTGCCCCTCTCCTCTTAGTTTCCCTTTCTCTCCGTGCCTGCTCTGTCTGTTTTATGTATTTTTTCCCCTGCCCACTCCCTCCAGGTCTGTTTATTTTCCCTGGATCCCCTTGCCTCCACTAGCCTGCCTCCCTCTCCCCTGCCCCCCACCTAGTCCTGTGCGGATAGGCCGCTGCGACCCACGTGGCTGGAACAGCAGCCCAGCATGGAGACCACTCTCCATGCTGAAATACACAGAACTCCTTTTCCCTGCACCGAAAGCAAGTGGGAACATCTGCTGGTGAGTGCCCCCCCTACCCATCTCCTCTTAGCTTCCCGGTCTTCGCCTGTTTTATGTATTTATTTCCCCACCCGCCTCCCTTCTACTGTCTGTTTTATTTACTTATTAATTCCCCAGCCTGCTCCCTCATCGTCCATCTGTTTTAAAATTAATTTATATCCTCTGCCCATTCCCTCCAGCTCTGCTTATTTATTTTCCCTGGATATCTCCTGCCTACCCTAGCCCGCCTCCCTCTCCCCCCGCCCCGATCTGTGCGGACAGGCCCACTGCGACCCATGTGACGGGAACCGCAGCCTAGCATGGAGACCAGTCTCCTTGTCTCTGTGCCAAAAGCAAGTGGGAACATCTGCTGGTGAGTGCCTCCCCCTGCTCTTCTCTTCTTAGTTTCCCCTTTCCCCGTGCCCCCTGTGTCTGTTTTATTTATTAATTTCCCCACCCGCTCCATCCTGCTCCATCTGTTATATTTACTTATTTATTCCCCCACCCGCTCCCTCCTTGTCCTTCTATTTTATTTATGCATTTATTTTCCTTGCCCGCTCCCTCCGGCTCTGCTTATTTATTTTCCCTGGATAACCCCTTGCCTCCCCTGGCCCGCCTCCCTCTTCTCTTCCCCCCACCCTCTCCAGTCCTGCCCGTATAGACCAGCTGCGATCCACGTGGCCAGATCAGCAGCCCAGCACAGAGATCACTCTCAAACAGAACTCCTTTTCCCTGTGCCGAAAGCATATGGGAACATTTGCTGGTGAGTGCTTCCCCCTATCTTCTTGGTTTCCTCTTCTCCCCTGTGCCTCCTCCATCTGTTTATTTATTCATCCCTCCGGCCGCTCCTCCGCCGTCTATTTTATTTATTTATTTTCCCTGGCCGCTCCCTCCAGCTCAGTTTATTTATTTTCCCTGGATAGCCCCTTGTCTCCAATGGCCTGCCCCATCTTCTGCTTCCCCCGGCCAGTCCTCTGCAGATAGGCCAGCTGCGACCCATGTGGCCGTAACAGACTACTTTAGACTCTTCCCCAGGGCAACCAGTCGGCTAAGGGCCAGAGTCAAAAGGCAGCTCCTCTGGACAGCTCATCTCCACATTTCCCTTGTTCAGCCATGGATGTCCAACGAAGTACCCTACTGAAACAACTAACGTAAGGTGGTATGGGCAGTAAACAGAGCCATTACTGTGATCATTTAAAATCCCGTCACTCCTTCCTTCATTACCACCATCATATGAAATCTCTTTGTAGATTACGTGCTGCACCCCATAGATAGTCCAATAGATGTATTGGTAGTTATCTATGTATTGTGCATAGCTGTATTTTGGGGGTAGGAAACGTATTGCACTTAGCTGTATTTCTGGAATAGGAAAGCTGTCACACTCAGATGGATTCTGGGGGTAGAAAATGTATTGCACCAAGCTGTATTCTTGGGGTAGGAAATGTATTGCACTTAGCTCTATTTTGGGAATAGTAAAGGTGGCACTCAGATGGATTCTGGTGGTGGAAAATATATTGCACCCAGCTTTAATTTGGTGTAGAAAATGTATTGCACTTAGTTGGATTCTGTTGGTTGAAAATGTATTGCACCCAGCTGTAATTTGGGGGTAGGAGAGGCATCGCGCTTAGATGGATTTTTGGGAGTAGGTAAATGTATGGCTGTAATTCAGTGGCAGGAAATGTCGCATTTATATGTATTTTAGGGACAGGATATGCATCGCACTTAGATGTATTTTAGGGACAGGAATTGTGTCGCACTTAGATGGTTTTTGGGAGTAGAAGATATTGGGTAGGTCAACACATGGGTTGCGTTCAGAAGAAATTGTGTAGACTAGCAGATGTATTGCATGTGAAGAACTGTGAAGGCTAGCACATGTACTGCCCTAGAAGAAATTTGGAAGGTAGCACATATGTCGCACGGATGCATGTAGGTTAGACTGATTTGAAGGTGGGCAGTGTGCTGCACTTAGATGGACTTGAAATTTGGCACTTGAGTTGCACTTTATAATGTTAGGCTGTCCATTGCGCTCAAAGATATATGATGATAACCTATTGTAAAAAACCTGAGGGTATTTTCCCCAAACACCTCAAGAATCCCTTATTCAGGTGGCCTTCACACAGCCATCGGTGTTGGATCCAGTTCCTGGGGGTGGACCAGTGGGGGAGGATCACCTGGGAAGAAGAACCCGGGGTTATGCTCAAGAGAATACCACAGGTGAGACGCGGTACCATCGCAAAAAGGATGGTGAGGGGAATGAAGTCTCTGAAGCTTTTATAAGCTATTCCCGCTCATCCTCTCTTCCACTCATTGAATCTCCCCTACCCAAAGGTAAAGCCAAAAACCCATTCTCATCTCATAAACTTGTTAAGAACCACAACTCCCAGAATCCCGCTTTTCTTGGTTCCTATTGAAATACTCCTGATCACTCTTCTCTTCTCTTATACTTTCCTGAATACCAAATACACCTCAACAAAACCCAATCATTCCCGTCCTCTGATTATCATTTCCTGCAATCTCAACCTGTTAAGACAAAACTCTATAGTTACCACAAATCTCCCTGTTTGTCTATAGACAATAATTCTGGTCATTCCAGTTTGTTCCACACACTTCACAACTCTCAGCCTTCCGAACAGACCCAAAATCCCTAGCAGGAGAAAATACTACAACACCTTGTCCTCTCTATACCCATAGTATATTCAAAATCTCGAACTTTCACCTTTGCGATACAAACACCTGTAGACAACGGACATGTAATAGGACGGTTTACCTGACATGTCATGACATGAGGGTCAGGTGATTGACTTGAATCAAGCACACCTGATGGCCCTTTCCTTTCGCCATAGGGATAAAAGGTGGAGCAAGAGAGACCAGTACGAGCAAGGCAAGTACGGCTGACAGCCTGACGAAGCGGCTAATCAGGCAAAGAAGAAAGGCAGCAAGAATCGAGAGGGTGGCGTGGAGAGAAGTGACCTTGCCTTTTTCGCCCCAGACCCGCGGAACCTTCATGTAAGAGAGCCGAAGACCGCAAACAATAGCACAAGTGTCTTGCAGCAGATGTCAACGGTACACAGGGCAAGCCTACGCAGACAAGCAATAGCGAGGGAAGCTCCAATGCCCCTGGTACCAGCCTTGACTCCCGGAAAGCCAAAAGTCAAGTGGTTCATCACAGATTGTGAGTCGAGGGGATAATCAATAAGAATCGGGCTGTGTTCAGTGAGAGAATCACAAAGTGGCAAGTTTTAACCAAGTTTAATGAACTGTGAAAAGAACTGTAACAAGTAATGAAGGGGAGACCAGCTTCAGAGGGTAACCAGCACCAGTTGGGTGCTAACTCAAGACACTCTGGTAGAGCCCCATATGAGAGAAACTATAAATACTAGAAGGCCATAGGAGAGCCAGCGGAATAGGTCAAAGGGTCAAGCAAAATCTGTGTACAATCAAAAGTCTTTGATCTATAAACTGTGTGAAAGCAAGGGAAGTAAATCCAGCAGTGAGAGGAAACAAGGGAAGTGAATACCCCATATGAGAAAGCAAGGGAAGTGAATCCCGCAAATACAAGCAAATGTGAAGTTGGTAAGTGTTCAAGCCCGACGGAGGGAGATCCAGGGGTTAAGCTTTTGTCCAAAAGTTCATTGAAAAAGAACTGTCATACAATTTGTGGAATGAGATATGTAGGAAGGGTCAGTGCCCAGAAGAGGGGGACCCAAGGGTGAAGCCATCACCCTTAGTGAAACTGTGGTAAACAATTGAGAAATTATTATTATTATTATTATTATTATTATTATTATTATTATTATTATTATTATTTATTGTATATGGTAAATGCAAAGAGATACCTTTACAATATCATGATTGCAATTACATGAGTATCATAAAAAACTTATAAACAAATGAAACATTCATCAATAGAACCCAATAATACCAATACAACTAAAATCTCAATAAAATCTTCCCAAAAAATGTAAAACAAAGGAAGCACATTTTTGACACAAACATACAGCAATACAGAAAGCTCTAAATAGAAACAGTTTGTCTCGATAACACATCATAATATGCTTCATTAGGTAGATACAAAGTTCATCTAATCACCCCAAAAAAATTGTCGATTCAAGTATCAGAAGCTAAATGACTAAGAATCTTCTCTTTTCTCATTACAGTCTACTTTATAGTAGTTTAGTCTTTCATCCAGCAGTTTACCTTCTAAGAACCTTATAAACGAAGTTAAAGAAAGGGTCAGAGATTGGCTCCTTCCCCACATACATCTTTGCCACAAAGTTTATCTACTTAGTCCTGAATCTGAGAGTAGATAATCACCAAGTATTTGTTTTCTCACAGGTTCAAAAGAAGAGCAGTAAACTGTCAGATGCTTTAATGTTTCTAAGGCCTTCACTCCAACACAGAAGCTGCATTGTCCAGCATTTACTTTGTCTTTTGGACGGTACCAAATCATACATTTTTCATTGGTTTGAAGTTGGTTCAGACGGAATCTTAGATAGATGTGTCTAGCTTTATAACAAGGAAACCTCTCCAGATACTTGGCATGTTGTCCCCACTGACGTGTAAATGTAGCATATTCATAAAATGCTTTGCTTTTATTGATGTTGTCCACCAAAACACACCAGTGAAATTGTTGGAATTTAAGTTTACACGAAGGAAGGCCCAATATTAGATCTTCTTTAGATATCATCGTTGCGGATAATATAAGATCCATTTTAGTTTTAAATTTCAAAATCGACAGAGGGGATTCTTTCATGATCATAATAGCCAAATCTTTATATAGTGAAGCAGGCGGTGGTGATAACATTTTTGCATAGTTGGAAAGAAGACGCCAATGCCATTTCACTGATAAAGGTAATAATCCTAGTTCATAACAGATAATCATGTTAGGGGTGGATAGAGCAAGTCCCAGCACCTTTTTCCACAACATTCCTTGTAATACATCCAATGTTTCTTCCATATCACATAGACATATATCTAGGGAATAAAGAAGAATAGGTTCTATTTTTTGGAGATAGAACTTAAGATTCGGAATGAGAGAAAATGTTCCCAGTCTACGAAAGATAATCCGCATCTGGGAAGTAAGAGGTTTAACTTTATCATTGAGTACTTTCTTCCAGCGCTCAATAGAATATGGCGTAGCTAAGTTATATCCTAGATAACGCATAGAGGGAATCTTAGGAATTAAAATTTCTGTTTAAGCACCAGTCAAATTTTACCATCTTTTTCCTTCCGTCTGAAAAGGAGATAATAAAAGACTTTGTTGGATTCACTTGCAAATTATTTTTTTTGGTAAAATGTAGAATAAATTCAATTTAGTTTGTAAACCGAACGGTGTGCGGTCAAAAAATAGTAGGTTGACGGCAAAGCTAAGCCAATTAAGAATAAGGCCACCTAACTTGACCGGAAAAATGACTGCCTTTTCCAACCCTTCATCAAGATCTAATAAATAGAGGCTAAACAGGACTGCAGCCATATTGCAGCCCTGTTTTAGCCCAATTTCCATGGGTTTGGGATCGGTAATTGCACCTGCCCTGGTCAGTCATACGCTGTATGCTGTGTCCTGATGCAAGGAAGTGATAATGGCAACCAAATTGATAGGAAAGCGTTACTTCACCATTTTTTCCCATAGTAACGGTCTGATAACAGAGTCGAAGGCTGCTGTCAGGTCAAGGGCTGCCATGTATATCGGTCCTGTATTGGAATATTTAGTATGCTGATGTAAGTGTGCAATGATAGTAGCATTCAGTTGGCATCCCATATATTTACGGTAGCCGACATGAAATTTTGACAAAATGAAAAATGTTGAGATGTGCGATTGAATGGATGTTAACAATAAGGTAGAATAGATCTTTGTGGAAGCGTCCATCAGTGCTATCGGCCTAAAATTAGCCGGGTCGTCAATAGCTCCCTTCTTGTATACTGGAATAATAATGGCGGAACGCCATGAGCTGGGAATAATTCCTGTTAGATGAATCGCATCAAATTTTATTTTAAATATATCGGCCCATAATTCCGGGTTGGCTTTCACCAAGCAGGGTGGAATTGCGTCAGGCCCCGGTGCTCGAGAGCCTTTTGAATTTATAATAGCCAGACGAATATCATTAGCGTCCCACGGACATTTTCCACCTACTAAGTTAGATGCACAAGGGGCAGGCAAATTTGCTTTTTATAAACTCTACCCAGCACCCACGAAGGTTCTTCAATTGAGTCCAAAATCCCAGTTACAGTTCTAAGTATGCCCCACACACTGTCTCAAATCAGTTTTTAGGAGAAGCAGTAACATTTTCCGGTTATCAGTCAAATCAATTTCATATTTTAAGGATTTTAATTTTCTTAGATGTATTTGTGAAATAGATTGTTTATGGTTAAGATATAAATGAGCTTCGTAGTTGGATCGCTTGAGTTGTCGTAGATGCTTCCGTTTCTCTTTTTTTTAGGTTCGCCACCTTAATGTTAAATTGGTGTCTATGTCTATGGAATGTAGATGCCAAACTTTCTCTAATTATTTGTGACATATAAATACAAATTCTCCAGGAATTGATTGATTCAGCAATAACACTTTGAATTCCTCCTTGATTCACTCCCAAAATAAAAAGACGGTCATTATTAATCTTCAATACAATTTGTGACATAATTTTGAGTTCCATTTAAGGGATAGCCGAGACCGATCAAATTCAATCGTGTTAATATTGGATTTAATTCAAACATGCCCAGATTTAGATGGAGTAGTGAGTTCAAGGCGAAATGATCACCATATTGCAAGTCACAAATTAGTATTGGGTCAATCATACCTAGTAGCTAATAGCACCATGGCTACCTCCTACCTCTTAATGAGGCCCATAGTCTATCATGGACATGCAGGGCCCTCTAGACCAGGTATGCTGATATGAACTGCTTGCAAAGGGAGCCAATTGGATGTCCCATGATAGAAAATAGTCAACCCATCTTCATCCATTTATCAACGAAGTCTGAACATGTCTCTGTTTACCTGTACTGGTCTCCTTGTTAATGGCCAGACAGGTAGCATTAAAATCTCCTCCAATCAGAATACAAATGTTAGAATTTGTAGACAATACATTTTCAAAGATGGTACTAATCTGATTGGTGAGATTTTCAAAAGGGATCTTATTGGGATTCCAATATAAATTGACGATTAAGAGTCTCAATGTATTAAATTTGAATGGATGAATGTCTACTGCTACAAAGGAATCCTCAGCACCCACTAAAGTGGATGCCATCCTGAGATTTTTGTCAATAAGAATGCCGAGTCCACCAGACGGGCAACCGAGGATCCCCCTTGTTGCTGGCTGATAATGTGTATGGTATCCTTATAAGGGAAAGTCACCCTGGACATTGTTTCTTGGATTAAACAAATGTCTGGGCGGGAAAATTAATCAAATTTAGCTGACAAAGAGCGCAAATTGCCTAGACCACATGAATTCCATGAGAACAAGGACAGAACAAATATCTCATACTAGTGTTTTTCCTTATTTAGCGACGCCGGCGCCACATTACTTTGCCCTGCACCGGCCATTCCAGAAAATATTGCTGCAAAGCTCATGGACTGTTTGAACAAATCCTCTGTTAATTGAGGCAGGCTACCCCCAGATATTGAGTTCACAGGCGATTCTTCCTTTGTTGTTTTGTTATTTGAACACGTCAGGTCCTCGAAGGCAAGAGACTGTCAAGTGAAACGAGACTTGGCCATCAACGGCCCTGATAGGGGTGGAAATTGTCACCCAAAGTCCATTCACAAGAGACTGTTTATTTGTTTTTGGTAGTTGAAGACATCAGGTCCTTGAAGGCAAGAGACATTCCAATGAAACGAGACTTGGCCCTCGACGGTCCTGAAAACTGCCATTGGAACTGTCGTCTCATGCTGGAGAAGCCTAAGACTGTACTGTGCTCCAAGATCCCTCCTTACCCCGTACTCAAAACGTGGAGAAGGGAGACCCAGGCTACTGCATCCTGACATCTTATTTGAGAACACTTCTTTCTTTTCTTGAGAACTATCCCACACCCCTTTTTTGTATTAGTTGTGATGATAGTCAATAGGTTTCTTAGTATAGGCCTTTCATTTTTGACACAACGCCACTAGGACTACCTTATTTTTCTTGTGATGGTCAACGCTTGCTCCCATCATAGATTTAGGTTTAGATTAGGCATTTTTCCAACCTGCATACATCATTCATTGTTCAGTAAACACCCTTGAACTGTGATCACTTGTGTCTGTCTTACTTGTTGCCACCATGAGTTCCTCACAATATCAATTGCACTTAGAAGATCTATAAATTAGCCATTGTAACAGTTAATGATATCTGCAGGTATCCTAGATACTGCACTAGAAGATGCCTGGTGGTAGCCTATTATGGAATTTATAAGATATAGGGCTTCATTAAAAGTGAGCCGGTCCAGAATTAAGGAGCCGGTAACTTTGTTACCGGCACCTTAATTCCAGGCCGGCTCACTCTGTGTTTGCCGGTACGGGCTATGAACTACCGGCAGGCATGATCATGCCTGCCGGTAGTTCAGGCCCCTACCAGCAGATAAATAACTGAAGCACCGGCACCGTTAACAACTGTATGGATGCTTCAGTGTTCCTATTCCCATGCCTTCCTGCTTGCCGCTCTTTTTCACCACTTAGCAAGCCCTGCCCACCTGGTGCCTTCCTGCTTGCCGCTCTTTTTCTCTACTTAAGGAGCCCTCCAGCCTCTTTTCCTTTGCAGGTGGGGAACAGGTGCAAGTGGATCTAGGTCACCTGGCCTAAGCCCCGGCTACCTGGTGCCTTCCTGACTGCCGCTCTTTTTCATCACTTAGCAAGCCCCGCCCACCTGGTGCCTTCCTTCTTGCCACTCTTTTTCCCTACTTAAGGAGCCCTCTTTTCCTTTGCAGATGGGGAGCAGGTGCAAGTGGATCTAGGTCACCTTGCCTAAGCACCACCCACCTTCTTAGCCCTAGATTTTCCTTCCTGCTCTTACCTATTAGATCAAGGGCGTCTCTCGCCCAGGCGTCCGAAGCAAAGGGCAGATGAAGAAAAGGGAAATTCCTGTTTGGACCTGTTCGGACCAGGAGGACTCAGGGTCCGACCCCCTGCTCCTGCAGGTAAGCATGCACCAAGTGTTACTCCCTCTGTTCCCACAGGCCATTCCCACCCCATCTGGTCCCTCCGTGATATTCCCTTGTGCCCCCACCATTCTCGCACACAGGTATTGCATCTACCCTGTTCCCACCTCACCCCTCTCAAGCCTACTTCTGCAGGAGTCTGTCCTGATAAATTCTGGTTTCACCATCACCGTCATGTGGCCAATGCTGGATTTGACTTTAATGGACTTCATTCATTCACGGTGCGTCACCCTTTCTCAACTCTCATGCTGAACTTCCTTTGCATCTTGTTCTGGTGGCCCTGAATCATGCTCTTCCGATCTTCATCTTGTATCCTGGCTTGCAACATTATGTGTTACTACTTACTTCTGCAATTGTATTCACTCTCCCCTGTTGCTTCTCCACTCTTTTGACTGCTAACTCTCTGTTCGCTCCTCCTTTCCCTTCTCCCTTTCCTATCTTACTTTCTTCTATGCACTTACTCTATCAGAATTGTCCCTGGACCTAGTATGAAAGTGATCTCGTCTGTCTCCTCCCACCTCCCCTTACTGGTTTTTTCCTCCCCACCCCTCCTCGAGCACTATCTGAAATGTCGTCAGGCCTAGTATAATAGTCGCTTGTTTTGTTCCTCCCCTACCTTTCTGCACCCCTCTCCCTCACCTTTTGTTTTGCTCTTGCACTATCTGAAATGTCGTCAGGCCGAGTACGATAGTTAATTTCATATCCTTACTGTTCATGGCCTGTAAGAATGTCATTGTATTTTCCCTTGTTCCCTCCCTTGCCTTGAAGCGCTTTGAAACACATTGGGCCTCATTACGCGGTGGGCGGTAAGGGATTACCGGTACCGGTAAGGGCACCGGTACCGGTAATCCCTTACCGCCCTATTACGAGTTCCCTTTGCGGGTCCTCTCTTAATGCCTGGTTTTACCAGGCGTTAAGGATGGGACCCGCAAAGGGACTTTGGTGCTAATAACGGTACCACAATTTGCAGTACCGTTATTAGCTCCTTCCCCATTCCCATTGAGCCCTATGGGGGCTCAAATGGGAATGGGGAAGGGCCCTGGTGAATGCGGAATTACCGCCCCCGCCAACCTTGGAATGGGGCGGTAATGGCTCCATTCACCAGGGCGGAGTCGGTATGGATTTGGAGGCAGCCACGGCGCTAATAGCGCCATGGTTACCTCCAAACTCCTAATGAGGCCCCTTGTGTTTAAGCGCTATATAAATAAACTATCATATCATATATCATATCATGGAGTTCTATTGGACTACATGGGATAGGAACTTACTGTTCCTCTGCCGCCTATAATATCTCAGTAATGCCGGGATGTTGGGCAGTGGAAACACTAAGCCGTCGTTGCCGGCAGGCCGCTGGTACTACCCTGTGTCCCTGGGCGCTCATCAGGACCTGATGGTTGACCGTGCAAGTTATGTTGTGAGGGTCTGGGGGGTTAGTAACAGTTGGGAAGGGTATATATTGTTTGGTTATATTTGTGGCACAGTGACAGAATTAAGTATCGCAAAGTGGAATTTAGAGAAGGGGTCTGACTCATCATCTTTGAGACGAATGATACAGTGAGTTGAAGATGGCTGAGTTAAACATGGTTACTATGCCCAGTGCCCGCTCCCACTACAAAATTAGCTCGGAAGGAGCAGCACAAGTGGAAGCATAATCGCGCGCAGCACAACAACGCTGCAAGAAAGCATATCAGCGCGAGTCTTCCTTAACTGAGCACTTACAAAAGAGGGGAGTGTCCCTATAAGCATACGAGTCCCAGGTAGGGCCAACTGGATATTGGATAGCCCACCACAGGCTCCAAGAAAAAAAAAGTCTGGTGCAGCCGCAAGCATAAAAAAAAAAAAAAAAAGGGGGAGGTTACCCTGGAAAGAAAAAGAACGCTTACAAGAGACTACAGTTTGTGAGTAGCCTCTAAACTCATCAATGATAGCATCTGACTAAGAAGGGGCGTGCTCAGACACCTATTTCAGGTACACAGGCACATAGCAACCTCACATGATGTCGGAATTTGAGTGGAGCGAAGAGGAGCAATCATTAGACCTGGCTGCCAGCTTCAAAGAGGTGCTTGGTAATTCCTTAGTCGATGCTGTGGCTCAAGGGGTGAGACCCCTGCAGGAAAGGCTGGAGACCCACGAAGCAATGCTCAACCAGCCAAAAGATAGCACCAAGAGGACAGAGCGCACGCCCTCCAAACCCTCAGAGTCAGGGTCTAAGGGAGTACTCAGGCCCGGAAGAGGAAATCCTCTCACGACCCCCAGGGCCCAGTGGAAGGGGTGAAAGAAAAGGCCCCAGAGGTTGCCGACACCTTCGCAAAGCTCAAAGAAGCATATTTGTAGCGTCAGGCAGTGCCAAGCCTCACGTCCCCCTCCCCAGGGGAAGAATTTGAAGGGGGAGATGACCTAGGCTCGGAAGAGGAGCCAGCAGGAGATGACCTATCCTCCCACGATGGGGAAGAGAAAGAAGTAGAGGATGAGGTCAAACCCAGCGGGGGAAAGAGAGCCCGCAAGGAGAAACACTTAGAGGAGGAGCAAGAGGATAAGTTCGACCCAGCTAGCAAACGAAACCCGAGGTCCTCGGTGTGGCAGCCATCGCCCAGAGTGGCGCAATACATGACCATAAGGCTGAGGAAGGCACTAGACAAAGAAGTCAGGCAACGCCTACGAGTGGAATGCCCCAGACCAGACCTGCCGGGGAAAGTGGCAGAGGCCCCAGAGTTAGACCCCAAGATGCTAACTTTTACATCCAAGACAAGCAAAGATCCCCGTAAAGGCATCGACAGGTCTTGAAGAGTTGCCAGGAGAAGTGGCACAGCGAGTAGAACGCTCGCTTTGACATCCGTGCAGAGCCTGCTTACGCAGGTTCGAAGCCTGGCGGGCCAAACTCAGCCTTTCATTCTTCCGAGCTCGATAAATGAGCACCACACACTGTGGATAATAATAAGAAGCGCTCAGATACCTGAGGGTTCGTAGCGCTATATAAGTGCCAAATTATTTATTATTATTATTAAGGTACTAGACCTGGCGGGTCTGCTGGCAAAGATTATGGACCTAGCGGAAAGGGAGAGAGACACAGGAGAAGAGGTAGATCCCGATGCCCTAGCAAGCTGGGCACAGAGAGCCGTCTGCCTATTCGGAAATGCAAACTGCGCCATCGCTTCAGAGAGAAGGAGAGGCCTACTGCTGAAAACTGACCCCTGGCTCAGGGTCTCCTTTTCGGCGAGACCTTTGGGAAAGAAATGGGCCACTTTGTGGGCACATATATGTAATTGGAGAAGGCGCAGGCCTCCATCCGGAAAATGTTCCTGAGCAGAGTTTTTGCCGGAACCGGCCACTTCAGGGGTCGCGTGGCTGCTCGAAACCAGGGAGGCAGAAGACCCCCTAATTCCAGGGCACAATACTGGGAGAACAGACAGCAAGATTCCTTCTTCCCCGCCAGGGGCCACTTCCCGAGAGGACGCAGAGGAAGAGGGAACAGCAGAGGCCAAGGATTCACACAAGGTGAGAGTGAGCCATTACCCTTCAGTGGGAGGGAGAACTGGTATGTTCTGGAGAAACTGGTGCGCGCTTTCAAGCGATGCATGGATTCTGCAAACCGTGAGAGATCTGCACTTAGAGTTCATAGAGACCCCAGTCCAAGCGTGCAGGCCACACCAACACCACCTAGCGCACGCAGAACAGGACTGCTTAAATCACGAATTGGCGCAGCTGGCGGGAAAGGACGCCATAGAGAGATGCCCAGGAATACCCAATTTCGTGAGCAATATGTTCCTGGTTCA
Source organism: Ambystoma mexicanum (assembly GCF_040938575.1). Lineage (NCBI taxonomy): Eukaryota > Metazoa > Chordata > Amphibia > Caudata > Ambystomatidae > Ambystoma > Ambystoma mexicanum. Next base: position 951,633,116 of record NC_090939.1, read on the forward strand.
CAGGAAAGAGAAAGTACGGCCAGTGATAAACCTGAAGGAATTGAATGGCTGGATTATCTACCGCCATTTCAAGATGGAAGGCATCCAGCAGCTCCGAGACTCCCTCAGAGAAGGAGATTGGCTGATGAGACTGGAAAGAAAGACGCTTATCTAACGGTGCCAGTAGCAGAGGAATTCAGGAATTTTCTAGCTTTTTACTGGGAAAAGCAGTATTGACGATTCAAGACGATGCCCTTCGTTCTTGCATCCGCACCCTGGGCCTTTACAAAACTGATGAAGCCAGTAGCCTCAGCAATACGAGAGAAGGGCATAAGAATGATCATATACTTAAACAACCTTCTGCTGCTAGCCGAAGACAGGGAAGCGCTAGTCTATCAGACAAGATGGGTGCAGGATCTACTCCTGTCACTGGGATTTCTAGTGAACAAGGAGAAATCAGACACCACCCCTGTGCAGAGGTTAGACTTCCTAGGTTTCATCCTAGATACCAGAAAAGCCACGCTAGAGCTCCCAGCACGAAAGATAAAGGATATCAAAAGGGAAATCCGAGGATGCCTGCAGAAGCAGGTAGTTTCTCTCAGAGTACTGGCAAGAATTGTGGGACTACTAGCTGCCTCCATTCATGCTATATTCCCAGGGCCGTTACACAATCGAGCTCTGCAGAGACTGAAGATCAGGCACTTACAGCAAGGCTTGAGATACCATCAATTAGTACCTTTGGATCAGTAGGCAATCACGGAACTGGAATGGTGGTTGAAGAATATGGACGCCTGGAATGGGCGGGCCATATTCGGCGATCAACCAGACATGGTGATAGAATCGAACGCCAGTCGGTCAGGCTGGGGAGCCCGATGTGGGAACCTACAGACGGGAGGAAAGTGGAGCCAAGAAGAACTCCACTTCCACATAAACTGCCTAGAGCTGCTAGCAGGGTCGTTTGCAATCAAAGTGTTTACAAAAGGAAGGATGAAAATGTGCGTACTGCTGAAGATGGACAGCATATCAGCAGTCCGCTACATAAACCACCTAGGAGGAACGAAATCCAAGATGATAGCGGAGCTAACAAAGGATTTTTGTCATTTCTGCCTGCAGTCGGAGACGTCAGTGACAGCAGAATATCTGCCAGGAGCGCTGAACATAATAGCCGATTGGAATATGCGCTACCTCACAAACTCCAGCGATTGGAGACTTGATCCGACAGTGTTTCAGATACTGGATCAGAGATGGGGCCCACTGCGCATAGATCTATTCGCATCCCGCCTCAACACACAGACAGCCGAGTACTTCAGCTGGAGGCTAGATCCAGGAGCGCTAGGGGCAGACGCGTTCCTGCAAGAATGGGCAGGAGGGCCGCACTATGCATTTCCTCCATACTTGATGCTGAGCAGAGTGCTAGCGAAATGTCGGAAGGAGAAAGCAGAGCTTCTATTAGTTGCGCCACTGTGGAAGTCACAAGTATGGTTCCTGACTCTGATGGAGCTGGCAGTGGACCTTCCCAGAGTGCTACCAGAAGGAGAACAGTTGGGTTGTATCATCCTCTGAGAGTGAGAGGGACACTCCCGCTCATCGCGTGCAGGATATCAGGAGACGTTGGGCGCTGCCAGGCATTTCGATGCATGCTGCGGAACTCATAGCAGAATCCTGGGCTCCCTCCACTAGAAGGAGCTACGACGCAGCTTGGGCCAAGTGGTCTAACTGGTGCAAAGGGAGAGGTGTACATCCCATTTCAGCCCCTCTAGTAGTGATACTGAACTTTCTAGCCCAATTATTGCAAGACGGAAGAGCCTTCCACACCATAGGAGTTTATAGGTCAGCAATATCAGCGGGGCACGTACCAATCGAAGGAGTACCAGCAGGTGAACACCCCGCAGTAGTGAGACTCATTCGAGGAGCCAGATTTAAGGTAACTCCGGAATCCCGGTACAATACAGTCTGGGAGGTGACAGAAGTTCTCCGTCTATTAGGAGACTGGCCTTCAGATAGATATTTATCTATTAAACAGTTGTCAGGCAAGCTAGCAATGCTCCTGTGCTTAATCTCTTGTAAACGTGTATCAGATGTCAAGGCACTAGAAGTTAATAGGAGAGTTTTTGGACCTGAAGGGGTCACTTTCTCAGTAGTGAGGAGAACCAAGACAGGGATTTCATCAGTCCACTATCCGTATTTCCCACACAAGACCACATTGTGCGTGGCAAGCTGCATCAAGGAGTACGAAAGCAGGACGGCAGAGAGTAGAGCAGCCGGTACTACGCAATTGCTCATAGCTCATAGAACCCTTTTCATGTCGTGTCTACAGCCACCATAGCCAGATGGGTTAAAGAGATTATGCGGGGGGCGCTGTTGAGCTGCCAAGCATGATGGCCGCTTAGTTAGTGAGCTCCTGCCGATCATTATCCGTTACTGGAATAAATCCTGTTACGCCTGCTCCTGTGGACGTTAACTTGCCTCGGAGGGCTGCTGGTGATCCTGTGCGTCTGGGGACTTCAGCTTATCCTGAAAGTGTGCCGTACTCCTGCGGATCGGACCCGCTGCGGCTGGAGTTCGCCTGGGGCCTGTCGCAGCGGAGAGCTGAGCTGAGCTTCTCCCACGCTGTGTGGGTGCGCGAGGCAGGTGACTGGTGTGCTGCGGTTTGCTCTCGGCGGCTGCTGTGTGGCGGTCCCGCCGGTCGCTTGCCTGCCTTGGCTCCCTCCAGACCTGGGTGGCGGCCCTAACTGTGCTGGCTGGCCTGGTGTTTTGGCACCGGATTCTGGAGCCGTACCGCGGTGGCGGTGTGCTGTTCCTCCGAGCTTGGTGACGGTGGGGTGGTTGGCTCTGGTGGCCCCGCGGGAGCTGTTTTGGCTTTCAGCTGCGGCAGGGTGCCTCTCTGGAGTTGGTGCAGGCTCTGGCTCTCCTGTGGCCGAGTGGGGCGGAGTTGAGTGCCTGTGATTGTAGACGAGGCGTGTAATCAGCTGTGCAGGCGGGATTGGAGGCCTGGCCCCCGGTCTCGGCTGCGGCTGTGCGCCTGGATGTTAGGGCCTGGGCGCTGGTGCTGACGGTGTGCGCCTTGCCTTCTCCTGCGAGTGATCTTGGCTGGAGGGAGTCACGGCTTGAGCCTCTGGGTCTGTGGATGAACTGAGTGGATTCACCTACTTTGGCTGTGAACTGTGACTCCGCAGGATATTGCTGGGACTGTTCTTCCTGATTTTGGTCATGGGTGCTTCCCCTAGCCTTACTTTATATCTGCCGTAACTCTTTGGAGATATTTTCAGTTCCTTCATCGGGCTTTGCTTTGCGCCTGTGGAGCCCCATCCTCGGTCTGTGGGCTCTGACTACGGCTGCCAGCTGCTGTTGCTTAGTACACTGATTGTCCTCTTGGCAGCGGCGGTTTGGTCGGATTTCTGGGCCGGTTGATCTGGTGCAGTGGGCCTGCTACACTCCTCCCTTGCCGATTGTGCTCACTTGCGCCATTCCTCGACACCTTTCATTGGCTGCCCCAGTTTGCTGTGGTGATCAAATCCCTGGATCGTGACTAAAGGATCTGCCGCCAAGAAGAAGGGCCCAATGGACACATAAACCAACACCCCTTCTAGGGTCGCTGCGCAAGGGGATGACCCCCTGGCTGATGGACGGTCTTGCTTCCCCCACTACATCGAGGAAAGACCACCTTCTAGCTACAGTACAGAGTGGATTCCTTGTGGTGAACACAAAGTTGGATGACATTGTTTCCACCATTAAAGTCAAAATTGGAGAAGGAGGGGGCCCGCATCACAGAGGTCGAATCAAGAGTGGGGGTGACTGAAGACCAAGTGGCGAAGCACGGCCGCGATATTGCTTATCTTCAGCAGGAATTCAATAAGGTCCGTAATAAGTGTGACGATTTGGAGTCGTGCTCTCGCCGCAATAACATTAGAATTGTTGGTATTCCCGAGGCGGCTTGCCGGGGCCCTATGGAGCAATTAATTGAAAAACGTATTACATCCCTATTTAACCCTGCCGGTTTTTCACAGCACTTCTTAGTTGAGAGAGCGCATTGGGTGCTCGCCCCGGTGCCTAAGACGGGTGTTCCTCCTTGCATGACTGTGGTCAGGCTCCTCAATTACCGGGACAGGGATCTAATACTGCAACTGGCCCGCGAAAAGGGTGCACTACGCTATGAATCCTCGGACATACATATCTACCCAGATTTTGCAACGGCGGTGCTCACGAGGCGCAAATCGTTCGACCCGGTCAAGAAGCTGCTTCAGATATGACAAGTGCAGTATGCCCTCCTGTACCCGGCCAAACTCCGGTTGCAACACGGGGGTAGATCCCATTTCTTTGAAGATCCTGGAGAGGCTGTGGCTTATATCGAAGCTAACATTGACATCCCGGGGCCACGGACAGGTCGTGGTAGCGGGGGTGGCTCATTGCCACAAGTTCCTCCCCCGAATATGAGAGACAATGACTGACGGTGCGTTGGTGCCGCTATATTTGTAATAGGTGTTAAGGCGTAACCCTACCTGGCATGGGGTTTGAACTGGGCTGCTGATCACTAGTTGAGGAGTTAGGTCGTCTCACAGTGCTTCCCATGAAGTTCATTGCTGTTTTGTGTTCGGGAATACACCGTCTAGTTGGGAAAGATGATGAGGGTGGCGGGTGGCTGTGGGGTATGGGTGGTGTTTGGGGTCATTGTTTGATGGCCGGAATGATGTTGTAATTCCGGGCCATATAGTTTCTGTGTTGAGGCTGTTCCCTCAAAAGTTGAAATCATGCGATGACCTCTCTAAACATAAAGGACACGTCTTTTGTTTGCTGAATGCATTGCACTACAGTGTTTAACTAATGTTGCCTAGGACTGTTGTAAATGCTAAACTCAACTTTGTTTCTTGGAATGTGCGTGGGATTAACCATCCCATTAAGGCTCGAAAGGTGTTTGCGTATATTAACAGATGTTCCTCTCAGATTGTGATGTTGCAAGAGACGCACGCGTTGGGGGTCACTAATGAGTTGTTTGCAAAATCATGGGGCAAACAGAGGTATTATACTAGCTACTCCTCGCAAGCGCGGGGTGTACTTACTCTAGTGCAGCACTCCATACAGTTTCAGGAATCTAAGCGAAGCGTCGACCCGTTGGGGAGGTTTGTAATAGTGTGGGGCGTGTTGCTTACTGTGAACGTAGCATTGGTTAACACTTATTGCCCTAATGTCGATGACCCCCAATTCTTTGCTCAAATATTTGATCTACTTATTGAGGGCCCACATTCATGCATTATATGGGGGGGAGGGGTGGGATTTTAACCATCATATTAGATTGTGCTTTGGATCGCTCTAGGGACACACAGAGGGAGTTAAGTGCAGCGGGACGGTTGTTGTCTGATCTGATGTCTCAATTAGAGCTTGCAGACTCTTGGCTATGTTGGAATCCGACCAAACGTGAATATTCGTATTACTCTACAGTACATGATGTACACTCCAGAATTGACTTCTGGTTTATATCTACCACACTAGTCCCGAGGGTGCTTGACTCTGCGATTTATCCATGAACTTTGTCGGATCACTCCCCCATTGCACTATCGATTGATTGGTTTTCCTTTGACACCCCCCACCCTCTTTGGCGCATGCCCCCCAGATGTCTGTCGGACCCAGTATTACTTGAGAGATTAAATGCTGAATCAGCAGACTTTTTTCTTAGGTATATAACATCGGTCTCCCGATGGGGTACGATATGGGAGGCCTTTAAGGTGTGGGTAAGGGGAGAGATAATTTCCAGTGCCTCTGGGATGCTGCGTGCAACCAGAAAGGACTTTGCTGTAGTTGAGGCTGAATTAAAAAAGCTTGAGGTTGAATATTCACTTATGCGCAATGGGGCTCTGCTGGGCTGTATTAAAGAGAATCTTTCGAAATTTCAGGAGCTGGCGGATCAGGAGGTCCGGCTTATGTATCGTCCTATACAGGCCAGGAGGTATGGTGAGGCTGATAGGCCGGGTAGACTTCTTGCGCGGGCGATCCGGGGGGACTCTAGCGCGCCACACATAAAAGGGATTCTTGGTGCGTCTGGTGCCATTCTAAATTCCCCTGAATAGGTAAATACAGAGTTCTATGAGTTCTATAAGATGCTCTACTCAAACTCAGATGTTTGTTCCCGCGAGGAACTAGAGCACTATCTGGACTCAGTTCCACTCCCTAAGGTCAGTGAGGAGGCCCATAAGGCATTAAATCTTCCTATATCTGCGGAGGAAGTTGTGAACAGCATCAAATCGCTTTCCTCCAGCAAGGCCCCTTTCCGGATGGGCTTGGAATTGAACTTTATAAGGAATTGAGCACGATCTTGGCCCAGCATCTTCTCTGTGTCTGAGAGGAGGCTTTGCAGTGTGGCGCGCTCCCTCCTTCGATGTCTGAAGCATTGATTATGGTTTTGCTTAAACTGAATAGGCCCTCTGAGGAGATGGGATCCTACCGACCACTCTCTTTAATAAACTCTGATACTAAAATATTAGCTAAATTATTAGCGGCAAGGCTGCTTCCAAATATGCCCGACCTCGTCCATCCAGATCAATCTGGGTTCATTCCCGGGCGCACGACGGCGTATAACCTCCGTAGACTTTTTGGTATTATATCCCAGATCAACCCAACCTCTCAAGCCGTGGCCGCCTCATTAGACGCAGAGAACGCGTTTGATTCAGAATCTTGGCAGTTCCTGTTTTCGGTCCTCGACATATGGGTCTAGGCGAATCCTACATCCAATGGGTGAGGCTTCTCTATTCCTCGCCTAAGGCTAGGGTCAGGACAGGCTCCATGATTTCCCCTATATTCTTACTTGCTAGAGGTATCCGTCAGGGCTGCCCTTTGTCTCCGCTGCTTTTTGCCCTTACTGTTGAGCCCCTCGCATATAGTTTCGCTGTATGCGGACGACTCACTACTCTATATCAGAGACCCAGAGTTTAACCTCCCCCCGATACTCGAAGAGGTGCGCACATTTTCGAGGTTCCCAGGTTATCGAATTAATGAATCCAAGTCTGTGCTCTTCCCATTGAATGAAGGCACGTCCCCTCCGGTAGATCTCCAAGGGTTCAGATGGGCACGGGATAGAATGAAATACTTGGGTGTCATTGTTTCGAGACAGCAACAAACCCTGATGTCGGAGAACCACTGTGAGTATTTGCACTCTCTCTCTGTTAAACTGAAGTTGTGGGCCAAACTGTCGATGTCCCTATACGGCAGACTTTCTCTCTTGAAAATGGTAGTGGTCCCTAAACAACTCTATTACTTTGTTAATGTTCCTGTCTTGCCGGGGAGGGTGTTTTTTGACAAGCTTTGGTCTCTGGCGATAGGCTTCTGTTGAGGATCGGATGCTCCGCGTATGAAGTGGGAGGCGATGACTAGACCTTACAAACAGGGTGGCTTACAAGCGCCTGATTTCGAGCTCTATTACGAGGTCGCTCAGGCGCATTTTGATGGTCATTGGTACACATCACATGCCCGGCCCATACACACAGACCTTGAAAGATACAGTGCTTCCCCCACCTACCTCTGCACTATAGTCCTAGCTAATAAACATTCTGACACATGCACATTTGATCCGGTTCGTACCACGGTGAATGCCTGGTCCAGGATATATAAGAGGTTGCAGGTCTCTGAACCGTATGCTGGTTCTATCCCTCTGTGGCGGTGCCCTGGACTTCCCCCCACATACGATAAAACTATTAAGGAGGGGTGGGATCCCAAGGGCGAGATGACTCTGCGGGACCTCTTCCCTGAGGGCACTTATGCAACCATCTTAACTGTCAGTGAGAGGCTGGGTGGTGGTCCCACTCGAATACTGCAGTATTATAGAATTAGGGCGGCTGTCAGGTCAAAATGGTCGTCATATTTCAAAGAGCCTGAAGAGTGTCAGCCACTGGAGTTTGTAGTGGCGACGGGGTACACGAGGGGGCTCATTTCTATACTATATAGGAAGTGCCAGGACACGCAAATGCCGCCCAGCTTTGCAAGGGTGCAGTGGGAGGAGAGACTGGGTGCCCCCTTGGAGGACGCCAGATGGGCTCGCTAGTGTCGACTCACTAAAGAGGTCTTATTGAACGCTAGGCAACACCTAATCCAATTTAAACTGCTAAACGGGTTGCACCATACCCCTGAGAGGGTCTCTCGTTATGCCCCCTTGATCAGCCCCAGCTGCTGTAAGTTTGGCGCAGGCATTGCAGACACGTACCATATGTTTTGGTCTTGCCCCTGTATGGCCAGGTTTTGGGCGAAAGTGGCGGAAATTCTTGACTGTTGTACTAATGTCCCACCAGTGCTGACATTTCCTAAATATCTTTTTGGCGACATTGGGAAGCTATCGATCAAGAAGAGGCGCCTGTTCAATTTAGGGTGTGTGATTGTGAAGAAATGCATTCTGTTGAAATGGAAGTCCAAATATGCGCCAAAGATTGAAATGTGGTTGAGGGAGATGACCCATGCTAATATATGTGAAGAAACATATGGTTCATTGATCCCTTCTTCTTGCAGGCCTAAAAACATTTGGGAACCGTTCCAAGAATTTTTGCAAAGATCAATGAATAATGATGATTAAGGTGCTATAACGTATGTTGATATGCTGTACTGCTGAGATTTTGTTTTTGTATACTGGTAATAGCATAATGACTTTGGCATTTCAATAAATAAAGTAAAAAAAAAAGAGATTATGCAAGCAGTAGGGATTGATTTGAAGAGATTCAGTATGGGGGTGGAGGGGGCGGTAGCGTCCAAGGCCTTTACAGCGGGGGTCTCGTTAAGAGAAATTATGTTAGCAGCTGATTGGGCTACTAATCGAACTTTTAAAGAGTTTTACTTTAAGCCAACTGAGAGTATGACAGCAAATGTGTTGGGGAAGCTCTGAACAAGCATAATGCTTGCCTCCAGTCTTGTCATAGAATAAAGATTACCCCTGCTAACTGCGCAGGGAGTATTAGTTCTATTAAAGACTAGGAGCCGAGCATTAATTTCCCTCCCATTCATGTGATAATTGTAGTTGATGATGATGTTTAAAGGTTAAAGGAAATACATGAACGCCACCCTGATAATCCTATTTGTTTCACTCTTAGGAGAAGAACAGAAGAACAATTGAAAGGGCAAGGAGCCGAGTAACAAGAGTTGAATGAAGTTGAGAGGGATCGGAGTTTCATTCGAATTGGTTTAAGTCTTCGCTCTGTTGGCAGGTCAACGTGTGGAGTTGCGAGTGACTTTTCAGAGCATGTAAAAGAGAGGAGGAGCTCAGGGACAGGATTTGGTCATAGCTAAGCATGGAGAGATATGGACTACAGAGACTATGGGAGTTGTAGTTTAAAAGAAAAGTCACTTTGGACATTTTGCAGTGTTTGGTTATTTGTTTGTTGAAACTGCTGAGGAGTAGTAATAAAAGAAGCTGAAGCATAATGCTTGCCTCCTAGTCTTTAATAGAATTAATACACCTGCGCAGTTAGCAGGGGTAATCTTTATTGTGCTTGAGTAACCTGTGCAGCTAGCGGTGGACTAGCCCCACAGGCATTTGGCTGTCAGTCGATCGGAATTCAACTTGGTGTGTGCTGGTTTTACAAGAATAAAAGAGGGCCGAATTTGAAAACCAAACAAACAGAGAATATATGTCCATGATATGTGTTTTTAAATTTTCAAGTTCTCTTTGCCTGCTACTGAAGATGAGCTGCAGTGTTCTCTCACATGTTTTCTCTTTTATTGCATGTGTACTAGTTACATTTTAAGACTTGACTTAAAACAGCAACAGCACCAGGCCTGCTGTGATCATCCGTGCTGCCTTGTGCCACTCTGGTGCCATCAATCCAACTGCCAGCACCCAGGAAGGCTCAGCTCAAAGGAACATTTGTTTATTTGACAGCACTACACATGACGTTGCCTGCGTGCAGCTGTGCTTTTCACACCAGATTTGTGGATGGTGTTGTTCTTGTGGCTTCAGGGGGATCTGCAATACTTACTGTGTGGTTCTGTTTAGTAATGGCCAATTAAAACCCTCATTTAAACAGCAACAATTTGTTTATGTTTTAAAATTCCATCTACGTATAGAACGAATCCCAAATGCTCAAATTACAAAATTGCAAAGCCCACTTGATCGCGTTTTGTAATTCGAGCTTTCGGGATTTTGGTTGTTTATCCCACGCTGGGCATTTAATGTACGTGGGGGAACCCCCGCAACTCCCGCTCCCCTTGTTCCGTATTATGGGCTTTGGTCTTTTTTACAAGGCCAAATGCACATTAGCCTTTTTTTCTCAGAATTTTGGGCTAAACCCTGTGTGACTCACTGTTTATGGAACAGTCCACCAGCTGTACACTGCTTCTTTTCACCATTTAGAGAAACGACGGTCAGCGTCTAGTTCTGATCCTAGCATGGAGCTTTCGCCAGTATTTCTGAGGACAGGTTAGTAAAGTTTTGGATAGAGTGCAGTTGTCATGAGAGCTATGCAGTTGAATGCTTGTTTGAAGAGGTGGGTTTCCAGCTATTTGCTAAACAGGTACACCTGTTCAGTAGTTTGGATTTGTGATGGCAAGTAGGGGTAAGCAAAATACAGAGAATCCGCTCTAAGGAAATTTCATGGAAATTCGCAGAACATTTTCCTTTTTCCCAAATTTCACCCTCCGAAATGTGCACTTTCTTTGTGCATTATTCACAATTATGTAGCAATTTTGTGCATGGAATTATAACACAACTAGGTATAGCGTGGTAAGGTTCTGTCTCATGACCTTTTTTTGGTGGAACGACGAAGGCAAAATATAAGGTGACACTCACCAAAGTCGCTTGGCTTGCAGAAAGTTTGCAAACCACTTGCAGTGAGAGGGAAAAAATGACATGTACAGCACAGGCATCGTACATACAGAAACACAAATACACACTGCAATTATACAATTATCAAAGGAAGCAGGGGTTAAAAAGATAAATTCATTGGTACACATCCAAGAACAGATTCATAAGAATAAGCAAAATGATGTGAGGCGAACGGCTGCACTTGCAATTCGTATCAATGGACATCACTAAAACTATGTCTCCATCAGAAACTGTATGTTCTATATGTGTATACAAATACATTACACAGCCACAGTAGTGGCTGTGTAGTTATGGTTAAGTTGCTGTTTCTATAGGAAGAGCACCTTTTGGGCGACCTATAAGTTCGCTCCCCTTGGACGAATCCTCACCAAACTTTGCACAAAAAGTATATGGCCTACTCTGAATTATTTTGCACAGTTTGGTGAGGTTTGGTCCAGGGGGGGCAAAGTTATAGGGGGTCCCAAAATGTCTTTTTCCCATAGATTGAATGGGGAAAAAACTTTTCTCACACCTACAGCCCAAACCGCGGGATGGATTTTCACCAATCTGTCCAGTATTTTTTTTTAAAAATGACCAAAAGTAGGTCAAATATTTTTTATCTATGTTCGGCCCGCGGACACACTTCCCTGTTTGCTCCGCGGACAGTGTCCTGATTGGCCAATCGACTTGCGTCATGTCCGCGGACATGTGGTATGTTCGCCGATTGGATGGTGGAGAGAGTGGTGTGCGGCAGATTTTTGGAAACGCCCGCCATCTTTTATCCGCGGACGTCCGTGGACAGCGCGGTGACAAATGGTGGGGAAATACAATTTTGGGAAGTGTGCTGGTCTGTAAGACTGTTTGGGGATGGTGCGGGGGTAAGAGATGTGTCAAATATTGTATCTATTTAGGTGGTAGGCACCGCTGTTGTGTTTGTTGTGTCCGCGGACAGTTGTGCTGTCCTTGATGTCCGCAATCGACCCATATGGGGATGTCCCAAGAACACTATACCTTTCCGTACTGTTCGCAGGCAAGTTGAACTGTTCTAAGAATACACACGGTGTTCGGGATGTCCGCAATGAAACGAAAATGGGGGTGTCCAAAGGACAGTATACCTGTCCGTATTTTTCGTGGGTAAGTAGAAATTGTTCTAAGAACACAAGCGGTGTCTGGGGAGTCGGCAAATAAATGGAAATGGAGGTGTCCTGAGGACACTATACCTGTCCGTATTGTTCGCAGGCAAGTGGAAACTGTTCTAAGAACACACGCGGTGTCCGGGATGTCCGCAAATAAATGAAAATGGGGGTGTCTTGAGGACACTATACCTGTTTGTATTGTTCGCAGGCAAGTAGAATCTTTTCTGAGAACACCCAAGGTGTCCACGGACATAAAACATAAAAAAAATGGCATGAGGCCTAGTTAAAAATATTTGATTTTATGGGTGTGATCTATGGGTTTAATATGCTGCGGTGGTTGCGGCCAGGGCCTAGAGTCTTGGGTGCATGGCCGAAGGCCGAAGGCCGAAGGCTATGTGGTATAGACACATGTTTTCCAAAGTGGTACTCCTGTTCTGGTAGTATGTGTCTAGTAAATTGTTTTTCAAAATGTCTTGGCTGTTGGGATCATTTTTGGCTATTGTTTCTATGTCGTCATATGATTTGAGAACTCTTTTTCTAGATTTAGCAGGACCAAGACTTAGCCATACTATATTTTCAGATTTTCCATAAAAAACAGTACCGGTTAAACGATTTGCAGCTTTGTAGGTGCCAAAGCTGTACAATTTCTGAGATAGTGTTTTGTCTGATGATACGTCATTCCAGAGGTCTTGAAGCTCTGTTTTTTTTTGCTTTTGTTAAGTAGGCTGTAACATATCGTGCAACTGCAGTGGAATTGTCTGCAATGTACTGCACATCTATGTTTGCATTCCATAAGTGGGCAATGATTTCATTGTAATCATTGATATATTTTGATTCTTCTGTTCTTTTTATGTGATAAGTGTTCTTAGGTGCTTTACCTTTAACACTATGTCTAACTGAAGACATGAAGTTGTTTACTTCACCTGTTTCTGTAACTGGTCTAGGGAAACCAAAGCATTTGGTATAGTATTTCCCTTTCTTTTTGTATTTGCGACAACAATATCGGCCACATTTGTGTCTTTGAAATTGCACAATTTGTGCATGAAGGTCACTATGTGTCGTTTGTGAAGGGATTTCACAAGTGAGATATTTTTGGATGAACTGCAAAACAGTGGCATGACTGTCCTGACCAAATTTAGGAGCATCTTTAATCCATAAAAGCATGTAGATATGTGGTGCTCCTCTGCCTTGGTATTCTTTTCTTCAAAAGAAGTGTTGCACTTCTCCGAGTGGAGGAACAGTTTTATTACAAATAAAGTGTAGCATAGCAATGAAACGATGGTGCAAATATCTTGAAACATTAACAGGATCTAGAGAGCAAAGTTCTACAGGTGTTAGTATATCTGTGTTTGTTTTGTTTTTGTTTGCTATGTGTAGGAAATCATGTAAATCTTCCCATGCATATTCTGCACAACTTAATGTAACAAACAAAGTGGGTGGTCCAAGGTTTCTGATCATACAACGTACATCTCTGTGACGTTGCAACCAGTATTCTTTTGTACTATGCATGTTGGCAAACAGATGTGTAATACTTGATTGTAAAACCTCATATTTTTCTTGCACTTTTTGTATTAATTGCGTAGCTGACATATTTTGAAAGTGGGTTCCCGATTTCGATATGTGTGCAACTCCGTAACATAGAGTTGCTAGTTCACTTTCAAAGAGTAGGTGGAATATGTATTCCACATTATGTCTAAATCTGGGATCTTCAGAATACATTCACAATGAGCGGTATTCTGATGCTATTATCTGAGTGGGTCTATCATCGTATATTCCTCCTTTGCCAGTAGGAAATAGTAGAGGAAAAGCATGTGCTTCTATACTTTTTTCCCATATGCTCATTGGTGATCCTTTGGTTTGTCACATTTGGTACGTTTCTAGTGCATCATCTATGCTGTCTTTAGAGTGCAATGGATGAATTGTATAATAGTCTAAAATATTGGATACTGCAGGTGGATCCAGAAGTTCAAATTGACCAGTTTCTCGTGATTCTTGAATTATTTCAGTTGTTCCCCTTACATTTTCTTCAATATTTATTTCTTTGTAGTACTCATTATTGTCTTTTAGATATTGCAAGGCTTGTCTAACTTTATGTAAGTCAACAAGTTGTTGCCAAATTTTTTTGTCTTTTGTTGGTACACCATTTACTAAGATAATTAAAGATTGTTCTATTGGACATTGCACTCCTAGAGTGTGGACATTTTCTGTCAGATATAATGGCAAATAAACTACTTTGCCACGGATGCCTTTCACCAATTCAGAGGCAGGTAATTTTGCTGTTTTTGGTTGATGGCGTATTATTGCTTGAAATGGGTGCACTGTTTGAATTATGATGCTGTCATATAAATTGAGTTGTTGTAGGGGTTTTGGTAGTGGGAATAATTCCAAGTTATTTGTGATAGCGCGTGAAGGAGTTTGGTTGTTGTCAAGTTTTGTAGTGCAGTAACTGCAAAGTATTAAGGGGTCAGTTATTTTGTATTTGTTTTCTGCTATAAGGTAGAGAGCTAATTCAAACCATTTAGAGTCTTCATTGTCCTCTATTTTGTATGTTATGTCTATAGTTTTTGTGTTCGTTTTATAAAAAGTTTTATAAAAAGTTCTGCGGCAACACACACACACACACATGGTTTGGTAATTCAGCGGATGTACTTTTACATTTTAGTATTTCTTTTTTGTATGTGTGTAGTAGAAGGTTGCCATGTGTACAATTGTTGCTAGTCTGTTGTAAAGCTATTGCATTTTGTAAGTGGCTTTCACTTCCAAAATATTTTTTCTGGATATGGACAATTTCTTCAAGTAGTTCCTTGGCTGTACCATGTAGAAGATTGTTATTTGAATTGGCTAGTGCAAAAGCAGGACTTTTAGCATAGTTGTCACAACACTCGCCCAAAACCCCCTCTGGCAAACCCATTAGCCAGGTGGAGTCAGGACTCGGGCCTCTAGAACCTGGCATCCTCTTCAAAAGCCCTCATGGGGCCAGACCTGGCGAGTATGGCGCCAGGCTCATACACCATGAACAACAATGTTGCCAGTTCGCCACGCTGAAGCTCTGCATACCTAAGGGAGAAAAAAGAGACATTTTAAACAAAGAAAGGCATGCAGGATAGCATGCAGGATAGCAACAAAATTAAAGAACAGCAATAAGACCTACCTGAACAATATCAAACGGGCCAGCGTCAGTGAAGTAACTGGACCGCCCTCGCCCATGAAAGACAACGCGCCCCTGCAAAGAAGGCAGGACGTAGAGCACGCCTAATTCTACCACAAGGTGAGGGGAGGGCACCAGAGGGACTGAAAGCATACAGGGGTGGAGGGAGGATACTTACCCCAGTCGGTCAGTCTTGAAAACAGTCCTCCGGTATTTTCAGGCAGAACCTTCCCCGCAGACCACATCAGGGCAAAGATGAGAGGCATACCAGCGAGTAACCCAGCTGGGTGGCGTACCTGTTGATACCAGGTGAGCGTAACAATAGTTTAGTTTATAGTCTAGATTTCTTATAGTTGGATGATGTGTTGATATCATTTTGATATGATGGAAGGTGCTTTTGCAAATAGGTCTTGTAATGCAGGCTAATGAATGTCCTTGTAGTCCTGTGTATTTACGCACTGGACAGGTATCCATATTTTGCAGCAGTTTCATTTTGATTTTGTCTTTGCCTTTCACATACTGATTGAGGAATTGACGTAAAGATTTGAAAGATTTTTTGGAAATGTTACACATTGACGTCCATGGCCATTTGTATACTGGATGTTTTGGTCCAGTCGAATGGAGAGGTAATTCTGAGTTTTCTGGGGATATTTTTGTAAGCAGTATTTCTTGTTCCATTATGGTATTATTAAGTTTTTCATAACCTCGTCCACTGCTATGTATAGCAATTGTATTTGTTTGCTTTTGTTTGTATGCTTCCTCATTACAATATGGTTCTGTGTTTGTGGTGTGACTCTATTCACCTCCACAGCTATTTAAGAAGCTATTTTTGTTGATATTTCATTTATTGAGAAGTCTTTTTTGTAATTTAGTAATTAGTTTTGTTAGTGGTTTCATTCTGTTTAACACTAAAATAAATAACTTTCTTTTGAGAAGGATTGCATTATCTATCAAAGCTTCTAAGATTCATTTTCCAAGGTAGGTTTTAAGGGTTGTGTATGATTTCTCTCCTGTTTTTATAAGATTCTGAAGGAGTCTGTAGCAAAACATTTTTGCTAAAATACTTTTTTTGGTATGCTTACTTGCCATTATATCAAGATTTATAGGAGCAGTTTTAGCAGTAGTGGTAGCTGAATTCTTGATAATCGTTTTCGGCTTCGTTTTACATTTTGATAGAGGAGGCAAAGTATCTGTACTTGAAGCATGTTTTGTTTCGCTAAATGACTGTATTAGCTGTTATGTTTGAACTTTTTGTACAAATTCTGCTAGAGATGGATGCTTATTTTGTACACTTCTTTTTTCATTTGCTCTACTTCTACGTTGTTTTCTATGGACTTGCTTTTTGGTAGGCATTCTTTAGGGTCTGTTCAAAAAAATAAAGAAGGTATGGGTTGGGCTGTTCTGCGATGCATGTGTGCTGTGTGCATGAGTGTCTGAGTATGATGGTAGAGATGTATGTGATGGTGTGTGATTGTGCATTGGGCAGCTACAACTAGTTGGGAAGGCTATTCTTGTATTTGTGTGTTACTATACTGGGGTTCAGATGACAGTAGAAAGTAAGCTAGTGGTGAGGAGAAGCACAAATACTAAATCTAATGGTATAGAATTAAAACAGTTCTTTGTTCTGCAATACTAACATTCTAGAGGCTGAGTTATGTCATTTGTGTGCTGAAAAACGGGGATTTGTGCAGCATTCTGCCTGCAAATCCCTGTTTAACAAATGGGGATTTGTGGGCAAAATAGTGCACTAATCTTTTTTTTTTTTGGTGCACAAATACCATGAATCAACCGCACATTGTGTTTGAGTAACAGTAAGAATATTATGGTAGTATTGTACTTACTTTTTTCGTGTGGAATGATTAGGTTGCTTCGGAGTTGTTGTTTGTACTTCGGATTCTGTCTGCTGCTTTTCAGGAGAGTGGTCTTCACTGTAATTGTAAAAGAAAGAAGTTAGTAATTTTCTGTGTATATAGCATGCAATTTCCTTTGACTATGTGCAGTCTTTATATTTTATTTTAAATATGTTAGTTCAACATGCTTTGCAAATGAGTAGAATAGGAAGTGTATGAAACTCGCTTGGTTTTTTAAGGCTGTGTTATTGAATGTTAGGAGAAAGAAGAAATAATGATATACTTATTTTGCAATTTTTATAAGGTAAATGGCAGATGCTGTATAGAAAAGCATGGAATGTATGCATTTGTGAAGGTGTGGGTAATTAATCAGAAGGATGTGATTTACAGGCAGTGGTGTTAGGGCAGTTGGGAGTTTTTCAATGATAGTGTCTATATGTGTGAGTGTATGAAGGTGCATGACCTTATCCTGGCTGTGTGTAATTTTCTAATACACTACTTAGTGGTTTTCTACAATTATACTGTTGTGTGTAAAAAAATTTTTAGATAGTAGATAGGTTTGGAAGTGACAGTTGATTATAGTAGATTGAAAAAATGACAATAAGTTCATTTTATAGGCTATACTGGTTAAGTGGCACTTACTCTGTTTATATTCTTTTACAAGAGTTGTACATGTACTGTGCAGAAAATATACATACCTGTAGTTTGTATTCATGCATGTGGATATGCATGCAGCTGCAATTAGAAATCTTAGAGACTTGTACAGTAGTTTTTGTAGTAGGTGCTTTCCAATGATATGAGACTTGTACTCAGAGTAATCTACAGTACATTTGAAGTGCTGAACTCTGATGATGCAGTTAGATGTAGAGGTCTTGGATGTGCTTGGTGGATGGTTGGGTGACTGTTTAGCTGTATCCAATGAGGGAATGGCACAGAGAGTGAAGTGGAAATGGTAGAGGGGCTGCCCAGGTTACGATATGTCCGCGGACATGGCGGTAGTCCGCGGACACCATGTATTACATACAGGGATTTTGGGATTTTGCAAATGAGAATGAACAGAGCAATTGATTGGTCAGTAAAGTTTGGTGGGTGTGTTGTGTAAAGAGAGAGTTTGTCAGAAGGTCTTTTCCTGAGAGAAGAACAGTTAGCTATCACTGTGTGTTTCAGAAAACAGATTGTGTGGATTTTGGGGGACTCATGGATACATTGGTTGGAGGTGCATGCACAACGCTGTGGAGTAGCTGCAGATCTTGGATTCCCTCGTGTGGAAGTGCCATGGCATGGAGTGTGTGCAATGAAGTGGTTAGACTTGGTACCTCTCTGTGCTTGTTTGGAGACAGAGCTTCATCCAGACATAATTATAATTAATTGTGGAGGGAACAGTTTAGGACATGTGTCAGGAATTTCTTTGCAATTTGCGATGAAAGAAGGACTTGGGAAGGTCATGGAAATGTTTCCACATTCTCAAGTAATATTTTCTCGTATTGCGCAGAGAAAAATGTGGCTGCGTTCTTCTTCATTTGGTTCACAAATGGAGAAAGCAAGGCGGTATGTTAAGAAGGCTATTTGTGCCTTTCTAGGAGATGTTGGCATGTCCTCTTTTCACAATGAAAATATTATGTTTCATAGCACATACATTTTTCGCAGAGATGGAGTCCATCTTACTTATGCTGGTAATCAAATTTTTTTGAAAAATATACAAAATGCATTGCGTCCTTTTGGGGAATTACAGCTTTCCATTTTTCAGTAGGTGTTCACTATTTCAAGTTTTTCAAATACAAAAAAAATCAGAGCCACCTCTTCCTCCCAGATAAAAGTGCAAGGATTTTGATAGGACAGCACCCCAAAATATTAGATGTTCGCGAACTGTCCGAGGACTTAAAAAAAAATGCACAGGGCCCTGCACCATTTATTTGTCACTTCTATTTTTAGACTGTGAAAGGCGGCTCTGAAAAGAGCCTTTTTTGGGGGATTTTTGTTGTTTTATATATCTTTTGGTTTTTTACACATGACACACTAGGAGAGGAGGGGAAAGGAGGGTAAGGGGGACACCAACCATGGGGATAAGAAAGGGCGGATGGAGAGAGGGAGATATAGGGTGGGCCTTACTTAGGTAGTGGGCAGGTCTTCTCGTGCTCTGAGACCAGAGTCTCAAAAGCACTTCGAAGTCTCTCCCCCCTGCAGAGTACTGCATCGCAGTACATACACAAAACTGTGACCCTCGAAAGGTAAGGGTCATCAGCATTGTGAATGGCCTGTGAGGCAGCTGGAGGGATGTGCTCTCCCACAGGAGTGTCTCTTGTGGTGAGAGGAGCGGAAACAGAGGATGAAGTAGAGGAACTCAACCTACTATGCTCCTCGCAAGGTTGCTATTGATATCAATGCATTGCTTAATGCACTAATTAGCTCATGATATTTATTCCAATGATCCTTGACACTTTATCAACATTATAATAAGAATCCCTTGTACAGACTTTTCATGAAAAGTAAATGCACATGTGATGTCATCAATGACATTTGTGATGTCATCTTTGATGTCCTGGGTGTTAGTCTTAGCAGTGCACGGTGGTGGCGCGAGTTATGGTTGCTTATCTTACCATAACTGGCGAATTTCAGTGGGTTTTCGGTTTTACTTGGAACCATAACGTCCCTTTAACAAAGTTTTTTACTGAATTTCATAGGTTTTTAGTAGCGCAACTTAACCATAACATCCCTTTAACAACGTTTTTTCATTGACTATATATATATATATGTATATTACATGGCCTGCGGTAGCGGCCATGTAGTTATGGTTAAGTTGCTAAACCCATAGGAAGAGCACTTTTTAGGCAACTTAGAACTTCGCTCCCCCTGGATGAATCCTCACCAAACTTTGCAAAAAAAAGTATATGGCCCACTCTGAATATTATTGCAAAGTTTGGTGAGGTTTGGTCAAGGGTGGGCAAAGTTATAGGGGGGGTCCCAAAATGTCTTTTCTTCCCATAGACTGAATGGAGAAAAAACTTTGCTGACGCCTACAGCCGAAATCACTGGATGGATTTTCACCAAATTTGCGGCTTGAGCAGCGGCTTGGTCCTGAAAGCGTGCTTTTGTAAATTTGGTGGAAATCCGTTCCAGTAGTTTTTTTTTAAAATGACCAAAAAGTAGGTCCCAAACAATTAGTGATGTTTATGTCCACTCCCTGGACACACTTCCCTGTTCGCTCTGTGGACAGGACTCCGATTGGCTTAGAAGGCAACATGGTGTCCGCGGATATCGGACGCGCCCGTGATTGGATGGTGAAATGCGTGAAGTATGTCAGATTTTTGGAAACACCTGCCATCTTGGATTCACGGACAGCGACCGGTGTCCGCGGACATCACAGTAAAAACATATTAAAAAACACAACATTGCACTTATCAAACTTATCAAATAATCTCTGGGGAGGTGAGGGGTGATGAGAATGGGATGGGATATGGCTGCAAGAAGCAAAAAAATTGTCATTTTCACAACGAAAGTGCAAAAAAAACTGGCATTTTCACTGCAAAAGTCAGCGAACGGTTTGGATGTTCGCGAACAGTACTGAAAAGTTTGCGGACACCTCAGCGCTACAGGGTTGGTGAAAAGCAGTTCTTGGATGGCTTATAACTTTGGCGCCACTTAATGAAACGGCATGAAATTCTGCACTTTTATTCCTGACCTGATTCCGAATTAGTCTGCTCCCAAAATAATGTAAAGGCTTATAAATGAGGTGCCATTTGACCAATCTACACTTAATTTGGCAAACTTATAACAGATCTAGATATACATGTTTTTGCGAAATTTGGTCGGATTTTGTCAAGAGGGGGCAAAATTAGAGGGGGGTCCCAAAATATTGTAAAGGCTTATAAATGTGGTGCCATTTGACAAATCTACACAAAGGTTTGCAAAAGGATTATATATCTAGATATAAATGTTTTCGTAATGTCTGAATGGATTTTGTCAAGTGGGGGCTAGGTTATATGACTATTGTATGTGCATACATTTGACACTTTTGAAACGTGGGTAGATTTCCAGCAAACTTGTGCAAGGAACATTGGCAAGGACCTGAAAGCATGGTTTTGCAAATGTGCTAGTATTTTATTTTTTGACAAGTGTCATGATGTAGGTACAAAAAATAGTGATATACCTTTGGTGACTGAGGTGTAGCCTGTGGCCATGGGCAGTGACCAGATTGTCCGGGTCATGGAATAAGGTCATGATCCGGACAATGTGGCTACTGGCCATGACCACGAGGGACAACACATGGGGTTAAAGTGGTCATGTCCACCTGGGACTGGCTTTGTAGTAAAGTTATTCGAAATTGAGATAGGTTTGAAAGGGAAGAAAAATGTGCTTGTGGTAATATGGTCATAGGGTTCTCTTTTCGCCTTCTGCAGGCTGCCATGGAAAGCAAAGAGGGGCCCTGTACAGAACACCCCTTCCCCTTCCATGGTGGCCATCTTGGAAAAGGATAGCTTGCTAATGCTGGCGTCCCGGTGTAGTTAGCAAAATCCTTTTTTTAGCACCCCGGGTTCCCGCTTTGGGAACCTAGGGTTCTAAGGGCCTTCTTCACCCATTACAGGGGCTGGAATGGGGGATAATGGTCCAGAGACCTCGTTATCCACCCTCGCTTCGCTTGGGCTGATAACTTGGTTTGCCAGGCTGGTATCCACCGTTCCAGTCCCTGGAACGGGGAATAAACGCCACAATATTTCCATTAGCATAACACAAAATGCAAATGGAAATGTTGGAAAATCTTATTGAGTCTATGTACTTTACTAAGAAATTTAAAGTAGATGGAGTCTATAAGTTTTTTTATTAGTTCTATTTTTTAACTGTGAAAGGTGGTTCCTAAAGGAAAATTTCTTTTATTGTTTTTGTATGTATTTTTATTTTGGCAGGAGAGCTTAGAACGAAAGGTGGGGAGGGAAATGAGGGAAGAGGCACCAAACACTAATATGGAGGGGCAGGTGGACAGGGGAAAATGTTGAGTGTGTGTTATATGTAAGGTAGGGGGCAGTGTTTCTCGTGCTCCTTGATTACAGCAGTGGTGGTGTCTCTTGGGGAGGAGGGATGGCATTAGCTGATTCCATTTTAAGATAAATAGCAGATTTGCTAAAAGTATGTACTGTGTACTAGATTGTTAATGAATGAGTAGGAATAGGTGTGGGAGCTGTGCAAGGGAAATTTTGAAGTTGAAAGTTCCTAGATCAGTAGAAAATGCAGTTCCGAAATGTCCGTGAAGTACGGATCTTATCGTGAAGTGCAAACAGGTTCTCGGACACGTCATCATACCGCGCGCCAGAGTATGATCATGTGACACTGTCCGGAAGGTTCGCAATGAAGTCAGATGTTCATAGACGTCTAAGGATGCAATACTAGTTGAAATTGTTATAACAAGTGTATAGGAGTGTTAAAAATGATTCTAGAAGGTGGGAAATGGCAAAGTTTTAAGGTGACACTTTATAAATTAGACACAAATATTGCTATATTGGGTAAGTATGATATTAGTAAATTGTAAGAAAATAGCATGCACTTGTAAAAACCCATGAAATTCACTGAACAAACTTCGTTAAAGGGACATTATGCTTAATTTGGACTCATAAAAACCTATGAAAGTCAATGAAAAAACTTTGTTAAAGGGACATTATGCTTAAGTTGCACTAATAAAAACCTACAAAATTCAATGAAAAAACTTTGTTAAGGGGACTTTACGGGTAAGTTGCTATATATATATACACTGACAAAAAACATTGTTAAAGGGATGTTTTGGTTAAATTGCACTAGTAAAAACCTATAAAATGCAATGGAAAAACATTGTTACAGGGACGTTATGGTTACATGTAAAAACGAAAAACCTCAGAAATTCGCCAGTTATGGTAAGCTAAGCAACCATAACTCATGCAACCACTGTGCACTGCTAAGACTAACACCCATAAAATGAAAGATGACATCACAAATCACTGATGAAATCACATGCCTGGCTCCCTCTTGTTTTGGTCACTGACATATGTAGGGCAGGTGGTTTTCTTCACTGATGACCAGGAAGTAAACATTCAAAAGGTACTATTTTTGTAGACCTTATCCTTCTCATATGTTCCTACACTACTTTCCTAAGGGATCAGTCACAGCATATAATACATATACATAAGGGAAGAAGCGGGCCTGAAACACAGCAATCATTTGTGGGCATGAAGATAACCAGTTAGGTTATGAACACTTAATGGTAGTACTGCAGCTTTTTTGCCTGCTTTACTTTCCCAGTATATGGGCTTATTTGTGTTCGTTGTGGTATCTTTAGGTTTTGTGTGTAGTAGTACAAGTATGTAGTAAGTGAGGCATTATTAGCTACTTATTACAAGTTTCACAGTACGCAAAACTCGGACACTAAAGCATTCATCATTTTACTATCCAACATGGCAAAAATGTGATTATTGCACCTCTATGGTGCATGCTGCAGACAATGACTATGTTGCTGTCACGATCCATGCCCCTGACCCCCTCAGGTATAACAGCCCCCTGGCAGCAGTGGGGATAAAGCCCTTCACACTGGCACCAAGGGGCTTAAAAATACATCAGAAACATACATGGAGTCAGTCCTGGAACCAGGCTCATTATCAGGAATAAAACAATACCAGTTTTGGACCTTAATCCAACATGGAGGACTATTGCACAGCTCAGTTCTTTAGAAGCAAGCCATGCGGGCTAGTGTTTTGGGTGTGGCTAGGCCTGAAACTACTTGGCCTGGAACTACTTTACCTGGGCTATTGAAACCACACCCAAACAGCAGAACACAGTTTGAGTTATTCTGCATTCCTGCAGCGTAACACTCACCGTGTCCAGCTCCTGCTTCTCCGGCGGCCCGATCTTGAAGCCCTAGATCTGGATTCCATTAATAACTTGGAAGAACAAGAACAGCATTAGCAAGCAAGAACACTTACCTGTGAAGTAACCGGCCTTGAATCCATCCTGCGCTTCTCTTACCTCGCCCACCTCCGGGTTTCACCGCAACCTGCAAGGGAGAAGGAACAAGGTCCGCATTAACAAAGCACTTACCTGGGCAAGCAGCGCTTTGATCGCTCATCAGTCCGGAACATCACTGCAACCTGTACAAAGAAGAGACGATAACACAGGTTAGCAATTAACACCAATAAACAGCGCAGCACTCTGCGCATCAATAACTCACCATGGTCTTCGCCATCGGTGCGGCAACTCCGAGATCGGAACCATCCCTGTGAAAACAAAAAGAGACATTGTTAGGGAACAGAATAGTGGAGCAAGACGCTGAGAAGACAGAGAAAACGGAGGGAAAGAAAGAGACAGAATAAAGACGGAAAAGACATTATAACTCACCTGGAAGACAGCAAGCAGAGTCGAAGTCGGAGTCACAGCGGTCTGGACCCGACATAAGGGCCCACGGACCAGTGAAGCAACAAGGTCCACTGAACGTCTGCACCAACTATGCGCCCCTGCATAGAGACGCAGGACGGAGAGTTCAACGCACAAAAACCTAAGGTGAGCAATAACCCCAAGGGAGGGGATTTGGACCAGAGGGAGGTGGGAGTCCACCCATCACATAACCAGTATCTTAACCCTCCATTCTCCTATTACAGGCGCTACCCAATGTCTGGCACATAACCAAGCAGAGAGGGGTCTGGGATATCGCTTAGACCTCCATCCAGTATCGTGTGGCGCCCCCGTGGATACCAGGTGAGCATAAAAGAACTTAAAGCCTCAATTAAAACATCCACCTGGGCATCATGGAAACATCATAGACTGACCAACTAGCCCAGTTACTGGGAGAATTACGGCCCGAGGTGCACTCCGCCCGGTAAGAAACCAACGCCCTTAGGAGGGAGTTAATTGTCACCAAGGACCGCACTAATGAAATAGCCAGAAAATTGCTCCAGACACAGGCTGAGCAGGCTCCTTTGCCAGGAAGTATTCTGTCGGTTCCAGCCACATCTGTCAATCCAGTGCAGGTGGTCCTCACTGGGGCAGTTCCTTTGGCCCCACCGGAACGTTTTATGGGGGACCCAAGAAAATATGCAGTATTCATGAGCCAGTGCTGCCTCCATTTTCTTTATAGACCCGGAGCCTTTCCTGACAATCAGTCGCGGGTTGCCTTCATTCTGTCATATCTGAGAGGCAGTGCCGCGGATTGGTCCGTACCGTTACAAAGCCAGGATGACCCACTCCTGCAGGATTTCAGTGGGTTTCAACAGGAGATGGAGAAGCTGTTCGCCCGACATACCCAGGGCCAAGCTCTGGATAACAAACTTCTGTCCCTCCGCCAAGGCAAACAAGATTTGTTAACAGATATCGCCACTTTTAACAAACTTGTCGTTGAAACTGGGTGGCCTGAGGAGAAACGAACAATGTTATTCCATCGAGGATTACGGGGGGAATTGAAAGACATCCTAGCTCAGGTGGTAAACCTGCCAAAAGCCTGTGCAGAGTTCATCAACCTAGTGGTGAAGCTAGACCACAGGCGGCAAGATCGAAGGACAGATCACGCCAGAATGGAGAATCGGACTGTGAATGTACGCTCAAAGGAGAACAGTCCGCGTTCATCAGAAAACACTTCGGAACCCATGCAAATTGGGGGGGGTACGGAGCCCATTAACCAAGGCAAAAGAGACAAAAGGAGACAACAGCAATTATGCCTGTACTGTGGGAAATCAGGTCACTTCCTCAGAGAATGTCCCGTAAAACCCCCTAGGAGAACAGTTGGAGCTACAGAGAAAGAAGGAGGAGAACAAGAGTCGGAAAACTTCCAGGCCTGGAAAGTGTAGAGGTCCGTTTGTTGAGCGATGGAAAAGAGCCACAGACCTCACACCTTGCCCTGCCTGTGATCTTGATCAGTCACTGACAACCGTTTCGGATGCATGCTGTGGAGGCATACATAGACAGCGGAGCCGTTGGTAACTACATAGACCAAGGCCTGGCAACAAGGTTGGGGCTTCTCCTCTGTCAGAAAACGACAACTGAGAAGGTCACCACTGTCGACGGCACAGAGATAACTTCTGGTCCTGTAACTCAATGCACAGCAGAATTGACCCTTCTGTGCCAAGACGGACATCGGGACGTCATTGCCTTTGACCTTATCAAGGTCCCTCAATTCCGTGTGATTCTAGGGATGCCGTGGTTGGTGGCTCACAATCCTAACATCGACTGGCGAGCCAAGAAATTAGCCTTCTCCAATGAGTGTGCTCATGCGTGCTACCAAGTGGAAATGCCATTGTCTGACCCAGAGACACCTGTCCAAGATAAAGAGGCGTTGGTACTAGGTGTAACAAGTACACTACCAAGCGAATACCACGATTTCCAAGACGTTTTCCAAAAAGAACAGGCTAATACCTTACCTCCTCACAGGCCATGTGACTGTCAGATGGACCACGTACCTGGTGCACAAATCCCATGTAGTCGAATTTATGCACTCACCGAACCTGAAAATCTCCACTTGAAATCATATCTGGACCAATACCTGGCAAACGGTTTTATCCGGTCGTTCAAATCCCTGGCAGCCTCGCCCGTATTCTTCATACCCAAGAAGGAGGGGGACTTGAGAACATGCATCGACTACCGAGCACTAAACCAGCTAACAGTTAAAAACCATTATCACCTACCCCTTATCCCAGAACTGCTGGACCAAGTCAAGGATGCCCACATTTACACCAAATTGGACCTCAGGGGGGCATACCATCTTGTGCTGTAAAGAAAGGAGATGAATGGAAGACCACCTTTCGTACTAAGTATGGGCTGTACGAATATCAGGTGATGCCCTTTGGGCTTTGCAATGCTCCCGCCGCATTCCAGTACTTCACGAACGATGTACTACGGGAATTGATCGATTAATGTGCCCTAGTTTACATCGACAACATCTTGGTGTACTCCTCTTCTAAACAGGACCATGTCAGGTACGTTCGCTCCCTCCTTGCAAAACTCCGACAGCACCAGCTATACGCCAAACTGAAAAATGCTCCTTCCATGTCACCGAAGTCGAGTTCCTTGGTTTTGTCCTCACTCCCAGAGGTGTCCGGATGGATATGCACAAAGTAGACGCCATCCTTAGCTGGCTATCACTGTCTTCAGTTAAAGGTGTCCAAAGTATGCTCGGCTTTGCGAACTTTTATAGCCGATTCATCCCAGGTTTCTCCCAGATTGTGCACCCGATCACTTCTTTATTACGAAAAAAAAAAAAATGTTCCAATGGACAGAAGAGGGGGGGAAGGCCTTCCAGGAACTCAAGAAAAGATTTACTTCAGCCCCGGTGCTAAAACACCCCCACTCAGATCTCCCATATGTAGTGGAAACTGATGCCTCCAGCATGGCAATGGGGCCTGTACTTTCCCAAAGGGATCCCGAAACAGGCCAGTTACATCCGATGGCCTTTTGGTCGCGAAAATGTACTACACCTGAACTTAAATATGCAATAACAGACAAGGAACTCCTAGCGATCAAGGCAGCCTTTAAGGCTTGGCGGCATTACCTCCCAGGCGCCAGACATACCATCACAGTAATCACCGACCATTGCAACCTATAATACCTCAAGACGGCAAAGGCTCAATCATCCCGTCAACTCCGATGGGCTTTCTTCTTCGCAGAATATGATTACATAATCACATACTGACCTGGAGTCCAGAACAGAAAAGCCAACGCCCTATCCTACATGGGTATTGATGAGAATGCATATTCAACCCTAGACCCGGTGGCCATTATTCCAGGTGACAAATTACTAGGACGTACAACAATGTTATCAATGGACGAACTCCAAAAGGAAATTTGGCTCCCAATGAACACTGAGGCTCTACAAGACTGGACCACTCAAGGTGAACATTACACAACGAAGAACCAACTCCCGTGTTTCAGACAGCGTTTATATCTACCAAATAAGGACCTACAAGAACAAGTCATTTCTGGTTATCACGACCCCCTGATAGAAGGACATCCAGGAATTGCCAAGACCCTAGCGAAGGTGAAAAGAAATTATTGGTGGCCGACCTGGCGAAAGGACATTACGCAGTTTATTCTATCATGTGACATTTGCGCACAGAATAAATCCCAGAAACAAAGACCTGCAGGACTTCGTCAACCCCTGGAAATTCCACCTGCAACCTGCACCTTGGCACACACTCTCCCTCTATTTCATCACAGATCTGCCTCCCTGTCAAGGGTTCAACACTATGCTAGTGGTTGTGGACCTATTCTCTAAAATAGGCCATTTCATTCTGCTTAAGGGTCTACCAAACACATCCATTCTGGCAAAGGTGTTTTTGGAGCAAATCATATGATTACATGGTTTCCCCTCCGTCCTGATTTCTGACAGATGTAGCCAGTTTGTGTCTAACTTCTGGAGGAAGAGTTGTGCAATTGCCCAAATCGATATTCGTCTTTCCACTAGTCACCATCCCCAAACTGATGGCTAAACAGAGCGGACAAATCAGACACTAGAGCAATACCTACGGTGCATGTTACATCAAGTGGAAGAAAGCTGGAAGGATGTGCTTTTGATAGCCCAATATGCCTACAACAACTCGCTACACACCAGTACCGGACAGAGTCCATTCTATACCGTATATGGAAGGCACCCACGTACTTCCGAATTAGATACCCCCATGGCCTTGGAAATGCCTGCGGTGAAGACTTTACATACAACCATCACTCAAGCCTTTAAAAAGGCAGCAGAACACTTGATTCAAGCCAAAGAAAGACAGAAAAGATTCTATGATCAACACCGAAGAAAAGCCCCAGTCTACAATGTCGGAGATGAAGTCTGGTTGGCGTCTCGGCACATGCCCATAAGAGGAACTGGAACATTTCGTCCCAGATATCTAGGGCCCTATACCATCAAGGCTATTATAAATCCTGTGGCAGTAAAACTAGCTTTACCACCAAATATGCAGATCCATCCCGTATTCCACGTGTCACTCTTAAAACCTGTTCAGCCTGGAACTCAGGTCAAAACACCACCAAATCCAGTACTGGTTAACGGAGAACCCGAATTTGAAGTCAAGGACATCCAAGATTCTAAATTCACCAGGTCCAAGTTATATTACTTAGTGGACTTGAAGGGATACGGCCCTCAGGAAAGGAGATGGGAGCCTAGCAAGCACATCCATGCGCCATGCCTGGTAAGCCGATTTCATTGGAACCATCCAACCAAACCAGGGCCAGACGGAGGAAATAACTTGAGAGGGGCCTTAGGGGGGAGTGCTGTAACAATCCATGCCCCTAACACCCTCAGGTATAACAGCCCCCTGGCAGCAGTGGGGCTAAAGCCCTTCACACTGGCACCAAGGGCCTTAAACCTCCATCAGAAACATACATAGAGTCAGTCCTGACGCCTTTGGCGCCAGGCTCATTATCAGGAATAAAGCAATACCAGTTTTGGACCTTAATCCAACATGGAGGCCTATTACACAGCTCAGTTCTTTAGAACCAAGCCATGCGGGCTAGTGGTTTGGGTGTGGCTGGGCCTGGAACTACTTGGCCTGGAACTACTTTACCTGGGTTATTGAAACCACACCCAAACAGCAGTACATGCTTCGAGTTATTCTGCACTCCTGCAGCTTAACGCTCACTGTGTTCAGCTCCTGCTCATCTGCTTCTCCGGCGGCCCGATCTTGAAGCCCTAGATCTGGATTCCATTAATAACCTGGAAGAACAAGTACAGCATTAGCAAGCAAGAACACTTACCTGTGAAGTAACCAGCCTTGAATCCATCCTGCGCTTCGCTTACCTTGCCCATCTCCGGAGTTCACCACAACCTGCAAAGGTAAAGAAACACGGACAGAATTAATAACAATTCTTACCTGGTCAAACAGCGAGTCCTGGCAGCACCCTGCGCTTCTCTTACCTCGCCCATCTCCGGGTTTCACTGCAACCTGCAAGGGAGAAGGAACAAGGTCAGCATTAACAAAGCACTTACCTGGGCAAGCAGTGCTTCGATCGCTCATCACTCCGGAGCATCACCGCAACCTGTACAAAGAGGAGACGAGAACACAGGTTAGCAATTAACACCAATAAACAGCGCAGGGCTGCGCGCATCAATAACTCACTGTGGTATTCGCCATCGGCGCGGAAACTCTGAGATCGCAACCATCCCTGTGAAAACAAAAAGAGACATTGGCTCTCATTCCGAGTTTGGAGGTAAGTAACATACCTTACCAGCATGGCGTAAATAGCGTGTCCGGGCTGTCACCAGTCCGCTAATAGAGGACTATTCCGACTTCACGGGCACAAGCCTTACGCCATGCCGGTAAGGTCAATTGCACCATGCCGTTAAAGGCACCCGAAATGCCCTTAGCGGCATCAAGCATTGCGCAGATAACACTACTGTCATTGTCCAATCCGCTATTTACGGTCACCGCTAATAAGCGGAACCGGAAGTAGCGTCATCGCACAGGAACGGGAAGAAGCATGGCGACCATCTTTAAAAACACAATCCATTGCCATCCTCACCACACAGGACCCTTGGCACTCTGCGGATTTTTGGAAAAGATCCACCTCTAACACCACCATGCCCAAGGCCCTGAAGAAGGGAGCTGCTCGCCAGCGTAAAGAAAGGTTCAATGAGGATGAGCTGCAGACGCTGGTAAACACACTGCAGGAGCATGCTGCAATAGTGTTCTCAAGTAACATGAAGAGAAAGGCAGTACTTAAGAAGAAAGAGACCTGGGCACTTGTTTCCCAGAAGGTCAGTGCTGTGGGGAACACCCCACTCACGAATAAAGACTGTCGCAAGCAATGGGACGACCTGCGACTGAGGGTACGAAACATACTCTCAGTGAACCGCAGCCAGGCCATGGGAACAGGAGGAGGTCCCAGTTCCCCGATCAAGCTCACCCAATGGGAGGAAATCTGCGCCAGCTTGATAGGGATGGAAGGCATCCAAGGTGTTGGCGAGATGGAGTGTGGCGCCACGACATTGGGCGATGGAGGTGAGTGTCAAAAGTAAACATTGCAATGGCAAAACTGATGAAAGTCAATCAATATGTCAGTTCAAAGACTCAAGCCATGTCCCACACACACTCCCAGCTAAGTGGGCTGACGCATTGCAGACACATGCAGATGCCTGGTGCAAGGCAATATCGTACATGACACATACCACACAAAGAAATAAATGCCATGAGTCACACAGCGTGCATGGCCAAATTACTATGCATGTCAGATAGCACTGATCTTGGGCAACATGAGTGACGCCAACGTATGCCTGAATAAACCACCCATGTATCAAAGAACGTGCTCATCCAAACACAAATGCCTATTACCCTCAATTGTGTGGATGAGCAATTGTCCTAATGTATGTATGATGCCTATCAAAACATCACCCATGCTGTCCCTCTCTTCGACCCCCACAGGCACTGACCCCGACAGCGTTGGCCAGGATGCAACCCCTGCACAGGCCGCACCCCGGAAGAGGGCCCGGGATGACATCAACCGCCCTTCGACCTCGAGGGGACAACCAAGGGGGCGCCGTATACCAACGGGCAAGCCAACCCAGGTACCCATTACACCAGTGGCACCAAGGTCCGTAGAGGGTGAATCACCACCACCACCCATTGGCCATCCTGATGTTTCATGCGAGGCACCACATTCCGAGGAGTCGAGTTTAGCTGGGGAGGTGGCAGCCACGGCACCCCTGGCTGTGGAGGACACACAGGACGACATAGGGTGTCCATGGAGGACAATGTTTTGGAAGTGGTACATACCCCAAATCCACTGGCATCCCCCCAAGTGTCGTCCATCGATACAGGGCACGCCACCAACCCGGAGCAGTATGGTCATGAACAGACGGAGGGAGACTTCAGTCCAATTTCCACAACTAGGGAGGCTGAGCAGGCTGGGCAGGACAGCCAGGGGCCGACTACCTCCACAGGTGCACCCGGAGGGCCGCAGCGGTCTGACCTGCTTACTGCCCTTGTGCAGGAGTTTACCAGGACAACAGACTGGCCAGACAGGAGTGGCGTCAGGACTTAGTCGCTCTAGGCAGGTCCATTATGGACAACACTGCCTCCCTGGCCCAATCATTCGCTGACAACACCAGCTGCCTCTGCGAGTAGGTCTCGGCCCTCCGGCAGGTGTTAGGCCGCATAGCGGATGCCATGGAGGCAGGACATCCCCCTACACAATCACAGCAGGCAGCCACACCATCTTCCTCCAGTTGTACACAAACAAGCCCGCTCCGCAGGTCGGCACGTACCCTGCGCCGGCAAGACATACCGCCCCCTGGACCAGGGAGTGCCAATTAATCATCAGGGCATCCTCATGTAGGCTTTGGAGACTCAATGGGACATGTGTAGGGGAGTTGTGGGGGGAGGAGGATGAGGGTGTTTGGGGGAGTTGTGGAGGGAGGGGGAGGGGTATGGGGGTGTGTGGGGGAGTTGTGGGGGGAGTGGGAGGGAGTGAGGGTGGTGGAGGGATTTTGCACTTACGTTTACATTGTTCCATTTAATACACCCGTTGTGTGAAAAACAAGACCCGAGTGGACATTCATCATTGCACATGTGTCATTTATTCATTTACAGTGCATAGTGTAAATGCAGCCCAACACCAAGTACCCTCTGTCCAACCATCATGTCACCCTCTGCTGCCATGTATGTCAGAAATATTGTGCTATCACTGACTGGCGCACAGCACGTCCCTCGTGTGCATCGGCACCAAGATGATGTCCAGCCACATTGTCTTCATCCCCTTCTTCTTCATCAGGTGGTAGCAGTTCAATATCAGGGGGCAAGGGCATGTTCCGGCGGATACACATATTGTGCAGCATGACAAATGTCATGATGATCTTGGCCACCTTCTCATGCCTGTAGAGGAGTGCCCCACCCGACCGGCTGAGGCAGTGAAATCGTGTCTTCAACAGGCCAAAGGTCTGCTCGATGACCACACGGGTAGGGGTATGGGAACGATTGTAGTCCTCCTCGTGCCGGTTCTGTGGGTTTCTGACAGGGGTGAGGAGGCACGGCTTCATGGGATAGCCACTATCACCTGCATGAGAGGCAATGAAAGGTAAATGTTAGGCGTATCATGATGGACAGCTGTACTGGTCACACATGCCTGCAGATTATCGTTGCACACATGCACATGTCCCTGGATGTATTAACGCCATCTTCAGTCCCTCAATGTGTCCTGTGCCATGGACTAATGGTGTGGGTTGCATCTTCAAGATGATACATGGTGTGCACTGACGTCTTGTTCCACATGCATCGCGTACGCATGAAGCTGTGTTCGTTTCAAATTTGTGATGTGTTGTGTTCTGTAAGATTTACTTAGAGGGAGCGTTGGCAGTAGTCTGTGCAATATTGGCCAATCAGCGCTGTTCATTTTCATGGTGACATGCAGCACTCCTGTGGGTGTGGCGGCCCTGTGACAGACAGTGTATTCCCTAGTTGGTTCCGTTCAATGCACTCTCACGGATGCTTGTCCTGTGTGGTGATTTGCTGGAGATAGCAAAATAGTGCATGTGCACTGCATGGTGCTGGATGGCGTTATGGAGGGTGAGGGCTGCAGATCAGTGGTGCACATGTTGTGGGATGTGGGGTGGTTTCCTGTCAGTCATGTAGTGACAGGTGTCGACCTTACTTAATTCCTATGGGATTTGGGTGTCATATACCGTTTGTGATGCTTTGGGGCACATTGTTCAGTGATGTGCACATTGTGCAGTCACATCAACATTGTCAGCATGGAGGTGTGTGCATCTCTCTCCCCAATTCAATGCCATGTGTCAGTCCTGCAACTTACCAAGCATCCAGGCACGTCGTCCAGCATGTCGCTCCATGAAGAGTGGTAGCGTGGAGTTCCACAGGACGATAGAGTCATGAGTTGATCCGGGATATTGGGCACAACAATGTGTGATGATCTTGCTGGCGTCGCATACCATCTGCACATTGATGGAGTGGTATTGCTTGCGGTTGCGGTACACCACCTCCATGGCATGTGGAACCACTAACTCCACGTGGGTGCAGTCGAGGGTACCTACACAATTTGGCATGCCTGCCAGTGCATGGAAGGCAACTTTTGTATCAAATATCTCCTGGGGAGTCCGTGGTAGGGATATGTAGTCCCTTGTGTGCTTGAGGAGGGCATCCAGCACTTGGGTCAGTATCCGGGAAAATAAGGGTTGTGATATGCCATGCATGTGCTCCACTGTGTGCTGGTAGATGCCTGTGGCAAGGAAGTGGAGCACAGACACCAACTTCAGTAGAGGGGGGGGGGGATGGCGGTGCATATTTCAATGAGGCTCACTATGTTGTGTATCAGGTCCAATATGGTGGTGATGGTGTCCCGGCTCAGACGGTACAGGGTGTGGATCTGCTCAGGGGTTAGGTTGAAAGAACTGGCTCCGATGCGAGGGATTGGGGGCTGCCGGCGTGGTAACGGTGGCTGCACTGGTTGGGCATGCTGGCCCTGTCTCACCCTCCTTCTCCTCTGTTTTGGTGGCTGTTGTTGTTGATGTTGTGGCAATGCAAGCATGTCCTCCAGCTCCAGTAATGCTACTACTATTGGAATCATCTTGGTGTGGAAGGGGGTGTGGTGTGTGGGTGTGCTCCTTTTGTACTGTGCCAGACTCCATTGTCTCCACCTGTACTGATTGGGTGCACCTGTGGCAGTTGTGAACACTGCTCAGGGCATTTTACAGCAGGTCGGCGATGCCGATATTTACGGCATGCCAGTAACCACTTTTTCCGCCTTCATGAAGCTGTTATTTGCATGTCCGCTTCACTTGTGATCTACTCCAGTTTACGGCATACCGCTTATGCTGGCATCGTGGGTCGCGTGTGTGCGCCCAGACCGCTATTAACAGCATCGTACTTTACGATGCCGCTAATAGCAGTCGGGCTTGTCAGAATAGTCCGTAGCGGTAATCGATGCCGGTATTCCTTTACCAGCACCGTTGTTCCCTTAGCACCAAGCTCGGAATGACCCTCATTGTTAGGGAACGGCGTAGTGGAGCAAGACGCAGAGAAGACAGAGACAATGGAGGGAAAGAAAGAGTCAGAATAAAGAAGGAAAAGACATTATAACTCACCTGGAAGACAGCAAGCAGAGTCTGAGTCACAGCCGGTCTGGACCCGACATAAGGGCACACGGACCAGTGAAGCAACTAGGTCCACGGAACGCCCGCACCAAACACGCGCCCCTGCACAGAGACGCAGGACAGATTGTTCAACGCACAAAAGCCTAATGTGAGCAATAACCCCAAGGGAGGGGATTTGGACCAGAGGGAGGTGGGAGTCAACCCATCACAGAACCAGTATCTTAACCCTCCATTCTCCTCTTATAGGCGCTACCCAACATCTGGCACATAACCAAGCAGAGAGGGGTCCGGGATAGCGCTTAGACCTCCATCCAGTATCGTGTGACTCCCCCGTGGATACCAGGTGAGCGTAACAGTTTCTGCACGACTTGTTTCATATACTGGAAAGAAATCTAGACTGAAATGGTGTTTATAGCAATGCATTGTGTAATGAATTATGTATCTCATGAGAGTTCTCCCATTAATCTCTGATAGTTTCCTGCCAACATTATATTGACAATGTCTTGTGGAGGCTCTTCATGAAATGTAAATGTACATGTGATGTCATCAGTGATATCATCAATGACATTTGTGATGTCATCTTTGATGTTATGGGTGTTAGTGTTAGCAGTGCACAGTGGTGGCGCGAGTTATGGTTGCTTAGCTTACCATAACTGGTGAATTTCTGAGGTTTTTCGGTTTTACCTGTAACCATAACGTCCCTGTAACGTTTTCCCATTGAATTTTATAGGTTTTTACCAGTGCAACTTACCCATAATTTCCCTTTACCAACATTTTGGTCTGTGAATTTCATTCGTTTTTAGCAGGATACCCTTACTGTGTAAAAAAGAACTGTGCAACATAGTGCAACTGCCTGCACCATGTTAATGCGGACAGCAGTCGCAGACGATACATGTCTTTGCAGAGATCGTGTGGCATCCAACCTGCTGAGTAAGGCAGGTGCTCTCTTACATAGTGGTACCAATCACCAAACACAAATAACATAGACAAACAGAACCATGGGCAAAAATTGGCAGTGAAAAAAAAATTGATTTCCAAATTGTGAACTTATGAAGCAAACAGGACAAGGGATGTCTGCCTTCACCAATCTTACTGCACTTCTACTTTAAAGGGGAAGAAAGAACAAACTGCCAGAGTAACTACTGGAAAATGCAAAGACCTGAACGTCAGTACAATGTAGCAAGGACCCTAACATTTGTAAAATAATTTCACCAGTGCTGCAGTATGCAATAGTACAGAAGCATAATGAGTCTTGGTATAATGCAGCAATGCCAAGCACCTTACAGTGGCAGGAAGAAAATGTCCCTCATGACGCAAGCACTTTCTATAGTAACCCCAATGGTACGCAGAGTGCCGTGAACCGTAAAAAATGTAATATATATTGCTGCATGAACATCAAACATATTTTCTTTTTGGTAGACAACATATTGGAAAGGAAAGTAAGGCAGTACATGTGGTAACCCTTCCACGACAGCATACGGGCATAGGAAACGAAAGAAACTCGGTGAATAGGGAAACTGACAGCGTGGAAGTCAAAGTGGAGAAATTGGTGAACAATTGTGCCGCTTTAAAGGTTGCGGACAAGGATATCATTTGGACAAAATAACACAACACTGGCACACCTGCATGTGTACTCCTTCACCATGTCGGAGCTTCCCCATTCCCTCAAAAAACGTTTCATGGGAAACGTTACGGTAATACATCAATCTCTTCCTCCTCTCACAACCAAATTGTGCAAATCCCCATTTCCCCACGATAAGTACTTCTGCTACCCCTTCCTTTCCAAATGGGGTGTATGCATGTGTACAAGGAAACAATAATATTGAGAATTATAGACTGCTTCAGTGGTCATTTGTTTTGTACCTGAAATGGGGTTCTGACTCAGCGGCACACAGTCCTCCTTGCAATGACTGTAAGTAAGAAAAAGGTAGGTGTCCTACGTACACTACAGCTGTCCGGCCTATCCGCAATGACAATGGAGGTATGCGTACGCCGCCACCATGCTGTGCAAGTCCGCATGTTGTTCACCACCAATCAATACGTGTACGCCCGGATGTTTATGCGTAGTGCAAGTACATGCATGCATGTCTGTTCCTCTGTGTCCTTTGGATATTGCCACTGTGCAGCATATACAAAGGAACGTTAATTAGGTCGGGGCGTCCACACACGTCCTACAGGTAGCTATGCAGATAAACATCCCACCTGCTGTATCATATAAATACCCACCATCTGCCTAAATTGTTGGTGCACGTGTGGCGCAGTTTTAGTCAGTAGAGAAAAGGCAACGCTGTGCATAGGACACCCAGGCACTTGTGCACAGCATATTGCGCCCAAATCGCATGCAGCGGACAGCCGTCCCAAAGGAGAACAGTGGCAACAGCACTATGTGACCGCACGCACTATGGGAGTCAACCATTATTTCGCGGACAAGAGCCAGACCCTAGAACAGGAGGAAAGTGCAGGGTTGAGCAAACTACGGAGTGTTTTTTCGGAAAGTACACGCTCACAAACACACCACAATGTGCCATTGCACATGTATGTATGGTTTGGAACGAAGTAGGCCTGCTTTTCCGGGTGAAAGTTGTCCACAGCAACCCTACAAAAGGGCACACCCCAGAGGTGCTGAACAAACAGTTTGCAGCTTTGCTGAACAAAGGGTTGTATACGAATTGTTCGTTTTACAACTGTTCGAATTACAATTGACCTTTTCACAATTGACCGAATACTGAAGGTCAATTGTAACATGTATGTGGGGGGAAACCCCCCACAACACCCCACCCAACGCCAAACCCTATATATATATATATATATATATATATATATATATATATATATATATATATATATTTACGGTCAATTGTGAAAAGGTCAATTGTGACCCTTTAAATTCGGTCAATTGTTCATTCGAACAATTGTAAACAAACAATTTGGGTAATACCGAACAAAGTAGCAGGCCACATAAGTTTGCCCTATAAGTAATGCTGCACCAAATCTAATGTGCTTCAATGCGTCTGCAACTAACAGCAACCCTGTTAGTCCGGCTGAGTACGCACAGTAATGGACAAAATTATGAATGGACCTTGCTGTGCCACATGCAACCGCAGCTGTGATATTCCCCATTGTCCCAATCGCATGGGTAGCTAGCGGCAAAGGGGAGTAAGCGCACGTGAGTTTCCCCAAGGATGACGAGAGCCGTGTCCCAATGAAACAGAAACATTCCTTCTTCCGTTTCCAGTTTCTTCTTTGCAGCATGCCGTCATTGCATACTATTAAAAGGTTCCACATGCTTCCACCAATGACATTGAACAGCTCTTCATGTTACAGTATCAGTTCTGTATAACACTCCTCTGCGTACACACCCCGCCCAGAAACGTTATTGCGCAATCCTGTGGCTCCACAGTCCCATTTCCATCTCCGCCATCTGGAAAATCCTCAGATGTGGCTTTCGTGCTGCGTGCAAGCATAGGGGAACAACGTGCAACCAGGCTGGGGGAAGTTTGGTATAAGGGGCGGCTCTTAAAAGAGTTTTTTACTGGTTTTGTTTTGTAGATTCTTCTAGAGGAACACCTTTTTTCATTTTTAATTTGATTTTGTGTTTTCTTGTGCGGACATTGTTACTGTAAACTCTTCACCGCATCTTGTAGACGGGCAAACAAAACAGCATTACCAATGGCAGACAAAGAAATGCCATCTGGTTGGAAAAATTCCACATTTCTATGAACTCTTCATATGATCTCTGTGCTCTGTCCTATCTCCTCCTCTCCCATTAATGGTGGCACTCGCTGGGAAGTTCTCATGGCTTCCTTCGACTCCTCTAAAGTCATCATTAATGTCTACCTTAATGGCACTGTAATGGTCCAAGGCCCTCAGGCCAATCTCCTCCTCTTTGATAGGCACTTCCCTCGCCTCATCAATTTCCTCTCATCTCCTGCTGTCCCCTCCTGGCTACCTTTCCCTCTCTCTCCTCCTCCTCTGCCCCTCCTAGGGCTCGTTCTCCTCCGCAGGGTGTACCTCTGATCTGTACCCTTCTCCGGAAGGCCTTTAAGGCTGGCAACCTTCTTCATATCATCACTCTCAACTCTTGCTCTGCTGTCAAACACTCCTCTGACATCTGCTACCTCCTTGAAGAAATAGACCTTAATGTCCTTGGTCTTACTGAGACATGGTTCACGGCCAGCTCAGTCACGCCCTTTGACACTCTCCTCCATGATGACTACAAGATCCTCTTCACACCCACATCCTCCCGGTCCGGTGAGCGGGTAGCCTGATCTTTCCTGGGTGGATTCCTGCCTCTATCACTCCCACTCAGACCTACTCCTCTTTTGAATGCCTTGTCTGTAGGCTCTCTCTCTCTCTCCTACCCATTCTCTTACTGTGGCTACCATCTACCGGCCTCCTGGTCAAATCACATTATTTCGCTCTGGGTGGGCGGACCTCTCCTCCGACTCCTGGCCTCTACCACCCAACTCCTCGATGACCTCAATATCCATTTAGACTCTCCTTGTTATTCCTCTGTACTCTTCCGTGACCTCTGCAACTCCCTCTCCCTGTCCATCATCCCCTCTGCCCTGACTCACTCTGCAGGGCACACACTTGGTGTCTTGATCTCCTCTGACCTCCCCCTCTCCATCCCTCTGACCACTCGTCTCTCCTGGAGCGATCACTCCCTCCTCTCCTCTCATCTCTCCATCTCTTCCCCCCAAGCCAAGCCTACCCCAGCACTGTCACCTACCTTCTCGGACATCCAGCCCATGAAGCGTGTGTCAGTTGAGGCTTTCGCTGCAACCTTCTCTCTCCCCACCGTCCACCTCTGTCTGTCTCACATCCTGACACAGCCCTGTCTCTGCTCTACTCTTCAATTTCTGATACTCTTGATGCTCTTGCCCCCGTTATGAGGATCTGTTTGAAGTCCAAAGCCAAGTGCAATTCCTGGTATGACTCCGGCCTAGCTACACTTAAACGTAAGTGTAGGGCGGCTGAGAGGAAATGGAGGGCTTCTTGTTCATCCTCTGACAAACTGGCCTGTCGCCTGCTCCAAAGGCAATACTCTCACTAATATGAGAGTCCACATTCAAGCTCGTGTCTCTGCGGCATCTAACAACTCGGCCCAACTCTTTAAAATCTGCAAGCAGCTGGCCAACCCTGCTGAAGTCTCTACCCCTCCTATTGCCTCCCAGGCTCTCTGCAATGCCCTTGCCTCTCACTTTATCTCAAAAATCCAGGACATCCTATCCAGCCTCTCCACCTCTCTCCCTCCTCTCCCCTCTCCGTCTGTGCTTGCTGACCTTCCTTCAGCCACCCCCCTCTCTTCCTTTCCTCTTTTCTCCCCTTATGAGGTCACTAGACAAGTCAGATCAATGAAAGCCTCATCAAAACAGGTTCATCCCTGTTCCTCTAAAACCATCAAGGATCACATTGACACCCTTGCTCCGGCCCTTGCTGATTTTTGCAACCACTCCTTTGCCTCAGGATCCTTCCCCTCCCATCTGAAGCACTCCCTTGTGCATACTCTTCTCAAAAAACCCACAGCTGATCCTTCTTGTCCCGCTAACTATCGCCTAATTTCCATTACTCCCTTTCTGGGCAATCTCCTGGAAAAGTTGGCTATCTCTCAGCTTAACCTTCACTCCAATTCTGTTGGCTGCCTCCATGACCACCTGTCTGGCTTCAGAGCTGCCAGAAGCACGGAAATGGCTCCCCTGAACATCTGTGAAGATCTGTTCTCCAACCTTGACACTAACAATCCCTCTGTCCTAATCCTCCTCAATCTCTCTTCTGCCTTCGACACAGTCAACAATACCATCCTGCTCAGCCGTCTCTGTGATAACTTGGGTATAACTGATCAGGCTCTGGCCTGGCTGACCTCTTTTCTCTCTTATCGACCCTCTAAGGTCCAACTTGGCTCCTTCCTATCATCTATCTTCCTCTCTACCTGTGGTGTTCCCCAGGGGTCTAACCTCTTGCCTTGACTTTTCAACCAATACCTGGCAACTCTCAACCACTGCATTGCCATGTTCTGCTCAAATTCCCAGTGTTACGCTGACAACACTCAATTCATTTTCACGCTGCCCTCGGCCACCTCCTCTCCCTCTCTCATCTCTGATTGCCTAACTGCCATTCAAGATTGGTATGCCGCCAATGATCTTTGTCTGAATGACAGCAAGATGGAGATCCTCCTCATCGGCACACCTTCACCATCCTTTCGCCTCACTCTC
The DNA here is from genome assembly GCF_040938575.1 of Ambystoma mexicanum. Taxonomy (NCBI): domain Eukaryota; kingdom Metazoa; phylum Chordata; class Amphibia; order Caudata; family Ambystomatidae; genus Ambystoma; species Ambystoma mexicanum. The sequence continues at coordinate 951,674,258 of NC_090939.1, forward strand.
TGGCCGGCCTTCCTTGGCCTTCCTCCTACTCCCACCTGCAAGGCTAAGAACCTCGGGGTCATCTTTGACTCCACACTTTCCTTCTCCGCCCACATCTCTGATGTCTCTAAAAAGTCAAACTTCCTACTGCACCTCCTCAGAGGTACTCTGCCTTTTCTCTCCTTCCTCCAGAAGCTCATGGTTCCCAAACTATGATTCTCTCTAGGTTGGACTATTGTAACAGCCTCTTTCTAAATCTACCTGCCTCTACTCTCCGCCCTCTGCAACTAATCCAGAACAGGACTACAAGACTTGTCCTTGGCCTCAAGCCCTCAGGGCCTCAAGTCCTGGGATTGTATCTCTCCAGCTCTGAAATCTCTCCATTGGCTCCCAGTGGATGCAAGGATTAAATTCAAAATCCTCTGGTCCACAAGACTTTCTGGAGTCTGGGTCCAAAATACCTTCAGCTATCCCATTGCAAATACCTCCCCTCTCAAGTTCTTTGCTCCGCTACCTCTAACTCCCTCAGGGTGATTCGTGTTTCAAAGAAACAGGCTGTGGTCTGTCTTCGGCTGGGGTCTCCCTCTGGAACAGCCTCCATGCCACTCTAAAAGTTGAGGAAAACCATTTCCGGTTCCGGAAGCACCTCAAGACCTTCTTCTTTGCTTCTGCCGTCGCTCCCCCTCTCCTCTGCTGATCTGTTCTCTCTTGGCATCGTGCACCTGGCCACGCTCTGTCCTCTGGGCCCAGGTACCTGCTCACCCTGCCACCCTCCCGCACTGCCTCCGGGCCACCCCTTTCACTCCGGTCTGTATCTGTACCCATATAGCCCCTCATTTTTCTTCGTGCACTTATCAGACCTACCCTGTCTGCTGCCTTACACCCAGCACTTGCCAATTGCTGGCTGCACTACCACTGTTTGTTGCCTTTATTATTTATTTATTATTATTTATCTGTTTCTCCTTTGCTCCCCACTCTCCACTTCTCCCCTTCCATGCACTTTCCCCCTCCCCCTCTCCATTTACTTGCGTGTTCTCAATATCACTGGGCCTAGTAAGATCGTAGTTTTGTTCTCCCCTGTTCCCCTCCCTTGCCTTGTCGCGCTCTGAAACAGTTGTGTATGAGCGCGATAGAAATAAAATATCAATATCAATATGTAGTGTTGGGACTTCAATGAATCCAGCATGTGATGGAAAGCGAGCTTCTGCACGAAGTGTTAGTGCGTGGCGAAGAAGAAGGGTTCCAATCCAGAATGTCAGGAGAGAGACAGTTGGAGAAAAGAAGGAGAGAAGGAAGAAGCTTGATATTCATGTCCCCTTATTATAAGCTATTATCTTGTTAATCGTTTGATATATAACGTTACCAGTTAAACAATAATAAATACATGTTAATACCTTTCTCCATATTCCCCATAATTCATTGGCGACGAGGATTCTTCAGCCCATCCGGCCGTTAAGAGGGATCTCCGGCTGGCAGAGAGGTAGGAGCGGCGCTGCCAGCCCACCGCCGCGGATTCCCTCTGCCTCCCGCCATTGCTCTCCCCTGCTTTGCTGCCAGCTTTCCAGCACAAGTGGCACATCGCCTCCCTTCTTCTTTCTTGACTCTTTGTCAGGGCAGGACAAAGACTGATATGCAAATGGATATTTCCCATCTGTGAAAGGCACAGTGAGTAAAAGCAGTGGCTGCGAACTCTCAAGTGGTTAATAACCACTGAACAGGTTATCATGTCTGTTCTTGCGAGAGAGGGGCGCCCGCTACCTTTATAAAACTATTTGTTAAGGAACCTGGGATTGGTAACCCTAGGTCTCCTGGGGGCAACCAGACGTGGTCTCCCTCTCACTGTGCTTAGAGAGGCATCAGCTTCACCTCACTGATGATCCCCAACAAGGGTGAAACACGTGTATGGGGTTGCTGGTGGTACTCTCGTTCAGATTGGAATTGCCATTGTATTTCGGTGCTGGACTGCCCCTGGGCAGGACAAAGACTGATATGCAAATGGATATTTCCCATCTGTGAAAGGCACAGTGAGTAAAAGCAGTGGCTGCGAACTCTCAAGTGGTTAATAACCACTGAACAGGTTATCATGTCTGTTCTTGCGAGAGAGGGGCGCCGCTACCTTTATAAAACTATTTGTTAAGGAACCTGGGATTGGTAACCCTAGGTCTCCTGGGGGCAACCAGACGTGGTCTCCCTCTCACTGTGCTTAGAGAGGCATCAGCTTCACCTCACTGATGATCCCCAACAAGGGTGAAACACGTGTATGGGGTTGCTGGTGGTACTCTCGTTCAGATTGGAATTGCCATTGTATTTCGGTGCTGGACTGCCCCTGGGCAGGACAAAGACTGATATGCAAATGGATATTTCCCATCTGTGAAAGGCACAGTGAGTAAAAGCAGTGGCTGCGAACTCTCAAGTGGTTAATAACCACTGAACAGGTTATCATGTCTGTTCTTGCGAGAGAGGGGCGCCCGCTACCTTTATAAAACTATTTGTTAAGGAACCTGGGATTGGTAACCCTAGGTCTCCTGGGGGCAACCAGACGTGGTCTCCCTCTCACTGTGCTTAGAGAGGCATCAGCTTCACCTCACTGATGATCCCCAACAAGGGTGAAACACGTGTATGGGGTTGCTGGTGGTACTCTCGTTCAGATTGGAATTGCCATTGTATTTCGGTGCTGGACTGCCCCTGGGCAGGACAAAGACTGATATGCAAATGGATATTTCCCATCTGTGAAAGGCACAGTGAGTAAAAGCAGTGGCTGCAAAATCTCAAGTGGTTAATAACCACTGAACAGGTTATCATGTCTGTTCTTGCGAGAGAGGGGCGCCCGCTACCTTTATAAAACTATTTGTTAAGGAACCTGGGATTGGTAACCCTAGGTCTCCTGGGGGCAACCAGACGTGGTCTCCCTCTCACTGTGCTTAGAGAGGCATCAGCTTCACCTCACTGATGATCTCCAACAAGGGTGAAACACGTGTATGGGGTTGCTGGTGGTACTCTCGTTCAGATTGGAATTGCCATTGTATTTCGGTGCTGGACTGCCCCTGGGCAGGACAAAGACTGATATGCAAATGGATATTTCCCATCTGTGAAAGGCACAGTGAGTAAAAGCAGTGGCTGCGAACTCTCAAGTGGTTAATAACCACTGAACAGGTTATCATGTCTGTTCTTGCGAGAGAGGGGCGCCCGCTACCTTTATAAAACTATTTGTTAAGGAACCTGGGATTGGTAACCCTAGGTCTCCTGGGGGCAACCAGACGTGGTCTCCCTCTCACTGTGCTTAGAGAGGCATCAGCTTCACCTCACTGATGATCCCCAACAAGGGTGAAACACGTGTATGGGGTTGCTGGTGGTACTCTCGTTCAGATTGGAATTGCCATTGTATTTCGGTGCTGGACTGCCCCTGGGCAGGACAAAGACTGATATGCAAATGGATATTTCCCATCTGTGAAAGGCACAGTGAGTAAAAGCAGTGGCTGCGAACTCTCAAGTGGTTAATAACCACTGAACAGGTTATCATGTCTGTTCTTGCGAGAGAGGGGCGCCCGCTACCTTTATAAAACTATTTGTTAAGGAACCTGGGATTGGTAACCCTAGGTCTCCTGGGGGCAACCAGACGTGGTCTCCCTCTCACTGTGCTTAGAGAGGCATCAGCTTCACCTCACTGATGATCCCCAACAAGGGTGAAACACGTGTATGGGGTTGCTGGTGGTACTCTCGTTCAGATTGGAATTGCCATTGTATTTCGGTGCTGGACTGCCCCTGGGCAGGCCAAAGACTGATATGCAAATGGATATTTCCCATCTGTGAAAGGCACAGTGAGTAAAAGCAGTGGCTGCGAACTCTCAAGTGGTTAATAACCACTGAACAGGTTATCATGTCTGTTCTTGCGAGAGAGGGGCGCCCGCTACCTTCATAAAACTAATAATAAATACATGTTAATACCTTTCTCCATATTCCCCATAATTCATTGGCGACGAGGATTCTTCAGCCCATCCGGCCGTTAAGAGGGATCTCCGGCTGGCAGAGAGGTAGGAGCGGCGCTGCCAGCCCACCGCCGCGGATTCCCTCTGCCTCCCCCCATTGCTCTCCCCTGCTTTGCTGCCAGCTTTCCAGCACAAGTGGCACATCGCCTCCCTTCTTCTTTCTTGACTCTTTGTCAGCCGCGCCGTACACGCGCTACCGCTGTCAGCTATATCGCATTCTGAGACACTCCCCGAGTAGCAGGGATGCTCATTTGTCCCGTACATCGTGAAGTTTGAGGACGCACTGCTATTGGTTTCCCACAAGGGGGGAGTAACCGATCCTGTACGTCGGGGCGGGACCATCGGCACTAAGTTGCAGCCAAGAAATAAACAATAGCGTGACCGTGCTTTAATGAAAACACCCCTAATTAGCCACCGGACACACCCACACGAGTAAACACGCTCGCCGGGTCATTTATACCCCAATGAACTGTCACGTGTCGCTTCTGTACATTCCAGTGTAATCCTCATTTGCTCTGCTAATACCCTTCACAGTGGTTGTGCATAAAAGTGAATAATAAGAAAATAAAAGAAGCATTTTGACAGTGAAGCTTAACATACCAGGGCCTATTTGAGTCTTAGCCACAACAATCACTTGTCATCCATCACAGTAGTTTAACAACGATATCAGCTTCCACCCTGCAGCATGGCAATGCAGGGAGTCCAGCCCCCTCACATGTTCCTGCCAGAAGTGGGGGAGCCAACACTGCCGTGGAAACGCTGGCTCAAATCCTTTGAGTACTACGCACATGTAGTTTGCGGGACAACTTATAGCATTGAAAGAAAAAAGTCTCTGCTGTTGCACTGTCTGGGACCTGCAGGACAGGAGAAGTATGAGGATCTTCCTGAGCTGACAGACCAAGAAATAGGGGACATGAACGAATATGAGATAGCCGTCTCAAAACTTACCAAACACTATGAGAAGAAAATCAGTACTGTACTTGAAAGTTATAAATTTGGGAAGAGGATCCAAGAACATGATGAGACAGTGGAATAATATGTCACTGCCCTGAGGAAATTAGCCAGGAATTGCAAATTCAATCAACAACTGGAGGAGAGGATTAGGAACCAATTTATGCTCGAATGCAGAAGTAGCAAAGTTAGAGAGAGACATTGGTCTGAAGACGATACCTCACTCGATACTGTTTTGAGACTGGCCAAGGAAGTTGAACACACGGAGATGTGTGTACTTACATTAGAAAGCAGGATGAAAGATGCTTCCATCAAACCATCTGTTAGCACTATACAGTCGGAACAGAATGAACTGGTAGGAGCCATAAGAGGCAGAAAGAAGAGAATGGTACCCAGATTAAACTCTTTTCAACAGAGAAGCGTGAAGACAGGAACCCCCGATAATGAGGAAAGATGTGGATCGGGGAGAGGAGATAATAGATTAGAGTCAAGCAGAACGTCCTTGCAAAGTGGAGATCATGGTTACAATGGTTTGAACTTCTAGGGAGGAAGAGGAAGGACCAGACAAAGAGGATGCTACAGGTGTGGTAGTCCATCCCACTGGGCGAATAGTGACAATTGTCCTGCGTTAAAAATAATCTGCAGAAAGTGTGGTGGTAAAGGACATTTAGCTAAGTGTTGTAGGAGTGATTACCGAGACACCACTACTCTTAATTGGATTGATGATAATGATAGAGATGAAGAATGTGTATTCATGGTCTCAGATTAAGGCACACAAATTGATAGCTCTACTGCGAAAATAATGGTGAATGGCTGTCCCATTGTGATGATGGTGGACTCAGGTGCCAAGTATACCCTTATTCCTGAAGATGTTTGGAAAACATGTGGACCGGAATATTTATGTGAAGTTGATGTGAGGCCAAAGGCGTATGATGGTGCCAAGATAGATCCGATTGGGTGGTTCATGGCAACAATAGAATTCAAAGACAGACAGGCAAGTGGTCGCGTATATGTATCAAAATTTGGTGAGACCTCCTTACTCAGTTGGACCCATCAAAAGCTACTAAAAGTATGTTTGGACCCTAATGCCGATGATTCGGTATATCAAATCGGAGAAGCTAGAAATTATGATATTCAGAAGAGTAATGATGAAATATTAAAAGAAGATGTCATAGGGTGTTTGAAAGGCTTCTCACATTGTATAGTCCTCAAATCAGGCTCTAGACCCGTCGCTCAGAAACTGCGAAATGTGCCTTTAGCCCTCCGAGATGAAGTCAGGAAAGAACTGCTGAAATCGGAGAATCAAGGCATAATCGAAAAGGTAGATGCAGCAGAGTGGGTTTCACCAATGGTAGTGGTAAGGAAGAGCTTGGGAAAGGTGAGATTATGTGTGGACATGATGGAGTTAAATAAGTCTATTATCCCTGATAGGCACCCCTTGCCCAACATCCAGGAGTTTATATCAACACTGGGACCTGCCAAGATATTCTCCTCTCTAGATCTCACAGCCGCCTACCACCAGGTGAAACTACATGATAACTCTAAACACTTAACAGCTTTCATAACACCAGAAGGTCTTTACCGATATAGAAGGATGCCATTCGGACTAATCTCGGCAGCGTCTGCATTCCAGAAAGTTATGCATAGAATCCTTGGGGAGGAAGAAGGAGTAGTATTTTTTCAAGATGATGTTCTCATTTTTGCTGATGATCAAGATGTACATGACGCGAGACTGAATAAAGTGCTCAGAAAACTACATCAAGCTGGTATGGTGTTAAGTAAAGACAAGTCAAAGATAGGCAGAAGGGAGATTGAGTACTTGGGACATGTAATATCAGGAGATGGAATCACACCGAAGAAAGATCTGGCTGATTCTATTAGACTCATGACCACGCCCAATAATGAGGAACAACTCAGAACATTTTTAGGCATGGTAGAATACTATGCAAAATTCATCGAGAGCTACTCCAGTCACACTGTAGATTTAAGGAATCTGTTAAAAATTAATAAGAAATGTATGTAGCATTTCATCATGGAAGCCCTGGCTAGAGCCCCCGCTCTTCAAAGTTATGTGAGAGGAAGGAAAACCATAATTACAACAGATGCAAGTGAAGTTGGCCTAGGAGCTACTCTGTCACAGTATCATGATGGTCGAGAATCGGTGATTGCTTTCGCATCCAGATTGCTCAAAGGTGCGGAGAAAAATTATGCTACCATTGAAAATGAGGCACTTGCTATAAAGTGGCCCACTGAAAAGTTTAGGAGCTTTGTATGGGGTGTACAATTTACAGTTCAAACAGATCACAAACCATTGGTGGAGGTTTTTAACACAAAAGGTCTCGTCAAAATCTCCAGTAGGATCAGAAGATGGGTGTCGAGACTTCAGGAATTCAATTTCAAAGTAGTGTATATTCCTGGATCGATAAATCACTCAGCAAATTGTCTCTCACGTTTGACTGATCTCAACGATGTCGAGGATGATTTGGAAGATCAAGAAGTGGTATGTGAGATATCAGAGAAATCAATATAAAGACTTGAATGGGATGAGGAGATGATCAAAGATACCATCCTGTTGGAAGTTATGAGATGTATAGAAGAAGGAAAATAGGACAGAAACAAGATTACTCAAGCGGGAGCCAGTGCTTTTTGGGATGTCAGAGATGATCTATACTTACAGAGTGGTTATCTAATGAGAGGAGACAAGATGATTCTCCCGGTTGGCCTCAGAGGAAAAATAATGCAGTTGGGTCACAAAGGTCACCAAGGAATCATAAAAACGAAAAGAAGAATCAGGAACACATATTGGTGGCCTGGGTGTGACCGTCAGGTGGAGGAACTGATCAGGAAATGTATCCTTTGTTCAAAAAGCGATAAAGTGTTCAAGGGTGCGAGTTATCCCATGGTTTTGAGAGATGTATCTGAAGCCCCATGGAGTAAGATTGCGTTGGATGTGGTTGGCCGATTTGGAGTGAGGGATGGTCCATGTTCTGTTTGGTGGCCATCGATATGTTGACTAGATGGGTGGAAGTTGCATTCATGCCCCAGGTTACCACTCAGAGAATAATTGAGTTCATGGAGGATTTGTGTGAAATAGAAGGTTACCCAGAAGAATTACTAACTGATAATGGTTCGCAGTTTAAATCCAAAGAGATGGAGAAGTACTTTTTTGAGCGGTTCATAACCCTAAGTGTTGTGCGATATATCACACAATCCAATGGCACTGTGGAACGATTCAATTGTGTAATCAAGGATGCCATCAAGTTAGCCTGGGCCAATGGTAAAGATTGGAAAGTTATGGTAAGGGAAACGTTGTTAGCCCACAGGTTTACTCCTCACACCACCACGAGAGTTTCCCCTTTTGAAATGAGTAGGGGTAGGAAGGCGAATACAAAGTTGTTCCCTGGTTGGATGAATGCAGTGGCTGGAAAGATGGTGGAATGGGGAGGAGTGAGAGAGAGCATTGAACAGAAACAAATGGCAAACAAGATCCTACATGATAACAGAAGATTCAGGAAGAGTTTACAACCTCAGGTTGGGTGTTTAGTGAGAATTTAGCTTCTGGTACTTTTACGGGAGAGTGGATGTCACTGGTCCAAACCTATCAGAGTGGTGGAAGTGTACTCACATGCTGTGAAACCAAGGATGGCAGGGTATGGAACAACAAGAGAGTGATGGTGCTACGAGATGAGGGCGGGGAAAGAAGTGCTGTTGAGAGGACAAGAGTGGGGAAGAAGTGGAGTGATGGATGTATGGAAAGAAGCAGAGTTTGTGATGCTGGAAGGAGAGATGATGTAACTAGGTGTCAAAGTCGTGATACAGGGAGCACTTTATCCTTGCCAAATTATACAGATAATGTTCCAGGAGGATCCAGGAGGAAATCCAGATCTGGAAGACATTATAGACTACCTAAACATCTGATGAATTATGAGAAGTAATGGAGTTAATTTAAATCTGTAAGGAAAGGGGATGTGTAGTGTTGGGACTTCAAATGAATCCAGCACGTGATGGACATCGAGCTTCTGCATGAGGTGTTAGTGCGTGGCGAAGAAGAAGAGCTCCAATCCAGAATGTCAGGAGAGAGACAGTTGGAGAAAAGAAGGAGAGAAGGAAGAAGCTCAATATTCATGTCCCCTTATTACAAGCTATTATCTTGTTATTCGTTTGATATATAACATTACCAGTTAAACAATAATAAATTCATGTTAATACCTTTCTCTGTATTCCCCATACTTCACAATATCAATTTCCACAACTAATGAGGTCATTGTTGCAGATGAACATCCCAGAAGCGGACAGAAAAGTATTGATGCTTCTGGAGATGAGACACCTTCCTGCATCTGGCTCGGAACAACATCCATGAGTTGTGGCACACACTCTTCGTGGTGTTCTCGATGAGAACAGCACTTTGGTAGTGGGAAAAAGCCTCTTCACTAGCTTTAGCAACCTCTTTAGTTGACGGAACAAGCCTACACAAGACATGTAACCCATATGCATACTGCCGTAGTGGATGACAATAACATCGCCTCTACCGAAAGTGGCCAGGTCTTTGCAAAGTGCATCCATGTCGGCTAAACTGCGCTCGTACACACCGTTCCACAATGCGACCACTCCTTCCAACCCAAAATTGCCATCAAAGTTTCTTTCCAGGGCATACTTGTGCATATCGGGTAGAAAGGCATCACCTATAGGCAGAACAATGGGTTTCGCCATGTCAGCCAGCCTCACTACGCAGAATACAATGTACAGCAGTTTGAACGCCCCTTCCTGTAAACCACACCCACAGTACTTGATTGGATAATCCCGAAAGTCCCATGTGAATTGGACAGCAATGTAAAAAGCGCAGATTGTGGCACGTGCGGTGTCCAAAGTACCGTGAGAAAATATAAACACACTCGAACTAGTGGACAAATCAGGATGACGGAATGCCTAGATAATTTTTATATTTAACTTGGTTTCAATTTCCAAGTCTTTATTAGTTTATTTGTACACAGTCTAAAAGTAAAATTAAACAGTTCCTATGACGTTGTGACCCATTCACCTTTCATTCATTCACATACATACTCATCTCATCAATCTCTTATTCAGCAATTCATTTTTTCGAAAAATTGTCTATATATAAAAAACAACAGTTCAACATCTGTTATATCTCCATCTCATTATAATTCATTAGGAAAAAACTCTCCACACTCTTGGGGTATAACAAAGATCTGTGTTCTCTTGTTCCCACAGATTCACGTCGACACGTGTTTCAGTTGCTCTCTGCGAGCATCCACATTAGTGCTCTCTCTGTACGGCAACCTTCTTCAGGACAGAACATCCCATTTTTCAAACACATCTATTGGCATGTGCGACAGCATCTTCTATCCAGTAGAATCAGGAGGGGCAGAATGTGATATTGGCTTTCAGAGCGTCTCAATTGCAGTTTTAAGGAGAATTGTCCTCTGATTCAAAAGTGGGAACAGCCGTGTACTGTGATGTTGGCCGGGAGAAATAACTTCTAAGTCCATGGCTTTCCTTCTTTCCACACTGTGTGTAAGGTTCATCTAGTGGTTCGATTCCCTCACATACATGCATCTCTCATTCAGGGCGTCTGTATTATTTTCTACTTTTCGCGTTCGTTGCAGCGTTCGTGAGGGCTGCACCCCAGTAAAGCAGGAACAGTCCTTCTTCCCTTTCCACCACCTTTTGTCCAGCACCACCTCATTGGGTACGGTAAATGGACACACACGATTCCACCAATGCCATACAAGACGTTACCATCTAACACTGTCTGTGCTGCACAACACTTCATAGGTACCGTAAGAAAATCAGCCTGCTAGTGTACTGTCACTTGCCAGCAGGTCCACTACAAATTTCAGTAATAGATTGCAAAATATGTGCATTCACATTCATCCTCTTCCACACACCCTGCTACAAATGTAAGGTACCAAAACTTTTTCTGCACTATGCATATTACTGTGCTATACGTGCCTCTGCACATGGTATCTGCCACTAAGCGGCTATTACATTCTTTAAAAGTATACTGTTTTTTCCCAATCCCCTACCATGAAGTGGCACGTTAGTGATATGTGCTTGCAACAATCTCATTGCCCCATATCATACAGTGTAATATCGACACAGGAACTCCCTGCTTTCCTTCCGACAATGCTACAAAATGTTATCCCCACTAACCCACCTCCTACATAAATTGTAACAGAATTGCATCAATAGCAGCATTTAATGTATCGTACCAAGGGAAAACAACTTTCCAAAAGATCATTCTCTGCACAGCTGTACTGCTGTGTAGGCTGCACTATTACATCATGCTCTTTTTATATCTTCCCCCTTCTACTCTCCGCCCTCTGCAACGCATCTACAAGAGGAGTGCGCGACTTGGGATGGTATCTCTCCTGCACTGAAATGTCACCAATAGCTCCCAGTGGCTGCGAGGATTAAAGTGAGAAGACTCTGCATTATTCAGAAGGCCTTCTGACACCTGGGACCACAATACCTTCAAATGAAACTCCATATATATCTGGGTGTGCAAGCTCTTCCCTCATCCGTGTCCAACTCCCTCAGGGTCATGCGCTTCTGCAAAAAAACAGTTGTTGGTAGATGTGCTTTTTCGCCTGCAACCTCCCTCTCCAACAGGCACCCTGCCTCCCTGACACTTGAGGGGAAATATCGCTGGTTCCGGAAGCACCTCAAAGTCCTTCTCTTCGCGTCTGCTGTATCTGCTTATCTTCCCGGCTAACTGCATGATGTAAACTTAATCTGCACTACTTACCTGACGACTCTGTGATGATGGACCCATGTCACCACCCCCTGCTACATTGGCTTTCTAGCAAACCCTGTACTTGAGCACTGTTTCCTATATGCCTAACAGTGCATCCACCACCTCGTGTGTACACGTATCCGTGCATTTGGCACAACTGGCCCGTATTTTTACTTATTGTCATTTCTTCTTCTTCCCATGTACTGTACCTTCCCCTACCTCCCCCCATGCATTTGGGCGATCTAAGTCACACCTGTCCTACTAGGTTCTTTGTCTCTGTCTCACCTCTCTTTGCCCTCCTTTTCCTCGTTGTGTTTTGCTAGACATGTGTGTAGGCGCATTACGAATGCCGTAGCATACAAGTGCACATCATATATCATACACAATGCATGCACAACACTAGGATGCCTGCCACGTACCGTGTACACTCCAAAGTTGTTTTTTGTTTTCCTCACTACCCCACTTACTGTACACTTTTAAAAAAATATTGGGCAAACGCAGCACACCTTGCATGTTACTAACTGCAAAGAAATACACACAGTTGATGCATACACCCAGGGTGCCTGCTCTTTACATTGATCACTTCCACCATAGCCTTCTGCATTTCTTTGTGCAAATAGACCTTCTGGCACACTGTTTGAGTACACACCTGACCCACCAACCTTATAAACAGTGTCTTTCGCTCCACAGTTTCCTTTTCATGGTTCCCATCCGGAAAATTACTGGATGTGGCACGTGGAAGCATGAAAGTACAGTGTAAACTGCTGGGTTTTCGTGGTAGGGAGGGAGGAGGTCTCCATTGTACTCCCCTTCTGCCATTGCTCTACTAATGAGGGTGATACATGCATGTAGCCTTGATATCTGTCAGTCGTGTGCTGATATATATATATATATATATAAATGCACACATATATATAGTGCGCCGGTCGCCAAACTATAGTTAAGTATTTAGATATTGAGATACGTAGTAAATAGAAAAAATGAATTGCTAATAACTTTTGACATGTAGGTCAGATTTAGCTGAAATATTGCAGACAAAGTTTTACTGACAGTCCCCCCCCCCCCCTGGACATTTTGGGCTAGATCCGTTAAGAAATCAAGAAGTTATTAAGAAAACAAAAAACACAGTTTCGGCTTAGTCCCCAGACATTTTCCCCATAGACAAAAAAGTCCAACACAGGTCAACGATTGAATTATAAAACCATCTAATAAAGGGTCCAACATAATGCTCTTAAATCGGCAGGCGTATGTTTTGGAAGCCAATAGACAACTAAGAGATCGATCCTGCTATTCAAAATTGGCTTCCGACCCATTTCCTACTATATAAAATACATTGTACGAACTCCTTCAGAAGTGGTCTTAGGTGCATAAGTCCTTATTACCAACTCCAGGCAGGCCTATTGCCATGTTATGTGGTTCACGACTAGAAAATGTGGCCCAATTTTTGAAGGAAACTGTTAAGCCTCCCAGTATCCATCCTCAAGATCCTCCCAGCATAAGCTCTTGTTCCCTACCTGGAGATCATCAACAGCTTCCTAACTCAAGGCACCTTTGCATCAACCCTAAAAACAGGCCATATTATCCCTGTACAAAAGAAACCCACTCTGGATCCTGACAACCTAGGTAACTATTGCCCCATCACCCATCATCCCTTCCTAGGTAAGATCATCGAGAAAGTGGTTGCTGCACAACTGCATCAACATATCAACACAAACAATCTACTCCAAACCTACCAATCCGGGTTCAGACCCAGATGCAGCATGGAGACAGCAACCATAGAGGTGGTCGACGACGCCCTCAACATCCTTGATAACGGTCATCCCTGCCTCCTGGTTCTCCTCAATCTCTGATGCTTTTGACACAGCAGATGATCAGACGCCTACTGACACCCTACATCGGCACATGGGGGATCAGCAACCTTGTCCTATGCTGGTTCAAGTCCTACCTCGCCAACCGCCAGCAGATTGTTCAGAAAGACTCCTCTAGATTGCCAATGCTACCCAACTCCTGTGGGGTCCCGCAGGGTGCTATCCTCTCCCCGGTGATCTCCAATCTATACATGGAGCTGCTGGGAACTCTCCTAGTCACACACAACATCCACTTCCACCAATATGCTGACGACATACAGCTATACCTTGAGATCAACTATATCAAGTACATTCATGGGCTCAAAACCTGCCTCTCGCTGATCGAGTCTTGGATATCCAGTGCATACTTGAAGCTCAACCCATCCAAGACCGAATTCCTTCTACTCACCAACAACACCGAAATCCCAGACATACAGACCTGGCTATCAACCATGACCTCTGAGGGATTCATACCTGAGCTCACTCCTGCGCCAAGTCCATCGGTTTCCACATCAACAAACACTTCTCCTCCAAGACACACATAGCTAAGAAAACTCAGACAGCTTGGTATCAGCTCTCCCTCCTGCGAAAGTCAAGTCCTTCCTCCCTCCGGGCAGCATTAGATCCACTGCTCAAGCACTGGTCCTATCCCACCTGGATGGGGGCAATGCACTCCTCAAAAGCATCCCGCCGTCCTCCCTTATGCCCCTACATAGTGTCCTACATGCGGCTGCATGCCTCATCAAGGGTCTACGCAGATACTATCACATCACCCCGGCCCTCATCAACCTTCACTGGCTCCCACTGCACGCAAAAATCACCTTCAAATCTTGCTGTATCATCTATAAGGCAGTCACACTCAAGTCACCCAGCTACCTTGTGGAGAAACGCAGCATCTCCCGTGGACAGCACACCACCAGAAGCCAGGACATGTGCAGACTTGAAACCTGCTGCTGCAAAAAGGAAAGGACCAGAAAACAAGCCTTCTCTGCCTATGCCCCAAAACTATGCAACCTTCTCCCCGTTAGCATCAGACTCGCCCCCACGCTCCTACAATTTAGAAAATAACTCAAGTCACACCTCTTTAAGGAATCTCTCTGCCTCAACATCTAGGCCATCACATCGCTACCTACCCCGCCATCCAGTACAGCTGCACCCCTCCTCTGTGCCCCTGTGTATCCCACACCCTGCTGTATATCTGTTTGTACCTCTGGTAAGTGCTCTGTTATGCATCTGTACTGTTGTATAGCACTGTAAATGTATCTGTATCGTTGTATATCTCTGTAAAGCACTCCGTTGCTTCTCAAAGCCAGGTCTGCACTCAATAAATACCATAACAATAAAAAAAGGCTTTTTGTTTCAGCATTACCTGCCTATTTAAGAAACACTACTAATTTCTTCAAACATATCAACAAAATTTCTTGGGAACCGGGCATGATTGTAGACACTCTACATGTGGTTTTGTTCTACACTTCTTTTAATCATGATGTGGGGTTTGCAGCTTGTATGTTTTTCTTGGGTTGTAGATCTTTGAATTATCTCAGTCATTCTGAAATTATTTTAGATATGCTTTCATTTTGTTTGACCCACAATGTATTTTTGTTCAATGGTTCTTTCTACCACCAGGAGAGGGGGGATGCAATGGCGGCTACTTTTGCCCCCTCGTATGCCAACCTCACCATGGGATGGTGGGAAAGGAATATAGTCTGGTCTCCTGAAAATGAGAGAATAACTGAGAAAATAGTGTTCGCTAAGGTTTATTGGTGCAACTTACCATAACGTCTCTTTAACAAAAAAATGTTCAGAGAATTTCATGGGTTTTTACCAGTGCATGCAATTTTCCCACAATTTATTAATATCATACTTACCCCAATATAGCAACATTTTTGTCCAATTTACAAAGTTTCACATTAAAACTCTGCCATTTCCCACCTTCTAGCATCATTTTTAACCCTTCTATACACATTTTTTGCAACTTTTTCCACTGCTTTTGTGTTCTCCGATGTTCGCGAACATCTGATGTCATTGCTTACTATCTGGACAGTGTCACGTAAACAGATGTTGGCGCGGGGCATGATGACATGCCCGTGAACGCGTCTGCACTCCGTGCACCGGTCTGGCATTCGCAAATAGTTCAAAATTGCATTTTACAGCTCATCTAGAAACTTTAAAGCTCAAAATGTACCCTTGCACAGCTCCCACACCTATACTTACTCATTATCCATTAACAATCTAGCACACAGCACATAACTGGAAAACTGCTATTTATCTTGAAAATGGCATAAACTATTGCCATGCCTACTCCCAAGAGCCACCACCAGATGGAAGACCTACACAACGAAAGAAGCTCAATACTTCAAAAGACAACCAGGAAGACCAGGAAGATGAGGTAGAAGAAGTGCCTACCTCCAGCAGCCAGAGAGAATCATGACTGTGGCAGTTCTTTACCACTGTTGGAAATGTACCAAAGGCAAAGCTACCAAAGTGAAATTGTCACATGTCGCCCATGGAAAGTATGGAGGAGATGGTCGATATGGAAGAACGACTGATTTATTCCATGCAACGCACAGCGAGTTCTAGTCTTCCAGTATTACCCGCCTTAAAGACCAGCAGATGAGAAGCACCTGTGCGTTGCAACTTTCTTACTTGGTACCTGCGAGTACGTTTGCTTACACTCCCTCTTGTGTGCCCTCCCCGGTTTCTGCCTACCTTATTTTTTGTTTGCTAGTGGGTTTTGCTTCCCACTCGAACGGCTCCTTGCCTCCTTCCATTCTGGATATATTTACCTCTCAGCTTGCGCGGCGTCTGTCGCCGTAACCTGTTTGCCTCTCTCTCAGCCCTTCCTGCTACTGCTGTACTCTCTCCCGTGCTGGGCAGTTCCCCAGCTTTCATTGTTTTCTGTGAGCGGTGTCTACCGTCGGAGCCGTGTGTTGCTGACACACGGTCCTTTCCTTGTGTTCCATTTTCTCCACGTGTTAACTGCACGCTTGCTGGACCTCTACCTGGACAACAAGCAACCACCTACTACGACAACAACCAGTGCATTCTGGTACTTGTAGGCAATACTACTCTCGCCTTCACTCTTACTGGATTTCTCTACGGACTGCATCAGCTACCATCCATATCAAGATCTACCAGCGTTTTTTCATCCATTTTTTCCCTGGTTTGTGGTGGGCTCCCTGGAGTCCCTGCTGCCGGGCACATAGCCTCTTTGGCAAAGTGGACTCTAGGCGAGCCCGTCCTTCTCTCTTCAAATCCACGAGCAAGATCGACACCACGACCACAAGAGCCACGAGGAGAGAAAAGAAGAAGGAAAGTTCTACAGACGAATCTACTGCGTCCCCAACAGATTCATCTGGTGAGGAGTGGGCTAGTGGGGCTAGTTGTATAGACACTGTACTTGATCAACCTGTCAAACCTGAGAGAAATGCCCTGAGTGCAATGGTGTACTCAGTCGCAACAACCCCAGCAGTACTTCTACGGGACCACCTCCATGCACCACCACACCAAATCCAACCACTGCAATGCTCTCAGAAAGGCTGTTCCTTTCTTAGGAAGTAGTAGGCTGTCTTTCTCTACCTCATCTTCCTCAACCAATGCTGTAACCACAAAGCCTACTTCTGTGGGACACACAATCCCACCAGTTACCTTGAAAGCGATAAAAGAGTCTGTTGATCCATATCTTTTGAAAACAACAGTATTCTGTATATACTGTAACACACCACTCTGCAGGGGGGAGCAATTTCAAAAGTGCTTTTGAAGCTATAATTGTCACGATTTGTTACACAAGGGCACCCATGCCCACTTGTCCCCATACTGTGGTGGGGGCCTTAGGACAGGCCCGAGGGAGCACTCTGTTCAGACCCCATAATGCGCCCAAAGGAGCTACCTGTACCTGGACTCAGTCCTGGCACCTCCGGCACAAGGCTCATATGGAATAGGAAGAAAAACTAACTCCAAGATGGTGGGGTATTGAGTCACTGCCCCTGCCTACATGCAGGCTAGACATTGGGTGTGGCCGTGTATTTAAGCCCCACCCTTGCTGAAGTCCGTGCTGGGCGTTGCCCTGCTTCCGAGCAGCGAGACGTTCACCGTGACCAGCTCCTGGAACCTTCATTGAACTGGAGCATCCATCGACTACGGCAGCAACCTGCTACAGACGAAACAAACACAGACGTCATTAAAAAGCAGATCAACACTTAGCTGGATCTCTGCACCGCGATCCGAACACCCGACGGGAAACCTCTGCAGCCGTCTTGTCCCGCTCCACAGAACTGATGTCACTCAGCACCTGAAAGGGAAAGCACAGGTCAGAATGGGAAAGCCAGAGAAGCACGCACCCCACAATGCCAGCACCTTACGCACCCAACACCTACCTGTAATTCCAGCTGGGCGTAGCACTCCATCCCTCCCGCACTGCTCATCTGCTCCGGAGTCGGGTTGACACTCGCAAACTCGCCTCAGCTGGCATCAGCAATCAATCTGCACCTGCAAAAGCGGGAACAACAGGAAGAAACAAACGCGGGACGAAGGACAAAGAGAAACACACACCAAGAAAAGACAGACAAGAAAGTAAGCAAGAAAGCAAGAAAGACAGACCACAGCTGCACGATAAGGACTACAACCACAAGTCAGGGCAAGGCGAGTCTAGTCATAGCTGGTCTGGGCTCGACTCTATTACAAACCAAAACGCGCCACTGACGTAACTAGGTCCTACTAGAGCCTGCACCCTGCAACAGCGCCCCTGCAAAGAAAAAGCAGGACGGAGCGCCCACCAAACACAGTCACAAGGTGAGGAGCAATCAGGGGAAGAGATTCAGCACTAAGGGAATGGGTAGTGGCGCAGGGGAGGGAAGCGTGGGCAAGCGCAAGCGCTGGTAGCCCTCATTTGACTCCGCTTTCCCCATCACAGGCGCAGACCCTTAGCAGACCGAACCTCCTGAGCTGCCCAAACCAAGCATGCCCGCAGACATCCTCACGCCTAGCAACGACTGACGCCCCCGTGAAGATAAGGTGAGCGTAACAATAATCAAGGAGCATAAGAAACACTGCCCTCTACCTTAGATTGAACACACATGCAACATCTTCTCCTGTCCACCTGCCCCTCCATATCTGTGGTTGATGGCCCTGCACTCATTTCCCTCCTCACCTTACTTTCTGGCCTCTCCTGCAAAACAAAATAATAATACAAATAAAAAACATTAAAAAGGTTCCTTTAGGAACCACCTTTCACAGTTAAAAAATAGAACTAAAAAAATAAGCTTCTACTTTACATTTTTCAGTAAAGTAGTTACATTCAATAAGAGTCTCAAACATTCCCATGATCATATCTACTATGCTAAACGAAATAATGGACAATTGTATACTAGAGAAAATGAAAAAAAGCACGGAAAAAATTTCTGTCTGAAATTCTTCTCTCTAGCATACAATAAAAAACATAATCCATTGCCATTTATAACTATCCACAGTCTCCGCATTCCCCTGTCTAGCCCATGCCTTATTAGAAAACCTGGATCGCACATGCACACCATCACACAAAACAGCCCTTCTACTCTTTTTATTGTTATGTTTGTAACACTCCCTCATTGCCTGCTTTAAACAATTCACACATGTATCCACCAATCACTTAAAAAAACCTCTACATATAGCTTATCAACATATTAAACTTCCACCCACCAACTGCCACTTAACAATGTTCTACAAATCTTTGCATCTACGTTTCCCATACTTATACCAAAAAAAATCGTACATAGTGCTCCTATAAATGCACATATGCATTGTGCAGTGACAGAAGTGCATAAATACAAGGAGCAATACGGATGCACAAGTGCTCAATCGGAACCCAGGAGGGAAGTGCCAAGGGATGCCAAGGTCAGAGGCTACTAGCTAACTGCTGGGGCAGAGGTGTCCCAAGGGTGAGGTACATCTTAACAGTGCTGTCCCTTTAACAACGTTTTTTCTGTCAATTGAATACGTTTTAAGTTAAAATGTTTCATAATGTTACATCACTTTATATAAGTTATTAATAACATGTATTTCATTGCTATAAACCTCCTTTAACAAACATATTTTTTGCAATACATACTTATGTGAGTCGTTATCAGCAGTGCATACCGCAATAGGCAAATCCGAGTAGATATTTTTCATTGCCGAAGGCCAGGCACTCTGCCCATGGCAAAAAAGTTATATCACTATTTTTTGTACTTAAGTTTTGACAATTTCAAAAAAGTAAAAAACCCAACAGATTTCCAAAAGCATCCTTTCAGATCCTTGCTGATGCCCCTTGCGCAGGTTTGTTGTAATTCAGTACAGCACTTCAGGCTGTAGCCACAAGCAGATTATTTCTTCCCATTCAAACCTACGGTTCAGCCATGCTGCATTCCCCAATAATCAAATCAGTGTACAGGATGATCAAATAGTTGCAGGGCGGTAGGATGGGTAGATCAATGCACTTCATCTAATACTTTAAATAGATTACCCTGCTGCTGGTAATGGGGTTCTTATGTGAAGGTGCCCTTCCTTCTTCAAGTGTTAGGTTTCGAATAGAAGAGTGACCCCTGTCCACCTCAGCGGTGGGTTATTCAATAAGTAACTGTTGTCGTAATGAAGCAGTCTTCAAAACCATTCTTGATGCTATATTTATTGTTCGCATTCAGCTGACACGTGATTCGACTCTCTAAGGTCTTTCTCGAGGCATGTGGATTGTGGGCCAGTCATTGCTGTGAGGTTGTGGAAGTGAGTCCGGCATCCAATTCAAATATCTTGTCCCACTATGGTCGCAAAAAAGGGTGGTTAATGATTTCAAGCAGTGGTCCTGTGACCACTTGGAAAATAATGCCATGTAATTAGAATTTTAAATTTGCACATGTCTTCTAAGTGCTTCATTTATTCTGGGTTGATGCTAGGGAAAGATGATAGACTCTTCCACAAACTATTAGATATTAAGGGCAGAAATATGGGACAGTCCCCAGAGGCAAACGAATAGCGGGAGTGTGCTGGTGACTGCCCAAAGGAGTGATGTGTGCTTTGCAAACTGATCTCGCAAGGACTGTGTTATAGTAGTGGTGCATTTTCCACAATTAATCTTGACTCTGTATACACTTGCCACAATACTTTGTTAATTTCAATGTCTAATAATGATAATAATATTAATAACAATAATAATAATAATAATCAAATAGGTTCTACATTTATTGAGAAGCTCTTTCAGATTAAGGATGGGTTAAAGGGATGGGAGAGGCATGTGAGGCAGCACTTCAGCAAACCCACCCCAACAAAATGTGATTTTTGATTTTCTCTCTACTAGCCCCTTTCTCCCCTGCTCAAGGGTGATCAATTATAGCGCCCTCTGACAATTTCCCAACAAACATTTGCAAAAATCCCCAAAACCGAAATTATCAGATGACTGCTGCATACAGCTGTGACAAGTGAGGACACGTGTGTGTGCTGCAATGCTGCTCTCCATGCCGTGCCTGCTCTATTTTGGTGGTAATCTTGCACTGCTGCCCATGCTATATGTTTTTCAAAGTGTGACAGGAACTTGCTCTGCTGTTGCTCATTCTACATGTTCACCTGTTTCCGTAATTAGGGCTTGTACTGCTACTGTTCATTCTGTACTGTGAGAAACCAGATGGTATTCTTACTCCTACTCCCCTTGGATCATCTGCGCAGGCGGCCAGAGAAAGGCAATCACTTTGGATCCTGACCCTGGGGGTGGAGAAGCGAGGGAGGATCACCTGGGTGGAGGGTCTTTGAGGATTGAGAGTGTGGTGCCCTCGTGTGAAACATGGTATCCTCTTTCCCTACTGATGACCAAACTAACCCTCCCCCTGACCTTTATGGGCTATTATAAGCCAGCTCCCCTCATTTTCTCACATATGACATTTGACAGTACTTGGACGAAGAAGAAGCCACTAAGAGCAATGAAGATTACACCCTTTCACCACTTTAGTACTGGGGTGGGATGATTCCTACTTAGAGCTGTGAGGGTCAGGCATGTCCCTTTAATTATGTTCAGGCAGGGCTAATCAAGCATCCACATTTGCAGCCTGTCAAAGGGCTTCATGTGCATAATGGGAGACCAGCCAATCAGGGAAGAGAGCAACAGGGAGACCTGTATTGGGAAGTTCCACAGGAAACCCTTGTGAGGCGGCAGCCATGGTGGGACTGGAGAAAGAGTCAGGCCCCCGGCAATTACCCCAGAGGACTTGTGTATTCGCCACAGGCCCGGGAGCCTCCATAACATATAACGAGCAGCAGGAGCTGCTAATGAGCCCGGAGTAGAGAGGACGCCGCCTGCATCCGGGAAGAAGCTTTGAAAGTCCTGGTGGGTAAAGAGAAACACGCGGCAGGCTAGCGGGGCTCGCACCAGTGGATTTCCCAGCTTCGGAAGCCAGCGGAAAGAGACATAGAAGGGTGAGTGTTGAGGGGAAGCTCAAGCACCAGGGTGCTCCTATGTGACTGCAAGTGAGCAACTGTCCGTGAAAGTAAGCAAATACATTCTTATTGTATACCAAACTAAATGCAAACTTAACATTGAAGCAAATAAGTGCACATTAAATACTGTACTGAATTAAAGTTGAGCCACGTAAGTGCACACTGAACACTGTATTGAAAGTAAACAATATTGAATGCATGTTGCACAACGATATAACTCAAACTTTGAAGTCAAGTACATTAACGGCTAAAGGGAGCCAAACAGTGAACTTTTATGAATGAATAGAGTGCGGCAAGGCCACAGATTGGCAAGAGGTGTGTGACACATGGTGGCAGAGTCACAAGGCTGGCAAGGAGAAGCCAGAGGAGAGGAAGGATACGCATAAAGCCAAGAGGACAATAAAAGGAACTAAAAAGTGAAGGTGACTTGGTACACAGGAACAAGTGCCAAGGAACCTGCGTGGGTTGAGGAGCCCAGGGATCCTGGTTGCGTGACCTGTGATGGTTGGACCGTGCGGTCTAACAACTGGGCCTAGACCAGAGAACCCTGAAAGGTGAGCAATAAGGACAGTGTGAAAAAGCCCAACAAAACCACTGAGAATTAACTGACGAGGTAAGCCAGAAAGAGGGTCAGGTGGACGTGGTGTTTTTTTGAAAAGACTGAAGCAAGTGTAAGTGGCGAATGTAAATGTCGAAGCTGAAGTCTTGGGGAAGGGAACCTTGAGACTAAAAGGGACCACACTTGTTGTCTTGAGAACGGAGTCTCAATGCCCTTTTGTTTTTGGATTGTGTTACTTGAAACCTGGTGAAGGGAACACCAAGGACTGATTTTGAACTGTATCACCTTGAACTGGAGAAAGGTAATTTTCAGACTTTTTCATGGAACTTTCTTATGCTTGTGGAAGGGGAGCTGAAAGAAAGCTGCGAGGTGGAAGAAGCTCAGAACTTTGAGTTGCACAATAGTTCTTTTAACTTTGACATACCTACACATTTATTAGCTTCAGTTGTGAGGGCAAGTGTAGGTTTTGGACAGAGACAGATTTTAAGTTGAAATCTTTGATTCACACTTTCCTTAGTTTTGTTCAGGTAAGTAAATCCCCCCTTAGCATTGGGCAAGTTAGTCCTTGAACCATTCTGCCATTTATGTTAATAAATATTTTTTGTTTGAACTTTAGGTCTGTTGTATGTGTCTTACTTCATGATGCCTTCACAAATGGAGTCAGGAATGGGATGCAGCTCAACCAATACAAGTTGGGGAACCCTAAAATTTGAAAAGCTAAGTGCCAGAGCGTCAGACCCCTCAGTAGCTACCAAGGGCTCTATTGGATTTCATATCCGTAATAGTAGGGATGAGAGAATTCCTCCAGGAGAAAGAAGACTGATACCCACTGATTTGATATTGATTTCACCCCTAGATACATACATTAGGCTGATACCCAAGTCCGGGTAGCATGGAGATTTGGAATTGATGTATTAGCGGGAGTAATGGACCTGACTTTAGAGGTAATGTTAAGGTGTTGCTGCAAAATCACAGATTCACGAAGGGGATAAGGTAGCCCAAGGGGTGCTTGAAAAAGCAGTGTTCCCGAAGCTTAAAGAAAGATCTGGGGAAAGAAGCACCAACAGGGGAATCCGAGGCTCTGGGGAGGCTGGTGAAACATCTGGTGACACTCCCAACCGCGAAAAGAGTGTAAGGGAGAACCAACTACACTTCTAGGTTTAGCCGTAGTCCAAAGAAACTAACCCTTTTTGGCTGAGGCATTTTCACAAGTGGTTTCAGAGCCAGAGGGTTGTGAGAAAGGGGAACCTTTCTTCCTTTTGAAACATTGGTTTCCCTGTAGGGGAGGCACCTCTCCAGAGGGTGGTGTTAAACTACAGTTGGTGATCCTTGAAAGTCATAAACAGGTGATCCTAGAGAGAGCTCAGTCACATTTGACTAGAGATCATCTGGGGCACTTGAAAGTATATATAACAGAAAAGTTTTTCTGACCTGGAATGGGCACTGATATTGAAACCTTAATGCAGGCGTGTATAATTTTTCAGAAAACTGGCACTCCTATACCACCTAACTGTTCCACCAATGGGCTAAAATCCCAAGAGGCAAAAGCTGGCCTAAATTCTTTTAGCAGGTCAAATTTACAAAGTCCAGGGATGTAATTTGACCAAAATGACAGGAGTAGCGGAAGTGACATCTGACGACATCACAGGAAGTAATGTCATTTGACCCCACACAAAGAGATATCACAGGAAGAGATGGAACGTGACCTGTCACCCCTTGACAAAACAGGAAGTGGCATTACATACCATATCATTATAATGTGATATACATTTCATACAAGAATGGATCGCCACACAAAAGATCAGTGTGT